>NC_058523.1:309375447-310032447 GCF_904849725.1 Hordeum vulgare subsp. vulgare
GCCAGAAAAGAGTCTTGATGACCCACAAGTATAGGGGATCAATCGTAGTCCTTTCGATAAGTAAGAGTGTCGAACCCAACGAGGAGCAGAAGGCTCTGATAAGAGGATTTCAGCAAGGTAATAACTGCAAGCACTAAAAGTAGCGGTAACAAGTCATGGTGTAGTGAGGTGAAACGTAGCAGGCAAAAAGTAACAAGTAGTAGCAATGGTGAATCAAGTGGCCCAATCCCTTTTGTAGCAAGGGACAAGCCTGAACAAAGTCTTATAGGAGAAAAAACGCTCCCGAGGACACACGGGAATTTCTGTCAAGCTAGTTTCATCATGTTCATATGATTCGCGTTCGTTACTTTGATAGTTTGATATGTGGGTGGACAGGCGCTTGGGTACTGCCCTTACTTGGAAAAGCATCCCACTTATGATTAACCTCTCTCGCAAGCATCCGCAACTACAAAAGAAGAATTAAGACAAAGTCTAACCATAGCATTAAACTAGTGGATCCAAATCAGCCCCTCACGAAGCAACGTATAGACTGGGGTTTAAGCTTCTGTCACTCCAGCAACCCATCATCTACTTACTACTTCCCAATGCTTTCCTCTAGGCCCAAATATGGTGAAGTGTTATGTAGTCGACGTTCACATAACACCACTAGAGGAAAAACAACATACATCATATCAAAATACCGAATGAATATCAAATTCACATGACTATTATTAACATGACTTATCCCATATCCTCAGGAACAAAAGTAACTACTCACAAAACATAATCATAGTCATGATCAGAGGTGTAATGAATAGCATCAAGGATCTGAACATAAACTCTTCCACCAAGTAATCCAACTAGCATCAACTACAAAGAGTAATCAACACTACTAGCAACCTTCCAAGTACCAATCGGAGTTGCGAGACGAAGATTGGTTACAAGAGATGAACTAGGGATTGGAGAGGAGATGGTGCTGATGAAGATGTTGATGAAGATGCCTCCCCTCCGACGAGAGAAGTGTTGGTGATGACGATGGCAACGATTCCCCCCTCCGGGAGGGAAGTTTCCCCGACAGGATCGTCCTGTCGGAGCTCTAGATTGGATCTGCTCAAGTTCCGCCTCGTGGCGGCGGCGAAACCACGAAAAAGCTCCCCATTGATTTTTTGTGGACCAGGACGCTTCATACAGCAAAATAGGGGGGCTAGTGGGCCGTCAGGGAGCCCACAAGCCCCCACTCCACCACCAGGGGGTGGCGGTGTCAGGGCTTGTGGCGCACTGGCAGCCCCGCTCCGGTAGTTCTTTCGCCCAATATTTTTTATATAATCCAGAAAAAATCCATGTAACTTTTCAGGGCATTTGGAGATGTGCAGAATAGTGGACTAGGATTTGCTCCTTTTCTAGTCCGGAATTCCAGCTGCCTGAATTCTTCCTCTTCAAATAAACCTTGCAAGATAAGAGAGAAAAGGCATAAATATGGTACCACAAGTAATATAACAGCCCAAAAAGCAATAAATATTAACATGAAAGCATGATGCAAAATGGACGCATCAGAGATGAAGGGGCCGGGCCAAATGGCGGCACCGCCTCGAAGACGAGGTGCCGATGTGGGCTCTGGCAAGGAGGGGAAGAGGCATGAGCGGGCGCCGGCGGCAGGGCCAACAGTCAGTCAGAGCTCGGGGAATCGTACTCCGACTTGACCCCCGGGCTCCCAACCTGCTAAGAGCACCACTGTCGCATCCGTCCCCCTCGTCACCATCGCTCGAAGCGGAGCTCTCAATGTCACTCAAGCGACCTTTGCAGCAGCCGAGAAGCACACGTGGGTGCCCCTAAAGCAACATGGAGGACCACCTCAAGGGCAAGCCTTGGAGCAGGCGGAGGCATTGGAGTAGCGCTCCGCCTCCCCTGGCCTCGACCTCCACGACGACCATGGCCCCTCGCCCTTTCTCCATCACGGGTGCTCGGGCCGTCTTCCGCCGCGGCGCCCCCAGAAGATGTGGCATGATTCGAACGGGATCCTCTCGCCGCCCTCGTGGCCGACGGTGGCCGACCCCGTCCCCTAACCATGGTTAGGGGCAAGCGCCACCTGCAGACACAAGAATATCCTGAAGACCAAGGCTCAGGAGTTGGTGGATTCAGAAGGAGTTGGGTGACCAAAACCCCTCGCAGAACCTCCAAATTTATAGGACGGGGCGTGGGGGCTAGCCTCCCTTACTCCAGAAGCCACCACCCTTCTCGCCCAATCGCTCGAGCTCACGGGTGAATAGGGAACCGCCGTGCTGCACCAATGCACGCACGGGCGGGCCCAGCCACTTCTGCGCCTTTTTAGGCCACATCTGCCACCTGTCCATCAATAACTGTGCATGCCACGCGCGTGGCAGAGGCGTTTCAGGAGGCGGAGAGGCCACTCCGTGCACGACCTCCCACTTCGCGTATCCGATGCGCGGCGTGGGGAAAAGCAACCGCCAGCAGATCCAGCCACGAAGGCCCGTGCACCACTTTGGGCCTGGCCCAACAAAGCTTCGCATGCGTATGTGGCCCAGGCCCGGGGGCTCCTGTCAGTGCACTAAATACTGGGGTCCCTAGTGCCCCAGACTTGTGCACAGGCGCAAAGAGCCCGTGCCAGCAGGGCACGGTAGGACCCAGACAAGATGCATCCCCCAAGATAACCGAGGCCTCGGCAAGCCTTCCTTGCCGGGAAGATAATCAAGGCCTCGGCAAGCCTGCCTTGCCGGGATGATGACCAAGGCCACGTGCCATTTGGTGGGCATGATGAACTCACCAAGTACGAGAACTCGGCAAGCCTCCCTTGTCGGGATGACAACCAAAGCCCCCCGCAAGCTCCCTTGCCGGGAAGAAGACCCAAGGCCCCGGCAAGCTCCCTTGCCGGGATGATGGGTCTAGGCACTGGAGGGCGACCGCCCTTGCCACAGTGTCACCGCCCCCCAAGTTCCAGCGCATTCCGCATGAGCCAGCACAGCGTCCAGGTGTCGAAACACCTGGATACGTGTCTTCACCAGCATATCGTTGACGAGGACAAGACGTGCATTTAATGCACCTGACGGCGGTAGATGGATAAGCACCCCTTTAGGTTCACCGTAACTTCTCGTGAACCTACCACCGAGCACTGTAGGTGACCCCTTTGCTAATAGAAGGAGGCCCTTTGCTCATTCACATGAGGTTAGACTCTTTGGACATTGGCCCAGAACAAGGTTATTAACAGTCACTTTAGCGATCAACAACAAAACGCTTAATACAACCAGACAAGCAGGATGTAGGGTTTTACGCGTAAGCGGCTCTAACCTGGGTAAAAAGGCTTGCCAAGTGCAGACCGTTAGCTGTGCTCTTGACGTCACCTCTCCCCGCCCTACGATCACAAGGGTTTCACGTGGATTCCCATCGGTGTCGACCTTGCATCGCTGACATCTCTGGCGCGCCAGGTAGGGGGTGCGGAGTTGTGCGTGAATCAAGCACCGGATTCTTTGAAGTTTGGGCGCTACGCCGCGTTCCCCCAGAAACGGGGTACCGCGGCGGGCGCTCTATTCTGTTATGGCTTCCCAAGGCGAGCACAGCACATTGCTACGCGAGTGCAGGGCAGGGAGGCGGACGCTCCAAAGGTAGCGCCGTCAGGCCGATGCGTCGCTCCAAGCCAACGTGCAGCTGTCAAGTGTGTGCCTCGGCGCTTCACAGAGGCCTCAGCACATACGCCGGCGGACGCACCTCTACGGAGTGATGCATAGTCGTTGAGTATGCGCCACACGGTCCTGAAGCCCCGACGCGCACTCCAATGCGAGTGTTGCGCCCGTGAGAGCGTCGCATCGTCGCCCAAAGACACGCTCGGGGGGGCTCCGCAAGCACAACCTAGCAAGAGAGAAGTAAAGGGATTACAACCTGGGCGGCTTTTCCTCCAAATGACGGTCATGGAATGTCGGCAAGAAGACTTTGCTGGAGGAAAAAGCTGCCAGGAGCGGTGATTTCCTGCTTGCTGAGGCCTCCGATGCCCCGGCAAAAGATTCAAGCGCCATGCAACCGCGGCGCGAGCATATAAGCTTTTAAGTTTAAGATTCATATCTGAAGTAGATAGATTCTCTGCTTCCCCTTTGAAAGTTTCCAATCTTTGTGTGTGGAGTTTACGCATACTGGGATCTTTCCAAAGGTCGGTGCACCTTGTCTTTGTTTCGAACTTGTTCAAACGACCTGAACGGCCTCAGAGCTGTAATGACTAAGATGCGGTCCTTTCCGATTTAGGGAACGATGCCCCGAATTGGAAAGAAGCGCATCTAAGCGTTTCGCAAGCACGGTAACATAGCACATACATAAATAATAGTAGAATGACAATTAGGGATTCAACTGCCATCTCATAAATATATCAGAGTTACATCACGCATCCAAACAAGATAGTTCTGCTACGGACTACAAAACATGAGAAATGACTATGCTACCCTGCAAGCTTGCCCACGATCACGACCACGCCTCAGTCTTCTGGATAGTTCACGTACAGGCGGTCGTTCTCCTCATCGTACTGCCACGTCAGCTGCGTGCCGTCGGGATCACCTGTCGCGGGGGTACCAGAACATGTTGGTGTTTTGAAGGAATCTGTGAGCCACAGGGACTCAGCAATCTATGGCCTCGGTGCTAGAACTAGTCATATTAGGTAAGGAAGGTGGAGTATTTAGGTTGCAGCATCCTAAGCAGTATGGTGGTTAACCTACGTTGAACAAGTATTGAAGGTGGCTACACTAGCGGTCGATGATTAGCTGATCACTAAGTGATCCTCAACACCTACTTACGTCAATCATAACCCCACCGTGTTCCCGATCGAAGAGAGGTCTTCGAATGGGACAGTCACCGTTATGCACACAGTTGGCAATTTTATTAGATTAGGTTCAAGTTATCAATAACCGGATGTTAACAAATATTCCAAATTGCCACATAACCGCAGGCACGGCTTTCCGCAAGATTAAACCCTGTAGGGGTGCTCCAACTAGTCCATCACAAACGGTCACAGGCCGCAAAGTAATCCTCTATCACGAATCTCGTGATCTCGTCGGATTCCTTAGAGGAAAACCTCAACTCTGGGGAGAACCAAAGCTTCACTGGTATTCCTATACGCAAGATATATCGCTAAGGTAAGACAAGACTAGCAGGACCTCCCGACGTGTCGACGACCCTGATAAGAGTCGCGTATCTCAGTCTCAGGACACGACGGATGAGCGATGGTTACCACGCCAAAACACCGAGTTGCCCTGGGGAGCGTAATAAGTTGCTCTGGGTTGGACCAACACTCATGAGGAGCACTGGCCCGGGTTGTTGATTAAATTCCTCGGGGTAGCTATCCCCTATGCAGATTATTGTTAAGTAATTAGCAAATTAACACCAATGTTGGGTCCTGCCGGACAAGTCTTAACACTACACGATTTATCAAGGGGGTCCCCATAACAACCTCAAACGTGTTGGGAGCGATCAGTTATGGAATCAAACACCGGTAGCCGGTAACTATGGCGGCAATAACAGAACAAAACACTCGGCAAAAGGCTAGGCCTTCCACCAAGTACATAGGTGCATTAATTAAAGAACAGATTTAACATAATGATATCAAACTCATGTTATCACATGAGACAATTGCACCTGCAACTAGCAACGCTAACATTAGTAGCTGAGCAAGCCTACTTAGCCATTCAAGATTTGCTAGGAAGGGTAAGTATTTGGGTTTCATGGCAATATCAGGAGGCAATATTTCAGAGGTACGCAGCGAGCATATGACGGAAGAAACGTAAACTAGCATAACAAGTCTAGAGATGGAATCAAGGTCATATCATCTTGTCTGTGATGTCCTCAGCTTGGAACTGCTCTTGTTCGTCCTAAACGTACTCTCCCGGATCCACGTACTCGTTCTCCGATCCCGGTGCTACCCAACATACAAATAGCATCCAATGAACAACAACACCTCAAGATGCAATAAGCACATGATGCATGAGATGAAAATGAACATGCATCTCTATTCTAGTCACTAGCACAAGCATGAGAAAGAAATACAAGCTACTGGACAGAACTGCACTCTAAGCTATCTTGACATGCATGAGAATGAAAGAACATATGCGTCACGCTAAAACGATGCAAAAACATATAAAGAACGTTATGAACGGAGCTACGGATCAACGGGAAACAACGAAACAAGAAATGAAGTCCTACGTCTCAAAATCATCACAAGACACTCCAATGGCATACTTCTGGTATTCCCAGGTTGCCAAGACATAAAACAAACAAGAATGGATGGGGTGGTGCAAAGAAATATCACCACAACATCCTCTATGCACTCACAAGCATCAAAACATCAAAACTACACAATCTGCCATAAACAGCATCATAGCAGTTTGAGGGCTACATGCAAAGCACCTACAGCCACCCAAATATGCCAAATAGGATATGTGGCACTAGCTATCCAAGAGTACTACAAGCACAAGCAAAAAGATCACACAAAGGAGTTTCACACAGAAAGTTCTACAGCTGCTAACTTGGCCAAATATATCAGTTTTTAGGGACTTAGTGAAAATTCCAGAATGTCACTAGCTGTTTATGCTCTGAAGCATTTTGACAACACCCAACACAATATCTACATGACTCCAAATGGAATGAACATTTATAGAGAGCTAGACAAACAAAAAAGCTACAACTTTCCAGTTGAAAGCATATGCTGATTCCCAACACATGGTCTTCTACAAGCACAACCAGAGGAGAAGAAAATATAAGCACATTCTCAGACCTAGTGAAAATCACAGATTTTCACTAAACTGGAATTTCAGCCACATGCCTACTTAGACTAGGCACAACTTGCAGATATGAATTCCTAAGCATGAAACAAAACAAACATGCCATAGAGGGGGTCACCCTCTAATGCCACAACAAGGAATCAACCTCTTGGGCTCACCACATCTCATGGAACCAAGCTCCAAACATTGAACAAATCTGAAATATGACATTCCCAGAAAGTGTTCCAAAGGCAAAACTGACTTCACCAATGGATTCCTGGGATAATTCTACCCCAAAACCATATATAATACCTATGTACTTGCATAGAACAAATGGGCACAAACTAGAAAGGAAAACCTACATGGAATCACATAGAGTGAATAGTGCATCATCACATGTGCTTCCACTAGCTTATCACTTGTACATGCTCTTGCACATGTCCACAACTCCAATGGTGCACAGGAGGGGTAGAGCTCATGCTCATGTACCTTAGCACACCACCAGTCACTCTCATGCACCAAGCACATCATAAAAACAAATACCTACACATGCTAGATAGAACACACCACTAGCTTATACTCACATCATGCTTTCTACCCCTACACACACAAGCTAGCACATGTGCTCATCAAAGTCTCTACATAACTTGGGCATGTGTGTGACACACACACATATGCACACACACACAACAACACATGATCAACTTCAAATGCACACACACAAGGTATCTGGGGGGGGGAAAACCCACACACACACATACACCACACTCTTGCACAATTAGTGCATGAGCTCAACTCTCATCATGCACATATGTTTCACACACACACACCACACAAGCATCACCACTTGGTGTCATACACCCACAAGGTGCACACACACATACATGATACTACACATACATATATGCAATCAACCTTCACATGCATTTCTTCACTTGCTAGCAAAAAGAATAGCCACAACATGTTGTTTGGAGGCAAGAAAAAATACCCCACATGAAGATCTAGCACACCACATACATATATGCAAGCATACAATGCAAAAACAGAAAAGAATGCAACAAAAAAAATAAAAGAATGGGGAGGGAGTCGAACCCTAGACCCCCTGGACACCACCTGCAACTCATACCACTGTGCTACTGTCATTAGTTCGATAGAACAAAGAGGACCATGCAAGGTAAGGTTACTACCTGCAGCCACTGCGCCAAAACAGAAATTTAGAAGGGGGTTGTTGCCGCTGGGACTCGTACCCACAACCGCTTGAACCACACACCGCGGCACCTACCACCACGCTACGAAGAGGGACTTGACAGAGAGGAGGATCTAAACAAGGTAACCTACTACGATGCCCTGCTCTGCACAACGAGCCGACGATAGAGAGGCCGCAGGAGCATGCTCTTGCTACTGCTGCTGCACCGCGGGATCAACTACCCTATCACTATTGCGCTGCTACTTCACGGTGGTAGCCCCTGCTCTGCTATGCACCTGCCCGAGCACACACACTACACAGAACACACATGCCACATCTACCGAACTCCTCTTGGGACAGAGGCACGGCGACGAGCCCTAGGCCGATCCAACGAGGGGGAAGGGAGGAGGAGAGCTAGCTCACCTAGGGAAAGGAGAAGGGGGTGCCGATCAGGAAGAAGGAGTCGTCTGGAGACGACGAGGACACCCTGACGAAGTTGGCCTGCTGCAGACCAAAGCCGGGGAAGAAGACCGACGGGAACGCGTCGTTGACGTGGAGTTGGCCGTCGGTGTGGTCGCTCCCCGACCTTAGCGACGGTGGGAATGGATCGCGGGGTCCTGCCCCAAGCCCCTGGACATGGTGGCCGACGCCGGAGACGACGGTAGCACGGGATCGACGGCGGCGCGCTTCTCTCTCCCTCTCTGCTAGATGGACTACAGAGCTTACCTTGGGGGAGGAAGAGAGAAGGAGGCAGGTGTGGCGGCGCTAGATGGGGAGGCCCGGAACCCTAGGGACGGGGCACGGACGCCAAGGCTTATATGAGGGGCCACTACGGGACGGCGTCGTCATCTCTCCCACTCTCTCTCTCTCGGTTGCCCTGACGGAAAGCAGCACCGGGGGGGGGGGACGCCGTCTGAAGAAGAAGAAGGAGCGCGCAAAGTGGGCTCTCGCTGGAACAGAGAAGGAAATGGGCCACGCAGGGGGGAGGAAGCCCACCAGTGGCGCCAAATAAGAGGGAAAATAAACCTCTATGGTTTATTAATTAAACCAAGACCAGAAAAATAAATAAATGCACAGGCTAAACATATAATGGTAAAAATAAAACAAAGGTACCCCTGGTCATAAGAAATTTTGACCTAATAGTATAAAATGATAAAGGGATTTTTGGAGCAAGTAAATATTTACAAAACAGAATATGTTTTATCTCTTTTGTGAATATTTGCACCTTTAAAACTTGGATCAAACCAGCAACTTCACTTGCTCACAAACACCACAAAATATATTAAATCATGGACATTTTAAAACAGGAAAGTATCAAGTGAAACTTGACCTTGAGATAAAATAGAGGAGGAAGTTTTCTGAAACCCTAGTGCAAACCAACATGGTTACTCCTACTATCCAACCACATCCACATCATCTCACATGCAATCACATCACATATCCACATGACACACCACAACATGCAACACAAGAACAACAAATACAAGGCATGAAATGGAAGTGATGCATGCATGCAAAGGGAGACATGGCAAGGTAAGACACATGAAGTCATGCATTGAGCTCTCATATAAATGACAAGTTGGACCCACATAGAGAAGGTTCCAAATAGGGAAAGATGCATTCTTGGGGCATTACAAACTCTCCCACACTACAAAAATTTCTCGCCCCGAGATCTAAGATTGAAAGAACTCCGGAAATTCAGAACGGAGGTGATCCCCGCGTTCCCAAGTAGCCTCTTTATCGGAATGGTGTGACCACTGCACTTTGAGAAATTTGACAGTCTTGTTGCGGGTCTTGCGCTCAGTCGCCTCAAGAACCGCAACTGGATGCTCATGATAAGATAGGTCAGGATGAAGGTCGATGTCTTGAAGATGAACAGTGCGCTCGGGAGTCTTGAAGCACCTCTGGAGCTGAGAGACATGAAACACAACATGCACATTTGCAAAGTTTGACGGGAGCTCAAGCTGATATGCAAGGTCGCCTCTCTTACCAACAATTCTAAACGGACCCACGAAACAAGGCGCAAGCTTGCCTTTGATGCAAAAGAGGTGTGTACCCTCATAGGCGACACCTTGAGATAGACGAAATCATCAAGCTCATAAGACATGTCATGATGCTTGATATCATAATAGCTCTTCTGACGGGACTGAGCTGCTCTAAGGTTGTCATGAATGACCCGGCACATCTCTTTAGCTTCTTCTATCAAGTCATTCCCAAGAATCTGACGCTCGCCGGTCTCGGACCAGTTGAGCGGGGTACGACACTTCCTGCCATAGAGAATCTCAAACGGAGCTTTGCCTGAACTAGCTTGATAACTGTTGTTATACGAGAACTCAGCAAAAGACAGACAATCCTCCCACTTCATGCCAAAAGAGATAACAGATGGTCTCAGCATATCCTCAAGAACTTGATTGACTCGCTCCACTTGACCACTAGTCTGAGGATGAAAAGCTGTGCTGAAGCGTATCTTCGTGCCCATTGCAAACTGAAAAGAATCCCAGAACTTGGAAGTGAAGATACTTCCGCGATCCGAAGAAATCATCATAGGCACGCCATGCAAAGACACAATCCTAGAAGTGTACAACTCTACAAGCTGAGCTGCCGAAATGGATTCCTTGACTCGAAGAAAATGAGCCACTTTACTCAACTTGTCGATGACGACGAAGATGGCATCATTACCCTTCTTGGACTTCGGAAACCCGGTGATGAAATCCATCTCAATGTGGTCGAACTTCCACTAGGGAATGGGCAAAGGATGCAAAAGACATGCTGGACGTTGATGCTCTGCTTTCACCCTTCGACATACATCACATTCATTTACGAACTGAGCAATCTCACGCTTCATACGAGTCCACCAGAAGGTCTGTTTCAAGTCCTGATACATCTTGGAGCTTCCTGGATGTATTGAGAGCAAGGAGTTATGAGCTTCTTCCATGATTACCTTTCTGAGATCACCTTTTGGAACGACAAGACGATCCACAAAGAATAGCGTGTCTCTGGCATCAACACTGAAGCACTTATATTTGGGAAGACCCTTTGCCACGCCAATCTTGACTTTCTTCACCATTGCATCAAGAAGTTGTGCTAATCGGACCTGATCTTCCAAGGTAGAAGAGATCTGAAGATTTGCAAGAAATACCTGAGGTACTAACTAAAGGCTGAGCTTCCTGAAAGACTCACAAAGGTCAGGCTGGAGAGGTTTCAGAATGAGACTGATGCAATACGCCTTCCTGCTCAAGGCATCTTCCATGACATTAGCTTTGCCTTGCGTGTACTCAACACTCGGATTAAAATCTTGGAGCATTTCCACCCAACGAGTTTGCCGAAGATTCAGGTTAGGCTGAGTGAAGATGTACTTGAGACTCTTGTGATCGGTGAAAATTTCAACCTTTTGTTCCAACAAGAGGTCTCTCCAAGTCATCAGAGCGTGTACCACAGCTGCTAGCTCAAGATCATGCACGGGATAATTCTTCTCCGCTGGCTTCAACTGCTTGGAGGTATAAGCAACCACTTTCTTCTCTTGCATCAGAATTGCACCAAGACCCTAGAGAGAAGCATTGCAGAGCACCTGGTAAGGCTTGGAATCATCCGGAGGAATCAAGACTGGAGTAGAGGTGAGCTTCTCTTTGAGTGTGTCGAAGGCGAACTGACACTCTCGAGACCAAGCATACTTCACACCTTTCTGAAGAAGACTTGAGAGCGGCTTAGCAATCTTGGAGAAGTTCTCAACGAACCTTCTACAATAGCTTGCAAGCCCGAGAAAGCTTCAAAGCTGCTTCACATTCTGCGGAGGCTCCCAGTCAACAATGGCCTGCACCTTCGACAGATCAACCTTGATGCCCTTGGCAGAGATAATGTGACCAAGATAGACAACTTCTTTCAGCCAGAACTCACACTTGGAAAACTTGGCATACAATTTTTACTCCCTCAGCTTATCTAGCACCAATCTGAGATGTTCTTCATGTTCTTCCTCGGTTTCAGAAAAGACCAAAATGTCGTCGAGATACAGCAAGACGAAGTCATTCTTGAACGGAGAGAATATGTAGTTCATAAATCGACAAAATGTCAGAGAAGCATTTGCCAGACCAAAAGACATGACCGTATACTCATACGAGCCAAAACTAGTCCTGAAAGCAGTCTTCAGAATATCTTCTTCGAGAATGCGAATTTGATGATAGCCCGTTCTGAGATCGAGCTTGGAGAAGATCTTAGCCCCTTTCAACTGTTCGAACAACTCAGTTATGTTCGGAAGTGGATATTTGTTCCTGGTTGTCTTCTTGTTCAATGGACAGTAATAGACACACAACCGGTTCGTGCCATTCTTCTTCTTGACAAACAGAACTCCACAGCCCCACGGAGACGAGCTCGGTCTGATCAAACCCAAACGCTCCTTCTCATCGAGTTGCCTCTTAAGTTCCTTCAGCTCTTCTCGACCCAATTTGTACGGCCGTTTGCACACAGGATCAGTACTTGGTTCAAGCTCCATCACAAATTCAACTTCTCGGTGCGGAGGCATTCCTGGCAGCTCTTCTGGAAACACATCTTCATATTCGTAGACCACTGCCACTTGCAAAATAGGATTAATCTCACCCTTTTCATTCAAAGAGAACAGACGGATTGTATCATCGCGGGCCGCAAATATAATCACGTCCTCCGAAGAGTGAGTAAGCTTCACTTCTTTAGCTTCACAATAAATCGATGCCTTGTTCATGGACAACCAGTCCATACCAAGGATCAAATCAATGTCGGAATTGCCCAAGACAATAGGAGACGCCAGAAAAGAATAACTGCCTATCTTGACAGAAGCATCCGGAACTAACATGTGAGAACTCATGCGCATACCCGGAGAAACCACATGAAAGGGACTATCCAAGTGAATTACAGGAATATCATGCTTAGCAATGAAAGGCTTGGAGATGAAGCAATGCGATGCACCAGAATCAAATAACACTTTAGCAGGAATATCATTAACGAGGAGGTTACCCATGATCACATCTGACGAGTTTTCTGCCTCAGCCGCATTCACCATGTTGACTCGAGCTGACCTGGGGTTGAACTTCACGAGAGCATTGCTTGGAGGTTTTCCTGGAGGAGGAGGAGGCAGACGAAGCTGAGAAGTGCACTTGTTGGCATAGTGACCTTTCTGCCCACACTTGTGACAAGTAACATCTGCTGGCTGACGGTACTGTGTCTGAGGAGGCCCTTGCTTTTGTTGCTGGAATCTTTGCTGAAAGACTGGGTTGGGTGGGTGGGAAGAACCACGGCCACTAGGATGCTTGAACTGTTGCGTGTGCCGAGGAGGAGGAGGAGACACCCAAAACTTCAGTTGCTTCTGAACTACCTGAGTAGAAGACGAGCTGGAATCTCTGAAGCGCTTCTTAGAATTCTCCACCCTGAGCAAAGCTGCCTCAACCCTCAGAGCTAAGTTGTAGAACTTGTCGAACTCCTCAAGATCGTGCAAAGCGAGAGCTAACTGCAAATCTTCTTTCAGGCCACCTCTAAACTGATAAATCTTGCTCTTCTGATCAGGGATATCCTGCAAGGCGTATCGGGCTAGCTCATGGAACTCGACGTTGTACTTGTACACGGAGTTACCACCCTACTTCAAGCACCTGAACTTCTCATGCATTTCCTCCACGAAGATGGACGGAATGTAGTGGGATCTGAAGTCATGGCAGAACTCATCCCAAGTGATCACTCTAGCACCCCTGGAATCCTTCAACTGTTGCCACCAGATAGATGCTTGCCCCTTCAGCTGGAATGTTGCAAATTTGACGAAATCCTCAGGAGGAACATTGATGCACTCAAAATGCTTGTTTATGTCGCGGATCCAATCCTCGGCATCAAACGGCTGGTCACAAGAAGTGAAAGTCTTCGGTTGATTTGACAGGAACTGACTCAGATTAGCAAACTGATTGCCACCATGCTGGAAATTGCCTTGCTGCTGATTAGCCCTCTCCTGCAACAACTGTAGCAGCATCTAAGTGTTTGCATTTGTAGCAGCCATCACCGCTTGCCAAGCCTCTGCAGGAGGACATGGCGGCGGAGGAGTATTCTATGGAGGAGGAGGTGGTGGCGGCACATCCTCACACCGTGGATTCTGACGAGTTGGTGGAGCCATCCTGAAGACGGACAACACATTAGCCCACAGAATAAATTGAAGGTATAGCTAAATCAAAAATGGCAGGAATATCTGAACAGAAATATTAGCAATTGCACTCGAACAAAACAGAAGAATGCTTCCTCAAGGTGACGGACGACAAAATTCTAAATAAGACCACTTGCAAACAAGTATGAGCTAGAACTGCTCGGAACAAACATATGATCGAGATTTCATCCGATAGCTTCGTGGATAAGATCGCACAGGCTCGAATTTACAGTAGCCATCCTGTGCAAGGTAGTGCACACGACTTACGAAGTATCCCCGAGTCGTAGAAAGCTACAAGGACTCTTTAAGACACAACGAGAACCGTTGTAAGACGTCCGGGAAAAAACATACCAACTAAATATCAAATCCCAACCTCACATCATGCATCTGTAGGAAGATTGTCCTATAACTTACTACTTGATATCCCACCTATGAATTCCCAAAATATCTGGTCATGCAATCTAGTACACGGATACAAGGAGTAATAATCACACAACTCCTACTAACCCGTCACTTGTATCACATCCGTCAACACATAACCAGAATCTCAGACCTTCATCTACAACAGACCCTCATGATCACAACGATACAAAGTATGGCAGTACTCCCGAACAATCTGCACCAGTACTGGGGACATCGGGGTTATCTCGCCACTACTAGTATTGAAGCAATTGCGAACATCCTTCGTTCTTAGATACTCAGAAATCTGAATAATGGCGATGTGCGCAAGAATCCTCTGGAGCTCAACTCCCCGGAAGAGATCAAGGCAGACAGGAGGCACCAAGACAGAATTCCGTCACATCGATATCATATAGATTTCACAAATACCCGCGTGATCCTAAAAGAAATTGAGCAAGAAGAGGAGTAGAATTAAGATTTCCTAAGTCGGGAACCTCACCAGAGCATGGAAGAGGAGAAAAAAGAATCCTACTATCCGATATAACTAAGACTCAAAACATTTTACTAGACTCGTCTCGGCCAAGTACGGTCACACAAAGGCTCCTATGGTCGTAAGGCTCTGATACCAACTTGTAAAGACTAAGATGCGGTCCTTTCCGATTTAGGGAACGAGGCCCCGAATTGGAAAGAAGCGCATCTAAGCGTTTCGCAAGCACGGTAACATAGCACATACATAAATAATAGTAGAATGACAATTAGGGATTCAACTGCCATCTCATAAATATATCAGCGTTACATCACGCATCCAAACAAGGTAGTTCCGCTACGGACTACAAAACATGAGAAATGACTATGCTAGCCGGCAAGCTTGCCCACGATCACGACCACGCCTCAGTCTTCTAGATAGTTCATGTACAGGCGGTCGTTCTCCTCATCGTACTGCCACGCCAGATGCGTGCCGTCGGGATCACCTGTCTCGGGGGTACCTGAACCTATTGGTGTTTGGAAGGAATCGGTGAGCCACGGGGACTCAGCAATCTATGACCTCGGTGCTAGAACTAGTCAAGTTATTAGGTAAGGAAGGTTGAGTATTTAGGTTGCAGCATCCTAAGCAGTATGGTGGCTAACCTACGTAGAACAAGTATTGAAGGTGGTCTACACTACCGATCGATGATTAGCTGATCACTAAGTGATCCTGAACACCTACTTACGTCAATCATAACCCCACCGTGTTCCCGATCAAAGAGAGGTCTTCGAAGGGGACAGTCACCGTTACACACACGGTTGGCAATTTTATTAGATTAGGTTCAAGTTATCTATAACCGGATGTTAACAAATATTCCAAGTTGCCACGTAACCGTGGGCACGGCTTTCCGAAAGATTAAACCCTGCAGGGGTGCTCCAACTAGTCCATCACAAACGGTCACGGCCCGCAAAGTAATCCTCTATCACAAATCTCGTGATCTCGTCGGATTCCTTAGAGGAAAACCTCAACTCTGGGGAGAACCAAAGCTTCACCGAGATTCCTATACGCAAGATATATCGCTAAGGTAAGACAAGACTAGCAGGACCTCCCGACGTGTCGGCGACCCTAATAAGAGTTGCATATCTCAGTCTCAGGACACGACGGATGAGCGATGGTTACCACGCCAAAACACCGAGTTGCCCCAGGGAGCGTAATAAGCTGGTCTGGGTTGGACCAACACTCATGAGGAGCACTGGCCCGGGTTGTTGATTAAATTCCTCGGGGTAGCTATTCCCTATGCAGATTATTATTAAGTGATTAGCAAATTAACACCAATGTTGGGTCCTGCCGGACAAGTCTTAACACTACACGATTTATCAAGGTGGTCCCCATAACAACCCCGAACGTGTTGGGAGCGATCAGTTATGGAATCAAACACCGGTAGCCGGTAACTATGGCGGCAATAACGGAATAAAACACCCGGCAAAAGGCTAGGCCTTCCGTTATTTACCAAGTATATAGGTGCATTAATTAAATAACAGATTTAACATAATGATATCAAACTCATGTTATCACATGAGACAATTGCACCTGCAACTAGCAACGCTAACATTAGTAGCTGAGCAAGCCTACTTAGCCATTCAAGATTTGCTAGGAAGGGATAAGTGTTTGGGTTTCATGGCAATATCAGGAGGCAATATTTCAGAGGTAGGCAGCGAGCATATGACGGATGATACATCTCCATCGTATCTACTTTTCCAAACTCTTTTGCCCTTATTTTGGACTCTAATTTGCATGATTTGAATGGAACTAACCCGGACTAACGTTGTTTTCAGCAGAATTGCCATGGTGTTGTTTTTGTGCAGAAATGAAAGTTCTCGAAACGTCCTCAAAATTTACGGAGCATTTTTCTGGAAAATATGAAAAATACGTGTGCAAAGATCCACCGGAGGGGATGGGCCAGTGGGCCACAAGCCATGTTGCCACGGCCTCCCCCCTGGTCGCGACAACCAAGCTTGTGGGGCCCACGTGGCTCTGCCGCCCCCAAATTCAGCTCTATAAAGTCACTTTCTTCCCGAAAAAAATCAGGAGAGAAGATTTCATCGCGTTTGCAATACGGAGGCGCTGCCACATCCTGTTCTTCATCTGGAGGACAGATCTAGAGTCCGTTTTGGGCTCCGGAGAGGGGAAATCGTCGCCATCGTCATCATCAACCTTCTTCCCTCTCCAATTCCATGAAGCTCTTCATCATTCATGAGTAATCTATTCATAGGCTCGCTGGCAGGTGATGAGTAGGATGAGATCTATCATGTAATCGAGTTAGTTTTGACGGGGATTGATCCCTAGTATCCACTATGTTCTGAGATTGATGTTGCTACTACTTTGCCATGCTTAATGCTTGTCACTAGGGCCCGAGTGCCATGATTTCAGATCTGAAATTATTATGTTGTCACCAATATATGTGTGTTTTAGATCCGATCTTGCAGGTTGTAGTTACCTACTATGTGTTATGACCCGGGAACCCCGGAGTGACAATAACCGGAACCACTCCCGGTGATGACCATAGTTTGAGGAGTTCATGTGTTCACCAAGTGCTAATGCGTTGTTCCAGTTCTTTATTAAAAGGAGAACCTTAATATCTTGTAGTATCCTTTTGGACCCCGCTGCCACGGGAGGGATGGACAATAGATGTCATGCAAGTTCTTTTCCCTAAGCACGTATGACTACACACGGAATGCATGCCTACATCACATTGACGATTGGGAGCTAGCCACATATCTCTCTGTGTTATAAATGTTGCATGATGAATGTCATCCAAACGAATCGCCGATCCATTGCCTACGAGTTTGTCCTATTGCTGCTGTTACTTGTTTTGCTCTGCTGCTGTTACTACAGTTGCTTGCTACTATTGCTACTTGTTACTGCTGTCACTACTGCTGTTCCTTGCCATTGTTGTTACTCGTTACACTGCTGCTACCTGCTACAATACTTGTTCGCTCGGCGTTGACGGGAAAAGACTATTTCCGTCTACGAGCAACTTCTGGCGCCATTGATACGACAGTTAGGAATAGTCTTCCGTTAACAGATCGTTTCTGACACTGTTGTTATCATCCTACTTTGATGCTGATACTTTGCTTGCAGATACTAATCTTTCAGGTGTGGTTGAATCTGACACATTCAGCTTCTAATACTCGAGAGTATCCTCTCACTTCCTGCCTGGCGAACCAACAAACTTGGGTTGAATACTCTACCCTCGAAAACTGCCGCGAACCCATGCTCTCGTGGGCCATTGCAAGACAATTTCTAATTGTTGAGCAACTGGGAGCAGTTATGGCTCTGTTGTCGCGAAGGCATCAAGTCAGGGACTCGTCAACAACATTCTTCTAGTGTCGTTGCCAGGGACTGCCGTTAGCAGCATTTTTCTGGCGTCGTTGCCGGGGAGGTATTGTTATATTCTCTGAGTCACTTGGGATTTATATCTGCTGATCACTATGAAGAATCTGAAAGATCCAAAAACCAAAGTCTTGCCCTCAACCACGAGAGGAGGTAAGGAACTGCCATCTAGCTCTGCACTTGATTCACCTTCAGTTATGAGTAAGTTTGCGACATCACCTCCTACTAGAAATCTTGATATGTCGCATGTGCTTGATGATGCTTATGATGCTACTATGCCTGATACTGCTAGAGATGCTATGCCTGATACTGCTAGAGATGCTATGCCTCATACTGCTAGAGATGCTATGCCTCATACTGCTAGAGATGCTATGCCTGGTACTGCTAGAGATGCTACTTTGCCTGATGTGCCACTAGGGGTGTTCCTTGATGCTTATATTGCTAGAGTTACTGCCAATGCTCGTGATGCTTTTGAAACTGTCGATACTATTGAGATAGAACCTGCTTTTGCTCCTGCTAGATCTAGCTCTCCTAGATATGAATTGCCTGATATACCTGAGGGTTATGTTATGGAGGGAGAGATAGCTGAGGATTTTCTTGCGTGTAAGGATTCCTATGACGCTGAGAAATTACTTCTCAAGTGGAAGGAAAAATCTCTGAAAGCTAGGATGAAATACGACCCGAAGTTTGCCACTTCACCTATCTTTATCACCATAAGGATTATGAATTCTCTGTCGATCCTGAGATAATCTCTCTAGTCGAATCTGATACTTTCCACGGTTATGAATCTGAGACGGTCGTAGCCCATCTTACCAAACTACCACTACAGGAATCACCTTCTTTGTCGTCTGCCATCACAGACGGCAAAGACAAAACAACAGACGGCAAAGAATCTCACGGCCGGCAAAATTTCTGCGTCAGCCTACGACGGCATAGGACCTTCTTTGTTGTATGTCCCCCCAAAGCGGACGGCAAAGCTCTTCGCCGTCAGCTTTCCTTAGGAGCAGTCGGCAAAGTGCTCGAGACGGCAACCAACAGGCGTTGCCTCCGTTAGGGGTTAACGGAGGCTTTGTCGTCTTCCTCCCCCTTAATCTTTGTCGTCTGCCTCCCCCTTTATCTTTGCCGTCTGCCTCCTCCTCCCCCCCCCTCCACTCTTTGTCGTCTGCCTCCTCCTCCCCCCTCCTCTGTGCCCTCTTCTTTGCCGTCTGCCCAGCCTGGAGGCAGACGGCAAAGAGCCTATATAGACACCCCAGGATGCACAGTTGGGTGCCATGTGGCACCTTTGCCATCTGCCAGCTGATGGCACAAGTCTTTGCCATCAGCTGGCAGACGGCAAAGAGCCCATATAGTACTTGTTTTTTTTGTTTTTTATATTATTTCACAGCACACACACACACACACACACACACACATATATATATATATATATTTGACATCACATTTATATAATTCACCACACATATATGATATATAGTTCACCACACATATACTTGCCAACACATATATACAATTCACCGCACATATATGATATACATATAAATCAATGTACATCCCCATATATCGAAAGAACCAACATACAAAGTATTCCACTGTTTATCCATATATACATATACATATAGTTCAACATTGTTCATCAACTCAAATGAAAACTAGATGATATACATATAAAGTTCATCCATCGACATTGTTCAACTCCATGAATGCCAGCTTCCATGCATGTAGTATATCCGATCTGCAAAAATGTGAATTAGAAAGTCAGAAGAAGAACAAAATATGATGTTTTTTAGCTAATTATGTCATTTTTAGCGGAAAACAAGCTAAGAATATAATATTCATGAGCTAACCAAAGTTCTTATGCCATTTTTATCTTATTATGGCATTTTGGAGCTAAATGGGTTAATTAAAGCAACGATAATATGAAAGAGGAGAAGAAAGAGGACGAGGAGGAGAAGAAGAAGAAATCAAGAAGAAGGAGGAGAAGGACTAGAAGGTCCTTGGCCTTCTCCTCCTCCTCCTCCTCCTCCTCCTCCTCCTCCTTCTCCTTCTTCTCTTCTTCTTCTTCTTCTTCTTCTTCTTGCTTTTCATTTTGCCTATTTCTTCTCCTCTTCTCCTCTTGTTGGAGCTAAATTACCTAATTATGTCTTTTTGGAGCTAAATGGGCTAATTATCCCATTTTAGAGGAAAACAAGCTAAGTATATAATATTCATGAGCTAACGAAGGTTCTTATGCCATTTTGAGCTTATTATGGTATTTTGGAGCTAAATGGGCTAATTATGTCATTGTTGGGGAAATTAAAGCAAGGATAATATGAAAGAGGAGAAGAAAGAGGAGGAGGAGGACAAGAAGAAGGAGGAGAAGGAGGAGGAGGAGAAGGACTAGAAGGTCCTTGGCCTTCTCCTTCTCCTCCTCCTCCTCCTCCTTCTCCTTCTTCTCTTCTTCTTCTTCTCCTTCTTTCTTTTCATTTTGCCTATTTCTTCTCCTCTTCTCCTCTTGTTGGAGCTAAATTACCTAATTATGTCTTTTTGGAGCTAAATGGGCTAATTATCCCATTTTAGAGGAAAACAAGCTAAGTATATAATATTCATGAGCTAACCAAGGTTCTTATGCCATTTTGAGCTTATTATGGTATTTTGGAGCTAAATGGGCTAATTATGTCATTGTTGGGGAAATTAAAGCAAGGATAATATGAAAGAGGAGAAGAAAGAGGAGGAGGAGGACAAGAAGAAGAAATCAAGAAGAAGGAGGAGAAGGAGGAGGAGGAGGAGGAGAAGGACTAGAAGGTCCTTGGCCTTCTCCTTCTCCTCCTCCTCCTCCTTCTCCTTCTTCTCTTCTTCTTCTTCTTCTTCTGCTTCTTATTCTTTCTTTTAATTTTGCCTATTTCTTCTCCTCTTCTCTTCTTGTTGGAGCTAAATTACCTAAATTATCTCATTTTAGAGGAAAACAAGCTAAGTATATAATATTCATGAGCTAACCAAGGTTCTTATGCCATTTTGAGGTTATTATGACATTTTGGAGCTAAATGGGCTAATTATGTCTTTTTGGGGAAATTAAAGCAAGGATAATATGAAAGAGGAGAAGAGAAACTTACTGTAGTGGTCATCAAGGAGGAGAAACACCACGGTTGCTTGCGGCGGCTTCGTTTGGAGACGGTTGCCCTGGAGAAGGGTCGTGCGATGCCGCTCGGGAGTTATTCTGCAGAAAAGATATTTTGCAATGTCTCAATTAGCATGATGACACTCAATTATTAATACTAGTTTATAATGAAACTCACCATGCCAATCGAAGAGAAGACGGGCATCGGCGGAGGGACTTGACCGCTCTTCTCGCACAGACCCTGAAGAGTGGGTTGTATTAGTTAGTAATGAAACAGACATTACACACATGATTTGGCTAATGTGAAAAAAAAACATACCACAAAAAGCTCGTACAGGGCCCATTGACCCGCCTCATTCCGAGCCCTCTCCTCCTCAATCAATCGTGCCGTGGTTTGGTCGCTCTCATCAAGAGCAGCCTGAAGAGCAGCTTGGCTTGCCAATCTCTCTTTCTCAAGAGCAGCCTGGTTTGCCGCTCTCTCTTTCTGAAGAGCAGCCTGAAACACCATTCCTCGTTACCATAGTAATGATCTATGGTGACACACATAATGAAATGGATGAAAGTGTTCTTAGTCCGTACAACTAACCTCGATGGCAAGCTTGACTGGCCGTGGACGACGCGTTATCTCAGGACAGCTGCTCGACTGGCGCGCCTTGATCTCCGGAAGAGTGAGTGGACAACGTATTATCCCATCTCCAATGGCTATCAGAGCCATGGGGCCTCCCGCCACCAGATATCATCATGAGCTCTGGATCCAAAGGTTCCTGGCTAGGGTTAAAGTCATCCCCTTTCGTAGCCTTCCCCGCGTCCCTGTATGCCACGAGCTTCTGGTGGGATGATATGTTGGTGAAGTTATTGGGATCATCCAGGTCAGACTCAGAGAATGCCTTCGCCTTCTTGTACGAGGTAGTATGGGCCATGCCATAAAGGTCATACAAGTGTGGCATCTCCGTCTTATTGTGATGCGCCTAAAAGAGAGGAACGAAATATTAGCATGAAGAATGAATTGCATGAATCATGAAGCAAATCACATACCCAGTTTCGTCCAAACTGAAGTAAGTTGGCGTTGCCTTGATGATGTGGCACACCAACCATTTGGCTACGCCGATCCTTCGCATTCTCGTGGACGGCTCGCCAGCTGCCTGTGCACCACTCATCAACCAACGCCTCCCAACAATCCATCTTATCCGCACACCATCTCGGGGGCACCTATAAGTTATTAGAAATAATTTTCAGCGCTACGCCTATGAATGAAATCAAGAAAACTACGTAGAAGGACTTAAGAATAGGTAATTACCTTCATGTATTGCTCCTTCTTCAGAAACTTTCTGCGGCAATCCTTCTTCTGCTTCTTAATACCACGCGTGGCGTAGTAATCTCGAATAGCCTACGACCGAGCCTCGTGGCGCAAGTTCTGTACTAACCGCCTACACTCGGCCTCGAGAACCCTCGCCGCCTCCTCCTCATATCCATCCTCACACCTATAGAAGGTCTGCAATCAAACGTGAAAACACCGATTAGTACAATAATTAGCTATATTGTTAATTTTAGATTCTGTAAAAGGATAATTTACCCAAAAGCTCTTGATCACCATCTCGGCCCTCGTGTGGCACAAGACACCATCTATAATCTCCTCCGGTGGGGCCTGCGCATCCTGGTTGTGCTCCCAGGAAAATCCTAGTGTAGGAACCTGACCCTCACCAGGCAACGTGACAAACCCCGGGAAATTTGTCTGGCAAAGCACATCAAGGACTGAGTTCAGCCTGCAGACTCCAAGAGGGTGTAGCCATCCCCTGCAGTATGATAAGGTCAACGCATTAGATATTTGAACAAACTTGAAGGCAAAAGCTAAAAAAAGAGTAAATGTACTTACCTATCTCCTTCAGGTTTAATCACCGGCCTCTGCTCGCGGATAGCCGGCGCGACCGGGAGACGTGTACTACCACGCTTGTACACGGTGGCCCCGTCCACCTGCACATCGCCCTCACTATCCGTAAGCTCATCCCCGCCCCCTGAGCCAGCCAGACCCTCAGTCCAATCCGGAAACTCGGTACGATCCGGCCAGGTCTCCCATCCGGGCCTCTCCACATCGGGTGAAGCCTCCGGAACCGTAATCTCCTCCGGCTGCTCCTGGGCCGAATGCACCTGGACCCGAGGTTGCTCCTGGACCGGAGTCTCATGGGACGAATGCCCGTCAACAACAGGCTCCTGGAACGGAGTCCCCGTGGCCTCCTCCGCAAACGGGTCGACCATACTAGTCCTATGCTCGGGTGAATGAGCTGGTGGTGGTGGCGAGGACGGCTCAACAGTCCTCTTGGATCTTCCGCGGCCACCACCTCTCCCTGTACCCTTCCCCTTCTTCCCTACCCGACCAGCACCTCTCCCAGTGGGCAATGCCGCCGACGAAGAAGAACCCATGGGTGGTGTCAACAGACTGTCTGCCAAGGCTCTACGGAAAGATAGGGGTGGAAGGGAAGTACCACCCCTCGTGCGGGGCGTCTGGGAAGAACCCGTCGAGCGATCTGGACCAGCGCCCACCATCTTTCCACACCTGGTGACCTGCCATGATAAAGATTAAAAGAAATTAGTACAACATAAAAAAATTTGAATAACTGACATGAATAATAATATGTACATGAATAATAAAGATTAAAATATATATAATTTAAGTTGTGAATCTTACAAACTAATAATCATCATCAATAAATGCATCATCATCATCACTATCACGCATGTCTTCATGAATGACGTGCTCGTCGGGTTCAACGGCATGAAGTTGTGAAAGGCCTTCCTTTAATCGTTGAAGCATTGACAGGTCATCCGCATCAGTAACCTCTACGAGTTCCAGGTCTTCAGGTTCCAGCTCAGGGCTGGAGTCGGATTCATTGTCGCTGTCTACTTCCATGTTCTTGGGTGAAGCACGGCGGTTCTTGAAACGTTTCTTGGAAAGACGTGATTCTTGGAAGAATTCTCCATCATATGTGTCTGGGTTAATGTGAGGTTCATAATCCTGTTCATTTGGGAGAGGTGGTCTGACATGTGGCGGCACTTCATAAACAACATACCAACCTTCCAGATTCTTATCCGTTTGGCATGCCCACGGTAGATAGAAAACTTGGGTCGCCTGTTGAGCCGTAATATAGACATCGGGAACATCTAAATGGGTGTTTGGATTGATTTCGACTAGTCCTATATGTTCATGAGTCCTTTTAGTCTTTTTCGGCTGGAACCAATAACATTTGAAGACTACGACGTTCGGTGGGTTTTCGCCATAGAATTGAAGTTCATAAATTGCTTCAACTCTTCCATAATACTCGATAACACCTTCGCCGATAGCAGAGACACCACAATTTGTAGATTTCCGGTCGGGCATAGATAGCTCTTTGCCAAGGGTATGAAAGAGATACCCGTTGATGTTGTATTTCTCAAATGAACGGACCTTATA
The DNA here is from genome assembly GCF_904849725.1 of Hordeum vulgare subsp. vulgare. Lineage (NCBI taxonomy): Eukaryota > Viridiplantae > Streptophyta > Magnoliopsida > Poales > Poaceae > Hordeum > Hordeum vulgare. The sequence continues at coordinate 309,400,307 of NC_058523.1, forward strand.
GTCAAAACCATTAGCGACTTGTCTCAATTCGGCGTCCATGGACTCTGAATTAGCCTACAAGTTTAATACGAAACGGTTGTTGCATTAGCCGCAAGTTAGACCAAGAATGAAATGGTCCATTATTGATAATTACCGTTTGTTTGAACCAAGAGATGAAACCGGGATAGCCGCCTCCTGTCTTTGACAGAAGCTCATACTCTTCGACGGAATCATTTTCGATCACCGCTCTGGGAATTTGACGACGTAACGGTTGTTTGAAATATCCGGGAATAAGAGCAGTTCAAATGAATTAGAAGTTACGGGAAAATGTGTTGAGAACTCACTCTATGTACGGCCGCACTTCTGTTAGGTTGTTCAAGATATACAACGAAATGTTCCGCCATTCTTCGACATCCAACGTTATTGGTTTCGAAGCACCGGCTAGTGCGAGCTTCCCTTTGAATAGGCTGAGGTTGGACCCACCTTTCTTAGGGTCTGCATCATTGTGCCGAGGCTTCGGATTATGCAAATGATGATTTTTGGCTTCGTAGTGTGCTGTCACAAAGTTTGTCGCCTCCTCAGTAATGAATGCCTCAGCCATCGATGCTTCAATTCTACGCTTATTTTTACATTTAGCTCGAAGGGTCTTATGCATCCTCTCAGTTGCATAGCACGAACAATCTTGCACGGGCCCACCAATCTTGCCTCGGTCGGTAGATGTAAAATCAAATGCTGCATTGGATTAAAGAAGCCCGGTGGAAAGATCTTCACTAACTTGCACAACAACTCCGGTGCAAACTCCTCCATGTATTCTACCACGCCAGGCGACAATTCTTTCGCACAAAGAACACGGAAGAAATAGCTCAGCTCCGCCAGTACTAGCCATTCATCCTCAGGAATAAAGCCACGTAACATCACCGGCATTACCCGCTCTAGCCATATGTGCCAATCATGACTCTTGAGACCAAAGATTTTTAATTTTTCAAGACTCGCTCCCCTCTTTAGATTCGATGCTTTCCCATCGGGGAACATCAAGTGCATTTTGACCCACAAGATAATTTCCCTCATAGCTGGCCTTCCAAGATTGAACCAGGCCTTTGGCTTCGACCACTTCTGCTTTCCTTTGCCTTCTCGCATGTTTTGTAACGGTCTATGACATAGTGTCTCTTGATTGACTCTAGCCTTAATATTATCCTTTGTCTTCCCATCTATGTCGAACAATGTACCAAAAATAGCCTCTCCGATATTATTTTTAGTGTGCATCATGTCGATATTGTGTGGAAGAAGGAGGTCTTTGAAGTAAGGCAGATCCCAGAAGCATGGCTTGTGAGTCCAGGCGTGTTTCGAATTATATCCCTTGAAATACCCTGGACGCTTTGGATCAGGCTCGAGGGCGTTTAACTGAACCAGGATCTTTTGGCCTGTGAACGCAGGTGGTGCCAAGTTTTTGACAACTTTACCTTTCATAAAGTTCTTCTTGTCTTTTCTGTACTGATGGTCAGGATCCAGGAACTGTCTATGCAAGTCAAAGCAAGAATACTTCCGACCCTCGTGCAACCAATGAAACTGAAGAGCTGCCTTGCATTGGGGGCACGGGAACCTTCCATGCACACACCATCCAGAGAATAGCGCATACGCTGGCAAGTCAAGCATAGAGTACATGTACCACACATGCATTTTGAAGTTTTCTTTTCTAGCGGCATAGTATTTCTTGACCCCATTATCCCAAGCTTCTTCCAATTCATCCTTAAGCGGTTGCAGGTAAACATTCATATTCTTCCCCGGATAATTGGGCCCTGGAATTATCAACGTCAGAAATATGTTCTTACTTTGCAAAATCTGCCCGGGGGGGGGATTGAGTGGAATGACAAATACAGGCCAACAACTGTATTGGGTTGCCGTCATGCCAAAGGGATTAAAACCATCTATGGCGGCGGAGACTCGAGGATTCCTTGGATCTGCCGCTTTATCCTGATGCAATCCATCGAAATGTTTCCACGCTTCCCCATCCGATGTGTGTGCCATCATCTTATTCCCATCCGCATCTAGTTCGGTTCTTTTGCCCAATTTGTGCCATGTCATCTGTCTGGCTGTCTCTTCGACCATGAAAAGACGTTGAAGTCTTGGTACGATTGGCATATACCGAAGAACACTAACTATGATTTTGGTCTGCCTCTTCTCACCCATACCGTTGTCTACCACAAGATACATGCAAGACTCGCAATTGGGACAATAGTCCAAGTGTGCATACTCCTTCCTAAATAAGACACATCCTTTCTCACATGCATCTATCTCTGCCTCTTCTCACCCATACCGTTGTCTACCACAAGATACATGCAAGACTCGCAATTGGGACAATAGTCCAAGTGTGCATACTCCTTCCTAAATAAGACACATCCTTTCTCACATGCATCTATCTTCTCATAGGGCATCTTAAGTACACGAAGTATTTTGTCCGACTGGTACAAGTTTGCAGGCATGACATGGCCTTTGGGTAGGAAACGTCCAAATAGTATCATCATCGCATGGTAGCATTCTCTTCCCACGTTGAACTGAGCCTTCAGAGCCATTACTTGTGCAATTGCATCCAGCTGACAGAGCTCAGTGTGCTCATGGAGAGGATGTTTTGAAGACTCCAACATTTCATAAAAGGCCTTTGCAGATTCCTCCATCTCATCTTCCGAATCCCGAGCATCATCAAAGTCTTGCACCATGTCTTCGATCCCGGTACCATGCTCGTCCGTGCGACGACGGACCACCTCAGCTCTTGTGCGTTGTATAGACTCACCATGAAATGTCCACACCGTATAATTAGGCTTAAAACCCCTCCTCTGCAGGTGTTTAATCATTACAGCCTTTGTTGTCTTTTTATAGTTGTCGCATCCAGGACACGGGCAATAGTTTCTTTCCTGGCCATTTGCGAATGCGGCTTTCACAAACCTTTGTTTTTACAAACCATTCTTTCGTCATCTCTTTCTGACTAGGGTGACCGATATACATCCACGCACGATCACTCATCTTGCGTAGCTACTAAAGACAGAAGAAATATATTTATATATAATTTAGCATTTATATTCATCGGTTAATCAGGTTCGCCATTTTTATTACGTCCAGGCAACCTACACGCTACTAGGTAAAGATAGGTCCTAATCCCACCCGAGTATGTGTAGATTGGGTTCGTTTTCCCATGCTCTGCTCCGGATCCAACGCAAAATTTCGGCAGCACCTCCCTGCTGTTCTCCTGATACACGTCTCCGCAATAAACAGAGAGGATGTGCATCCGGAGAACAACAGGGAGGCACTGACGAAATTCCTCATCGGATCTAGAGCACAGCATACGGGAAAACAAACCCAATCTACACATACTCGGGCTGTCCATGGATAATGTTGGACAATTCGAAAGGATGGCGGTTATAAATAAGAAAAGACATGCATATTTATAGATGTCGCCCTTTCGAATGGGAGATGCATACTGGTCACGCATCTCATGATTGAAGAAACCTATATATAGATAGAAAGTTTCATCGGCACGAAGACCGGGACAGAGAAAATTAAGGGGGTAGGAGGAGAAGTCATTTGTGCTCACCAACAAACGTAGGGGCGGAGCTCGTCCAATGCACGTGGAGGTCGTCGAACAATTGCACATTGAAATTCACCCGATCAACACAAATATGATGTTTTTATAAGATAATCAAAAAATATGTGACCTAACTCTTATTTTCTTTTTTCTTTTTTCCTCTTATTCTTCTTCTTCTTCTTCTTCTTATTTTCTTTTTTCTTTTTTCCTCTTATTCTTCTTCTCCTTCTTCTTCTTTTCTTCTCTTCTTCTTCTTATTCTTCTTCTTCTTCTTATTCTTATTTTCTTTTTTCTTTTTTCCTCTTATTCTTCTTCTCCTTCTTCTTCTTTTCTTCTTGTCTTCTTCTTCTTCTTCTTCTTCTTCTTCTTCTTCTTCTTCTTCTTATTCTTCTTCTTATTATTATTCTTATTTTCTTTTTTCTCTTTTCCTCTTATTCTTCTTCTCCTTCTTCTTGTTTTCTTCTTCTCTTCTTCTTCTTCTTCTTATTATTATTATTTTCTTTTTTCCTCTTATTCTTCTCTTCCTCTCCTATTTTTCTTCTTCTTCTTCTTCTTATTTCTTCTCCTTCCCTTCCTTTTCCTTCTTCTTCTTTTCCTTCTTATTCTTATTTTTTTCTTCTCCTTTCTCCTTCTTCTTCTTCTTCTTCTTTCTCCTTCTTCTTCTTCTCCTTCTTCTTTCTTCTCCTTCCCTTCCTTTTCCTTCTTCTTCTTCTTCTTCTTCTTCTTCTTCTTCTTCATCTTCTTCTTCTTCTCCTTCCCTTCCTTTTCCTTCTTCTTCTTCTTCTTCTTTCTTCTCCTTCCCTTCCTTTTCCTTTTAACCCCCCTTGTTCGTGCGCTACCACAACATAAGCCCCCTTGTTTGCCTGGCTCCCTTTTAACCCCCCAGTTGTGCTAACGATGTTGCTAATGGCCCCCTTTGAGTTGATTAGCTCTACATTAAGCAAATAATAGCATAGGCTAGTCTAATTATTTTCTAAAATGACAAAACTGCCCTCCCTCATCTAGTATAAGTAACACGAGCTGGGCAGAAGCTGCTCCCGTTCTCTGCTCGTTCCCCTCCCTCACCTAGCCGCCCCAAGCGCTGCTGCGCCTCGCCTCCGCCCCAGCCGCCACATCTGCCCCAGCCGCCCCATCTCTATTGCTGCTCCAAGGTAAGGCAAGCATCTTCCCTTCCCTAGCCGCCCCATTGCTGCTACACCAACAAAGTCTCCATCAAAAGGAAAGAAGAAGAAGATGACTCCAAAGAAGAAGAAATTTAGTGAACTGTGAACTCGTTTGTGCTGCCATGAACTACTTTTGCTGCTGCTACACCAACAAAGTCTCCAGCAAAAGGAAAGAAGAAGAAGATGACTCCAAAGAAGAAGAAATTAAGTGAACTATGAACTAGTTTTGTCTATTGATGTACCCATTTGTTATTTATCCATCGACAAATCTGTTAAACATTGCAAAGGGGGGCATCAGCTACATCATGGTGAAAACTGGGGGGTTAAAAGGGAGCCAGGCAAACAGGGGGGCTTATGTTGTGGTGGCGCACGAACAGGGGGCGATAATCAATTCTCCCCTTCTTGTTTTCCTTCTTCTTCTTATTTTTTTCTTCTCCTTTCTCCTTCTTCTTCTTCTCCTTTCTCCTTCTTCTTCTTCTCCTTTCTCCTTCTTCTTTTTCTCCTTTCTCCTTCTTATTCTCCTCCTTTCTCCTTCTTCTTCTTCTCCTTTTCTCCTTTACTAAACAGGAAACTAACCTAACTAAACCTAAACTAAAACTGAACCTAAACTAAACTAATTTAACAACCTAACTAACTAGCCTAACTAACCTAATAAACTAAAAAAATAACCTAACTAATTTAACATAAATAAAAATAAGGAAAAACAAAAAAATGAGGGGACTCACCGGCGGGGGCGGCAGGGGCGTCGGGGCTGCGAGGAGGACGGGTGCGACGGGGCAGTGGGGCGTCGCCGGCGGCAGTGCGGCGGCGGGGGGCAGTGGTGGCGGCAGGGCGGCTGTGTAGGCGTTAGGGGCGGCGGCGCGACGGTGGTGGCAGCGGCAGTCGGGGCGAGGTGGGGAGAGAGAGAGAGAGGGGCGGCGGCGGGGCGACAGGGTTGACAGGGGCAGCAGTGGGGGCAACAGGGGTGGCGGCGGGGGCGACAGGGGCGGCGACGCGACGGGGGCGGGGGTGCGATGGTGGTGGCGGCGGCCGTTACAGAGAGAGGGGCGCGCGGGGTGGGGAGAGAGAGAGGGGCGCGTGGGGTGACCGTTACAGAGAGAGAGAGGGGCGGGGTGGGGGGAAGGATCCGTTAACGGTGTTAGAGCATTGCCGTTTGCCGGCGGATGTCAAAGATTCTAGACTCTTTGTCGTCGGCCTCCGGACTCTTTGTCATCCGCTAGCAGACGGCAAAGGTCCGACTCCAGTTTGACCTAGCCACCCCGCAGTCAGGTGGGCCTATCTATATCTTCGTCGTCTGCCTCTGGACTCTTTGTCGTCTGCTAGCAGACGGCAAAGATGTGACAGATGGCAAAAAGGCTTTATGCCATCAGCCTGTGCTTTGCCGTCTGTTTTGCTGAAGCTGACGGCAAAGACACTCTTTGCCATCAGCTAGCAGACGGCAAAGACTAGGCAGATGGTAAAAAACTGTTTTCCAGTAGTGTACACGATATAGCCACCCTTTTCACGAGTGAGGAGAAGATCCGCCACTACTATATCCTTAAGTTGTCTCCTTTCTCTCTAAAGGATGACGCTAAAGCCTGGTTGACTTCTCTTGCTCCTGGATGTGTGAATAGTCCCCACGATATGGTCTATTACTTTTGTGAGAAATATTTCCCTGCCCATAAGAAGCAAGTTGCCTTGCAGGAAATATAAAACTTTGCTCAACTCAAAGAAGAGAGTCTCCCACAAGCTTGGGGGAGACTCGTCCAGCTACAGAATGCTTTGCCTGATCACCCTCTTAAGAAGAACGAGATACTTAATATCTTCTATAACGGACTTACCGATGCCTCTAAAGACCACCTAGATAGTTGTGCCGGTTGTGTTTTTAGGAAACAAACTATAGAACAAGCTGAGACTCTACTGAATAACATCTTGATCAACAATAATGCTTGGACTATTCCCGAACCACCTCCTAAGCCAACTCCGAAGAAAAGAGGTATTCTATTCCTCAGTCCCAAAGATATGCAAGAAGCCAAGAAATCTATGCAAGAGAAAGGCATTAGATCTGCCGATATCAAAAATCTACCACCTATCGAAGAGATCCATGGTCTCGATAATCGATACAGGTAGTGGAAGTAAATTCTCTGCGTAGGTTTGATGAGAGTGATATTCCTTTTGATAAACCTGCTATCCTATGCTTTGATGAATTTCACAACTTTGTTGCCAAACAACAGAGTTTCAATGATTATGTTAGCGGACATTTGGAACAAGGTACTCGTATGCTTAGTCATTTAAGTGCTTGTGTAGTCAGAAATGTCAATGATCTGAAGCTTCTGAGTAAACATGCCTCTATGATTACTACTCAGGTAGAACAAGTACTTAAAGCTCAGAATGACTTGCTCAATGAATTAAATAACAACTCTGTCAGAGTCGTTACTAGAGGAGGCAAAATGACTCAGGAACCTTTGTATCCTGAAGGTCATCCTAAGAGAATCGATCAAGATTCTCAAGGAATTAATGCTGATGCACCCAGTCATCCTAAGGAGAAGAAGAAGGATGATAGAAACCTACATGTTAGTTCACCTAATACTGTCACACCTGAAGAACCAACTGATATTTCTGCGTCTGATGCAGAAACACAATCTGGTGATGAACGTGAACCTGGTGACAATATGGACAGCGATGTTCATAATAATGCTCAACCTAGCAATGATAAGGATGTGGAGATTGAACCTACGGTTAATCCTGATAACCCACAACTTAAGAGATACGATAAAAATGACTTGACTGCTAGGAAGCATGGTAAAGAAAGGGAGCCATGGGTTCAGAGACCTATGCCCTTTCCTCCTAAGCCATCCAAGAAAAAGGATGATGAGGATTTTGAGCGCTTTATTGAAATGATAAGACCCGTCTTTCTGCAGATGCGGTTAGTTGATATGCTCAAAATGTCTCTGTATGCCAAGTACATGAAAGATATCGTGACCAATAAACGGAAGATACCAGATCTTGAGATCTCCACCATGCTTTCCAATTACACTTTCAAAGGTGGAACTCCTAAGAAACTTGGTGATCCCGGAGTGCCCACTATACCTTGCTCCATTAAAGGAAACTACGTAAGAACTGCCTTATGTGACCTTGGAGCTGGAGTTAGTGTTATGCCTCTCTCTCTTTATCGTAGACTTGAACTGGATAAGTTGACACCCGGTGAAATCTCTCTGCAAATGGCCGACAAATCAACTGCTTTCCCTGTCGGCATTTGCGAGGATGTGCCTGTTGTGGTTGCTAATACCACTATCTTAACAGACTTTGTTATCTTGGATATTCCCGAGGACAATGCCATGGATGTCATCCTCGGAAGACCCTTTTTAAACACTACAGGGGCTGTTATAGATTGCAACAAAGGCAATGTCACTTTCCATGTCAACGCTAATGAGCATGCCGTGCACTTTCCGAAGAAACAATATCAAGTACATTGCATCAATGCTATCGAAAAAACTTCATCGATTCTTATTGGGAGCTTTGAATGCCCTATTCCTCGTGTCAAGATGAAGTATGATTTGCTTGTTGGGGAGATACATATCCCCATTGAGGTAACTTAGTGGCTATTCGAAAATTCTCCGTTCTCTCTTGCGATTCGAGAAAGTTTTGTCATAAGGATTTGATCAACCCCATTGACGGATTTCTTTCGATGACCATGAAATGGATGAATCAAAGAGTCACATACCTCTGTTTTAAGCTTTCACTTTCTTTTGCTTAGAAGAAAAATGATAGGCTTAGTTTAGTTTTTCCTGTTTTCTGTTTTAGCGTCCCGGAGAAAAATACCCCGAAAATAAAAGTTCTCTGATGGTCCTGGAAATCTAGTATGATTTTTTCTGAAATATTTAAAAAATACTAGGACTGAGAGCTGGCCTGGGGGCCACCCCAGTGGGCCACAAGCCCTGTCACCGTGGCCACCCGCTGGTCGCGGCAAGCAAGCTTGTGGGGCCCACAGGGACCCCCTTCACTCATTCTAGCTCCCATCCTCTTCTTCTTCCTCCAAAAAAAAAGTTTCAGGGCATGATACGGTCTCTAGGCACTAGTAGGAGTAGTTGCTACAAGGTGTGGTTGGTCTTTATTCATTTTTCTCTTGAACTTCAAAATTTCAGCAAAGAGAAATTATGTTCAGGAGGAAGTTTCATGGTGGTTCCTCAAGTAAGAAGGGTCCCCGTCTTTCTATTCGGGAGCCTGGTCCTTATCAACTAAGGGACGCACCGGTACAACCATGTGAATGGCCTTCCGATGAGTTCATGATCGAAGCAGGTTTCAAGGATGAGTTTGATACACTTGTCCGCAATGTCGGGTTAGAAGAATTCCTCTTAGATAAATGTGAACAGTATGCTATGCTCACTGCCTCTTTCGTGCATAGATTTAAATTTTCAGTTGGTCGTGACTCATCCATATTGTTTGATTTGTATGATAAATCCTATGCCATGGATTTGGAGGATTTCAATAGGATTTGCAAAATACCCGATGGGGGTAATATTAAAGATCCTGCTAAATCTTCGGTTAGAGATTTTTTTTCTAGTATATCTTTTGGAGAAACTAGAGACATCACGCAAGCTACCATAGGATGCATTCATTTCCCTGCCTTGCACTACTTTGCCCTCCTCATAGGTAGATGCATTAACGGTAAGGTTGAACATTGTCATCTATGCGCATCCGACCTTAGTATCCTTAAGAGCGCGGTTACGGGTGACAAAAGCTTCAACATGGGAGCTATTATAGCAAGGAGGCTGAATAAGAACGCTATTGAGGGATATTTCTTTGGCGGCATCTATGCCACTCGCATAGCAAATTTTCTTGGAGTACCCATCCGAGCAGGAGATCCCCCGCTCCATACAGCTTTCTTTGACCGCGTCGCTTTGACACGCTACCAGTTTCTTGAGAGGGGTGATGAATCCCTCCTATACCGATTGATATTTAACCGGCAGCGTGTCTTCCATATTAGCCTTCCTGCTCCTGCTTTCTTTGACTTTCAGGTAAAACGGAGATACTACATAACCATAGGAGAGGCAGAGGAGTATGAGAGCGAGGCGACGGCTGCTCGTCTTCATGAGGCAGCTATTCAGGCAGTGGCTGCAGCGCTCCCGTATAACCCCGACTATGATTTTCGATTTCGCCAGGACCGTCCTTGGGAGTAGACCAAGCTAGACCAAAGCCTAAGCTTGGGGTAGTATGTGTTCTCACCGACCTTACATTCATGCTTATGCTTTCACTTTGCTCGTCGGTGTTCACACTTTGCCATTGTATTATCCATGCTAGTTTATTTTCGTTTTCTTGTTTTCCTGTTTTGTGTCCTTTTGAGAAAACCCAATAAGATTTTCCTTTCTTCTTTTTGCTTGTTGGGAGCTTTCCCGTGTAAATAGTTTTCTTTTTCTTTGGGTCAAGGTAAAAGATATTGGTTACAATGCTTAGTGGCTCTTGCATGCATACCTGTTTAGCTTTCAAAGAGCCATATTACTTTGTCTTCTGCTTTGTGTTTGCCTGCAGATTTCAGCTTAGTACAATGCACGAGCACTCTTATTATTGTTCACATCATTCGATCGTGCAAGTGAAAGGCAATAATGATGATATATGATGAAGTGACTGAGACTGGAAAAGCTGGTATGAACTCTATCTATTTTGTTTTTGTAAATATGACTAGCTTGTCGTTCGAGATTCAGCTTTGTTGTGAGAGAACCATGTTTGCAATGACAACTTAGAGATCATAGTTTCTAATGCCATGCTTATTTAGCTAGGAGCTTATAATGGTTTGTCTTGAATGCCAACATAGATTTTGAGATGACTATGATGTACTATGATAGGATGGTATTCTCCTTTGAATGATTCAAGTGGCTTGACTTGGCGCATGTTCATGCATGTAGTTGAAACAAAATCAACATAGCATCAACGATGTTCGTGTTCATGGTGATTTATATCCTGCTCATGCTTGCACTCAATGTTAGTCAAACTCATTGCATCTTGATGACTGTTGTCGCTCTCTAGTTGGTCGCTTCCCAGTCTTTTGCTAGCCTTCACTTGTACTAAGCGGAATACTGCTTGTGCATCCACTTCCATAAACCCAAAAGTTTGTCCATGAGAGTCCACCATACCTACCTATTTGCGGTATTTACCTGTCGTTCCAAGTAAATTTGCATGTGCCATTCTCTAAACCTTCAAGAAATAATCTGTTTTGCATGCCCGAACCGCTCATGTGGTGACACGGGACTATTGGTATCTTCCATGTTAGGCATGTTATCCTCGACATGTGTTTATTCACTGTCATTCACGAGAAAGGGGCCGGTAATTGGAATGCCCAGTTCCACGCTTAAATCGAAAACATAATTGTAAAACAAGACTCCCCTCGGATTGATGTTAGTATGGACGGTACCCGAGGATTCGGCTAGCCGTGGAGTGTGATTGATTGGTGGTGGGGGAGTTAAAACTTTACTTTTCTATTTGGGAACCGCCTATAGCATGAGTAGCGTGGAAGATATTGAGAACTCTTGGTCATTGCGTTGACAATGAAAGCATGCCACCCAAAATTATTATATCTGTTTTCAAAGCTTGAGCTCTGGCACCTCTGCAAATCAATGCTTCCCTCTGCGAAGGGCCTGTCTATTTATTTTCCTTTTGAGTCATCCTCTTCTTATATAAGCACCAATTAGAGAGCACCTCTGTCATTTTTATGCTTTGCTTTGATATTGAGTATGACTATGATTGGATCTTCGTTGCTATGAATTACAATGTTTAGTTAGCCCTTGATCTTTGAAAGTGCTCTGCATTTATGTTCTGCGGTCTTAGAAAGAGCTAGCGAGATACCACCTATTCATATTGCTTCATGCTTGTTTTGATTGAATTGTTGGTATCTGAAACTCATTATTATTTGCTCGCTAGCTGATCATGCCATTGATATTAGTTTACCGTGAGACCTTTGTGTCACTTGCTTATGTGGTCAACTTGTGATCTTGCTGAAATTCTGGTTACGAGTTAGACATAGTTGCAACAACAAGATCAAACAGAGTTTGTCAAAGTTTTTGTTTTTCTTTCAGTTTGTCAACTGAACTGCTTGAGGACAAGCAAGGTTTTAAGCTTGGGGGAGTTGATACGTCTCCATCGTATCTACTTTTCCAAACTCTTTTGCCCTTGTTTTGGACTCTAATTTGCATGATTTGAATGGAACTAACCCGGACTGACGCTGTTTTTAGCAAAATTGTCATGGTGTTGTTTTTGTGCAAAAATGAAAGTTCTTGGAACATCATGAAAATTTACGAAGAATTTTTCTGGACAATATGAAAAATACCTGCGCAATGATCCACCGGAGGGGATGGGCTAGTGGGCCACAAGCCCTGTTGCCGCGGCCTCCCCCCCCCCCCCTAGCCGCGGCAACCAAGCTTGTGGGGCCCACGTGGCTCTACCACCCCCAAACTCATCTCTATAAATTCACTTTCGTCCCAAAAAAAATTAGGAGAGAAGATTTCATCACGTTTGCAATACGGAGGCGCCGCCACATCCTGTTCTTCATCTGGAGAACAGATCTAGAGTCCGTTTTGGGCTCCGGATAGGGGAAATCGTCGCCGTCGTCATCATCAACCTTCTTCCCTCTCCAATTCCATGAAGCTCTTCATCGTTCGTGAGTAATCTATTCGTAGGCTCGCTCGGCGGTCATGAGTAGGATGAGATCTATCATGTAATCGAGTTAGTTTTGACGGAGATTGATCCCTAGTATCCACTATGTTCTGAGATTGATGTTGCTACTACTTTGCCATGCTTAATGCTTGTCCCTAGGGACCGAGTGCCATGATTTCAGATCTGAAATTATTATGTTGTCACCAATATATGTGTGTTTTAGATCCGATCTTGCAAGTTGTAGTTACCTACTATGTGTTATGACCCGGCAACCCCGGAGTGACAATAACCGGAACCACTCCCGGTGATGACCATAGTTTGAGGAGTTCATGTGTTCACCAAGTGCTAATGGGTTGTTCCGGTTCTTTATTAAAAGGAGAACCTTAATATCATGTAGTATCCTTTTGGACCCCGCTGCCACGGGAGGGATGGACAATAGATGTCATGCAAGTTCTTTTCCCTAAGCACGTATGACTACACATGGAATGCATGCCTACATCAAATTGACAAACGGGAGCTAGCCACATATCTCTCTGTGTTATAACTGTTGCATGATGAATGTCATCCAAACGAATCACCGACCCATTGCCTACGAGTTTGTCCTACTGTTGTTGTTACTTGTTTTGTTGTGCTGTTGTTACTACTGTTGCTTGCTACTGTTGCTACTGTTACTGTTGTCACTACTGTTGTTCCTTGCCACTGTTGTTACTCGTTACACTGCTGCTACCTGCTATAATACTTGTTCACTCGGCATAGGCGGGAAAAGACTATTTCCGTCTACGGGCAACTTCTTGCACCATTGATACGACAGTTAGGAATAGTCTGCCGTCAGCACATCGTTTTTGACACCGTTGTTATCATCCTACTTTGCTGCTGATACTTTGCTTGCAGATACTAATCTTTCAGGTGTGGTTGAATCTGACACATTCAGCTGCTAATATTCGAGAGTATCCTCTCACTTCCTGCCTGGTGAACCAACAAATTTGGATTGAATACTCTACCCTCGAAAACTGCCGCGAACCCACGCGTTGGTGGGCCATTGCAAGACAATTGCTAATTGTTGAGCAACTGGGAGCAGTTATGACTTTGTTGTCGCGAAGGCATCAAGTCAGGGACTCGTCAACAACATTCTTCTAGTGTCGTTGTCGGGGACTGTCGTTAGCAATGGAAGAAACGTTGTCTAGCATAACAAGTCTACAGATGGAATCAAGGTCATATCATCTTGCATGTGATGTCCTCAGCTTGGAACTGCTCTTGTTCGTCCTAAACGTACTCTCCCGGATCCACGTACTCGTTCCCTTATCCCGGTGCTACCCAACATAAAAATAGCATCCAATGAATAACATCACCTCAAGATGCAACAAGCACATGATGCATGAGATGAAAATGAACATGCATCTCTATTCTAGTCACTAGCACAAGCATGAGAAAGAAATACAAGCTACTGGACAGAACTGCACTCTAAGATATCTTGACATGCATGATAATGACATGAACAGCTGCGTCACGCGAAAACGATGCAAAAACATATAAAGAACGTTATGAAAGGAGCTACGGATCAACGGGAAACAACGAAACAAGAAATGAAGTCCTACGTCTCAAAATCATCACAACACACTCCAATGGCATACTTCTGGTACTCCCAGGTTGCCAAGACATAAAACAAACAAGAATGGATGGGGTGGTGCAAATAAATATCACCACAACATCCTCTATGCATTCACAAGCATCAAAACATCAAAACTACACAATCTGTCATAAACAGCATCATAGCAGTTTGAGGGCTACATGCAAAGCACCTACAACCACCCAAATATGCCAAATAGGATATGTGGCACTAGCTATCCAAGAGTACTACAAGCACAAGCAAAAATATCACACAAAGGAGTTTCACACAGAAAGTTCTACAACTCCTAATTTGGCCAAAAATATCAGTTTTTAGGGACTTAGTGAAAATTCCAGAATCTCACTAGTTGTTTATGCTCTGAAGCATTTTGACAGCACCCAACACAATATCTACAAGACTCCAAATGGAATGAAAATTTCCAAAGAGCTAGACGAACACAAAATCTACAACTTTCCAGTTGATAGCATATGCTGATTCCCAACACATGGTCTTCTACAAGCACAACAACAGGAGAAGAAAATATAAGCAGATTCTCGGACTTAGTGAAAATCACAGATTTTCACTAAACTGGAATTTCAACCACATGCCTACTGAGACTAGGCACAACTTGCACATATGAATTTCTAAGCATGAAACAAAACCAACATGCCATAAAGGGGGTCACCCTCTAATGCCACGACAAGGAATCAACCTCTTGGGCTCACCACATCTCATGGAACCAAGCTCCAAATATTGAACAAATCTGAAATATGACATTCCCAGAAAATGTTCCAAAGGCAAAACTGACTTCACCAATGGATTCCTGGGATAATTCTACCCCAAAAACATATATAATACCTATGTACTTGCATAGAACAAATGGGCACAAACTAGAAAGGAAAACCTACATGGAATCACATAGAGTGAATAGTGCATCATCACATGTGCTTCCACTAGCTTATCACTTGTACATGATCTTGCACATGTCCACAACTCCAATGGTGCACATGAGGGGTAGAGCTCATGCTCATGTTCCTTAGCACACCACCAATCACTCTCATGCACCAAGCACATCATAAAAACAAATACCTACACATGCTAGATAGAACACACAACTAGCTTATACTCACATCATGCTTTCTACCCCTACACACACAAGCTAGCACATGTGCTCATCAAAGGCTCTACATAACTTGGGCATGTGTGTGACACACACACACATGCACACACACACACACACACAACAACACATGATCAACTTCAAATGCACACACACAAGGTATGTGGGGGGGGGGGGAACCCACACACACACATACACCACACTCTTGCACAATTAGTGCATGAGCTCAACTTTCATCATGCACATATGTTTCACACACACACACCACAGAAGCATCACCACTTGGTTCCATACACCCACAAGGTGCACACACACATACATGATACTACACATACATATATGCAATCAACCTTCACATGCATTTCTTCACTTGCTAGCAAAAAGAATAGCCACAACATGTTGTTTGGAGGCAAGCAAAAATACCCCACATGAAGATCTAGCACACCACATACATATATGCAAGCAATGCAAAAAACAGAAAAGAATGCAACAAAAAAATAAAAGAATGGGGAGGGAGTCGAACCCTAGACCCCCTGGACACCACCTGCAACTCATACCACTCTGCTACTGTCATTAGTTCGACACAACAGAGAGGACCATGCAAGGTAAGGTTACTACCAGCAGCCACTGCACGAAAACAGAAATTTAAAAGGGGGGTTGTTGCCGCTGGGACTCGAACCCACAACTGCTTGAACCACACACCGCGGCACCTACCACCACGCTAAAAAGAGGGACTTGACAGAGAGGAGGATCTAAACAAGGTAACCTACTACGATGCCATGCTCTGCTCTGCATAGCGAGCCGACGACAGAGAGGCCGCCGGAGGATGCTCTTGCTATTGCTGCTGTGCCGCGGGATCAACTACCCTATCACTGTTGCGCTGCTACTTCGCGGTGGTAGCCCCTGCTCTGCTATGCACCTTCCCGAGCACACACACTACACAGAACACACATGCCACATCTGTCGAACTCCTCTCGGGACAGAGGCACAGCGACGAGCCCTAGGCCGATCCAATGAGGGGGAAGGGAGGAGGAGAGCTAGCTCACCTAGGGGAAGGATAAGGGGCGCCGATCGGGAAGAAGGAGTCGCCTGGATACGACGGGGACGCCCTGACGAAGTTGGCGTGCTGCAGACCGAAGCAGGGGAAGAAGACCGACGGGAATGCGTCGTTGACGTGGAGCTGGCCGTCGGTGTGGTCGATCCCCGACCTCAGCGATGGCGGGAATGGAGCGCGGGGTCCTGCCCCGAGCCCCTGGACATGGTGGGTGGCGCCGCAGACGACGGTAGCACGGGATCAACGGCGGTGCACTTCTCTCTCTCTCTGCTAGATGGGGAGGCGCGGAACCATAGGGACGGGGCACGGACGCCAGGGCTTATATGAGAGGACACTACGGGACGGCACCGTCATCTCTCCCGCTCTCTCTCTCGATTGCCCTGACGGAAAGCAGCACCGGGGGGGACGCCATCTGAAGAAGAAGAAGGAGCGTGCAAAGTGGGCTCTCGCTGGAACAGAGAAGGAAATGGGCCACGCGGGGGGGAGGAAGCCTACCAGTGGCACCAAATAAGAGGGAAAATAAACCTCTAGGGTTTATTAATTAAACCAAGACCAGAAAAAGAAACAAATGCACAGGCTAAACATATAATGCTAAAAATAAAACAATGGTACCCCTCGTCATAAGAAATTATGACCTAATAGAATAAAATGATAAAGGGATTTTTGGAGCAAGTAAATATTTACAATACAGAATATGTTTGATCTGTTTTGTGAATATTTGCACCTTTAAAACTTGGATCAAAACACCAACTTCACTTGCTCACAAACACCACAAAATATATTAAATCATGGACATTTTAAAACAGGAAAGGATCAAGTGAAACTTGACCTTGAGATAAAAGAGAGGAGGAAGTTTTCTAAAACCCTAGTGCAAACCAACATGGTTACTCCTACTATCCAACCACGTCCACATCATCTCACATGCAATCACATCACACATCCACATGACACACCACAACATGCAACACAAGAACAACAAATACAAGGCATGAAATGAAAGTGATGCATGCATGCAAAGGGAGACATGGCAAGGTAACACACATGAAATCATATGCATTGAGCTCTCATGTCAATGACAAGTTGGACCAACATAGAGAAGGTTCCAAATAGGGAAAGATACACTCTTGGGGCATTACAAGAGTGCCTTCAAACAGTTGTGAACCTGATCAACAGAGTAAGCGCTACGTAGCACCCGATTTCGTCTCAAGTTGTGCTTGGTGATTTCCATGGTTGCACTGAACGCGGCAAGGAGCCTTGCTGGTAGTTGCCGGAAAGCTGCCAGATTATGCAAAGGCGAATCATTCAAAGAATGGAATCGGAAAAAGGGAAAGTAGTCTTTTCATTTATTTGAATGGATACATTTGGCTTCACTTACAAGGCGTCGTTATCCTAACCTAAAGACTCTCTCTTTTGACGATGATCGACCTACGCGGAGGAGTGAAGTTCAAAAACACAAAAAGCGGGCCATCCCCCGACGCGTCCCAGGCTCGCCCCCCCCCCTCGGACCAGCATTGCATGGGTGAGAGCAGCGCCGAAGGACAGGGCAGCAGGAGGAGATGACGGGGCCGGGCCAAATGGTCGCACCGCCTCGAAGACGAGGCGCCGATGTGGGCTCCGGCAAGGAGAGGGAGAGGTGTGAGCGGGCGTCGGCGGCAGGGCCAGCAATCAGTCGGAGCTCGGGGAATCGTACTCCGACTTGACCCCCCGGGCTCCCCACCTACTAAGAGCGCCACTGCCGCCTCCGCCCCCCTCGTCACCATCGCTCGAAGCGGAGCTCTCAATGCCGCTCAAGCGACCTTCACAGCAGCCGAGAGGCACACGTGGGGGGCCCTAAAGCAACATGGAGGAACGCCTCAAGGGCAAGCCTTGGAGAAGGCGGAGGCATTGGAGTAGCGCTCCGCCTCCCTTGGCCTCGACCTTCACGACGACCACGACCCCTCGCCCATCCTCCGCCACGGGTGCTCGGGCCGTCTTCCGCCGTGACGCCCCTAGAAGTTGTGGCATGATCCGAACGGGGTCCTCTCGCCGCCCTGGCGGCCGACGGTGGCCGACCCCGTCCCCTAACCATGTTTAGGGGCAAGCGCCACCTGCAGACACAAGAAGATCCTAAAGACCAAGGCTGAGGAGTTGGTGGATTCAGAAGGAGTTGGGTGAGCAAAACCCCTCGCAAACCCTCCCAATTTATAGGACGAGGCGTGGGGGCTAGCCTGCCTTACTCCATAAGCCACCACCCTTCTCGCCCAATCGCCCGAGCTCATGGGCGAACAGGGAACCGCCTTGCTGCACCAATGCATGCACGGGCGGGCCCAACCACTTCTGCGCCTTTTAAGGCCACGTTTGCCACCTGTCCATCCATAACTGCGCATGCCACGCGCGTGGCAGAGGCGTTTCAGGAGGCGGAGAGGCCACTCCGCGCACGACCTCCCACTTCGCATATCCGATGCGCGGCGTGGGGAAAAGCAACCGCCCGCAGATCCAGCCACGAAGGCACGTGCACCTCTTTGGGCCTGGCCCAACAACTCTTCGCATGTGTATGTGGCCCAGGCCCGGGGGCTCCTGTCGGTGCACTAAAGACTGGGGTCCCTAGTGCCCCAGACTTATGCACGGGCGCAAAGAGCCCCCTGCCGGCAGGGCATGGCAGGACCCAGACAAGATGCATCCCCCAAGATAATCGAGGCCTCGACAAGCCTACCTTGTCGGGAAGATAATCAAGGCCTTAGCAAGCCTGCCTTGCCGTGATGATGACCAAGTCCACGCCCATTTGGTGGGCGTGATGAACTCACCAAGTACAAGACCTCGGCAAGCCTCCCTTGTCGGGATCACAACCGAAGCCCCCAGCAAGCTCCCTTGCAGGGACGAAGACCCAAGGCCCAGCTAGCTCCCTTGTCGGGATGACGGGGTTAGGCACAGGAGGGCAACTGCCCTTGCCACAGTGCCACCGCCCCCCAAGTTCCAGCACATTCTGCATGCGCCAGCGCAACGTCCAGGTGTCGAAACACCTGGATACGTGTCTTCACCAGCATATCGCTGACAAGGACAAGACGTGCATTTAATGCACCTCACAACGATAGATGGATAATCACCGCTCTAGGTTCACTGTAACTTCTTACGAACCTACCACCAAGCACTGTAGGTGACCCCTTTCCCTATAAAAGGAGCCCTTAGCTCATTCACATGAGGTTAGACTCTTTGGACATTGGCCCAAACGAAGGTTATCAACAGTTACTGTAATGATCGACAACAAAACGCTTAATACAACCAGACAAGCAGGACGTAGGGTTTTACGCGTAAGCGGCCCGAACCTGGGTAAAAAGGCTTGCCGGGTGCAGTTGTTAGCTCTGCTCTTGACGTCACCTCTCCCCGCAATACGATCACAAGGGTTACACGTGGATTCCCATAGGTGTCGACCTCGCACAGCCGATAGGCGGCAGTACCGCCAGAGCTGTTCTACCGCTCTGCCCCAACGATACTTCCGGTGGAGAGAGAAATACCTGCCCTGAGCTGCCATAACTTTCGTATACAAGCTATGAATTGAGCAAACTCAAGCTTGTTTGATTCACGACGATAAGAGCTATCAAACAGTGAGATGGTTATTTTAAGGAGAGGGAGTATAAAAATGCCAATGATATAGAGATGTGAAACCTCTATGAATGAAGAACTTGCAAAAACTTCCAACATCGAAAACATCATAGAAGATGCATATGGACTTCGTTTTCGATGAATTCGTGCTTGTCATGAAGATGACCATAAGCCCTACAACTCACAAAGAGAATCACCAAACAAGAACCAAGAAAGATGATGCAAGGATGCAAATGGTTTGAGATCTCAATGAACGATACGATCAAGGTACTCACTTGAGATCCCCCCTTCATAGTACGACAATCTATCCTAAAATAGAAAAATCTATCAAAGGCAAACCTATACCTTGCACATAGTCCACTTGGGTTAGATGATGACGATTTTGAGTTCCTCAAGATGAACCACCTTTCTTGATTGCGTTGGCTTGATGAAGACTAGTTGATTGCTCCCCCATACTCACTATGGGTGAGCCACTCTTCAACACATATTCACAAGTCCATTGCCACCACAATGGACGGCAAGCTACAAGCATGATATATTCATGATGCTCCACTTGAACTTGCACACAGCAAACTTGACGACGATCACCACTTGACGTCATCCTCCATGGGTTGTATGAGATCTTCCTCTTGATGCAAGCCCATGGAAACTCACCTAACCCCACATAGAACTCTCATAGAGGCCATGGGTTAGTACACAGAGTGTAACTGTCGGGACCCCGATCCTAAGCCATAGGAATCCAGCCTGTAACACATTTCATCCTTTTGCGGTCTCACACACGGTTATCCCCACGGCTGCCACCTTACCTTAGCCGGGACCATTTGCGCCTTTTGACTCACGTATGCATTAGTGTCGCTAGCATTCCAATGTCAAAGAACCCAGGTCGACATATCTAGTCATAAACTCAATTGGCTCGACTGTACAGAGACAGTCATACATAACCCAGCAAAGCAGGTGTCAGTCAACAGCGAGTGTAGACGAGTCGTAGCAAGCTACAAGGACTCCATTACATCGCGTGACATTTCCCCGTAGGAACAGACACAGCAGCTAAGAAGGATACATGCCGGTCAACCGATGTGTCTGGAGCAGTAGCGAGCTACCAAGGCTCAGTGGAGTTACAAAGGGGCACTTCTCTATATAGAGAGCTACTAAGGGCATACGACTAGGTGTCGAATCCCATACATATCACACTGCAACACACGTACGCATGACATACTAGATATGCATAGATACAACAATGGCATCACAACATAACCATACAACATCATGACATTTATTTAGAAAACTCGAAAGAGTCTTGCATAATATGTTCATACAAGCAGGGGTCACATGACCCGACACTCAAAGTCATACAAACAGAGACATACAAACAAATGGAAGCATAAAAGCTGTCTGAGTACAAATAGTTGAAAGGATACGGCATAAAGCCTGACTATCTACAGATCCCTTCTGGAAGGGGCCAGGTCGTAGCTGGGACACCAGCTACTCGTCATCATCGATGTCTAGAAAGTACCCACTTGTTGGCTCGTGGGTATCCTCTGCAACAATTATTAAGCAAACATGAGTACAAAGTACTCAGCAAGACTTTGGAACATATCTATCTACTCATGCTCAGGTATCAACAAAGGGGGTTGTGGTGTTTCATGCCCCAAGCCAGCTTTGACTCTTAGCTAGACTAAACTACAATGTTTAAATAGTTTTAACAACCTTGATAAGTCATACACGAGTCCATTACCACCACAACAATACACTATCATGAACTGCTTTCCGTCTCCCTATGGAAATGCCATACATGATACTCACGTTTATCTTGATATATTTATGAGTAGCCATTAATGTTATCTATGAACAACATATGTCTCCAAGTAGTCCATATCCGCGGACGCGGCTATTCGAATAGATCATAACCCTGCAAGGGTGTACTTCTTCACACACGCTCCCGCCACTTATTGCTATGTGCACGTCATGCACCTCGGCAACCTTCAAGCGGAAGCCCAGCGAGGGAGTCGGCCATGACCGTTAACCACACTAATACATAGTCCAGGTTTATCGCCTATTTGAGAGTAACCCGCATGGAAGTCCGGTAGAGGTTTCCGCCACGGCCCCAAACGATGTGCGCAGGGTTCCCAAGCCCACCATTCGGGTGCCACTTGGTACACCGTGCCACGGCCTACCGCACCACATCCCACCTCTAAGGTCAGCACTATGCACGGCCTCCAGCATGACTATAAACACCAGAAACTACTTGCAACTCCTGGACCGAGTACTAGTCGATTAATAAGTCGAGAGGGTCAATTAAGTATCCCAACGTGTGGTAGTATCTAGTCTTGGATTACATACACGGAACTCGATTCCTAAGGACGGTTCCAATGAAACAACCCGCCATGTACTCCTACGTAGCCTTTCATCGGTACCTTTACCAAAGAAGGTTTCACACTTATTCTTTGTCACTAGAACACATTCCTCCATTCCTGTTCATCACCCAGATGAATCAGACCTGACACAACCCTAGGCATAGCAAGCATAGCAGGATAAATCACATCATAGCTCAAGCATCTACCAGATATGCTAGGTTGCAAGGTTTGGCTATTTACTGTGACAAAGACAGGTCATGCAAAGGAATAGGTTCAGCTACCGAAGTAAAGCATTTGAAATATTTTGTCCTAATGCAATAAGTGGGAGCAGGAGCAAGAACATGGGATGATATCGGGATGATCAAAAGGGTGCTTGCCTTG
Source organism: Hordeum vulgare subsp. vulgare (assembly GCF_904849725.1). Classification (NCBI taxonomy): domain Eukaryota; kingdom Viridiplantae; phylum Streptophyta; class Magnoliopsida; order Poales; family Poaceae; genus Hordeum; species Hordeum vulgare. The sequence goes on from NC_058523.1 coordinate 309,422,746, forward strand.
TTCTCAACAGAGGGGTTAAATCCGTCAGACGGATATTCGAACGTATCCGGGAGGGCAGAGCCTACTGAAATAATAACATTCAATTAATAACAATCATATGCAACAACATGTTGCATGATCATGTCATGAAATGAAAAGTAGCATGGTTAAAGTGGCTATCAAACTTTTAGGATGATGCTGATTTGAATTCAAATTCAAATATTAATTGAAATAATATTTTTATCATATTCATTTAATCGATTTGACCTCATGTTGTTTCATAACTTTGTTTTTCATACCTGAAAGTAGCACGAATGTGTTCATTGAATTTTTCTGAACAATTTGCATATATTACTTGTCAAATTTGGAGTTATAATCAATTTTCTATGAATTTCCAAAGTTTTGCACTTATTCTGGAATTGTATTAAATCATAATTAGAATTACTGCATCAGTATGACATCAACAGGTCCAACTGGCCGTTGAAAGTCAAACCTGACCAGTGGGACCCACTGGATAGTGACTCTGGCCAGATTTTAGTTAGGATTTAAATTAAATAGGTAATTAACAGGGCTGGACCCACATGTCAGTGGTTGTTTAGGGATTTAGTTAATTAATTATTTTTATTAAACTAAACTCAATTAGCCAGGGGGCTGGCCCCACCTGCTAGTGACTCTAGGGAGTCAACCCCACCGGCGATGAGGACAAACCCACCCGCGATGAGGCTCCGGCGACCACACAGACAACGGAGGGCGTCGGGTTTGCTCCTCCGGTGACCAAAAGGACGGAGGAGGGCACCAGAGGAACGGCCGCTCGCCCGTGGTTCCATTTTTACACGTCGCAGAGGGTGAAACGGCCGGAGATGACGCCGGCGACGAGCTCGGCGGCTGCCGGAGCTCGGGCATCATCGGGATCATTGATCGAGAGGGCAAAAGGGATGGGGCTTAGCTCATATCGCATCTACACGACACACCGATGCTCATGGTAGTCTCAGATGGACCAACCCATCATCGGAGCATCACCGGCGACGAGCTCCCGCGGCGGATCTCGTCGGGCTCCGGTGAAATCAGGCGCTAGGGCACGAGATCGATGGGGAAAAGAGGGGGAAAGCTTCCTGGGCTCACGAGGAGTGCAGGGACGTCGAAACCGTGCTCCGGGGACAGCCTGAGGAGGGAGAATGACGGGGGCGAGCTTCGGGGATCCAAGAAGGAAGACGATGACGTCAGGGTGATGCACGGCTCGGGGGCTCTTCTCCTTTGGCAGGACGACCAGCTCGACGAGGCGGAGAAAACGACTTGCTCAGGGAGACTTCCGGTCGCCAGAGGCGACGCCTAGCTCGAGCTCTAATGGCGGCCGACATGGAGAGGGGAGAGAGCGCGAATGAGGATAGGATGAGGTCGGGAATGGGCTCAGGAAGGTTATCCCCTTGCGGCTAGCGCGAAGAGGCGGCCAGGCAGGCACGCAGGTGCGTGGCCGCGCAAGAGGGAGCGGCGGCCACCTCCTGCTACCTACTGGCGTGAGGAAGACGACATGAGGGGAGGAGCTGGGCTGGGCCTAAGCGACAGGTAAGCTACTCCACTTCTTTTTCTTTTTTGTTTCTGTTTTATTCTTTCTGACATTTGTTTCATTTCCTTTTTGGCTCCAAACTATTTCTAAAATAGTTTAAATAATGTTGGGGTGTTATTTGGATTATTTCCAAACCCACATAAAGTTTTTAGCATTTTATGAAACTTTGAAATATTAGAAATCAAATTTATATTTGATTCCAGTGGCTTTTGTGAAAAAAATAAAATACCAAGGATAGTTTTAAAAATAAATCCACCCCTCAATTGTGGTTTGCAAGATTTACCCAAAAAGATGGACATTTATGAAGGCAATTTTGGGTTCATTGATTTGTCACCACTTGAATTGTTTTGAATAAGAAGTTGTTGGGGATTTTCTTTTGATTTCCATTTTCATTTTTAATGCAAGAATGAAAATATGAGCACAATCTTGCTATGCATAAGAGGGGTAGCTAGGGATGTGACAACTCACCCCCACTCAAAAGAATCTTGTCCCAAGATTTGGAAGTCGTCCGGGATAGCGCGGGATACTCAATTCGAAGACGGTCCTCTCTTTCTCATGTTGCCTCTTTTTTAGAATGATTTGACCATTGAACTTTAAGAAACTTGAGGTTTCAACGTCGAGTGGTACGCTCAGCTTGATCAAGAATACGAACAGTGTATTCTCGGTATGAAAGGTTATCTTGGAGATCAAGTGTTTCGTGGTCCACTTCACGGATAGGATCCGAAAAGCAACGCCTGAGTTGTGAGACGTGGAAAACATCATGAACCTTGGAAAGATGCGGAGGAAGTTCCAACTGGTAGGCAACTTCTCCTCGTTTGGCAAGAATGCGAAAAGGACCAATGTAACAAGGATCCAACTTTCCCTTGATACCGAAACGATGGGTACCCTTCAAAGGTGTAACCCGAAGGTAAGCCTTCTCGTCAACTTCAAAGGTCACAGCCTTATGATGACGATCATATTGGCTCTTTTGACGAGATTGGGCTGTTTACAACTTTTCACGAATAATGCGAACTTGCTCTTCTGCTTCCTGGATCATATCCGGACCAAAGAGTTGCCTCTCTCCGGTTTCTAACCAATTAAGAGGTGTTCGACATCTTCGTCCATAGAGAACTTCAAAAGGGGATTTTCCCAAGCTTGATTGATAACTATTGTTATAAGCAAATTCGGCGAATGGAAGGCACTTCTCCCAATTCATATCGAACGATATAACACAAGCTTGGAGCATATCTTCTAGGATTTGATTCACTCTTTCTAATTGACCACTTGATTGAGGATGGAAAGCAGTGCTAAAGGATAGGTGAGTCCCCATGGCATTCTGAAAACTTTCCCAAAAACGAGAAGTAAAAATACTTCCAAGATCTGAGTTAATCTCCGGAGGAACACCATGAAGAGACACTGTTCGAGAGATATATAACTCTACTAGCTGGCTAGTTGTTATACTCTCATGAGCTAGAAGAAAATGAGCTACTTTGGAAAGACGGTCAATGACCACAAAGATAGCATTATTTCCTTTCTTGGTCTTGGGAAATCCAGTGATGAAATCCATACTGACTTTATCCCATTTCCATTCAGGAATAGCTAAAGGTTGAAGGGTGCCAGCAGGCCTTTGATGTTTTTCCTTAACTCAACGACAAACGTCGTAGTTAGCAACGAACTCAGCAATTTATCTCTTCATCCTAGTCCACCAAAACCTCTGGCGTAGGTCCTGATACATCTTAGTACTACCAGGATGAATGGTGAGAGGAGAATCATGAGCCTCCTTGAGGATCAACTGCCGCAGACGTTTGCTCTTAGGAACCACTAAACGATTGTGAAAGAACACGACACCTTGCTCATTAATAGAGAAATCCCTAGCGTTGCCGCTAGCAATATTCTCCTTGATCCGGGATATACCCTTATCATATTTCTGCACAGTTATGATTTGATCCCCAATAGTCGGTTTCGCCACTAGGTTAGAAAGGAATCCTTGAGGAACAATGTGAAGATTTAACTTCCGAAATTCCTCATAGAGACGTGGTTGACCTCGTTGCAGCATCAGATTGTTACAATAAGACTTATGACTTAGTGCATCAACCATAACATTGGCCTTTCCCGGGGTGTAAGTTATCCCTAAGTCGTAATCTATGATCAACTCAACCCACCGTCTTTGCCTGAGATTCAAATCCGGCTGGGTGAAGATACATTTCAGACTTTGGTGATCAGTGATTATTTCGCAAGGATTACCAAGAAGATAATGTCGCCAGGTTTTAAGTGCATGGACTACAGCTGCAAGCTCAAGATCATGTGTGGGATAATTATCCTCATGTGGACGCAACTGTTGAGATGCGTATGCAATCACATGACGATCCTGCGTGAGAATGCAACCTAATCCTTGTCGCGAGGCATCGCAATAGATAACAAAGTCCTTAGAAAAATCTGGTGGTAGCAACACACGTGCGGAAGTCAGGTGTCTTTTCAGTTCGTGAAAACTATGCTCACACTATGGTGTCCACTCGAACTTTTTATATTTCTTGAGGAGTTCAGTTAGAGGCTTTGCAACCTTGGAGAAATTCTCGACAAAGCGGCGACAATAGCTCGCTAGACCAAGAAAACTCCTAACTTGCTTAACCGATTTAGGTTGAGTCCAATCAAGGACGGCTTGAACTCTCTTGAGATTGACAGCAATACCCTTACTAGATATTACGTGGCCTAGATAGGTCACTTCTGGTAACCAGAATTCACATTTTGAAAACTTGGCATAAAGATGATGCTCTTGAAGTTTCATCAATATCAGCCTTAGATGCTCGGCATGTTCTTGTTCATTCTTCGAGTAGATGAGAATATCATCGAGGTATACCACGACGAATTTATCCAAATACTCCATGAAGATTGAATTCATCAAGCGAGAGAAGGTGGCTGGGGCATTGGTTAAACCAAAGAACATGATGGTGTACTCGTATTGGCCATAACGAGTAACGAAAGCTATTTTTGGAATGTCCCCATTCTTAACCTTGATTTTATGGTAACCCAACCTCAAATCCATTTTGGAGAAGATTGTGGATCCAGCGAGCTGATCATAGAGATCGTTGATCCTGGGGAGCCGATACTTGTTCTTTACGGTACCAGTTTAACTGGTCGATAATCTACAACCATCCAATCCGTTCCATCTTTCTTCTTGACGAAGAGGACGAGACAAGCCCAAGGAGAAGAGCTAGGTCGAATGAAACCTTTATTCATGGCCTCATCTAGTTGTTTATTAAGTTCGGCTAGCTCCAAGGGTGCCATCTTATAAGGTCTTCTGGTTATTGGGACAGTTCCTGGAACAAGATCTATCACAAACTCTACATCCCTGTCAGGTGGAATTCCCGGCAGTTCTTCTGGAAAAACATCCGGAAAGTCACGAACTACCGGAATGTCTTCAAGTTCTGGAAGAGGATTGGCATTGAGGGAATAGAGTTGGCATTTGGAAACTCGAGTAGAGACATTAACTATCTCACCCGAGGGATGGGTAAGCTGAACATTTCTAGAATGGGTATCAATCTTGGCATAATGAGCTGACATCCAGTCCATACCCAAGATGATATTGATATCCGAGGATTTTAGGGCTATCAAGGATGCTATTAAAACTAGCCTGTCTACTAGGATTTCATTGTCATAGCTTATCCTAGAAGTTTGCCATTTACTACCTGGGGTTTGGACAACTAATGGGATTGGCATATCACAAAAGGACATGTTATGCAATTGTGCATAACTTTCGGAAATGAAGGAATGAGATGACCCAGTGTAAAAAGGAACAGATGTTGGGTGATGATTGACAAGGAGCGTACCCAATATAACGTCGGAAACCTCTGCAGCTTCTTCTGCTGAAACATAATTCACGCGGCCACGTGCAGGAGTTGGCTTCACATAATAAGCTTTGCCCGACTTTCCTTGCCCAACGGACTTTCTAGGTTGCTTGGCACCTATATTCTGGGGATACTCTCGTGAGTAGTGCCCTGGTTCTCCACACTCGTAACAGATCACCTGATTGGCACGTGGTGCAGCATTGCTAGCTGGACCACCATAGGTCTTTGCTGGAGGGTTGGTCTGGTTCGCCTGAGGCGCCACATAGGATGGCCTCGGGGTATATCTTGGCGGCAGAGAGCTATTCGGGACCCACAGCCTGCATTTTGGAAACGGGGAACCAGATGAGGAGCCCGAATCGCGAGAGTGCTTCTTCGTGGCTTCATAATCGGTATGACCAGTCTCGGCACTGATCGCCTTGTTGACAAGAGCTTGAAAACTTGTGCATTCATGAAGGCGCAGGTCGCGACGAAGTTCAGGCCTCAGACCCTTGCGGAATCTTGCTTGCTTCTTGGCATCTGTTGACACCTCTTCAGTTGCGTAACGAGCGAGATTACCGAACTCGCGGTATAGGCATCCATGGTCAACTTTCCCTAGGTGAAAGCACAGAATTCCTCTCTCTTACGGTCCATCAAACCCTCTGGAATGTGGTGCAGACGGAAGGCTACACTAAAGTCTGCCCATGTGGCTGCTGGTCTGGCAGGACGCATAGCTTCGAAATTCTCCCACCACAGATTGGCGGGACCTTCCAGAAAGTACGCCGCAAAGGTCGCCTTGTCGGCCTCAGAAACATTGGCAGAGCGTATCTTGCGTGATATGTTGCACAACCAGTCATCTGCGTCGAGAGGATCGACGGAGTGATGGAACTTCGGGGGATTCAGCTTCACAAAGTCATTGAGGGACACTGCATCATTCTGCGGCTGACGAGGCGTATTTTGCTCAATATGCTCTAGCAGACGATTGGTCTCTCTCTTGTTTCTTTCCGCCTCAAGCATAACTTCCACCAGAGAAGGAGGGTGAGGCAATTCCTCATGTGCTGTGTGACTACCCTCGCCCTACTCATGGGTAGGGGCACGGTTCAGCCTGGTGAACACCATCCTCGCAAGCAAAGTCACAGCTTAGACTAATATCAACATCAATACTAACTATGGATTAAGAATGCACTGAACACATGGAATGCGGAAATGAACATCCGAACAACATGGTAACAAGCAACTGCTATATATACACCATGGTTCATACACACCATTAGATAGTTCAGTACAACCTCAAACCGAAGAACAAACTACTGAAAAGATGATATCACTCATCAGAGGCTTCCCAAGCTTCCTATACATTATTTATCTATGACTTCGGAACTCATCTCACGACATAAGCATACTCCACAAGACACAAAGGATTGTGGGAGTACAACTACTACCATACTATTCTTCCACTCACGGTTCAAGCATCCGCATAAAACATCTCATAAAGGTTACCTCCATGGCCTCGGAGCTCAACTTGCGGATCAGGAAATACTCGAGCCCGAGACCCCTAGGAACCGTAAGGACACGGGTGTGGCCTTGGTCCCCTGACTGGTGGTAGTAGAGGTCCCTGAAGAGGGGTGACTCCTCCTATAGCAGGCCAGTCAACATGAGCTGGAAGATGAGTCCTAACAGGGTTCAACATCTCCATATCTCCATACCCTGTCTGAACTACACGTGCCAGCTGAGTCAAAGTTGTCCACAAGTGGGCACGTGTAGCATAGAGCTCCATACGAAGGGCACGAGCATCTCTGTCTCTATTCTCTAACATCTCAGCGGTGGACTGCAGCAACGGATCCTCCTTAGAGGAGTCAAAGTAAACCCCACTGAGGTATCCTTCTTCTCCTGGCTGAGAAGCAGGAACATAGCAGAACTCTGAATTCTGCAGCAGTGCATGTCTAGCTCTCATGATGGTCAACATTGAATAGGCAGCATCTTGTACCGCCATGTCAACAGTAACCCCCAATCCATAAGACCAATGGATCGGCTCCTCGGCTCCAGGGTAATCTGGGAATACCCTAACAGTACACATGTACTGACTCTGGTTGAAATCCTGGTACTGCTCCTCCACTGTATACTCTCGGTACTAGCGGTAACCGGCTACTGACATCATCCTGACCAGCATGGCCATGTGACCCGGCACATCAATGCACCTAGTCAGACGGACCACCTGACGAGAAGGACGGCCAGGCATCTAAAATAGAGAGTAATGCAAAAGGCATTAGAGCTCTGGAGATAAAATTTGGGCAGCATAACGGTTGTAAATACTCAAAAACAACTTTGAGACAACCCACAAAGGATAAATTGGCATAACCACTCAACTATCAAGTTCAATTCCATGGTCATCAAAACTTATTTTCTTTTCCTTGGAACAAAAGAAACTCGGAGTAACTCTCGACCCGTTTTCCTACAATCTACCGATTAGTGACACACGATCCTGACAGATAGATAAGTAACCTAGTTCTTAATCCCCGTAGAAAATACTAGGATGACCAAAATATAATGACTTGCGAAGAGAAGCAAGAATCTTACGTTCCCTTCCACAAACAATTCCCTTATATATAACTAAAGCAATTCTAGACTCAACTTCAACCAGTTTGGCTTGGTAATCCTATAGTCAGTTAGGCTTTGATACCAACGCTGTCGGGACCCCGATCCTAAGCCATAGGAATCTAGCATGTAACACATTTCATCCCTTTGCGGTCTCACGCATGGTTATCCCCACGGCTGCCACCTTACCTTAGCCGGGACCGTTTGCGCCTTTTGACTCACGTATGCATTAGTGTCGCTAGAATTCCAATGTCAAAGAACCCGGGTCGACATATCTAGTCATAAACTCAAGTGGCTCGACTATACAGAGACATGCATACATAACCCAGCAAAGCAGGTGTCGGTCAACAGCGAGTGTAGACGAATCGTAGAAAGCTACATGGACTCCATTACATCGCGTGACATTTCCCCGTAGGGACAGACACAACAGCTAAGAAGGATACATGTCGGTCAACCGATGTGTCCCGAGTAGTAGGGAACTACCAAGGCTCGGTGGAGTCACAAAGGGGAATTTCAATGTATAGAGAGCTACTAAGGGCATACGACTAGGTGTCGAATCCCATACATATCACAGTGCATCACACGTACGCATGACATACTAGATATGCATAGATACAACAATGGCATCACAACATAACCATACAACATCACGACATTTATTTAAAAGACTTGGAAGAGTCTTGCATAATATGTTCATACAAGCAGGGGTCACACGACCCGACACTCAAAGTCATACAAACAGAGTCATACAAACCAACGGAAGCATAAAAGTTGTGTGAGTATAGACAGTTGAAAGGATAAGGCATAAAGCCTGACTATCTACAGATCCCTTCTGAAAGGGGCCAGGTTGTAGCTGGGACACCAGCTACTCGTCATCATCGATGTCTAGAAAGAACCCACCTGTTGGCTCGTGGGTATCCTCTGCAACAATTATTACGCAAACATGAGTACAAAAGTACTCAACAAGACTTTGGAACAGATCTATCTACTCATGCTCAGGTATCAATAAAGGGGGTTGTGGTGTGTCATGCAGCAAGCCAGCTTTGACTCTTAGCTAGACTAAACTACAATGTTTAAATAGTTTTAACAACTTTGATAAGTCATACACGAGTCCACTACCACCACAACAATACACTATCATGAACTCCTTTCCGTCTCCCTACGGGAATGCCATACATGATACTCACGCTTATCTTGATACATTTATGAGTAGCCATTAAAGTTATCTATGAACAACATATGTCTCCAAGTAGTCCATATCTGTGGACGCGACTATTCGAATGGATCATAACCCTGCAGGGGTGAACTTCTTCACACACGCTCTCACCGCTTATCGCTATGTGCACGTCATGCACCTCGGCAACCTTCAAGTGGAAGCCCAGCGAGGGAGTCAGCCACGACCGTTAACCACACTAATACCTAGTCCAGGTTTATCGCCTATTTGAGAGTAACCCGCACGGAAGTCCGACCTAGGTTTCCGCCACGGCCCCAAACGATGTGCGCACTGTTCCCAAGCCCACCATCCGGGTGCCACTTGGTACACCATGCCACGGCCTACCGCATCATAGCCCACCTCTAAGGTCAGCACTATGCACGGCCTCGAGCATGACTATAAACACCAAAAACTACTTGCAACTCCTGGACTGAGTACTAGGCGATTAATAAGTCGAGAGGGTCAATTAAGTATCCCAATGTGTGGTAGTATCTAGTCTTGGATTACATACACGGAACTCGGTTCCTAAGGACGGTTCCAATGAAACAACCCGCCATGTACTCCTACATAGCCTTTCATCGGTACCTTTACCAAAGCAGGTTTTACACTTATTCTTTGTCACTAGAACACATTCCTCCATTCATGTTCATCACCCAGATGAAACAGACCTGACACAACCCTAGGCATAGCAAGCATAGCAGGATAAATCACATCATAGCTCAAGCATCTACCAGGTATGCTAGGTTGCAAGGTTTGGTTATTTACTATGACAAAGACAGGTCATGCAAAGGAATAGGTTCAGCTACCGAAGTAAAGCATTTGAAATATTTTGTCCTAGTGCAATAAGTGGGAGCAGGAGCAAGAACATGGGATGATATCGGGGCGATCAAAAGGGTGCTTGGCTTGTTGCTCAGCACAGGAGTTAAATCCGTCACACGGATATTCGGACGTATCCGGGAGGGTAGAGCCTACCGAAATAATAACATTCAATTAATAACAATCATATACAACAACATGATGCATGATCATGGCATGAAATGAAAAGTAGCATGGTTAAAGTGACTATCAAACTTTTAGGATGATGCTGATTTGAATTCAAATTCAAATATTAATTGAAATAATATATTTATCATATTCATTTAATTGATTTGACCTGATGCTGTTTCATAACTTTGTTTTTCATACCTGAAAGTAGCACCAATGTATTCCTTGAATTTTTCTGATCAATTTGCATATATTATTTGTCAAATTTGGAGTTATAATCAATTTTCTTTGAATTTCCAAAGTTTTGCACTTATTCTGGAATTATATTAAATCAGAATTAGAATTACTGCATCAGCATGACATCAGCAGGTCCAACTGGCCGTTGAAAGTCAAACCTGACCAGTGGGACCCACTGGTCAGTGACTCTAGCCAGAATTTAGTTAGGTTTTAAATTAAATAGGTAATTAACAGGGATGGACCCACATGTCAGTGGCTGTTTAGGGATTTGGTTAATTAATTATTTTTATTAAACTAAACTCAATTAGCCAGGGGGCTGGCCCCACCTTCCAGTGACTCTCGGGAGTCAACCCCACCGGCGATGAGGTCAAACCCACCGGCGATGAGGCTCCGGTGACCAGACAGACGGCGGAGGGCGTCAGGTTTGCTCGTCCGGTGACCAAAAGGACGGAGGAAGGCACCATAGGAACAGCCGGTTGCCTGTGGTTCCATTTTTACACGTCGCAAAGGGTGAAACGGCCGGAGATGACGCCGGCGACGAGCTCGGCGGCTGCCGGAGCTCGGCCATCATCGGGATCATTGATCAAGAGGGCAAAAGGGATGGGGCTTAGATCCTATTGCATCTACACGACACACCGATGTTGATGGTGGTCTCAGATGGACCAACCCATCATTGGAGCTTCACAAGCGACGAGCTCCCGCGACGGATCTTGTCGGGCTCCGATGAAATCAGGCGCTAGGGCACGGGATCGATGGGGAAAAGAGGGCAAAAGCATCTTGGGCTCACGGGTTGTGCAGGTACGTTTTTTAGAGCATATATCTCCATATGTGGTTTTGTAATTGATGACAATTCCTATGGACTAATGGTTTCCTTAAGTTACATTTATAGGATTTGTCCATAGGCACTTCTTGAAGTCCATCTGTTGGGTTCAAGGAGTTTATATGATGACCAAGATGGTATTCAAGGTATTATCCAAAGAATGGTCATAGAGACACATGGTTGATCAAGATCTCAGACAAAGAGTAAATCAAGATGATCAACACACAAAGCGTACAAGATGTACCGAGAGGGATCAAGTGATCCCATGGTATGGTAAGCATTGTCCATTACGTGTTTGTGTACTAACCCATGGTCTTCGTTAGAGTTCTATGTGGGGGTTAGGTCTGTTTCCATGGGCTTGCGTCAAAGGGGAGATCTCATACAACCCATGAAGTATGACGTCAAGTTGTGATCGTCATCAAGATTGCGATGTGCAAGTTCAAGTGGATCAGCACGAAGATATCATGCTTGAAGCTTGCCATCCATTGTGGTGGCAATGGACTTGTGAAGATATGCTGAAGAGTGGCTCACCCATAGTGAGTATGGGGGAGCAATCAACTAGTCTTCATCAAGCCAACGCAATCAAGAAAGGTGGTCCATCTTGAGGAAGCCAAGATCATCATCATCTAGCTCAAGAGGACGAGGTGCAAGGTATAGGTTTGTCCTTGATAGGTTTTCTGTTTAGGATAGATTGTTGTACTATCAAGGGGGGATCTCAAGTGAGTAGCTTGATCGTATCGTTCGTTGAGAGCTCAAACCATTTGCATCCTTGCATCATACTTCTTGGTTCTTGTTTGGTGTTTCTCTTTGTGAGTTTTAGAGCTTATGGTCATCTTCGTGACAAGCTCGACTTCATCGAAAACGGAGTCCATATGCATCTACTATGATGTTTTCGATGTTGGAGTTTTTGCCGGTTCTTCATTCATAGAGGACTCACATCTCTATATCATTGGCATTTTCATATCTGCATGGTCTTAAGATGTGAGTAGTCACTGTTTGGATAGCTCTTGTCGTCCTGAATCCAACAAGCTTGGGTTTGCTCGATTCGGAGCTCGTATGCGAAAGTTATGGCTGTTTCAGTGGCGAACGGTAGTACCGCTGGACCTAGCGGTGGTACTGCTGGACCTAGCGGTAGTACCGCTAGAGTTGGCGGTAGTACCGCTGGCCCTAGCGGTAGTACCGCTAGAGCTGGCGGTAGTACCGCCCCTGGCCAGCGGTAGTACCACTCCAAGTTTTTAGTACCGTCATCTTTGCGGTTGTACTGCGTCGGACATTTTTGCGAAGACTTTCTTGGCGGTGGTTGGCCCGGTAGTATCTTTGCGCTACCATGGGCTCAGCAGTAGTACCGCTGCAGCCAACGGTAGTACCGCCGGAGGGTCAGCGTTAGTACCGCTGGAGCCAGCGGTACTACCGTTGGGCTCGGGCTGTAAGTGGGGGTAATGGTCTGATTCCTTCCCCCACTATATAAAAGGGGGTCTTCTTCCCCCTTGGCCTTATCTATTTGTTGAGCTCTTGCTCTACCTCCATTGTTGACATTCTTAGAGCTTGCTTACTCTCAATCCCTCCAATGATTCTTGCTTGTTCTTGAGGGAAAAGAGAGAGGAGATCTAGATCCACATCTCCACCAATCACTTTCTCCTCTATGTGAGGGGAACCCCTTAGATCTAGATCTTGGAGTTCTTTTGTGAGCTCCTTGTTCTTCCTCTCATATTTCTCCATAGCTTTCGTTGTTGTGGAGGGATTTGAGTTTGAGGGACTTGACCACTTCGTGTGTTCTTGCCATTGCATTGGTTGCATCGGTTTGAGTTCTCCACGGTGATACGTGGAAGTGAAGTTTGAGAAGCTTATTACCTTTGGTACTTAGTACCCTAGATATTATTCTTCGTGGATGCTTTGGCGTCCTAGAAGCTTGGTGGTGCCTCGGAGCTCAATCATTGTGGTGTGAAGCTCCGGGCAAGCGTCGGGGTCTCCAATTAGGTTGTGGAGATTGCCCCGAGAAATTTGTACGGGTACCGGTAGCCGCCCCCAAGGGTTGCCACGTGTACGGGTTCGGTGACCGCCCCCAAGGTTTGCCATTTGTACGGGTTCGGTGACCGCCCTCAAGGGTCCCTTAGTGGAATCACGGCATCTTGCATTGTGCGAGGGGGTGAGGACATTACGGTGGCCTTAGTGGCATCTTGGGGAGCATTGTGCCTCCACACCGCTCCAACGGAGATTAGCATCTGCAAGGGTGTGAACTTCGGGATACATCATCGTCTCCGCGTACCTCGGTTATCTCTTACCCGAACCCTTTACTTATGCACTTTACTTTGTGATAGCCATATTGTCTCTTGTCATATATCTTGGTATCACTTAGTTGTTTATCTTGCTTAGCAAAAGTTGTTGGTGCACATAGGTGAGCCTAGTTGTTTGAGGTTTTGTGCTTGACATATTAAATGTTAGTTTTATTCCGCATTTGTTCAAGCCTAAACCTTAATTATTTTAAAGCGCCTATTCACCCCCCCCCTCTAGGCGACATCCACGTCCTTTCAATTGGTATCAGAGCTAGGTCTCTCTTTATTAGGTTTAACCACCTAGAGAGTAAGGATGTCGACTAGGGGTTTAGGATTCACTGACACTCTTAGTTTCGATGGCACAAATTTTGATGTTTGGGTAATTCGCATGCTTAATCACTTTAGGGTCATGGACCCAAATTTAGAGCGAATTGTAGATATGGGTTTTTCTTCTCCAAAGGATTCTCAAAGTATATCTTTAGAGGATGAGAAAAACTCTTATCTCAATGCTCAAGCTTCTAATGTGCTTTTTGATGCTTTGAGCAATGTAGTTATATTTCAACTCATGCCATTCTGGGATGCTCATGAGTTGTGGACAAAGCTTCAAGATAAATATGGTGTGTCCCAGATTTGCAGGGATGATTGTTCTCCCTCCACCTCCGGTCGTGTGGTCTTCTCAACTTCATCTACTTCACCTACATGTGGATTGCCACAAGGTAATGATATGGTGAGTAGTGGTGACCATTGCAATAATGAAAGTGGGTTTATTGTTAATGATCCTTCATCACTATATTATTGCAATGCTTCATCTTTGGGCATTAACACTTTGAGCACTCTAAATATTTCACATGCTTGTGTTGATAGTCCATGCATATCATGTAAAAACTGCATGTCTAAATCTCATGATGATATGCCTCCTATATCTTGTTGCCATGATAAAAATGTATATATTTCCTCGAGTTGTTGTGCTAACAACGTAGAGGAAATTCATCACTCCATGGAACAAGATGTGGCCTTGAATGATGCTTCAAGGGATCCTACATCATCATCTATTGTGACTCACTTTTGTCTTATGGCTAAGGCTTCAAAGGTATCTCCTACTTTGAATTCCAATATATCTCATGATGATGATGTTGATGATAATGGAGATGAGGATAATGATAAAGAGAGTGATAATATTGCATCCTAAAAAATGAAGGGTGAAATGATTTTTAAATCTCTTTATAAGAATAAACTTGCTTGTTCCAACTTCTTGGAAATCATGTCTATTGCCACTGAGGGCAAGAAATACATTGAGGAGTTGGAAGCTCATCTTGAGGAGCATGAGGCCACCATTGATACAATGCAAGGTCATGAGCGTGATTACGCTAATGAGATCGCAAAGCTATCTCAAGCTCTTGATAATGAACAAACCACCAAGGAATCTCTTGAGTAAACCTTTGCTCTAGAAGTATCTAGATTAAAGGGATCCTATGATAGAGCTCTCGAGGTGGCTAATGATTTTAGAACTAAAAATGATAAGCTTCAAGTTGCACATGCTAAACTCCTTGAGGACTATGAGCACCTCGGAAATGGCTCAAGGGCTATTAAGAGCTCGCTCATCGAACTCACCGAGTCTCATGCTCAACTTGAAGCTTCATATTCTAAAGATCTTGCCAAGGTGCCTTCTCCTCTTATTGCTAATGAAGATGCTTGTGCTACTAACTCTACTTCTTGTGAAGCATCCATTTTAAAGGAGAATGTTGAGCTAAGGGCTCAACTTGAGTTGCTATCTAGCAATTATGGGAAATTGGAAGAAAGTCATGTAATGCTCACAAGCTCTCATGATGATCTTCTAGCATCCCATAATGTGCTAAAATTGGCTCATCAGGCTATTACTACCAAGGTAACATCGAGTGAGCCTCATGTGGACATTAGCACTACTTCTAGTCAAAAAGCTATATTGCCATGTGCTAGTCCTTGTAATTCATCTACTCATAATGTTGCTACATCTTGTGATGAATTACTTTCCATGCCTTGTTGCTCTAACAATGAAGCTTATACTTCCTCTAGTACTTGTGTTGATACTAACCATGTATAGGAAATCAAAGAGCTCAAGGCCCAAGTCACTTCCTGAAAGAAATACTTGGAAAAGAGTCATGAAGGGATGTCCACACTCAACAATGTCTTGTGTGGACAAAAATCCCCGAATGATAAAAATGGACTTGAATTCAACTCCAACAAGAAGAAGAAGTCCAAAAGCTTCAAGAAGAAGGGCCAAGAACAAGTCAAGAATTTAGCCAAGATTATTTGCTTCAAGTGCAAAATTGAAGAGCACCATGTTAGATCTTGCCCACTAAAGAAGAAGCCCCAAAGTCACAAGCAACAAGGGAAGAGGCCACAAGTGCACTCACATACTCAACTACAAGTTGAAGAAAGGACCCTTCCCAAGAAGACCCAAGCCAACACTCCTCATGTTGAGAAATCAATAGGGAAGAAATTAAAGGGTAGATGTTGCTACGTTGTCGTGAGAAGGGTCACTTCGCTTCTTCTTGCACGAGAGGTAATTTATCCAACCCAATCATTATTGATGATATCTATTCTCTTGGGAAGGATAAGGTTGGCAATGTGTTTGCCAAGTTTGTTGGTACTCAAAGTGGTGTCAAGAAAAGTACCATTTGGGTTGCCAAGCCTATTGTGACTAACCTCTTAGGACCCAACGTGGTTGGGGACCAACAAGCTCAAACTTGATCAATAGGTGAATATGGAGGACATTAGAGGCTTGGATACATAATGAAGAATTAAGGGGTCTTCATCATTCATATCATCTCAAGCCAAGTCATTTGGATTATCGAGTTTCTATCTTATATCCAATGTGCCTCCTTACGGTAACTTGTACTTAAACTATTTACATTGTTAGTTGCTTGCCCCTTTTGCATGTTGCGGTTTTGTACCTTGCATGTGTTTATATATGTTGTGCTTCCAACTTGCTTATCTTGAGTAAGCAAATATGTGTATGTTGGTTTGCATATCATGTACATGTGAGTCTTGTATTGAGCCTTATTGCATCTTGTTTGTATCTTTGATTGGCTCTTGTGAGAGATTAATGGATTATTTCATTATGGGGGAGTGATGTGCTCTGCACACCTCACGATCCTATAAATGTGTATACATGGGGAATAGCACTTAGTATTGATATTTCAAGATTATGTAGCTTCTATGTGGTATGTCTTACTCATGAGAAATTCAAATTCTAAATGGTCCATTAATTATCTCTTGTTGGTTTTTCGTTTGCCACTTGCTAATATTGTTGGGTTATCACATTATGGGGGAGTAATATGATATGTGCATATTACAAGCCTAGATAATGTGTACATTTGAGGTATTGCCACTTAGTGTTGATATTGTATTATCTTGTTCCTAGGTGGCATGTTTGCTCTACAAGTGTCATTTGCTTGCGTTTTATGGGTAAAGATGATCTTGGATATATTTGCGATCTACCAATGAGTATCATTTCCAAAATACTTCTTGTCCTTGACAATTGGTATTTCCATCATGTGGTAGGAATTGTTAATCGTCTTTACATTGGATTTTGTGTTTCGTGTGTCTTCCTTGCCTCTTGTGGATCTATTTTAACTTGTCTAGTGTTTTATAGATATATAGAAAGTGATGATCCCATCTTGTGCATTTTGTATTTAAATGCAAATTCTATATAATGCACAACCCTTGGGGGAGCTATCCTATTTTCTTTAGAACACTCTCTTTATTCGCCCATCATAAAATCTTTTGATCCCCATCAAGTGTATGTTGATGGGAGGCAAGTCTTGCTCTTTATGATGCTTTGTGCCATCATGAAAAATTTTCTAGGGTTTGGTTTGTTGGAACCTAGCTCTCTTTTGGAAACTAGATACCTCGTGTCTGTTTTCCTTCAATTGGTATCTTGTTTCCTTTTTATTTGGCATGTGTCAATGGATATCTCATTCCTTGTTGTATATTTTAATTGATATCCCTCAAGTGATAGTTTTTCATTTGCTATCTTATTATCACTTGATACCTTGTCTTTTGCTATCTTATCAACTATATGTTGATTGGATTCTTGAAAGCCTTGAGCATGCTATCTTATTTTCTAACTCTTTGGTCCCAATGAGTTTGGGTACCATTTTGTTTGTTTTGTTGTTCCACGAACAATTGGAGATGCATTGGATGCTCGGATCACCAATAAGGAAGGTGTTGAGACCATGTGATTATTGGAGCCAAGTTAGGATGATCAAAGAACAACTATCTACTACATCAATCCAATGTTGTCTCGGTAACAAGTATCTACTTCATGCATTCTTTTCTTGCAAAGGCCCCTGTCTTTTCTTTGCAGGTTGCGTCATGGCATGAATCTTTTGATTCGTTCTTATAGTACTTGTTTCCTTTCTCAAAGCATCCTAACGATGATGTCTTATTACTAGTTGGGATGTCTTTGATGTTCGTATGTTGGAAGTTCATATTGTACAATAAGAAAATATTAGGCCATGTGCTATGCTTCCAAGCAAAAGATCTTATTGATATATTTATGACTTGATTTTGGATATCTAGTTTGTTCCTTCTTGTAAACCATTTCGTGTGTACATTCTTCTTTGTGGATATATATCATCATGATTGTCTTCTACTCAGAATCTTTTACACATGAGAGAAGTTACATCTCTAATTGATATCCTATTTTCTTTTACGTCCACCGCTGCATTTCCTTTTTCAGTTTTTGGTGGATCTGTCTTGAGTGCGTATCTTATTTTCCTACATCTTGATGCACTCTTTGGCCGTGAATATTATTTTTCCTCATGCATGTCTTGATGAGGGTTTTGCCATTTCGATTGGTATCCCTCCTCTCTTGACAAGGTTCTTATTTCCTATCTTCACCATGGGTTGTCACAAGCGTTGGTTCTTATTTTGTTTATTAGTAAGCTTGTGAACCCATTTTTCTAGTATGTGTGTGTGGGAATGATATGTCTTGCACTTTGTGTCTCATTTCATCAAGACTATGTTGATGAGTAATGTTCATCCTTATCTTAGTCTTCTCAAGTGCCTTGCCATGACTCACACACATTATTTTGGTTGAGCCTAATCTTAAGTTGCTTCTTTTACATGTTGCTCAACCACTTGTTTTGTGCAAGAGATTTGCTTATTGTCTCATCTTTCTTCTTGCACCCGTTGTGTGTTTTTATTAATTTTGGGGGAGCAATGATCCTATTTTGTGCACTTGTATCATATACAAAAATCTCTTATTAGTGCACAAATCATGGAGAGCTTCTCTAGTTTTGATAAAACACTCGGTTGCTTTTATCATAATATCTTTTATTCATGTGGTTCGAAGGACCATATGATTGTTTGTTCCATCTGGTATCTTTTGATTGCTTCCCTCTATTTTGGTATGTCCTTGTGGCATACGATTCTTTTATTTTCAATCTTTGGGTCCTCAGTATAGTTTGTTTTCCTCCAACTACTTATCATTGTATTTGTGTATTTCTTTGCACTCATTTGCTGAGAAGTACACACTTTTTGGAGGACCACCAAATATATTGGCTTTCTAAACTTTTCGTCCATTTTGGCAATCGATGCCAATGGGGGGAGAAGTTTAGAGAATTTACTTTGGATATGTTTAGATGGGTTTGCTTTTAATGCGTAAGCACTTACATCTTGCACGCATGCATTATTGTTTTGTATGTGTGCGGTTGGTTATGCTTATTTCCTTATATAAACTCTCTTGAAGTAGTTTTCATCAATTACCAAAATGGGGGAGATTGTTAGAGCATATATCTCCATATGTGGTTTTGGTAATTGATGACAATTCCTATGGACTAATGGTTGCCTTGAGTTACATTTATAGGATTTGTCCATAGGCACTTCTTGAAGTCCATCTATTGGGTTCAAGGATTTTATATGATGACCAAGATGGTATTCAAGGTATTATCCAAAGAATGGTCATAGAGACACATGATTGATCAAGATCTCAGACAATGAGTAATCAAGATGATCAACACACAAAGCGTACAAGATGTACCGAGAGGGATCAAGTGATCCCATGGTATGGTAAGCATTGTCCATTACATGTTTGTGTACAAACGCATGGTCTTCGTGAGAGTTCTATGTGGGGGTTAGGTGTGTTTCCATGGGCTTGTGTCAAAGGGAATATCTCATACAACCCATGAAGTATGACGTCAAGTTGTGATCGTCATCAAGATTGCGATGTGCAAGTTCAAGTGGATCAGCACGAAGATATCATGCTTGAAGCTTGCCGTCCATTGTGGTGGCAATGGACTTGTGAAGATATGCTGAAGGGTGGCTCACCCATAGTGAGTATGGGGGAGCAATCAACTAGTCTTCATCAAGCCAACGCAATCAAGAATGGTGGTCCATCTTTAGGAAGCCAAGATCATCATCATCTAGCTCAAGAGGACGAGGTGCAAGGTATAGGTTTGTCCTTGATAGGTTTTCTGTTTAGGATAGATTGTTGTACTATCAAGGGGGGCTCTCAAGTGAGTAGCTTGATCGTATCATTCGTTGAGAGCTCAAACCATTTGCATCCTTGCATCATACTTCTTGGTTCTTGTTTGGTGTTTCTCTTTGTGAGTTTTAGAGCTTATGGTCATCTTCGTGACAAGCTCGACTTCATCGAAAACGGAGTCCATATGCATCTACTATGATGTTTTCGATGTTGGAGTTTTTGCCGGTTCTTCATTCATAGAGGACTCACATCTCTATATCATTGGCATTTTCATATCTGCATGGTCTTAAGATGTGAGTAGTCGCTCTTTGGATAGCTCTTGTCGTCCTGAATCCAACAAGCTTGGGTTTGCTCGATTCGGAGCTCGTATGCGAAACTTATGGCTGTTTCAGTGGCGAGCGGTAGTACCACTGGCCCTAGCGGTAGTACCGCTAGAGCTGGCGGTAGTACCATTGTCCCAGCGGAAGTACCGCTGTCCCAGCGGTAGTACCGCTCCAAGTTTTTAGTACCGTCATCTTTACGGTTGTACTGCGTAGGACATTTTTGCGAAGACTTTCTTGGCGGTGGTTGGCCCGGTAGTATCTTTGCGCTACCATGGGCTCAGTGGTAGTACCGCTGCAGCCAGCGGTAGTACCGCCGGAGGGTCAGCGGTAGTACCGCTGGAGCCAGCGGTAGTACCGCTGGGCTCGGGCTGTAAGTGGGTCTTCTTCCCCCTCTATATAAAAGGGGTAGCCAGCATTGTCCATTACATGTTTGTGTACAAACGGTCTGATTCCTTCCCCCACTATATAAAAGGGGGTCTTCTTCCCCCTTGGCCTTATCTATCTGTTGAGCTCTTGTTCGACCTCCATTGTTGACATTCTTAGAGCTTGCTTACTCTCAATCCCTCCAATGATTCTTGCTTGTTCTTGAGGGAAAAGAGAGAGGAGATCTAGATCCACATGTCCACCAATCACTTTCTCCTCTATGTGAGGGGAACCCCTTGGATCTAGATCTTGGAGTTCTTTGTGAGCTCCTTGTTCTTCCTCTCATATTTCTCCATAGCTTTCGTTGTTGTCGAGGGATTTGAGTGTGAGGGACTTGACCACTTCGTGTGTTCTTGCCATTGCATTGGTTGCATCGGTTTGAGTTCTCCACGGTGATACGTGGAAGTGAAGTTTGAGAAGCTTATTACCTTTGGTACTTAGTACCCTAGATATTGTTCTTCGTGGATGCTTTGGCGTCCTAGAAGCTTGGTGTTGTCTCGGAGCTCAATCATTGTGGTGTGAAGCTTCGGGCAAGCGTCGGGGTCTCCAATTAGGTTGTGGAGATTGCCCCGAGAAATTTGTACGGGTACCGATAACCGCCCCCAAGGGTTGCCACGTGTACGGGTTCGATGACCGCCCCCAAGGTTTGCCATTTGTACGGGTTCGGTGACCGCCCTCAAGGGTCCCTTGGTGGAATCACGGCATCTTGCATTGTGCGAGGGCGTGAGGAGATTACGGTGGCCTTAGTGGCATCTTGGGGAGCATTGTGCCTCCACACCGCTCCAACGGAGATTAGCATCCGCAAGGGTGTGAACTTCGGGATACATCATTGTCTCCGCGTACCTCAGTTATCTCTTACCCGAACCCTTTACTTATGCACTTTACTTTGTGATAGCCATATTGTCTCTTGTCATATATCTTGCTATCACTTAGTTGTTTATCTTGCTTAGCATAAGTTGTTGGTGCACATAGGTGAGCCTAGTTGTTTGAGGTTTTGTGCTTGACATATTAAACGTTAGTTTTATTCCGCATTTGTTCAAGCCTAAACCTTAATTATTTTAAAGCGCCTATTCACCCCCCCCCCTCTAGGCGACATCCACGTCCTTTCAACGTTGAAAGCGTGCTCGGGGACGGCCTAAGGAGGGAGAACGACGGCGGCGAGCTTCAGGGATCCGAGGAGGAAGATCATGGCGTTAGGGCGATGCACGGCTCGGGGGCTCTTCTCCTTTGGTAGGGACGACCAGCTCGACGAGGTGGAGTGAACAACATGCTCAGGGAGACTTCCGGTGGCCAGAGGCGACGGCTAGCTCGAGCTCTAATGGCGGCCGAGAGGGGGAGGGGATAGAGCGCGAATGGGGAGAGGATTAGGTCGGGAATGGGCTCGGGAAGGTTATCCCCTTGCAGCCAGCGGGAAGGGGCGGCCAGGCAGGCACCCAGGTGCGTGGCCGCGCTGGAGGGAGCGGTGGCCACCTCCTGCTGCCTACTGGCGCGAGGAAGACGACACGAGGGGAGGATCTGGGCTGGGCCTGAGCGACAGGTAAGCTACTCCACTTCTTTTTATTTTCTGTTTCTGTTTTATTCTTTCTGACATTTGTTTCATTTTCTTTTTGGCTCCAAACTATTTCTAAAATAGTTTAAATAATGTTGGGGTGTTATTTGGATTATTTCCAAACCCACATAAAAAATTTAGCATTTTATGAAACTTTGAAATATTTGAAATCAAATTTATATTTGATTCGAGTGGCTTTTGTGAAAATAAAATAAAATACCAAGGATAGTTTTAAAAATAAATCCACCCCTGAATTGTGGTTTCCAAGATTTATCCAAAAAGATGGGCTTTTATGAAGGCCATTTTGGGTTCATTGATTTTTCACCACTTGAATTGTTTTGAGTAAGAAGTTGCTAGGGATTTTCTTTTGATTTCCATTTTCATTTTTAATGCAAGAATGAAAATATGAGCACAATCTTGCTATTCGTAAGAGGGGTAGCTAGGGATGTGACAGTAACGGACAATGCTTACCATACCATGGGATCACTTGATCCCTCTCGATACATCTTGTACGCTTTGTGTGTTGATAAACTTGATTTACCCTTTGACTTAGTCTTGATCAACTTTGTGTCTTTATGACCATTCTTTGAATAATACCTTGAATACCACCTTGGTCATCATATAAACTCCTTGAAACGAACAAATGGACTTCAAGAAGTGCCTATGGACAAATCCTTCGAATATAAATTAAGGCAACCATTATATCACTACGAAAACCACATATGGAGAAATATGCTCTAACACTCATCCTTATATCACTACAGGAATGAGAGACTTTGCCGTCTGCCATGGCAGATGGCAAAGGGGACCGCCCCGGACGGCAAAGGCCTTTGTCGTTTGTCTGCAGACGACAAACTGGACGGCAAAGAAAAATCCGGTAAAGGGGTTCTTTGCCGTCTGCATTGGGCCTGCGGACGGCAAAGAAAATTTGTCCTGGGGGGCTAATGGCAAAGACCATGGACGGCAGATCCGTGAGACAGAGCCGTCAAGTGTTAACGGCACCCTTTGCCGTCTGCTGGGCCCACCGCCCCTTTGTTGTCTGCCCTTCGCCCCCTTTGTCATCTTCCCTCGGAGCCCTTTGTCGTCCGCCCACAAAGATGGCTGACGACAAAGGGGGCATCAAGTATGCTGCAGCCCAGGCCTGGGGGCCCTTTGCCGTCTGCTGGGGCACCTTTGTCGTCGGTGGGCGGACGACAAAGGCTCCAAAATGCCCCTTTTTATTTTATTTTTTATTATATCCAACAATTTTCACAGGAATCAAGGATATATATATATATATATATATATATTTGACAGAAATAATGTTGTTGCCATACTGATAACCATATTAAAATAAGTTTCATCCATACATACATACATATTATGCAAGTTTCATGTGTACCAAACCATATATTACACTAGTTTCATCCATACATACAAAGTTTCATATCCATATATTACAAATAGTTTCATCCATACATATTATCCAAAAAAATACAAGTAACCCAAGCACTCCATCAATCCAAGCTTCCGTGAAGTGAATGTAATCTGCAAAATGTGAAACAAAAAAGTTAGAAGAAGAAGACTAGATGAAGAAGAGAAGTATAGGTCATTTCGGAGCTAATTAAGCTTACTACGTCATCTAGGAGGAAACTAAGCTAAGTATATTTCATTTTGGAGCTACTTAGGTAAAAATAGGACATTTAGGAGCTAACTATGCTTATTAAGCCATTTTGGAGCTAACTAAGCCAACTATAGGCGATTTAATAGCTAAGTTTGGTAAAATAGGTCATCTTGGAGCTACGTAAGCATATTATGTCATTTAGGAGAGAACTTAGCTAAGTATAGGTCATTTTTATTAAATACGCCATTTCGGAACTAATTAAGTTTACTTCATCATTTAGGAGGAAACTAAGCTAAGTATATTTCATTTTGGAGCCACTTAGGTAAAAATAGGTCATTTAGGAGCTAACTATGCTTATTGAGCCATTTCGGAGATAACTAAGCTAACTATAGGCCATTTAATAGCTAAGTTAGGTAAAATAGGCCATCTTGGAGCTACGTAAGCATATTATGTCATTTAGGAGCGAACTTAGCTAAGTATAGGTCATTTTTTTATTAAATAGGCCATTTCGGAGCTAATTGAGCTTACTACGTCATCTAGGAGGAAACTAAGCTAAGTATATGTCATTTTGGAGCTACTTAGGTAAAAATAGGTCATTTAGGAGCTAACTATGCTTATTAAGCCATTTTGGAGCTAACTAAGCTAACTATAGGCGATTTAATAGCTAAGTTAGGTAAAATAGGTCATCTTGGAGCTACGTAAGCATATTGTGTCATTTAGGAGAAAACTCAGCTAAGCATAGGTCATTTTTTATTAAATATGCCATTTCAGAGCTAATTAAGCTTACTACATCATCTAGGAGGAAACTAAGCTAAGTATATGTCATTTTGGAGCTACTTAGGTAAAAATAGGTCATTTAGGAGCTAACTATGCTTATTAAGCCATTTTGGAGCTAAGCTAACTATAGGCCATTTAATAGCTAAGTTAGGTAAAATAGGTCATCTTGGAGCTACGTAAGCATATTATGTCATTTAGAAGAGAACTTAGCTAAGTATATGTCATTTTTTATTAAATAGGCCATCTTGGAGCTAATTAAGCTTACTACGTCATCTAGAAGGAAACTAAGCTAAGTATATGTCATTTTTGAGCTACTTAGGTAAAAATATGTCATTTAGAAGCTACTTATGCTTATTAAGCCATTTTGGAGCTAACTAAGCTAACTATAGGCCATTTAATAGCTAAGTTAGGTAAAATAAGTCATCTTGGAGCGACGTAAGCATATTATGTCATTTAGGAGAAAACTTAGCTAAGTATAGGTCATTTTTTATTAAATAGTCCATTTCGGAGCTAATTAAGTTTACTTCATCATTTAGGAGGAAACTAAGCTAAGTACATGTCATTTTGGAGCTACTTAGGTAAAAATAGGTCATTTAGGAGCTAGCTATGCTTATTAAGCCATTTTGGAGCTAACTAAGCTAACTACAGGCCATTTAATAGCTAAGTTAGGTAAACTAGGTCAACTTGGACCTACGTAAGCATATTATGTCATTTAGGAGAGAACTTAGCTAAGTATAGGTCATTTTTTATTAAATAGGGCATTTCGGAGCTAGTTAAGCTTACTACGTCATCTAGGAGGAAACTAAGCTCAGTATATGTCATTTTGGAGCTACTTAGGGAAAAATAGGTTATTTAGGAGCTAACTATGCTTATTAAACCATTTTCGAGCTAACTAAGCTAACTATAGGCCATTTAATAGCTAAGTTAGGTAAAAATAGGTTATCTTGAAGCTACATAAGCATATTTTGTCATTTAGGAGAGAACTTAGCTAAGTATAGGTCATTTTTTATTAAATAGGACATTTCATAGCTAATTAAGCTTACCACGTCGTCTAGGAGGAAACTAAGCCAAGTATATGTCATTTTGGAGCGAATTAGGTAAAAAAA
The DNA here is from genome assembly GCF_904849725.1 of Hordeum vulgare subsp. vulgare. Lineage (NCBI taxonomy): Eukaryota > Viridiplantae > Streptophyta > Magnoliopsida > Poales > Poaceae > Hordeum > Hordeum vulgare. The sequence goes on from NC_058523.1 coordinate 309,448,461, forward strand.
TAGGTCATTTAGGAGCTAACTATGCTTATTAAGCCATTTTGGAGCTAACTAAGGTAATTATAGGCCTTTTAATAGCTTAGTTAGGTAAAATAGGTCATCTTGGAGCTGCGTAAGCATATTATGTCATTTAGGAGAGAACTTAGCTAAGTATAGGGCATTTTTATTAAATATGCCATTTCAGATCTAATTAAGCTTACTACGTCATCTAGGAGGAAAGTAAGCAAAGTATATGTCATTTTGGAGCTACTTAGGTAAAAATAGGTCATTTAGGAGCTAACTATGCTTATTAAGCCATTTGGGAGCTAACTAAGCTAAGTATAGACCATTTAATAGCTAAGTTAGGTAAAATAGGTCATGTTGGTGCTAGGTTAGCTTATTATGTCATTTAGGAGACAACTTAGCCAAGTACAGGTCATTTTTTATTAAATAGGCCATTTCGGAGCTAATTTAGCTTACTATGTCATCTAGGAGGAAAGTAAGCTAACTATATATCATATTAGAGCTACTTAGGTAAAAAAATAGGTCATTTAGGAGCTAACTATGCTTCTTAAGCCATTTTGGAGCTGACTAAGCTAACTATAGGTCATTTAATAGCTAAGTTAGGTAAAAGTAGGTCATCTTGGAGCTACGTAAGCATATTATGTCATTTAGGAGACAACTTAGCTAACTATAGGTCATTTTTTACTAAATAGGCCATTTCAGAGCTAACTAAGCTTACTACGTCATCTAGGAGGAAACAAAGCTAAGTATATGTCATTTTAAAGCTACTTAGGTAAAAATAGGTCATTTAGGAGCTAACTATGCTTATTAAGCCATTTTGGAGCGAACTAAGCTAATTATAGGCCATTTAATAGCTAAGCTAGGTAAAATAGGTCATGTTGGAGCTAGATTAGCTTATTATGACATTTAGGAGAGAACTTAGCTAAGTATAGGTCATTTTTTGTTTAAATAGGCCATTTTGGATCTAATTTATCTTACAACGTCATCTAGGAGGAAACTAAGCTAACTATATGTCATTTTAGACCTACTTAGGTAAAAATAGTTCATTTAGGAGCTAACTATGCTTATTAAGGCATTCTCGAGCTAACTAAGATAAGTATAGGCCATTTAATAGCTAAGTTAGGTACAATAGGTCATTTTGTGGCTAAGTAAGCTTATTATGTCACTTAGGAGAGAACTTAGCTAAGTATAGGTCATTTTTTACCAAATAGGCCATTTTGGAGCTAATTTAGCTTACTACGTCATCTAGGAGGAAACTAAGCTAATTATATGTCATTTTAGAGCTAGTTAGGAAAAATAGGTCATTTAGGAGCTAACTATGTTTATTATGCCATTTTGGAGCTAACTAAGCTAATTATGTCATTTAGGAAGAAACTAAGCTAAGTATAGGTCATTTTAGAGCTAACTTGGGTAAAATTTGTCATTTTGGAGCTAAGGTAAGGTAAGTAAACATCATTATGTGGTTGTTATGCAAAACACTAGAAAAACATACCATTCTCGTTAGCACGACGGTGAAGCACGTTTGCTCTCGCTTGTTTCACCCGGAGAAGGCTACCCTGAAGAAGGCTCCACTGTAGAAGGGTCGTGCGATGCGTTTCGGGAGACATTCTGCACCAAACATCGTTTGTAATGTGTCGTTAGCATGATGAAACTCAAAAGATCACTTCACTAAAATGAAACTCACCGTCCCCGCCATGTTAATGACTAGCATCGCCGGAGGGACATGGCCGATCTTCTCGTACATAGACTGTACATTTGGTTTCGACAAGTCAAACTTTTTAGTTATTAACGAAACGAATATCAAAATGCAAGATTTGACAAATATGAAGAAGAAATTTACCACGAAGAGCTCGTACATGGCCTTGTTAGACGCATCATTCCGTGCCCTCTCCGCCTCCACCAACGCAGCCATTCTCTCCTCTAGCTCCTTCATCTCCTTATCCTTCTCCACTAAAAGCGCCTGCATTGCCTCTCTCTCTTTCAAAATAGCAGTCTCCAACACAACTCATTGTTAGCACTGTAATCATATTAGTTCGCACACACAACATAATGCGGAAAGATAGTTGAGTCCATTAAACTAACCTCTATGTCAAGCTCGACTGGCCGTGGACAAGGTGTTATCTTAGGACAGGAGCTCGTTTGGCGTGCCTTTATCTGCCGGACAGTGCTAGGCCAACGTATAAGGCCGTCTCCAATGGCGATCGAGCCATGGGGCCTCCCGTTGCCAGCTATCATCACCAGCTCTGTATCAATAGGCCCCTGGCTTGGGTTAAAGCCCTCCCCTTTACTCTCCTTCCTGTTATCTCTGTAGTTCACGAGCTTGTGGTGGGAGGAGATATTGGTGAATTTTATAGGATGCTCGAGGTCAGACTCAGAAAATGCCTTGACCTTCTTGTATGAGGCAGTATGGGCCATCGCATAGAGGTCGTACATGTGTGGCACCTCCGTCTTATTGTGACACGCCTAAAAGAGAGAGAGAGGGAAAATGTATTAGTAAAGGGCTCAAGCTAGCATTAAGAATGAATTGCATGAGTCATGAAGCAAACCACATACCCAGTTCTCACCAAATTGGATTAAGTTGACGCTCCCTTGATGGTGTGGCACACCTACCATTTTGCCACGCCTCTCCTTGGCGTTGTTGTGGCTGGCCTCCCACTTTTCAGAGCACCACTGATCAACCAAAACCTCCCAATAATCCATCTTATCCACACACCATCTCGGGGGCACCTAAGTTAATAAATAGAAATTTGAGCGCTACGCGTAAGAATCAAATCAAGGAAACTAACTACAAGGCCTTAATAATATGTAATTACCTTCATGTAATTCTCCTTTTCCATCTTAGAATCGCGACACTTCGCGTTTTCCTTCCTAATACGCCGCGAGGCGTAGTAGTCTCGATCAGCCTGCACCCGAGCCTCGTGCCGAAAGTTTTGAAGTAGGAAGCGGCATTCGGTTTCGATAACCTTTGTCGTGTCCTCCTCGTATCCCTCCTCACACCTGTAGAAGGTCTACAAACAAGACAACACTGATTAGTACAATAACTAGCTATTGTTGATTTCTAATTGTGTAAAGGAGAAATTACTGAGAACTGTCTGATCACCATGTAACTAAGCTAAGTATAGGTCATTTTAGAGCTAACTTGGGTAAAATTTTTCATTTTGGAGCTAAGGTAAGGTAAGTAAACATCATTATGTGGTTGTTATGCAAAACACTAGAAAAACATACCATTCTTGTTAGCACGACGGTGAAGCACATTTGCTCTCGCTTGTTTCACCCGGAGAAGGCTGCCCTGAAGAAGGCTCCACTGTAGAAGGGTCGTGCGATGCGTTTCGGGAGATATTCTGCACCAAACATCGTTTGTAATGTGTCGTTAGCATGATGAAACTCAAAAGATCACTTCACTAAAATGAAACTCACCGTCCCCGCCATGTTAATGACTAGCATTGCCGGAGGGACGTGGCCGATCTTCTCGTACATAGACTGTACATTTGGTTTTGACAAGTCAACCTTTTTAGTTATTAACGAAACGAATATCAAAATGCAAGATTTGACAAATATGAAGAAGAAATTTACCACGAAGAGCTCGTACATGGCCCTGTTAGACGCATCATTCCGTGCCCTCTCCGCCTCCACCAACGCAGCTGTTCTCTCCTCTAGCTCCTTCATCTCCTTATCCTTCTCCACTAAAAGCGCCTGCATTACCTCTCTCTCTCTTTCAAAATAGCAGCCTGCAACACAACTCATTGTTAGCACTGTAATCATATTGGTTCGCACACACAACATAATGCGGAAAGATAGTTGAGTCCACTAAACTAACCTCTATGGCAAGCTCGACTGGCCGTGGACGAGGTGTTATCTCAGGACAGGAGCTCGTTTGGCGTGCCTTTATCTGCCGGAGAGTGCTAGGCCAACGTATAAGGCCGTCTCCAATGGCGATCGAGCCATGGGGCCTCCCGTTGCCAGCTATCATCACCAGCTCTGTATCAATAGGCCCCTGGCTTGGGTTAAAGCCCTCCCCTTTACTCTCCTTCCTGTTATCTCTGTAGTTCACGAGCTTGTGGTGGGAGGAGATATTGGTGAATTTTACAGGATGCTCGAGGTCAGACTCAGAGAATGCCTTGACCTTCTTGTATGAGGCAGTATGGGCCATCGCATAGAGGTCGTACATGTGTGGCACCTCCGTCTTATTGTGACGCGCCTAAAATAGAGGGAGAGGAAAAATGTATTAGTAAAGGGCTCAAGCTAGCATTAAGAGTGAATTGCATGAGTCATGAAGCAAACCACATACCCACTTCTCACCAAATTGGATTAAGTTGACGCTCCCTTGATGGTGTGGCACACCAACCATTTTTCCACGCCTCTCCTTGGCGTTGTTGTGGCTGGCCTCCCACTTTTCAGAGCACCACTGATCAACCAAAGCCTCCCAATAATCCATCTTATCCACACACCATCTCGGGGGCACCTAAGTTAATAAATAGAAATTTGAGCGCTACGCGTAAGAATCAAATCAAGGAAACTAACTACAAGGCCTTAATAATATGTAATTACCTTCATGTAATTCTCCTTTTCCATCTTAGAATCGCGACACTTCGCGTTTTCCTTCCTAATACGCCGCGAGGCGTAGTAGTCTCGATCAGCCTGCACCCGAGCCTCGTGCCGAAAGTTTTGAAGTAGGAAGCGGCATTCGGTTTCGATAACCTTTGTCATGTCCTCCTCGTATCCCTCCTCACACCTGTAGAAGGTCTACAAACAAGACAACACTGATTAGTACAATAACTAGCTATTGTTGATTTCTAATTGTGTAAAGGAGAAATTACTGAGAACTGTCTGATCACCATGTCGGCCCCCGTGTGGCACAAAAAACCGTCGATCTCCACCTCCGGCGGGGCCAGGGCACCCAAGTAGTGCTTCCAGGTCATTTCTACCTCTCGACCTCGACCGGGCAACGTAACAAACCCCGGGAAGTTTTGTCGACAAAGCACACCAAGGACGTTGTTGGGCTTGCGGACACCCTTGGGAGCAATCCAACCCCTGCAGTATGAAAAATTAAAGCCAAAACATTAGATATTTGAAAAAACGTGAAGGCAAAAGGTTAAATAAGAGTAAATTAACTTACTTGTCCCCATTTGGCTTAATCAACCACCTCTGCTCACGGGTCGCCGACACCAGCGGGAGCCCCGTACTACCACGCTGCTGGCGGTGGCCCCCTCACCCAGCTCCTCGTCGCTATCAACATGGCCACTTGGCTCAGGCTGACCCAGATCAGGCCAGGTATCCCACTGGGTCTCTTGGGACGTACCCTCATCCCTGCTTTGCTCTCGAGTCTCCTAGAATGAAGCCTCTCGGACATGAGTCGTGGGTCGAAGCCTCGTCGACCTGAGGCTCGTGAACGGGAGACCGTGTAGCCTCCACCTCAGACGAATCCACCCTAGCAGTCATGTGCTCACGTGAATCAGCTTGGGGTGGCGGCGAGGAAGGCATGGCAGCCACCCTACCTCTCCCGCGGACACGTGTACCTTTAGTAGCTCTCGGCTTCGCGGGGGTCGACCTCCTCTCACGGGGGCCGCGAGAATTGAAGCAGGGGCCACTCCATGCAGAGTAGAGAGAATCGCTCTCCGAAGAGGAGAGGCAGGAATGGAAGTACCTATCCTACCACCCGCCGACGAAGAAGGAGCCGCGGAGTGCTTTTGACCCTTTCCCACCATCTTTCAACACCTGCCATGACAAAGAGTAAATGAAATTAGTACAACATAAATACCAACATGAGTAATAAAATGTATATAATTTAAGTGTATCATCATCATAAATACCAACATGACTAATAAAAATTGAATACCTAACATGAACTAAAAATTTATATATGTATATATAGTAATAGTTGAATACCTGACATGAACTAATAACAATCATGCTCATCTATATGTGCTTCGGGGTCAATAAATGCATCATGATCATCACTATCATCAATAAATGCAGCATCATCATCACTATCAGGAAGAACATGTGGAAGGCCACCATTATGTATCGGTCAAGAAGTGACAGGTCATCCGCAATAGTAACCTCTTCTTCTTCCGGCTCTTCCTGTTCAGGCTCAGGGGTTAACACGGATTCACTGTCGCTAACTACTTCAATGTTCTGGGGTGAAGTAGAGCGGTTCTTGAAACGTTTCTTGGACATACGTGTTTCTTGGAAGAATTCTCCTTCATATGTGTCTGGGTTAATGTGAGGTTCGTAATCCTCTTCATTGAGGTTAGGTGGTCTAAAACGTGGCGGCACTTCATAAATGACATCCCGACCTTTCAGATTTGGATCAGTTTGGCGGGCCAACGGTAGACAGAAAACTTGTGTCGCCTGTTGAGCCGTAATATAGACATCGGGAACATCTAAGTGGGTGTTTTGGTTGATTTCGACTAGTCCTATATGTTCACGAGTCCTTCTAGTCTCCCTCGGCTCAAATCAATAACATTTGAAGACTACGACGGTCGGTGGGTTTTCACCATAGAATAGAAGTTCATAAATTGCTTCAACTCTTCCATAATACTCGGTACCTCCTTCACCGATAGCAGAGACAGAACAATTTGTAGTCTTTAGGTCGGGCATAGATAGCTCTTTGCCAAAGGTACGAAAGTGATACCCGTTGATGTTGTATTTGTCAAATGAACACACCTTATAGTCAAAACCATTAGCGACTTGTCTCAACTCGGCATCCATAGACTCTGCATCAACCTACAAGTTTAATATGGAAGAATGGACGCATTAGCCGCAAATTAGACCAAGAAATCAAATGGCCCATTAATGGTAATTAATTACCCTTTGTTTGAACCAAGAGATGAAACCGGGATAGTCGCCTCCACGCTTTGCCAGAAGCTCATACTCTTCGATGGAATCCTTTTCGATGACCACCCCATCCGAGAATTCGACGACGTATCGACTATATCAAATATCTGGGAATAAGAGCAGTTCAAAGGAACTAGAAGTTGCAGAACAATAATTTACTGAGAACTTACTCGATGTACGGTCGCACTTCTGTTAGGTTGTTGAAGATATACAATTAAATGGTCTGCCATTCTTCGACATCCAATGATTTCCCTTTCGAGGCACCGGGTGGTGCGAGCATCCGTTTGAATAGGCTGAGGTTGGATCGACCTTTTTAGGATCGCCATCATTGTACCAAGGCTTCAGGTTATGCAAATGATGATTTTTGGCTTCGTAGTGTGCTGTCACAAAGTTTGTCGCCTCCTCAGTAATGAATGCCTCGGCCATCGATGCTTCAGTTCTACGTTTATTTTTACATTTAGCTCGAAGCATCTTCTGCATCCTCTCAGCTGAGAAGCACCATCGATTTTGAATGCCCCCCCCAATCTTGCCTCGGTCGGGAGATGCAAAATCAAATGCTGCATTGGATTAAAGAAGCCCGGTGAAAAGATCCTTTCTAATTTTCAGATCAATTCCGCCGCCAACTCTTCCATTTCATCTAGAACGCCAGGCGATAGTTCTTTCGCACAAAGAGAATGGAAGAAATAGCTCAGCTCAGCCAGTACTAGCCATTCATCCTCAGGGATAAAGCCACGCAGCATCACCGGCATGACCCGCTCAATCCATATGTGCCAATCATGACTCTTGAGACCAAATATTTTCAATTTATCAAGACTCGCTCCCCTCTTTAGATTCGCAGCATACCCATCGGGGAACATCAACCGCATTTTCACCCACAATAGCATTTCCCTCATATCTGGCCTTTCAAGATTGAACCATGCCTTTGGCTTCGCTATGCTTTGCTTTCCTTTCCGTTGTCGCAAGTTTGGTAACGATTTATCACATAGAGCCTCCTGGTCTATTCTAGCCTTAGGCTTATCCTTTGACTTCCCCTCTTTGTCTAACAATGTACCAAAATGGCTCCGCAATATTCTTTTCGGTGTGCATCACGTCGATGTTGTGTGGGCAAATGAGGTCTTTGAAGTAAGGCAGATCCCATAAGCATGACTTGTGAGTCCAAGCGTGTTCCATATTATACCCTTTGAAATACCCTGGACGCAAAGGATCACGCTCGAGAGCGTTTAACTGATCAAGGGTCTGGTTTCCTGTCAACGCAGCTAGTGCGGTGTTTTTGACAAATCTACCTTTGATGAAATTCTTCTTGTCTTTTCTGAAGTTATGGTCAGGATCCAGGAACTGTCTATGCATGTCGAAGCAACAAAACTTGCGACCCGCGTGCAGCCAACGAAACTGAAGAGTTGCCTCCCATGTGGTGCACGGGAACCTTCCATGCACACACCAACCAACGAATAGCGCATACGCCGGATAGTCATGCGTCGAGTACATGTACCACACATGCATTTTGAAGTTTTTTTTGGTAGTGGCATCGTATGTCTTGATCCCATTATCCCAGGCTTCTTGCAATTCATCCTTAAGCGGCTGCATGTGCACATTCATATTCTTCCCCGGATAGTTGGGCCCTGGAATTATCAATGTCACGAAAATGTTCTTTCTTTTCATAATCTCTCCGGAGGGGGAGATTGAGTGGAATGAAAAATACAGGCCAACAACTGTATTGTGTTGCCGTCATACCATACACATTGAACCCATCTGTGCTGATGGCAACTCGAGGATGCCTTGGATCTGCCGATTTATCCTTGTGTAATGCATCGAAGTGCTTCCATGCAAAAGCATCTGAAGTGTGTACCAACATCTTGTTCCCATCCGCATCTAGTTCAGTTCTTTTGCCCAATTTGTGCCATGTCATCTGTCTGGCCGTCTCTTCGACCATGAAAAGACGTTGAAGTCTTGGTACGACTGGTAGATACCGAAGAACATTAATGGGGATTTTGGTCTGAATCTTCTCACCCATACCGTTGTCTACCACAATATACCTGGAAGAACTGCAAATGGGGCAATAGTTCAAGGCCGCATACTCAAGCCTAAATAAGGCACATTCATTCTCACAGGCATGTATCTTATCATCGGGCATCTTAAGTACATGGAGGATTTTCTCTGACTGGTACAGGTTTGGGTAGAAACCGTCCAAAGATCCAGAGCAGAGCATACGGGAAAACGAACCCAATCTACACATACACGGGTTGTCCATGGATAATGTTGGACAATTCGAAAGGATGGCGGTCATAAATATGCAAAGACATGCATATTTATAGGTGCCACCCTTTCGAACGGGAGACGCATACTGGTCACGCATACTAATGATTGAAGAAACCTATAGCTAGCAAGTTTCATCGGCATGAAGGCCGGAACAGAGCAAATTAAGGGGGTAGGAGGAGAAGTCATTTGTGCTCACCAACAAACACAGGGGCAGAGCTCGTCCAACGCACGGGGAGGTCGTCGAACAACTGCACATTGAAATTCACCCTATCAACACAAATATGATGTTTATATAACATAATCGGAAAATATCTGACATAACTCATAATTTACAAAACTATGACCCCGTCGGCCTGTGGAAGGCCGAAAAGCACCTTCTCGTTCAACAGGACGCAGAAGAGGTGTCGGTGTCAAGGTTAGTGGCGTCGGGAGTCAGTGTCGTTGAGGATCAGTGGTGTCGGGTGTTAGTGGCGTTGGGGATCGGGGGTTAGTGGCATTGGTGGTCGGGGTTCAGTGTCGTCGGGGGTCCAGGGTCAGTGGCGTCGGGGGTCGGGGGCCTTTTCGGTCAACAAGAGGCCGAAGAGGTGTCGGAGGTCAGGGGTTCGGGGTCAGTGGCGTCGGGTGTTGGGGAACGTTGCATGGGAAACAAAAAATTTCCTACGCACACGAATACCTATCATGGTGATGTCCATCTACGAGAGGAGATTTGGATCTACGTACCCTTGTAGATCGCATAGCAGGAAGCGTTAAGAAACACAATTGATGTAGTGGAACATCCTCACGTCCCACGGTCCGCCCTGCGAACCGTCCCACGAACCATCCCATGATCCGTCCCACGATCTGTTCTGATCTAGTGCCGAACAAACGGCACCTCGCGTTCAGCACACGTACAGCTCGACGATGATCTGGGCCTTCTTGATCCAACAAGCAAGACGGAGAAGTAGATGAGTTATCCGATAGTGTGACGGCGCTCCGGTGGTGGTGAAGGATCTACTCCTGCAGGGCCCCGCCCGAGCTCCGCAGAAATACGATCTAGAGGTAAAACTATGGTGTCTAGATCCTTCACCGCTATATATAGGAGGTAAAAGTTGCACGTGTCAAAAGTTGTCCCAAATCAGCCCTAAATCACCACTATATATAGGAGGGAGGGGGAGGAGGCTTGCCTTGAGGGTGCCCCAGCTAGGGAGGAGGAGGAGTCCTACTCCAATCCTAGTCCAACTAGGATTGGAAAGTGGAGTCCTTCTCTTCCTTCCCACCTTTCCTTTTTTTCCTTTTCTTTGTTTTTTCTTTCTTGGCGCACAGGTCCCTTTGGGCTGTCCCACCAGCCCACTAAGGGCTGGTGCGCCACCCCTAGGGCCTTTGGGCTTCCCCCGGGTGGGTTGCCCCCCTCCCGGTGAACATCCGGAACCCATTCGTCACTCCCGGTACAATCCCGGTAATGCCCAAAAACCTTCCGGTAACCAAATGAAGTCATCCTATATATCAATCTTGATCTCCAGACCATTCCGAAAACCCTCGTGACGTCTGTGATCTCATCCGGGACTCCGAACAACATTCGATAACCACACATATAACTCAACTATACTAAAACTTCGATGAACCTTAAGTGTGCACACCCTGCGGGTTTGAGAACTATGTAAACATGCCCCGAGGTACTCCTCGGTCAATATCCAATAGCGGGACCTGGATGCCCATATTGAATCCTACATATTCTCCGAAGATCTTATCGGTTGAACCTCAGTGTCAAGGATTCATATAATCTCGTATGTCATTCCATTTGTCCTTTGGTATGTTACTTGCCCGAGATTCGATCGTCGGTATCTGCATACCTATTTCAATATCGTTACCAACAAGTCTCTTTACTCGTTCTGTAATACAAGATCCCGTGACTTACACTTAGTCACATTGCTTGCAAGGCTTGTGTGTGATGTTGTATTACCGAGTGGGCCCCGAGATACCTCTACGTCACACGGAGTGACAAATCCCAGTCTTGATCCATACTAACTCAACGAACACCTTCGGAGATACCTGTGGAGCACCTTTATAGCCACCCGGTTACGTTGTGACGTTTGATGCACACAAGGTATTCCTTCGGTGCCAGTGAGTTATATGATCTCATGGTCATAGGAACAAATGCTTGACATGCAGAAAACTATAGCAACAAAACGACACGATCAATATGCTACGTTCATAGTTTGGGTCTAGTCCATCACATGATTCTCCTAATGATGCGATCCAATTATCAAGCAACAACACTTTGCATATAGTCAGCAAACCTTGACTATCCTTGATCAACTGGCTAGCCAACTAGAGGCTTGCTAGGGACATTGTTTTGTCTATGTATCCACACATGTATCTATGTTTTCATTCAATACAATTATAGCATGGATAATAAACAATTATCTTTAAACAGGAAATATAATAATAACTATTTAACATTGCCTCTAGGACATATTTCCAACAGTCTCCCACTTGCACTAGAGTCAATAATCTAGTCCTCACATCGCCATGCGATTTACATTGTAATAAATCAAACACACATACAGTTCTGGTGTTGATCATGTTTTGCCCGTGGAAGAGGTTTAGTCAGCGGGTCTGCTACATTCAGATCCGTGTGCACTTTGCAAATATTCACGTCCTCTCCTTCGATGTAGTCGCGGATGAGATTGAAGCGTCGTTTGATGTGTCTGGTCTTCTTGTGAAACTTTGGTTCCTTTGCTAAGGCAATGGCACCAGTGTTGTCACATAACAAAATTAAATGGATCTAGTGTGCTCTGCACAACTCCAAGATCTGTCATGAACTACTTCATCCAGACACCCTCCTTTGCTGCCTCCGAGGCAGCCATGTACTCCGCTTCACATGTAGAATCTGCTACGACGCTCTGCTTGGAACTGCACCAGCTTACCGCACCCCCATTAAGAATAAATACGTATCCGGTTTGAGACTTAGAGTCATCCGGATTGGTGTCAAACTTGCGTCGACGTAACCTTTTGCGATGAGCTCTTTGTCACCTCCATAAACGAGAAACATTTCCTTAGTCCTTTTCAGGTACTTCAGAATATTCTTGACCGCCGTCCAGTGATCCACTCCTGGATTACTCTGAAACCTACCTGCCATACTTATGGCTAAGCTGACGTCTGGTCTAGTGCACAACATTGCATACATGATAGAACCTACAGCTTAAACGTAGGGGACATAACTCATTTGTTCTCTATCTTCCGCAGTTGCTGGGCACTGAGTCTTGCTCAATTTTATACCTTGTAATACTGGCAAGAACCCTTTCTTGGACTGATCCATTTTGAACTTCTTCAAAACTTTATCAAGGTATGTGCTTTTTGAAAGTCCTATCAGGCGTCTCGATCTATCCCTATAGATGTTAAAGCAGCTTCTCCTAGGTCCTTCATAGAGAAACTTTTATTCAAGTAATCCTTTATGCTCTCCAAAAGCTCCACGTTGTTTCCAATCAGCAATATGTCATCCACATATAATATTAGAAACGCCACAGAGCTCCCACTCACTTTCTTGTAAATACAAGATTCTCCAACCACTTGTATAAACCCAAATGCTTTGATCACCTCATCAAAGCGCTTATTCCAACTCAGAGATGCTTGCACCAGTCCATAAATGGATCGCTGGAGCTTGCATACTTTGTTAGCATTCTTTGGATCGACAAAACCTTCGGGTTGCATCATATACAACTCTTCCTTAAGAAAACCGTCAAGGAACGCCGTTTTGACATCCATCTGCCAGATTTCATAATCGTAAAAGGCGGCTATTGCTAACATGATTCGAACAGACTTAAGCATCGCTACCGGTGAGAAAGTCTCATTGTAGTAAACTCTTTGAACTTGTGAAAAACCCTTTGCCACAAGTCGAGCTTTATAAACGGTCACATTACCGTCTGCGTCTGTCTTCTTCTTATAGATCCATTTGTTCTGAATAGCCTTGCGGCCTTCAAGTAGTACTTCCAAAGTCCACACTTTGTTCTCGTACATGGATCCTATCTCAGGCTTCATGGCCTCCAACCATTTGTTGGAATCTGGGCCCACCATTGCTTCTTCATAATTCGCAGGTTCATTGTTGTCCAACAACATAATCGTTAAGACAGGATTACCGTACCACTCAGGAGCAGTACGCGATCTTGTCGACCTGCGAGGTCCGATAGCAACTTGATCCGAAGTTTCATGATCATCATCATCAACTTGCTCCTCAACCGGCGCTGCAAAAACAGGGGTTTCCCCTTGCCCTGCGCCACCATCTAGAGGAATTAGAGGTTCGACAACCTCATCAAGTTCTATCTTCCTCCCACTCAATTCTTTCGAGAGAAACTCCTTCTCAAGAAAAGCTCCATTTTTAGCAGCAAACACTTTGCCCTCAGATTTGAGATAGAAGGTATACCCAACTATCTCTTTTGGGTAACCTATGAAGACTCACTTTTCCGCTTTGGGTTCCAGCTTTTCAGGCTGAAGCTTTTTGACATAAGCATCACATCCCCAAACTTTAAGAAACAACAACTTTGGTCTTTTTCCATACCACAGTTAGTATGGTGTCGTCTCAACGGATTTTGATGGTGCCCTATTTAAAGTGAATGCAGCTGTCTCTAATGCAGAACCCCAAAACGATAACGACAAATCGGTAAGAGATATCGTAGAACGCACCATCTCTAATAAAGTACCATTACGACGTTCGGACACACCATTATGTTGTGGTGTTCCAGGCGGTGTCAACTGTGAAACAATTCTACATTGTTTTAAGTGAGCTTCAAACTCGAAACTCGGATATTCACCCCCACGATCAGACCGTAGGAACTTGATCTTCTTGTTATGATGATTTTCAACTTCACTCTAAAATTGCTTGAACTTTTCAAACGTTTCAGACTTGTGCTTCATCAAGTAGACATAGCCATATCTACTCAAATCGTCAGTGAAGGTGAGAAAATAACGATATCCGTCGCGCGCCTCCACACTCATCGGACCGCACACATCGGTATGTATGATTTCCAATAAGTCACTTGCACGCTCCATTGTTCCGGAGAACGGAGTCTTAGTCATCTTTCCCATGAGGCATGGTTCGCACGTGTCAAGTGAATCAAAGTCAAGTGACTCCAAAAGTCCATCAGTATGGAGTTTCTTCATGCGCTTTACACCAATATGACCTAAGCGGCAGTGCCATAAAAACATGGCGCTATCATTGTTAACTCTAACTCTTTTGGTCTCAATGTTATGTATATGTGTATCATCGCTATCAAGATTCAACATGAACAATCCTCTCACATTCGGTGCATGACCATAAAATATATTACTCATAGAAATAGAACAACCATTATTCTCTGACTTAAACGAGTAACCGTCTCGCAATAAACAAGATCCAAATATAATGATCATGCTTAACGTATGCACTAAATAATAATTATTTAAGTTCATAACTAATCCTGATAGTAACTAAAGTGAAACTATGCCGATGGCGATTGCATCAACCTTGGAACCATTTCCCACGCGCATCGTCACTTCATCTTTCGCCAGCCTTCGCTTATTCCGCAGTTCCTGTTTCGAGTTGCAAATATGAGCAACATAACCGGTATCGAATACCCAGACACTACTACAAGAGCTGGTTAAGTACACATCAGTAACATGTATATCGAATATACCTGATTTTTCCTTGGCCGCCTTCTTATCAGCCAGATACTTGGGGCAGTTGCACTTCCAGTGACCCATACCCTTGCAATAATAACACTCCGTTTCAGGCTTAGGTCCAGCTTTAGGTTTCTTCGTCGGATTGGCAACAGGCTTGCCGCTCTTCTTGGAATTACCCATCTTTCCTTTGTCGTTTCTCTTGAAACTAGTGGTCTTATTCACCATCAACACTTGATGTTCTTTACGGAGTTCTGACTCTGCGACTTTCAGCATCACGAATAACTCGCCGGGTGACTTGTTCATCCCTTGCATGTTATAGTTCAACACAAAGCTCTTGTAGCTTGGTGGGAGTGATTGAAGAATTCTTTCAGTGATAGCCTCTTGCGGGAGTTCAATCCCCAACTCAGCTAGACGATTTGAGTACCCAGACATTTTGAGCACATGTTCACTGACAGACGAATTCTCCTCCATCTTGCAAGCATAGAATTTATCGGAGGTCTCAACCTCTCGATCCGGGCGTTCTTCTGAAAGATAGACTTCAACTCCTGGAACATCTCAAATGCTCCATGACGCTCAAAGCGACGTTGAAGTCCCGGCTCTAAGCCATACAAGATTGCACATTGAACTATTGAGTAGTCCTCCTTACGGGTTAACCAAGCGTTCTTAACATCTTGGTCAGCCGTAGAGGGTGGTTCATCTCCTAGCGCAACATTAAGGACATAATGCTTCTTCCCAGCTTGCACGAGCAACTTAAGATTACGAGCCCAGTCTACAAAGTTGCTTCCATCATCTTTCAACTTAGCTTTCTCCAGGAACGTATTAAAATTCAGGGTGACTGTCGCGTGAGCCATTGATCTACAACACAAATATTTTCAAAGTGGACTTAGACTATGTTCAAGATAATTAGAGTTTAACTAATCAAATTACTTGCTAAACTCCCACTCAAAAAGTACATCTCTCTAGTCATTTGAGTGGTACATGATCCAAATTCACTAACCCAAGTCCGATCATCACGTGAGTTGAGAGTAGTTTCAGTGGTAAGCATCTCTATGCTAATCATATCAACTATACGATTCATGCTCGACCTTTCGGTCTCATGTGTTCCGAGGCCATGTCTGCACATGCTAGGCTCGTCAAGCTTAACCCGAGTGTTTCGCGTGTGCAACTGTTTTGCACCCGTTGTATGTGAACGTTGAGTCTATCACACCCGATCATCACGTGGTTTCTCGAAACGACGAACTGTAGCAACGGTGCACAGTCGGGGAGAAAACAATTTTGTCTTCAAATTTTAGTGAGAGATCACCTCATAATGATACCGCCAGTCTAAGCAAAATAAGGTGCATAAAAGGATTAACATCACATGCAATTCATAAGTGACATGATATGGCCATCATCATGTGCTTCTTGATCTCCATCACCAAAGCACTGGCGCGATCTTCTTGTCATTGGCATTTTTACATTCCCTCTTCTTCAGATAACCATCTCGATGTTGGATAGCTCTTGTCGTCTTGAATCCAACAAGCTTGAGTTTGCTTAATTCGGAGCTCGTATGTCAAAGTTACGGCAATTCTCGTATTCGTGCTTTTTATCCTGAAAAGGTCAAGCGGTAGTACCGCCTACCGCTCCCGGGTGAACTAAACTCGGTTTTTGGTCTCGTTGGGTTGTTTGACCATGCTAAGTGGTAGTACCGCTCCATAGAGAGGCAGTTTCGGGCATATGAGCATAACGGTTTGATTCGGGGGACACTATTTAAGGGGGGGGGGCTTCTTCCCCAGTGTTCCCTATCTATTGAGCTCATGTCCCCCCCCCATTGTTGACCTTCTTTGAGTTTGCTAACTCCCAATCCCTCCAATGATTCTTGCTAGTTCTTGAGGGAAAAGAGAGAGGAGATCTAGATCCACCTTTCCACCAATCACTTTCTCCTCTATGTGAGGGAACCCCGTTGGATCTAGATCTTGGAGTTCTTCGTTCTTCCTCTCAATTTCTTCCATATCATTAGTTGTTGTGGAGGGATTTGGGAGAGAAGGACTTTGGCACTCCATGTGACCTTGCCATTGCATTTGGTGCATCGGTTTGAGTTCTCCATGGTGATACGTGGAAGTGAAGTTTGAGAATATTATTACTCTTGGGTGCTTGGTACCTTAGAGATTGTTCTTCTTGGGTGCTTTGGCATCCTAGAAGCCCGGTGGTTACCTCGAAGGCATATTCCATTGTGGTGAAGCTTCGTGGTGTTGTTGGGAGCCTCCAATTAAGTTGTGGAGATTGCCCCAACCTTGTTTGTACGGGTTCGGTGACCGCCCTCAAGGGTCCCTTAGTGGAATCACGACATCTTGCATTGTGCGAGGGCGTGAGGATATTACGGTGGCCTTAGTGGCATATTGGGGAGCATTGTGCCTCCACACCGCTCCAAACGGAGATTAGCATCCGCAAGGGTGTGAACTTTGGGATACATCGTCGTCTCCGCGTGCCTCGGTTATCTCTTACCTGAGCCCTTTACTTATGCACTTTACTTTGTGATAGCCACATTGTTTCTTGATATATATCTTGCTATCACTTAGTTGTTTATCTTGCTTAGCATAAGTTGTTGGTGCACATAGGTGAGCTTAGTTGTTTTAGGTTTTCTGCTTGACAAATTAAACGTTAGTTTTATTCCGCCTTTGTTCAAGCCTAAACCATAATTATCTTAAATTGCCTATTCCCCCACCTCTAGGCGACATCCATGACCTTTCACGTGGTTGGTGGGGAAATCATGCGTTAGGCTACAATATGAAAAGTATGCGTATCATCAATAATAAAACTGTGGGGGAACGTCGCATGGGAAACAAAACTTTTCCTACGCGCACGAAAACCTATCATGGTGATGTCCATCTACGAGAGGGGATGAGTGATCTACGTACCCTTGTAGATCGTACAGCAGAAGCGTTAGTGAACGCGGTTGATGTAGTGGAACATCCTCACGTTCCTCGATCCGCCCCGCGAACAATCCCGCGATCAGTCCCACAATCTAGTACCGAACGGACGGCACCTCCGCGTTCAGCACACGTACAGCTCGACGATGATCTCGGCCTTCTTGATCCAGCAAGAGAGACAGAGAGGTAGAAGAGTTCTCCGGCAGCGTGACGGCGCTCCGGAGGTTGGTGATGACCTTGTCTCAGCAGGGCTCCGCCCGAGCTCCGCAGAAACGCGATCTAGAGGAAAAACCGTGGAGGTATGTGGTCGGGCTGCCGTGGAAAAGTCGTCTCAAATCAGCCATAAAACCTCCGTATATATAGGTGGGAGGGAGGGGACCTTGCCTTGGGGCTCATGGAGCCCCAAGGGGGTCGCCCGAGCCAAGGGGGGAAGACTCCCCCCCCCCAAACCGAGTTGGACTTGGTTTGGTGGGAGGGAGTCCTTCCCTTCCTTCCCACCTCCTCTTTTTTTTTCTTTTCTCTTGATTTTCTCTTCTTGGCGCATAGGGTCCTTTTAGGCTGTCCCACCAGCCCACTAAGGGCTGGTGTGACACCCTCAAGGCCTATGGGCTTCCCCGGGGTGGGTTGCCCCCCCCCCCCGGTGAACTCCCGGAACCCATTCGTCATTCCCGGTACATTCCCGGTAACTCCGAAAACCTTCCGGTAATCAAATGAGGTCATCCTATATATCAATCTTTGTTTCTGGACCATTCCGGAAACCCTCGTGACGTCCGTGATCTCATCCGGGACTCCGAACAACATTCGGTAACCAACCATATATCTCTAATACGCATAAAACAACGTCGAACCTTAAGTGTGCAGACCCTGCGGGTTCGAGAACTATGCAGACATGACCTGAGAGACTCCTCGGTCAATATCCAATAGCGGGACCTGGATGCCCATATTGGATCCTACATATTCTACGAAGATCTTATCGTTTGAACCTCAGTGCCAAGGATTCATATAATCCCGTATGTCATTCCCTTTGTCCTTCGGTATGTTACTTGCCCGAGATTCGGACGTCAGTATCCGCATACCTATTTCAATCTCGTTTACCGGCAAGTCTCTTTACTCGTTCCGTAATACAAGATCCCGCAACTTACACTAAGTTACATTGCTTGCAAGGCTTGTGTGTGATGTTGTATTACCGAGTGGGCCCTGAGATACCTCTCCGTTACACGGAGTGACAAATCCCAGTCTTGATCCATACTAACTCAACTAATACCTTCGGAGATACCTGTAGAGCATCTTTATAGTCACCCAGTTACGTTGCGACGTTTGATACACACAAAGTACTCCCCCGGTGTCAGTGAGTTATATGATCTCATGGTCACAGGAATAAATACTTGACACGCAGAAAACAGTAGCAACAAAATGACACGATCAACATGCTACGTCTATTAGTTTGGGTCTAGTCCATCACGTGATTCTCCTAATGACGTGATCCAGTTATCAAGCAACAACACCTTGTTCATAATCAGAAGACACTGACTATCTTTGATCAACTGGCTAGCCAACTAGAGGCTTGCTAGGGACGGTGTTTTGTCTATGTATCCACACATGTAAATGAGTCTTCATTCAATACAATTATAGCATGGATAATAAACGATTATCTTGATACAGGAATTATAATAATAACTATATTTATTATTGCCTCTAGGGCATAATTCCAACAAAAACCTCAACACGGAAAGATGTTATGATCTTCGGATTCATACCTTTGCGCCCGAGGCTTGACCCTGAGGGTCCTTCGAGGAACCCTTTCAAAGTCCTCAGACTCCTCGGTAGAGTCCGGGACATCGTCAAACAGGGCCACCTTGGCCCTGCATTGCCTTTTTAGGTTAGTGGGATCTAGATCTCCCTCGGCATCTTTGGACGCCACCCTCTTTTTCGTGTGGGAGGAGCCACTCTCCTCTACGCCCTCTTCCTACTCTCCCTCAAGAGCATAGGGAACATGTGTATCCTAGGATCTAGTGTCCGGAGGTACTTTTGAACGAAGTCCTCCTCGGGACCCCTTCTTCTCCTCCTTCTTCTTCGGCAACGTGTACGACTTTTCGACTAACATGACTGTTAGCAAAGCCGCCATGGGGCCCTCGGGCAACGGTGTCGGGCAGTTGATCTGCTTGGACTTCTTCAGCCAGATCTGTGAAAGCGGAGGGAAAGGGGAGTGAGAGCCTTGTTAAAAGGGAAAAATCTGAACACATATAATGAAATTTTACCGGTCCGAGAGGGTTATTTGCGTCAATACCGATGTCTTCCTCCTCGACTTGCCAAGTCTTCTGTTACTTGAACAACACGTTCCACATTTTTCGTGGGTGATGCGGAACAAGTGTTGCATGGTGACCGGGACATCCGGACTGTAAGACAACATAGGGGCAGCCCGATGTTGACAAGGGAGGAGGCAACGGTGTAGCATGACCCGAACCACGTTGGCAGCTCAGTCTTCTTCTTCATCGGGATGAAGACACACCTTTGCAGCGCCTCCACCTCCGGAGCTTCCCCCCAATTGAGTGCCTTCTTCATCCGTGAAACGAGTCTAACGGGAGGTCCGGATCTAAATCTGGGGGTGCCTCCCACCCTGCGTCATGTGGTTCGGTGCTGTAGTACCACTCTTGTTTACTAGACCTCGGCGATATCTATGAAGGAACCATTCGACCATTGTACCAAGTGGAGCTTGCTAATCATCACTCCCCCTACAATCTGCCTTCTCGTCGCTGACCACCTTCGGCTTAATGTTGAAAACTTTCAACCACAAGCTGAAGTGGAGTTGAATTCGCAAAAAGGCCTCGCAAATAGTGATAAAGGTTGAAATATACATAATACAGTTCCGAAGGAGGTCATGGAAATCCAACGCGTAAGAAAACATCATACCCTACACGAAGGTGTGGAGAGGGAAGCCGAGGCCCCGAAAGAAGTGGGGGATGAACAACACCCTCTCGACCTCCTTGGGCATGGGGATGACTTGGTCCTTCTCTGGAGCACGCCGAAAAGTAGCCGCGTGCTTCAACTCCAAAATGTCGTTGTTGGTGACACAGGAGGCCACCCACTTTCCTTTAGAACCCGAGCTGACCATGGTCAAATTGGGGAAAATGTTTGAAAGGATTGGGGGAAGATGGAGCTTGGGAGCTTGGAGCTCAGAGGATTAGGGAAGTCGATGACGATGTGATGTCTGGAAGGCGCGTGAAAACTATTGTGGTAGTTTCCTTTTTATAAGCTGATGTAATACCAAGAGCCCCTCTACTACGCCGTGGATCTCGTCACTTCCCGATAAATCGTGTAGTTATGCGCGCATGGGATAGCCCAAATCATAAACCATATCCCGTGAAAAGCGGGGCACGATCTCCATATTGATGGGACGTGTCAATGAAAAACTACCTCGAACCACGGATCAACTTTTTGTAAGTGATCAGTGGTCATGACCGTCCGCGACCTTTCATTGAAAGATTGTTAGACAGAAGCATTGTTCACACTTGAGCGGCTTGTCTTCAAGGCTAAGTAACATATGTTGCTCGGAAAACAGGGAAATCATTGATGGCCAAACTGTTACCGGCTGAACATAAATGGAGAGAGGAGCTCGCCCCGCAAGCCGAAGACCTTGTGTGCAAAAAGACAGCTGGGAATCAAGACTACGGTGTTGGAGGCCAGTTCAGGGGCTACTGAGGTAGTCCGGGATTAAAGGGTCCTCGGGTCGTTGACCTATCTTCATGGGTTGGACTCATGGGCCGCCCTATGGTTATCACCGAAGGGCCGAACTACAAGACAATGTCGTATCCAAGATGGAATTCTCCTGGGCTTGGCATGCACTCCAAGTCCTGATGATGGATTCGACATATTTACTCCTTGATGTAACCGACATTGTGTAATCCTAGGTACCCCTAGTATCTATATAAACCAGAGGGTTTTAGCTCATAAGGAACATTAAGATCAATACTCCTAGGGTTTAGACCATAGCATACGATCTCGAGGTACATCAACTCTGTACTCGATACTCAATCATCAATATAAACGAGAGCATGACGTAGGATTTTACCTCCATCAAGAGAGACCGAACCTGGGTAAACATTGTCTTCCCTGTCTCCCGTTACCAATCGATCCAAGATCCACACTTCGGGACCCCTACCCGAGATCTGCCGGTTTTGACACCGACAGTCGAGCCATTATACCGGTAGTAAACCCGGACAAACGTCATGTTAGGCTTGTAAAAGCCCGACCTTCATTTATGAAGCCCGAGCCCGACTCGAAGCCCGAAATACTCTTTGTTTTCAAGGCCGAGTCTGACCTGAAATCATGCTCGACACCCAAAAGCCCGACCTAAACGATGTTTTTAGTTTACCAAATGTAAGGCTGACCCGACGAACGAAATACAAAAAAAGAAAAGCCCGGCCCCGGCCCAAACTACCTTCCGAGCTGTAAAACAAGGCCTGAGTCCGGCCCAAATGGCAAGCCCAACCTGGCCCTGCGTGAGTTTTTCAAGTCGGGCTACCCATGCCCGGGTCTAAGCAGCACACAAAGGCGGTTTTAGGTACCTTCTAGAAGGTTCCCAGTTCTTGGTTGATATTTATTTATTTTTTACTAGGTTTTGCGGTTTCCTTTTTTTATGTTTCTTCTCCTTGCTTTTAGTTTTTACATAGTTTCATTTTTTTTCACATTTTCAAAAAGTTTGGAATTCCAATTTTTCTTGTGTTTAAAAATAAATTTCATAATTTGAATTTTTGTTCATGTTTCTCAAAACAAATTCTGTTTAAAAAATGCTCGTAATTCAAAAATTTGTTCAGTTTTTTTTTCATTTTTTGAAAAATTAAAAAATGTTAAAAATG
This sequence comes from Hordeum vulgare subsp. vulgare, assembly GCF_904849725.1. Lineage (NCBI taxonomy): Eukaryota > Viridiplantae > Streptophyta > Magnoliopsida > Poales > Poaceae > Hordeum > Hordeum vulgare. The sequence goes on from NC_058523.1 coordinate 309,470,953, forward strand.
TAGAAAATGATCAGAATTTCTAATTTTTGTTCATGTTTTTAGAAATATTGCAATTTTTTAAATATTTATTGAATTTGAATTTTTTCACACTTTTCAATAAAAATTATAATTTGTTTTTGTAATTTAATTTTTTTGTTCAGTTTTTCAGAAATTCTGCAAGTTTTTCAAAATATATTGGATTTGATTTATTTTGACACTTTTCAGTAAATTTTATATTATTATTCGTAATTCCGACTTTGTTTATGTTTTCGAAAAAAATTCGAAATAAAATGTTCACCCTTTTTCCAATTTGGTTAGCAAATTTTTGAATGACAAGCTACAGTATTTTGACGAGCTACACTGGGCCGATGCAGCGTTGCGTTAGCTGGTTTGCTGGGCAATGGGCCGGCCCAGTTCGCTGCCCGCCTGTGCGTCGCCGCCTTGTCTTCTGACCGTTGGTGTGTGGCCTCCACTTACCAAAGTTGTCGCTCGCACGAAAACGAAAGAGGAAAGAAAAACATACCTAGCCCACGCAATCGACCGTCTTCCACATGATGAAGCAGTCTGCCGCCGCCGTCTCCAAGAACACGGGCGGGGAACTGCCGCCGCCGTCTGCCGATCTTTTCCCTCACATCCGGTCGCTTCCGTCGTCGGCCGCTTCCCGTTTCTTCGCCCGTCGTCCCTCCCCGCACTCACGCACGCCTGCACCTATCTCGAGCGGAACAGGGGATCAATTGATGGTTCGGCTTCCATCCAAACCGGCCGCCGGCCAGTCCACCGAGGAGAGAGCCCAAATTGTGCTTGCGAAACCCTAACATCTCCGCTGCCTCGCCCAGTTCTTGCTCGCCTTAGCTCGGAGGGAAGGAGCAGGACGCCGCCGCCCGTCCCCTCGCACCATGCCCAGGACGACGGCGCCGTGGACGGCATGGCGCGCGACGTCACGGAGCCTCCCTCCCCTGCGGCGCCCCGGGGCCCTAGATCCTCCTCCTTGCCGGCGCCTCCGCGTGCGTGACCCTCAACTACGGCCGCGCGTGCCGTTCAACCCTCTGTTCGAATCCATGATGTATTGTCATTTCTTTCTGATCTAAGCATACATGGATGGTGGCAGCGGTGGGGAGGAGCCCTGCGACGACCTCGACGCCTGCTCCGTCGACCACAACCACCGCGTCCGCAAGAAAGGTACAAAACCAACCGCACATCCCCCCTTCAAGAATCAGAAACAACCATACATGCTGCCACGAACAACCCATACATTACATTGCCTTGTTAGGACAAGCGAATTCATATGGTAGTAACGATTAATAAGATTAGGAGCCGTGGATGCAGTGAAGTGGCTAGAGAATTTCGGAATCCAGACTGTTGCTGCTATAGATCTACTCTGCTCCACCATTTTGGTAACTGATGGCAATGCAGCAGCTGTGTGGTTCCCAGCTTTATGCAGCAGCTATTCAACTACTGATTTATTGCTTGGTGATCAATTGTGCGTGCTTAGATAATTTATACTGGGTAAACTGCAGAGCTCAGCAGCATGCGCACCTGAATTTGCTGTGATGACCGGACAAGTTACATGTTCAGTCAGTCATTCCCTGCCAGCCCATGGCTATGCTTTCCTTCTAAATTCCACATGTTATGTGCAGCCGCATGGATTGGGGATATGCACTTCGGTTTTGGGTTCAAATGGGCAATCGTTGAGCATTTGTATCACTATCGAGGATCTCAAGCACTTGGATCGCACTATGATCAAGTGCATTCTGGTGCTATGATGATTGTGACAGAAGATGTTAGCAGCAGAACCAATCGCTATGTAAGCGTGATAGCCTGGCGTGACTTCTCTTTTGAACCTGCTTTGTTTATTTTTCAAATCATCAATATTCCCATTGCTTTTCTTCTTGCATAATTGCTCTAATCTCCAGCAATTTTGTGTTGTTGATAAAAATTGGTAGTATATGCAGCCGTGATCATGAAATTGTATTGAGGAGAATAGGAAAAAGATAATTTGAAAGCAAGAGGGGGAAAACTAGGGGGAAAACAGATCAGGAGTGAAGATGGCTGGTGGGAGGAGGGATCGGGGGGGGGGAAGCATGGTATGATGCCAGCCGCTGGCAAATCGGCACTCGGGGTACTGTAGCAGGGGTAAGGGTACTAGCTAGTTCCTGGTGCTTGCCTAAGACCAACTCAATTACTCTTATGATGGGGAAGCATGGTATGATGCCAGACGCTGGCAAATCGGCACTCGGGGTACTGTAGCAGGGGTAAGGGTACTAGCTAGTTCCTGGTGCTTGCCTAACACCAACTCAATTACTCTTATGATGGTTATTATTGCCTTATTAGCACACTCTTATTGGAGGAAAAGGACGAATATCACCTTTTTGTTTTAGAAAAGGGCTGCGGCAAACGTTTCATAGGCGCACCTGTTATAAGAAATGGAAGTATAGATAATTATATCAGCTGCATATTTCTTTTGTTATATATGTGATCCAGAAGTGCAGGTTCGTGAACTGAAAAACTGGTGGTTACATGCAGGATTTTGACCTCCACAGGAAATCTGCAAGGGGAACAACAACAAAGGAAACTGGTGTAAGATTGAGTATTAAGACTCAAAGAGCTACCATCAAGATTATGTCTCTGACAAACAAGTATAGGGTAAGCACTTATTTTTCTTTTAGACATCGATTTAAATTAGCAATTAACTACAATAAAATAGTAATAAACATATTTGTCTTATAGATACTAAGAAAACTTAGCAATGTCATGTGCCTTATAGACTTAAATTTATCTCATTTAGTTAATCACAGCACAAAGAATGAATATCAAATTGGCTAACTCGAATTATCTGTAACTTTCACCATACCATGTGTACACTATACAGTATCCGTTAAAGTCTAAAAATGGCTCAGTAGTGGCCTTCCGCCCTTCCCTACTGTTTTTCACTTCTAAAAAATCTCAACTTAAGACTGCAATGCAATATGTGTGCAGTTCATGTCTATGATGCCTGAGTAACCTTGAAAAAAAATAAGTTCATATATAGTTTCGTTGTGAGTAAACTAAGAAGGGTAAAATTGGGAAGAAGAAACACAACGATCAACAGTAGTCATATCTTTATCTTAAATTAAACTGAAGTTGCCATGGTAGCAATATCTTATAAAACTCTGATTTTGTAGCAAGACACTAAGTTTGACTGAACCTTGTTTGTGCCTTCTGGATATGAGAAAGCACACGAGAAGTGTTGCTTGATCACCTTAACATCGACATTGCCGCAACGGCTTGGCACAAAGGAGCACTTGGGAAGTTAGTGCATAAGCCTGATCCGCCTGAGAGGGTTTTCATCGCACCTCCAGTGCATTGTTCATTTCCCTCCCAATTCGGCTTGGCGCACATTCTCTTTTTGCGGGTTCTATGCCACTGACATAATCCGGCATCCGACATTCTCCCACCGTGCGTCCCTGGCTTGGCGGTAGGTAACGTCGTGCTCTCGGGTGTGCCTCGTGGGTTAGCCATTGCGGTGCCGATTGTCTCTACGGATATGGTGGCACCCAACAGGGTAACGCGAGATGTTGTGAGATTGAGCCATCCCACATAGCAACCCAAAGCTAGGCAAAGGATGTCCAGGCGGACTGGTAGGGATCAGAGAGTGCATGTGATGTGTGGCGGAAGGGATGCAAATGTTGTCGCGAGTGGCATGTTGTGATCATTCGTTGTAATTGGAGCCAAGTGTCAACAAGGTGGCTATTGGGAAGGCGGGAAGATGGCACTGGGAGGAGAGATGCATCATTCGCCATCCTACGTATTTATGTGCGTCAGTCGCGACGGTTGTGTGCAGATTTGGTATCTACATGTGGGTCTCTTAGTCAGAATGACATGACATGGTAGTTGTGGAGTGAGGTGCCACATCTGTTGCCCCGTGTGAGTGTGTTTGGTGGTCGACGGTAGGGCAATATGTTATGTGGTTTGGCCCCACGCAATCCGAGCTCCCTTGTGTGGCTCAGTGGTGATTGAACTAGAGAACTTTATGGTGTAGTTGGATCATGGTTATGATTTGTGTTACATTCGCTTACTAGAGAACGTTAGGGTGTAGTATGATCAGTTGAAGATATATTGGATTTATATGGGTGTAATATGATCATGGTTTTTAAGGCAACGCCTTAGGGAGGGGGAGCGCTTTGACGCCCAGGCGACGACTAGGCGGACACTTTAGGCGCCCAATGCGGTCGATTTTCTAAAGCGGAGGGGGAGTGCTCTGACGCGTAGGCGTCGCCTAGGCGAATCTTCAGGGACGCCTTAAAAACAAGGAATATGATCAACATAGTTATGGGAATTGATTGGCTACTAAATCATCTTGGATTGAATTAGTAGGAAGAAAACCGAGTTTTTTGAGTAAAAGAAATGATGTTTGCGACAAATTAGATGGTATAACTACTTGGATTCCATACCGGAGATAAACTTGGGGTTGGGCAGTTGGATTTGTGATATTTTGACCTGAGCTTTGTGGCTTGTATGTGCTTCGGGATATGAGCATGCAGATGGGACACATGGATTGTAGTTGGTAGGCTTTGATGATTTTGCTAGCCCTCCCCAAGAATGTTATGAGTAAAGGATCAACATGGGTGAAGTATTTGGATTAATTATAATAGATGGGAATTTTAGTTGTATGCGTCTTGTTCGAGTAGCTGTCTCGCTCTTATGTGTTTGTGCTCATTTAGATGCAGTAGTAGTAAAAGGGTAATGCTTATGAATTGATATTATATTGGTTGATAAATATATTAACCTTGGAATAGTTTGGTGATTGTGATCTTGAGAAATAAAAATCTTGGTGGATAAATAACATATAATTTTTGGACCTACAGTCATCCACTTGTAGCTTGTTTTATATTGGACTTAGATAACCATGATACTTGGCTTGGTTGGATTATGGTTGTGATTTGTGTTAGATTCACATATTTGGAGATTGAAAGTACTTCCTCCGTCCCGGTGCATTAGGCATCTTACGAAAATCAAATAATCCCAAAACACTAAGGCACATTAGAGTAGTACTAGTTGCGTGCATATTAATTAGACCACATCTATTAATTGAAGGACCAATGCATGCAATTTATGCGGCACACTTTTTGGATTTCAAGAGGTACTCTAATTAATAGCATGTTTTCAGTTGAGAAAGGAATGGTGTGATTGGCTTCCACTGCAATTTAATTTTCTTCTCCTACCCAATCTATGCGTGCCTAGGTTGTAGTGCACCTCCTAAAATGCCTAATGCACCGAGACGGAGGGAGTAGAGAAATCAGGGTGTAGTTGGATCATGGTTATGATCTATGTTAGATTCGCACATCTTGGAGATTGAAACTAGAGAACTTTAGAGTGTAGTTGGATCATGGTTATGATTTGTGTTAGATTCACACATTTGGAGATTGAAACTAGAGAACTTTATGGTGTAGTATGATCAGTCGAAAATATATTGGATTTATATGGGCGTAATATGATCAACATAGTTGTGAAAATTGATGGGCTACTAAATCATTTTGGATTGAATTAGTAGGAAGAAAACAAAGGTCTTTGAATAATAGAAATGATGTTTGCGTCAAGTTAGATGGTATAACTACTTGGATTCCAGACCGGAGATAAACTTTGGGCTGGGAAGTTGGATTTATGATATTTTGACCTGTGCTTGGTGCCTTGTTTGTGCCATATGGATATAAGAAAGCACAAGAGAAGTGTTTCTCCATCACCTTAACATCGACGTTGCCGCAACGGCTTGGCACAAAAGAGCACTTGAGAAGTTGGTGCATAAGCCCGATCCGCGTGACAGGGTTTTCACCGCACCTCCTGTGAATTGTTCATTCCCATCCAAATTTGGCTTGGCGCACTTTCCCTGTTTGCGGGTTCTGTGCCACTGACTTGATCCAGCATCCCACGTTCTCCCGCGGTGCGTCCTTGGTTTGGCGGTAGGTAACGTCGTGCTCTCGGCTATGCCTCGTGGGTTAGCCATTGCGGTGCCGATTGCCTGTACAGCTATGGTGGCGCCCAGCAGGGTAACGCGAGATATTGTGAGACCGAAGCATCGCACATAGCAACCCATAGCCTGGCAAAGGATGTCCAGGCGGACTGGTAGGGATCGGAGAGTGCATGTGATGTGTGGCGGAAGGGATGCAAATGTTGTCGGGAGTGGCATGTTGTGATCATTCGTTGTAATTGGAGCCAAGTGTCGACGGGATGGCTACTGGGAAGGCGGGAAGATGGCACTGGGAGGAGAGATGCATCATTCGCTATCCTACGTATTTATGTGCGTCAGTCGCGACGGTTGTGTGCAGATGTGGTATCTACATGTGGGTCTCTTAGTCAGAATGACATGACATGGTTGTTGCGGAGTGAGGTGCCACATCTGTTGCCCCGTGTGAGTGTGTTTGGTGGTTGACGGTAGGGCAATATGTTATGTGGTTTGGCCCCACGCAATCCGAGCTCCCTTGTGTGGCTCAGTGGTGATTGAACTAGAGAACTTTATGGTGTAGTTGGATCATGGTTATGATTTGTGTTACATTCGCTTACTAGAGAACGTTAGCGTGTAGTATGATCAGTTGAAGATATATTGGATTTATATGGGTGTAATGTGATCAACATAGCTGGGGAAATGTATGGGGTACTAAGTCATCTTGGATTGAATTAGTATGAAGAAAACACAAACCTTTGAGTAATAGAAATGATGTTTGCGTCAATTTAGATGGTATAACTACTTGGATTCGAGACCGGAGTTTAACTTGGGGATGGGCAGTTGGATTTGTGATATTTTGACCTGAGCTTGGTGGCTTGTATGTGTGCCTCATGGATATGAGCATGAATCGTAGTTGATAGACTTTGATGATTTTGTTAGCCCTCCCCAAGAATGTTATGAGTAAAGCATCATTATGGGAGGATGATTTGAATTAACTAGAATAGATGGCAAATTTAGTGGTATGTGTCTTGTTGGAGCAGCTGTCTCGCATTTATTGTGTGATTGTGCTCATTTAGTTGCAGAAGTGATAGTATGTTGGTGGTAAATATATTAACCTTTGCATAGTTTGGATTTAGTTTGATGATTGTGATCTTGTAAAAAAAATCTCGGTGAACATATAATTTTTGGATCTGTAGTTATTCAATGGAAGCTTGTTTTATATTGGACTTAGATAACCATGATAGTTGGCTTAGTTGGATAATGGTTATGATTTCTGTTAGATTCACTCATTTGTAGTTTGAAACTCGAGAATTCAGGGTGTACTATGATCGGTCGAAGATATATTGGATTTATATGGGTGTAATATGATCATGGTTTTTAAGGCGACGCCTTAGGGAGGGGGAGCGCTTTGACGCCTAGGCGACGACTAGGCAGACACTTTAGGCGCCCAAAGCGGCCGATTTCCTAAAGCGGAGGGGGAGCGCTCGGACGCCTAGGCGTCGCCTAGGGGAATCTTCAGGGACGCCTTAAAAACAAGGAATATGATCAACATAGTTATGGGAATTGATTGGCTACTAAATCATAGGGACGCCTTAAAAACAAGGAATATGATCAACATAGTTATGGGAATTGATTGGCTACTAAATCATCTTGGATTGAATTAGTAGGAAGAAAACCAAGTTTTTTGAGTAAAAGAAATGATGTTTGCGACAAATTAGATGGTATAACTACTTGGATTCCATACCGGAGATAAACTTGGGGTTGGGCAGTTGGATTTGTGATATTTTGACCTGAGCTTTGTGGCTTGTATGTGCTTCGTGATATGAGCATGCACATGGGACACATGGATTGTAGTTGGTAGGCTTTGATGATTTTGCTAGCCCTCCCCAAGAATGTTATGAGTAAAGGATCATCATGGGAGAAGTATTTGGATTAATTATAATAGATGGGAATTTTAGTTGTATGCGTCTTGTTCGAGTAGTTGTCTCGCTCTTATGTGTTTGTGCTCATTTAGATGCAATAGTAGTAAAAGGGTAATGCTTATGAAGTGATATTATATTGGTTGATAAATATATTAACCTTGGAATAGTTTGGTGATTGTGATCTTGAGAAATAAAAATCTTGGTGGATAAATAACATATAATTTTGGACCTACAGTCATCCACTTGTAGCTTGTTTTATATTGGACTTAGATAACCATGATACTTGGCTTGGTTTGGTTGGATTATGGTTGTGATTTGTGTTAGATTCACATATTTGGAGATTGAAAGTAGACAAATTCAGGGTGTAGTTGGATCATGGTTATGATCTATGTTAGATTCGAACATCTTGGAGATTGAAACTAGAGAACTTTAGAGTGTAGTTGGATCATGGTTATGATTTGTGTTAGATTCACATATTTGGAGATTGAAACTAGAGAACTTTATGGTGTAGTATGATCAGTCGAAAATATATTGGATTTATATGGGTGTAATATGATCAACATAGTTGTGAAAATTGATGGGCTACTAAATCATTTTGGATTGAATTAGTAGGAAGAAAACAAAGGTCTTTGAATAATAGAAATGATGTTTACGTCAAGTTAGATGGTATAACTACTTGGATTCCAGACCGAAGATAAACTTTGGGCTGGGAAGTTGGATTTATGATATTTTGACCTGTGCTTGGTGCCTTGTTTGTGCCTTATGGATATGAGAAAGCACAAGAGAAATGTTTCTTCATCACCTTAACATCAACGTTGCCGCAACGGCTTGGCACAAAAGAGCACTTGAGAAGTTGGTGCATAAGCCCGATCCGCGTGACAGGGTTTTCACCGCACCTCCTGTGAATTGTTCATTTCCATCCAAATTCGGCTTGGCGCACTTTCCCTGTTTGCGGGTTCTGTGCCACTGACTTGATCCAGCATCCCACGTTCTCCCGCGGTGCGTCCCTGGTTTGGCGGTAGGTAACGTCGTTCTCTCGGCTGTGCCTCGTGGGTTAGCCATTGCGGTGCCGATTGCCTGTACAGCTATGGTGGCGCCCAGCAGGGTAACGCGAGATGTTGTGAGATTAAAGCATCGCATATAGCAACCCAAAGCCTGGCAAAGGATGTCCAGGCGGACTGGTAGGGATCGGAGAGTGCATGTGATGTGTGGCGGAAGGGATGCAAATGTTGTCGGTAGTGGCCTGTTGTCATCATTCGTTGTAATTGGAGGCAAGTGTCGACGGGATGGCTATTGGGAAGGCGGGAAGATGGCACTGGGAGGAGAGATGCATCATTCGCCGTCCTACGTATTTATGTGCGTCAGTCGCGACGGTTGTGTGCAGATGTGGTATCTACATGTGGGTCTCTTAGTCAGAATGACATGACATGGTTGTTGCGGAGTGAGGTGCCACATCTGTTGCCCCGTGTGAGTGTGTTTGGTGGTTGACGGTAGGGCAATCTGTTATGTGGTTTGGCCCCACGCAATCCGAGCTCCCTTGTGTGGCTCAGTGGTGATTGAACTAGAGAACTTTATGGTGTAGTTGGATCATGGTTATGATTTGTGTTACATTCGCTTACTAGAGAACGTTAGGGTGTAGCATATGATCAGTTGACGATATATTGGATTTATATGGGTGTAATGTGATCAGCATAGTTGGGGAAATATATGTGGTACTAAATCATCTTGGATTGAATTAGTATGAAGAAAACATAGACCTTTGAGTAATAGAAATGATGATTGCGTCATGTTAGATGGTATAACTACTTGGATTCGAGACCAGAGTTTAACTTGGGGATGGGCAGTTGGATTTGTGATATTTTGACCTGAGCTTGGTGGCTTGTATGTGTGCCTCATGGATATGAGCATGAATCGTAGTTGATAGACTTTGATGATTTTGCTAGCCCTCCCCAAGAATGTTATGAGTAAAGCATCATTATGGGAGGATGATTTGAATTAATTGAATAGATGGCAAATTTAGTGGTATGTGTCTTGTTGGAGCAACTATCTCGCATTTATTATGTGTTTGTGCTCATTTAGATGCAGAAGTGATAGTATATTGGTGGATAAATATGTTAACCTTTGAAAAGTTTGGATTTGCTTGATGATTGTGATCTTGAAAAATAAAGATCTCGGTAGAACATGTAATTTTCGGATCTATGCATATTCAACGGAAGCTTGTTTTATATTGGACTTAGATAACCATGATACTTGGCTTAGTTGGATCATTGTTATGATTTGTGTTAGATTCGCTCATTTGGAGATAGAAACTCGAGAACTTTAGGGTGTACTATGATGGGTCGAAGATATATTGGATTTATATGGATGTAATATGATCAACATAGCTATGGAAATTGATGGGCTAGTAAATTATCTTGGATTGAATTAGTAGGAAGAAAACCGAGTTTTTTGAGTAATAGAAATGATGTTTGCGACAAATTAGATGGTATTACTACTTGGATTTCAGACCGGAGAGAAACTTGGGGTTGGGCATTTGGATTTGTGATATTTTGACCTGAGCTTCGTGGATTGTATGTCCTTCAGGATATGAGCATGTAGATGGTACACATGGATCGTATTTGGTAGGCTTTGATGATCTCGCTAGCCCTCCCCAAGAATGTATGAGTAATGGATCATTATGGGAGGACGGTTTGGATTAATTAGCATAGATGGGAATTTTAGCAGTATATGTCTTGGTGGAGTAGTTGTCTCGCTCATTTAGATGCAGCAGTAGTAAAAGGGTAATGCTTATGAAGTGATATTATACTGGTTGATAAATATATTAATCTTGGAATAGTTTGGTGATTGTGATCTTGAGAAATAAAAATCTTGGTGGATAAATAACATATAATTTTTGGACCTATAGTCATCCACTTGTACCTTGTTTTATATTGGACTAAGATAACCATGATACTTGTCTTATATTGGACTAAGATATTGTTTTATATTGTGTTAGATTCACATATTTGGAGATTGAAAGTAGAGAACTTTAGGGTGCAGTTGGATCATGGTTATGATTTGTGTTAGATTCGCACATTTTGGAGATTGAAACTAGAGAACTTTAGAGTGTAGTTGGATCATGGTTATTATTTGTGTTAGATTCACACATTTGGAGATTGAAACTAGAGAACTTTAGGTTGTGGTATGATCAGTCGAAAATATATTGGATTTATATGGGTGTAATATGATCAACATAGTTGTGAAAATTGATGGGCTACTAAATCATTTTGGATTGAATTAGTAGGAAGAAAACAAAGATCTTTGAATAATAGAAATGATGTTTGCGTCAAGTTAGACGAGAGATAAGCTTTGGGTTGGGCAGTGGGATTTGTGATATTTTGACCTGTGCTTGGTGCCTTGTTTGTGCCTTATGGATATGAGAAAGCACACGAGAAGTGTTGCTTGATCACCTAAACATCGACGTTGCCTCAACGCCTTGGCACAAAGGAGCACTTGAGAAGTTGGCGCATAAGCCTGATCCGCCTGACAAGGTTTTCACCGCACCTCCTGTGCATTGTTCATTTCCCTCCCAATTCGGTTGGCACACTTTCCCTGTTTGCTCGTTCTGTGCCACTTACTTGATCCGACATCCCACATTCTCCCGCCGTGCATCCCTGGCTTGGCGGTAGGTAACGTCGTTCTCTCGGGTGTGTCTCGTGGGTTAGCCATTGCGGTGCCTATTGCCCGTACGCCTATGGCGGCGCCCAGCAGGGTAACGCGAGATGTTGTGGGATTGAGGCACCGCACATAACAACCCAAAGCAGGGCAAAGGATGTCCAGGCAGATTGGTAGGGAGCGGAGAGTTCATGTGATGTGTGGCGGAAGGGATGAAAATGTTATCGGGAGTGACATGTTGTCATCATTCGATGTAATTGGAGCCAAGTGTCGACTGGATGGCTATTGGGAAGGCGGGAAGATAGCACTGGGAGGAGAGAGGAATCATCCGCCACCCTACGTATTTATGTGCGTTAGCGGCGACGGTTGTGTGCAGATTTGATATCTACATGTGGGTCTCTTACTCAGAATGACATGACATGGTCGTTGTGGAGTTAGGTGCCACCTCTGTTGCCCCGTGTGAGTGTGTTTGGTGGTCGACGGTAGGGCAATCTGTTATGTGGTTTGGCCTCACGCAATCCGAGCTCCCTTGTGTGGCTCAGTGGTGATTGAACTAGATAACTTTATGGTGTAGTTGGATCATGGTTATGATTTGTGTTACATTCGCTCATTTGAAGATTGAAACGAGAGAACTTTAGGGTGTAGTATGATCAGTCGACGATATTTTGACTTAGGGATGGGAGTTGGATTTGTGATATTTTGACCTCAGCTTGGTGGCTTGTATGTGTGCCTCATGGATATGAGCATGAATCGTAGTTGGTAGACTTTGATGATTTTGCTAGCCCTCCCCAAAAATGTTATGAGTAAAGGATCATTATGGGAGGATCATTTGAATTAATTAGCATAGATGACAAATTTAGTGGTATGTGTCTTGTTGGAGCAGCTGTCTCGCATTTATTATGTGTTTGTGCTCATTTAGATGCAGAAGTGATAATGTATTGGTGGATAAATATATTAACCTTTGAATAGTTTGGACTTAGTTTGATGATTGTGATCTTGAAGAAAAAAAGATCTCGGCAGAACATATAATTTTTGGATCTATAGTTATTCAACGGAAGCTTGTTTTATATTGGACTTAGATAACCATAATACTTGGCTTAGTTGGATCATTGTTATGATTTGTGTTAGATTCGCTCATTTGGAGATTGAAACTCGAGAACTTTAGTGTGTAGTTGGATCATTGTTATGATTTGTGTCAGATCCGCTCATTTGGAGATTGAAACTCTAGAACTTTAGGGTGTACTATGATCGGTCGAAGATATATTGGATTTATATGGATGTAATATGATCAACATAGTTATGGAAATTGATGGGCTACTAAATCATCTTGGATTGAATTAGTAGGAAGAAAACGAGGTTTTTGAGTAATATTAATGATCTTGCGTCAAATTAGATGGTATAACTACTTGGATTTTGGATCGGAGAGAACCTTGGGGTTAGGCAGTTGGATTTGTGATATTTTGACCTGAGCTTCGTGGCTTGTATGTGCTTCAGGATATGAGCATGTAGATGGTACACATGGATCGCAGTTGGTAGGCTTTGATGATTTTGCTAACCCTCCCCAAGAATGAGTAACTGATCATTATGGGAGGACAGTTTAGATTAATTAGAATAGATGGAAATTTTAGCGGTATGTGTCTTGTTGGAGTAGCTGTCTCGCTCTTATGTGTGTGTGCTCAGTTAGTTGTAGTAGTAGTAAAAGGGTAATCCTTATGAAGTGATATTATACTGGTTAATAAATATAATAACCTTGGAATTGTTTGGTGATTGTGATTTTGAGAAATAAAAATCTTGGTGGATAAATAACATATAATTTTTTGACCTACAGTCATCCACTTGTAGCTTGTTTTATATTGGACTAAGATAACCATGATACTTGGCTTGGTTGGATTATGGTTGTGATTTGTGTTAGGTTCACATGTTTGGAGATTGAAAGTAGAGAACTTTAAGGTGTAGTTGGATCATGGTTATGTTTTGTCTTAGATTCACACATCTTGGAGATTGAAACTAGAGAACTTTAGAGTGTAGTTGGATCATTGTTATGATTTGTGTTAGATTCACACATTTGGAGATTGAAACTAGAGAACTTTAGGGTGTAGTATGATCAGTCGGAAATATATTGTATTTATATGGGTGTAGTATGATCAAAATAGTTGTGAAAATTGATGGGCTACTAAATCATTTTGGATTTAATTGGTAGGAAGAAAACAAAGATCTTTGAATAATAGAAATGATGTTTGCGTCAAGTTAGATGGTATAACTACTTGGATTCCAGACCGGAGATAAACTTTGGGCTGGGCAGTTGGATTTGTGATATTTGGACCTGTGCTTGGTGCCTTGTTTGTGCCTTATGGATATGAGAGCACACGAGAAGTGTTGCTTGATCACCTTAACATCGACGTTGCCGCAACGGCTTGGCACAAAGGAGCACTTGAGAAGTTGGTGCATAGAAGCCTGATCCGCGTGACAGGGTTTTCAGCTCACCTCCTGTGCATTGTTCATTTCGCTCCCAATTCGGCTTGGCGCCCAGCAGGGTAACGCGAGATGTTGTGAGATTGAGGCATCACACATAGCAACCCAAAGCCAAGCAAAGGATGTTCAGGCGGACTGGTAGGGAGCGGAAAGTGCATGTGATGTGTGGCGAAAGGGATGAAAATGTTGTCGGGAGTGGCATGTTGTCATCATTCATTGTAATTGGAGCCAAGTGTCGACAGGATGGCTATAGGGAAGGCAGGAATATATCATTGGGAGGAGAGAGGCATCATCCGCCACCCTACGTGTTTATGTGCGTCACCCGCGACGGTTATGTGCAGATTTGGTATCTACATGTGGGTCTCTTACTCAGAATGACATGACATGGTTGTTGTGGAGTGAGGTGACACATCTGTTGCCCCGTGTGAGTGTGTTTGGTGGTCGACAGTAGGGCAATCTGTTATGTGGTCTGGCCTCACGCACATCCGAGCTCCCTTGTGTGGCTAAGTGGTGATTGAACTAGAGAACTTTATGGTGTAGTTCGATCATGGTTATGGTTTGTGCTACATTCGGTCATTTGAAGATTGAAACTAGAGAACTTTAGGGTGTAGTATCATCAGTCGATGATATATTGGATTTATATTGGTGTATTGTGATGGCTTAGTGGTGATTGAACTAGAGAACTTTATGGTGTAGTTCGATCATGGTTATGGTTTGTGCTACATTCGGTCATTTGAAGATTGAAACTAGAGAACTTTAGGGTGTAGTATCATCAGTCGACGATATATTGGATTTATATTGGTGTATTGTGATCAGCATAGCTGGGGAAATGTATGGGGTTCTAAATCATCTTGGATTGAATTAGTATGAAGAATACACAGACCTTTGAGTAATAGAAATGATATTTGTGTCAAGTTAGATGGTATAACTACTTGAATTTCAGACTGGAATTTAACTTGGGGATGGGCAATGGATTTGTGATATTTTGACCCGAGCTTGGTGGCTTGTATGTGTGCCTCATGGATATGAGCATGAATCGTAGTTGGTAGACTTTGATGATTTTGTTAGCCCTCCCCAAGAATGTTATGAGTAAAGAATCATTATGGGAGGATGATTTGAATTAATAAGAATAGATGGCAAATTTATGGGGTTCTAAATCATCTTGGATTGAATTAGTATGAAGAATACACAGACCTTTGAGTAATAGAAATGATATTTGTGTCAAGTTAGATGGTATAACTACTTGAATTCCACACCGGAGTTTAACTTGGGGATGGGCAATGGATTTGTGATATTTTGACCCGAGCTTGGTGGCTTGTATGTGTGCCTCATGGATATGAGCATGAATCGTAGTTGGTAGACTTTGATGATTTTGTTAGCCCTCCCCAAGAATGTTATGAGTAAAGAATCATTATGGGAGGATGATTTGAATTAATTAGAATAGATGGCAATTTTTGTGGTATGTGTCTTGTTGGAGCAGCTATCTCGCATTTATTATGTGTTTGTGCTCATTTATATGCAGAAGTGATATTATATTGGTGGATAAATATATTAACCTTTGCATCGTTTGGATTTAATTTGATGATTGTGATCTTGAAAAAAAAGATCTCGGTAGAACATATAATTTTTGGATCTATAGTTATTCAATGGAAGGTTCTTTTATATTGGACTTAGATAACCATGATACTTGGCTTAGTTGGATCATTTTTATGATTTGTGTTAGATATGCATATTTGTAGTTTGAACCAGAGAACTTTATGGTGTAGTTGGATCATGGTTATGAATTGAGTTAGATTCGCACATCTTGGAGATTGCAACTAGAGAACTTTAGAGTGTGGTTGGATCATGGTTATGATTTGTGTTAGATTCACCCATTTGGAGATTGAAACTAGAGAACTTTAGGGTGTATTATGATCATGGTTATGATTTGTGTTAGATTCACACATTTGGAGATTGAAACTAGGGAACTTTAGGGTGTAGTATGATCAGTCGAAAATATATTGGATTTATATGGGTGTAATATGATCAACATAGTTGTGAAAATTGATGGGCTACTAAATCATTTTGGATTGAATAAGTAGGAAGAAAACAAAGGTCTTTGAATAATAGAAATGATGTTTGCGTCAAGTTAGATGGTATAACCACTTGGATTCCAGACCGGAGAAAAACTTTGGGCTGGGAAGTTGGATTTATGATATTTTGACCTGTGCTTGGTGCCTTGTTTGTGCGTTATGGATATGAGAAAGCACAAGAGAAGTGTTTCTTCATCACCTTAACATCGACGTTGCCGCAACGGCTTTGCACAAAAGAGCACTTGAGAAGTTGGTGCATAAGCCCGATCCGCGTGATAGGGTTTTCACCGCACCTCCTGTGAATTGTTCATTTCCATCCAAATTCGGCTTGGCGCACTTTCCCTGTTTGCGGGTTCTGTGCCACTGACTTGATCCAGCATCCCACGTTCTCCCACGGTGCGTCCCTGTTTGGCGGTAGGTAACGTCGTGCTCTCGGCTGTGCCTCGTGGGTTAGCCATTGCGGTGCCGATTGCCTGTACAGCTATGGTGGCGCCCAGCAGGGTAACGCGAGATGTTGTTTGATTGAAGCATCGCCAATAGCAACCCAAAGCCTTGCCAAGGATGTCCAGGCGGACTGGTAGGGATCGGAGAGTGCATGTGATGTGTGGCGGAAGGGATGCAAATGTTGTCGGTAGTGCCCTGTTGTCATCATTCGTTGTAATTGGAGCCAAGTGTCGACAAGATGGCTATTGGGAAGGCGGGAAGATGGCACTGGGAGGAGAGAGGCATCATTCGCCACCCTACGTATTTATGTGCGTCAGCCGCGACGGTTGTGTGCAGATGTGGTATCTACATGTGGGTCTCTTAGTCAGAATGACATGACATGGTTGTTGTGGAGTGAGGTGCCACATCTCTTGCCCCGTGTGAGTGTGTTTGGTGGTTGACGGTACGACAATGAGTTATGTGGTTTGGCCTCACGCAATCCGAGCTCCCTTGTGTGGCGCAGTGGTGATTGACCTGGATAACTTTATGGTGTAGTTGGATCATGGTTATGATTTGTGTTACATTCGCTCATTTGAAGATTGAAACTCGAGAACTTTAGGGTGTAGTATATGATCAGGTGACGATATATTGGATTTATATGGGTGTAATGTGATCAACATAGTTGGGGAAATATATGTGGTACTAAATCATCTTGGATTGAATTAGTATGAAGAAAACATAGACCTTTGAGTAATAGAAATGATGATTGCGTCAAGTTAGATGGTATAACTACTTGGATTCCACTCCGGAGTTTAACTTGGGGATGGGCAGTTGAATTTGTGATATTTTGACCTGAGCTTGGTGTCTTTTATGTGTGCCTCCTAGGTATGAGCATGAATCGTAGTTGGTAGACTTTGATGATTTTGTTAGCCCTCCCCAAGAATGTTATGAGTAAAGGATCATTATGGGAGGATGATTTGAATTAATTAGAATAGATGGCAAATTTAGTGGTATGTGTCTTGTTGGAGCAACTATCTCGCATTTATTATGTGTTTGTGCTCATTTAGATGCAGAAGTGGTATTATATTGGTGGATAAATATGTTAATCTTTGAATAGTTTAGATTTAGTTTGATGATTGTGATCTTGAAAAAAAAAAGATCTCGGCAGAACATATAATTTTTGGATCTATAGTTATTCAACGGAAGCTTGTTTTATATTGGACTTAGATAACCATGATACTTGGCTTAGTTGGATCATGGTTATGATTTGTATTAGATTCGCACATTTTGGAGATTGAAACTAGAGAACTTTAGAGTGTAGTTGGATCATGTTATGATTTGTGTTAGATTCACACATTTGGAGATTGAACCTAGAGAACTTTAGGGTGTAGTATGATCAATCGAAAATATATTGGATTTATATGGGTGTAATATGATCAACATAGTTGTGAAAATTGATGGGCTACTAAATCATTTTGTATTGAATTAGTAGGTAGAAAACAAAGATCTTTGAATAATAGAAATGATGTTTGCGTCAAGTTAGATGGTATAACTATTTGGATTCCAGACCGGAGATAAGCTTTGGGTTGGGCAGTTAGATTTGTGATATTTTGACCTGTGCTTGGTGCCTAGTTTGTGTCTTATGGATATGAGAAAGCACACGAGAAGTGTTGCTTGATCACCTAAACATCGACGTTGCCTCAACGCCTTGGCACAAAGGAACACTTGAGAAGTTGGTGCATAAGCCTGATCCGCCTGACAGGGTTTTCACGCACCTCCTTTGCATTGTTCATTTCCCTCCCAATTCGGCTCGGCACACTTTCCCTGTTTGCGGGTTCTGTGCCACTGACATGTTCCGGCATCCCACGTTCTCTCGCCGTCCGTCCCTGGCTTGGCGGTAGGTAACGTCGTTCTCTCGGGTGTGCCTCGTGGGTTAGCCATTGCGGTGCCGATTGCCTGTACGGCTATGGCGGCGCCAAGCGGGGTAACGCGAGATGTTGTAAGATTGAGGCACCGCATATAACAACCCAAAGCGAGGCAAAGGATGTCCAGGCAGACTGGTAGGGAGCGGAGAGTTCATGTGATGTGTGGCCGAAGGGATGAAAATGTTGTCGGGAGTGGCCTGTTGTCATCATTCGTTGTAATTGGAGCCAAGTGTCGACGGGGTGGCTATTGGGAAGGCGGGAAGATAGTATTGGGAGGAGATAGGCATCATTCGCCACCCTACGTATTTATGTGCGTCATCCGTGACGGTTGTGTGCAGATTTTGTATCTACATGTGGGTATCTTACTCAGAATGACATGCCATGGTTGTTGTGGAGTGAGGTGCCACAACTGTTACCCCATGTGAGTGTGTTTGGTGGTCGACGGTAGGGCAATCTGTTATGTGGTTTGGCCTCACGCAATCCGAGCTCCCTTGTGTGGCTCAGTGGTGATTGAACTAGATAACTTTATGGTGTCGTTGGACCATGGTTATGATTTGTGTTACATGCGCTCATTTGAAGATTGAAACTTGAGAATTTTAGGGTGTAGTATGATCAGTCGACGATATATTGGATTTATATGGGCGTAATGTGATCAGGTTAACTAGGGAAATGTAAGGGGTACTAAATCATCTTGGATTGAATTAGTATTAAGAAAACACAGACCTTTGAGTAATAGAAATGATGTTTGCGTCAAGTTAGATGGTATAACTACTTGGGTTCCAGACCAGAGTTTAACTTGGGGATGGGCAGTTGGATTTGTGATATTTTGACCTGAGCTTGGTGGCTTGTAGGTGTGCCTCATGGATATGAGCATGAATCGTACTTGGTAGACTTTGATGATTTTGCTAGCCCTCCCAAGAATGTTATGAGTAAACGATCATTATGGAAGGATGATTTGAATTAATTAGAATAGATGGCAAATTTAGTGGTATGCGTCTTGTTAGATCAGCTGTCTGGCATTTATTATGTGTTTGTGTTCATTTAGATGCAGAAGTGATATTATATTGGTGGATAAATATATTAACCTTTGCACAGTTTGGATTTAGTTTGATGATTGTGATCTTGTAAAAAAATCTCGGTAGAACATATAATTTTTGGATCTATAGTTATTCAATGAAAGCTTGTTTTATATTGGTCGTAGATAACCATGATACTTGGCTTAGTTGGATAATGGTTATGATTTGTGTTAGATTTTCTCATTTGTAGATTGAAACTCGAGAATTTAGGGTGTACTATGATCGGTCGAAGATATATTGGATTTATATGGGCGTAATATGATCAACATAGTTATGGAAAATTAATGGCTACTAAATCATCGTGGATTGAATTAGTAGGAAGAAAACCGAGTTTTTTGAGTAATAGAAATGATGTTTGCGACAAATTAGATGGTATAACTACTTTGATTACAGACCGGAGATAAACTTGGGGTTGGGCAGTTGGATTTGTGATGTTTTGACCTTAGCTTCGTGGCTTGTATGTGCTTCTGGATATGAGCATGTAGATGGTACACATGGATCGTAGTTGGTAGGCTTTGATGATTTTGCTAGCCCTCCCCGAGAATGTTATGAGTAAAGGATTATTATAGGAGGACGATTTGGATTAATTAGAACAGATGGGAATTTTAGAGGTATGTGTCTTGTTGGAGTAGCTGTCTCGCTCTTATGTGTTTGTGCTCATTTAGATGCACTAGTAGTAAAAGGGTAATGCTTATGAAGTGATATTATATTGGTTGATAAATATATTAACCTTGGAATAGTTTGGTGATTGTGATCTTGAGAAATAGAAATCTTGGTGGATAAATAACATATAATTTTTGTACCTATAGTCATCCACTTGTAGCTTGTTTTATATTGGACTTTGATAACCATGATACTTGGCTTGGTTGGTTTATGGTTGTGATTTGTGTTAGATTCACATATTAAAGATTGAAAGTAGAGAACTTTAGGGTGTAGTTGGATCATGGTTATGATTTCTGTTAGATTCGCACATCTTGGCGATTGAACCTAGAGAACTTTAGGTTGTAGTTGGTTCATGGTTATGATGTGTTAGATTCACACATTTGGAGATTGAAACTAGAGAACTTTAGAGTGTAGTTATTGATCAGTCAAAAATATATTGTATTTATATAGGTGTAATATGATCAACGTAGTTGTGGAATCTGATGTGTTACTAAATCATATTGGGTTGAAATAGTAGGAAGAAAAGGGTTTAGGGGTTTAGGGTTTAGGGTTTAGATAACCATGATACTTGGCTTAGTTGGATCATGGTCATGATTTGTGTTAGATTCACATATTTGAAGATTGAAAGTAGAGAAATTTAGCCCTGTTGCAGCCTTGCAGGAACCACACCTAAGCTCACATGGAATGTATGCCCTATTGCAGCCTCGCTCGCCAGGTACCCACAGTCGTCTCTCTCTCTCTCTTGATTTGATCCCAATAATTTGTCAGCTTTATTTCTGTGGATTCTGTTTTATCTATGCCTGCTGTGTGTTTGACAAAAGTCCAAGCAGGCTGAGGGAAAGATGTGCTTAGTTTTTTACTCGAGTATTTCATCTTTTTCTGAAATTTAGCTCCAATGAACTGAATTTTGTTGGCATCCCTTTTTTTCCTGCAGGTCAATATCATCTCATCTCACTACAATCATGCCACATGACCTGGCGAGCTCACTCCTTACTCATTCTATGTACCAGTTCTGTAGCTTTATTCACTAAACTGAGAGATGATGCTTGTGCTCAACCTGATGTTATTTGCTCGATTTTGACCATGCTGGCTGCAATAATCAATCTATTTGATATGGGGCCTATAAGCTATCCTTCATTGACCTTTGGTTACAAATCCTGGAGCTATTCTTGATGTATTGAGTGGCATTTGTTAGAACCCATTACCACCTTTTTTTGGCTGTGATTCATCTTTGCCATACTTGTGTTAGTAAACTGAACTGAGAATGTTAGATAATTTTATCTGATTTTCGATTTTGCAGCTGCAGCCGCCCACTGTATGTGGCGGTGGGTTACTTCTCCTGGTGCAGTAATACCATTTTAGAGTGTCATGTGTTTGCAACTATCTTTATCTGCTGCTAACAAGGCACCGGTTCAGAGAAAAGTAAAGGGTCAAACGAAGTAAGCTGATAATAAATTTTTCCACTTGGATATGGTTTTTTGTACTTCTCTAATTTGTCCTGGCTAAATTAACTATTTTCTATATGCCCAGTCTTGTGTCCCATGTGTTTTTCAGACGTTGAGGTCTATTCATTCATATGTAGCTCGATTGCACAGCGCGAGGCAGCAATGGTGGCAGCGTGTCGAAAGAAGTGGAGAAGAAGGTTCCTCCAGCTTCCATCCATGAATGGTGTGGGTCCGATGCCTTAGGTAAATTTTGGCTCTTCCTTCATTTCTTCATCTTCAGTTGAAGAATCAACCGTCTACTGTTTGTCTTCTTGAACGGTGGCATGCGGCAATGTTGGGGACCAGCGAGGAAGATGGCTGGTGTGCATTGTTTGAAATAAAGCTGAAGTAAGCCACCACTGTGCCTACTTGGCGGACCATCTTGGTGTTTCAGCAACAAGAGCTGCACATGTTAGCTTTCTCTCTTGCAACTTCTTTTCAACAATCAGTGGCACAAAGAGATGATTAATATGTCATCCTTGTTGAGTCAATCCTGTCCAGAAAAATCAAGACGGTGTGCAGGCAGTTGGTCAGGTTGCCAAGACCAAATTGTCTTCACCCGACAAAACCTGCAACTTCTTAACAGCGGCTGCATGCATGTTGGGTTAAACTTCTCTCTGATGCATGCATGTACTGCATGTCGGCAGCAGCAACACTTACGTGACTTAGTGGTTAAGGTAGTAGCATGTAGCAACATAGCTTACTAGTTAAGCTAGTATGTAGTGACGTAAGTGTTTATGTACTAGTAGTAGATATTTTGCTCTTAGTCGGTTCGACCTAGTATAAAAGGAGCTGCACACCCCCCGGTTGTAATCAGGCCATCCATTCCAAATCCAGCAAAGGAAGCAAGCTAGCTTCTAGTAGTAGTGGTAGTACTGGTACACCGTGAGTTTCTCACTTGTATCAGTGTGTATCTCCACTCACTTGTATCAGTGTGTATCTCCAGAATATATCAAGTGTGTGCTACTAGTTCGTACTAGCTTCAGTATACTTTGTTTTCCTTGACTTCGTGTGATCATCGACAGCCAGCTACTTTGTAGTCTGGGCTAACAATTGGTATCAGAGCCTCAGGTTGCGGTAACCATGTCGGGTGGTTCCAAGTTGCAGCCATCACAGGACGGCTCACAGTCGCCGGCTCCGCGGGAGTGGCAAGGGTGCAGCCGGTCTAGGCCCGGCCATGGCAGTGAGGTCGTGGTTAGGGAGATCGTGCGCGAGACTGTAGTCACTGATAGCGTACCCATCACCTTCCCGATGCTCACGCACTCGAACTACAACGAGTGGGCGTTGATCATGGAGTGCAACCTCCATGCGGCGAGCATGTGGGTTCCCATGAAGGACGACACAGTCGACAAGGAGGACAGGAAAGCCGTGGCGGCACTCATGCGTGCCACACCGTCGGAGATGCACGGCATGCTCGCGGCGAAGGCAAGCGCCAAGAGGCGTGGGAAATCATCCAGACCCAGTGCCCCGGTAGCAACCGCGTGCGCGAGGCGAATGCGCAGAAGCTGCGGGCGGACTTCGAGAACATCACCTTCAAGGAGGGCGAGCTCGTTGACGACTTCGCCATGCGGATCTCCAGCCTTGCGTCGCAACTCCGCGCACTCGGCGACACCATGGACGACGCGAGAGTCGTGCGGAAATTTCTCCATGTCGTGCCACCTCGCTTCGCTCAGGTAGCAGTCTCCATCGAAACCTTGCTTGACCTGAGTGAGCTCTCCATCGAGGAGCTAACGGGCCAGTTGCGGGTGGTCGAGGACCGTCTTGAAGACGGCCTCGAGAGCTTCGGCGGCGGACAACTCCTACTCTCGAAGGAGTGGGAGGCAAGCAAGGGTCATGGACGTGGTGGCTGTGCCCCGCGCAATGGAGGCGGCACCAACGGGGCCGGCACTAGGGGAGGCGGCACCAGCAGAGGCGGCGGTCGCACCCAGGGCAGGGCCGGGCGAGGTGCTAGCAAGGAGGTCCGAGACAGGTGCCGGTATTGCAACATCAAGGGCCACTGGGCCCATGAATGCCGCAAGAGGATTGCCGATGAGGATGCCGCAGCCGCGGCGAACCTCGTCGAGGTTGAAGAGGACGGTGGGCCAACAATAATGATGGCTTGCGTCGAGACCATGCAGGAGGGCCTAGCGCCTCCGGCGACCATGGTCCCGACAAGCATCAAAGCCGTGCCAGAGGGCGCAGCCCCTCCGACGACCACGGTGCCGGAAATCGTCAAGTCCGTGCGGGAGGCACGGAGCTCTTCAACTAATCCCCTCCCGACATCAGTAGCGCTCTCCCCGACAACAACGTTCTCGGGGGCCTACGATTGGGAGGCGATGAAGACCCAGGTGTGGGGAGCCACACCCCGGCAACCACGTCCCCTGCGGAGCTGGTGAAGCCCGTGCAAGTTGGCACGACAACGGCGTCCCCGACATCCTCGGGACCCGACAAGCCAGTGTCAGGAGGCACGGCAATGGCGCATCTGGTGGGACACGTCCCAACCATGATGCTGGCGACCACTGAACCCATGCAAGAGCACACGTCAACTCAGGTCGGCCACACCCGGAAAACCAGGTTCTCCAGGTTCTGCAAGCCCGTGTGGGTGACACGGCACTCTTTACTCGCCTCAACACCAACTCTGACAGGCCACTCACCGACAACGTTGTTTTCGGGGCCTTTCAAGTGGGAGGCAAAGAAGACACAGTCATGGGGCGGCAATGACTCGACCATGACATTGGCGACCAACGAGGTCGTGCAGGATGCGTGGGGCTCTCTGGTCGGCCACACTACAATCCCGGTGCGCTCGGGGTCCATTGAGTCCGTGCGGGAGGCACGACTCATGACTGTCGGGGAAGACCCGCCAAACAATTCTGATGGGAAGAGCGACGCGAACTTCGCTGTAATGAGAGGAGCCACTCCGGTCAGTGCGACGTCCGGCACATCGACCCCGGAAAGGGAGTTCTCGGGCAGTGCAACGTCTCGCACAGCGACCCCGGAAAACGCTACCTCGGGATGTGCAACTCCAAGAAGCTTGACCCTGACAAGCATGGCGTCCGGCACAATGACTCCGGGAAGAGCGACGCGAACTTCGTTGTAATCTTCAATTAGTGCGACGTCCGACACATCGACCCCGGGAAGGGAGTTCTCGGGCAGTGCAACGTCTGGCACAGCAACCCCGGAAAACGCTACCTCGGGATGTGCAACTCCAAGAAGCTTGACCCTGACAAGCATGGCGTCCGGCACAATGACACCGGGAAGGGAGTTCATGAGCAGTGTGACCTTGGGAACTGCGACCCCGGCAACACTGACGCCCACGAGTGACGTGGTTCCCAGGCCATTCGTGTCCCCGCTAACAGTGCGGCCAGATCTGTTCGATGTCAACAACGTCGTTGGTGTTGAACACAGGTTTCGAGGCCTAGGGGGACCTTCTCGGCAAGCATGCGAGACGACCGCAAACCCCGAAGAGGCGGACATCCCGACGAAGGGACTTGATCACGATCGGATCCAGAAGCTACGCGACAAGGTCGGGATCATGAACATCAAGCGCCTCCGACAGGATTGAGGGAGAGATTGTTGAGTCAATCCTGTCTAGAAAAACCAAGACGGTGTGCAGGCAGTTGGTCAGGTTGCCAAGACCAAATTGTCTTCACCCGGCAAAACCTGCAACTTCTTAACAGCGGCTGCATGCATGTTGGGTTAAACTTCTCTCTGATGCATGCATTTACTGCATGTCGGCAGGAGCAACACTTACGTGACTTAGTGGTTAAGGTACTCCCTCCGTTCCGTGTATAAGTCATTTACGTAGTTCTAGATCACTGATTTGAGGAATTAAATATGTGTTATATGTCATGAAAATATATCACTAGATTTCTACACGGATGTAGTTTCTAAATATGTATTTTTTATCACATATGATACATATTTAGATAGTTAAATTGTCGACCTAGAACTACGCGAATGACTCATACACCGGAACGGAGGTAGTAGTAGCATGTAGCAACATAGCTTACTAGTTAAGCTAGTATGTAGTGACGTAAGTGCTTATGTACTAGTAGTAGATAGTTTGCTCATAGTGGGTTCGGCCTAGTATAAAAGGAGCTGCGCACACCCCGGTTGTAATCAGGCCATTCATTCCAAATCCAGCACAGGAAGCAAGCTAGCTTCTAGTAGTAGTGGTAGTCTAGTACACCGTGAGTTTCTCACTTGTATCAGTGTGTATCTCCAGAATATATCAAGTGTATGCTACTAGTTCGTACTAGCTTCAGTATACTTTGTTTTCCTTGACTTCGTCTGATCATCGACAGCCAGCTACTCTGTAGTCTGGGCTAACAATCCTCCTCTTTGTTCAGGGTGAGGAACTTAGGAAGCAGACCGGTGCTGCAGCATACATCGAATGCAGCGTGGAGACACATCAGGTGCAATAAAGACCAGGAATTATGATTGGTTCTCATTTGTTTGACCAAAAGTTTGCTGGTACATCAGTTTAAGCTACTGTTAATGGACCAAAAGTTAATGTTGTTGGCCTTGCCAGAATGCCATGGTTGTCTTCCACACTGCCTTCAAAGGGATCCTTCAGCCTCCAAGGAGAAGGGAACTGATGACTGACAGGGAAAAAAACTAGGCGAAGCTCTGGATGCTCGATCGAGTAAGCACACACTTATTATCACTCTACTTCGTCGATTGTCCACATGGCAAGCAAGATGTCATGGAGCAAATTTGAGGAATAGTCTGCTCACACCATGGTCACCTTACCTCAAAATTGACATATTATAATCTACGAACTACTGTTTAGGCAGGGCTTTATACTTCAAGTAAACTATACAACCAAATGATTGTTCCAAAAATTCAAATTTGCACCATGCTTTCCACCTCATTTTCCTGCTAAACTACCCTCTTAATTGTACGGCAGACACTTGATGTGTGGTCATACGTTAGTGATGAAGCATGGTGTAATAGCAAATTGGCGATTGAATTTTTTGACATACCATGGGTTTCTTTCTGCCTCTATTTGATGCTCGGTGGTGCTGATCCGAAGGTCCTGACGGACCCTGCTCTGGACATGTCTCCTTGATTTCTGTACACCCAGAATATTTAGCTCATGTTGCCCTTCCATCATGCACCCAGAATAGTTTACCTTTTTGCTTTTTATATTCTGGTTGGGCATGTTTTTTCAGGACAGATCGGTGATAGTTAAATTTTTTATGGTGGCCGCGGCTACTCCCAGTGCCTGCTAAAGAGCAAGGCCGGCAGTAGGCATTTAGAATACGTGTTAGTAAATTTATCTCCAGGTAACTTATTAGGATGCATCTGGTACTTTTCAGCCATGGCAAATGCATGGGCGCAGCTGCATCTTGATGAGAAGATCGATGATTGGTGATGATTTATAATAGTAGACAATGGAACTAAGATTTGGTGGAAAACAAATGATGATGTTTTAAATAACGATACTAAGCTTTTATTCCATAGATGACATTTTGGTTGTTCCGCATTTTGTTTTTCCTTTGCAAAGTTATAGATGTTATAAGAGATAAACATCATGTACAGGTTAACCTTTTGTGTGCCTATTAGTGCATGCCTTGCTGCCAACTGGAAATAGTCTATATGATGCTCATAAATAGAGCTTCCTGGTGGGAAGGATGAGGCACACTCATGTATACTTTGGTTTTGTATCCATTTGTAATACAGATTTTTCTCTTCCAAGCATATAAAATTTAGCAAATTAGAGTGCAATCAAGTCTCCTAAGTGGACAATTTTACCATATTATCAAGTTTCAGAGCATATAAGATAAGAGCATGTCATGCTACGTGAAAATCTGTTTGGAGATCTAATTTCGTATTTTTCTACTTTGTGAGTTAGAAAACCAGTTTCCTGAGGTTATAGTCTGAGCATTCAAATTGATCCGCAGAGTTCAGGGCTTCTGGATGGAAGAGTTTCCTATAGGCTCAAAATCTTAGTACTCTCTACCTAGACTTCATAATTATGCCTGACTTCTTCTAAATAATTGTTGAAGTATGCCTTTTATTTGGGTTGTTCATGCATTAACAGTGTTGGAGGTGTTTGTGCAAGATTGTAGAGTTGGAAAGTATAGAAAAACGTCAGTTGGTGCAGGGACTTGGTGAAGCCATCAGCCTTGAGTGTGTCTGCTTCCCCAATGGTTTTGACTTCTGACTACTGATTCTGACACATATTACTTGGTGTTTTGGTCTTTATGGCAGCTTTCAGTTTGAACTGGCATTCCGTGGCTTCATCCTCTTTGGTGCAGCTTGGAGTTAGTAGTGTGCGCATCTCAATCTTCTGATTTTCCTGAAGCATATTACGTGGTTTATGGTGTCTGTTAACTTGCATGTGATTTTGATGGAATCTGATCCCGTTTTTTGCTCCCAGGGAATATACAAAAGGCTAGAAGTAAATGATGGAAGATCCTTTGTTCTCAAACTTCGTATAGTAGATAATCAAATTTTGCCCTTTAGCTTGCAAAATTATCACCTGATAGAAGTAAAGGTTGCATGTACATGAGCTCTGATTACCTCCATAATACTTGAATTGTTTTTGGCGTCACGCTTAGATTTGTCAAACTACCATTCGAAATACTGTTCTCGATGATCGCACTTGGTTTTTTAATTATGTATTTTCCTGGTGAGTTCTTTAGGCTCATATTATGCCACAGAATTAGTTTTTGGTATGCGCAGACTTTTAAATTTGCTGATAAAGAAGTATCACGCCTAATTTGCTGGCTCTCTTATTTATTACTATGTTGACACTTAATAGTAGTGGCCTCCTATCCTTGTAGTTGGATAATGTTGATGACTCGATATGTCCAGAGAGGTTAGGAATTGCTACTATGAAATAAAATAATGCAGAGTTGAAGGTTCTGAATTGGAAGCTTGAACAAACAACACTCTTTCTGATGTCTTCAGTTAGTGTCATCTTCACTAAATATGAATCTGGTTTGTTGGTTGTGGAGTTGATTTTCGGAAGTGAATGTTCTTCACATTGGTGCTTCTTCTGTGGGATCTGGATAATGGAATCCTCAATTGTATCTGCTTGTTTTACTCGGAAACTTCCTAGTTTTAATTTTATTTACAACTAGCAAAACAGTCCTCCTAATTTGATGATTAATACCTGCTGATTGTACACTTTCAACTCAAGTTACATTGTAACATATGCAACCATTTGTTCACGCATCCTACAGCCGGGCCATGGGGGCGGAGTGGATCCCGGCCCTTGCTGGTGGGAGGGCTCTGTTTTTAGATCTTTCAGCCCTTGTTGATGGGAGGGCTCTGTGTTTAGATATTTCATTAAGTTATGTCCTACTCAGAAAAGCGAGATGACGATGACTCCCTGAAGATGAAATAAGGTTCTTCCTGTCTAGTCCCCGTTTTGGTGGTGTGCCTAGCATCATCGATGTGTGTGCGGAGGTGTGTCTCTGGTGGATTTGTCTTTGCTGGATTTGCTCGGATCTGGTTGTTGTTCGTATATGTTCTGGTGTGTTGGTCTTATAGGACCTTAGCACGATGACTTCCCAATTGTCTACTACAACAAGTTTTGTCTGGCTACGACGAGGGAGGGGCGATGACAGCAGCGTGTCTTCTGCTCGCTTGTCTTTTGCTCATTTTAGTGCTTGTAGTTGCCGTTAGATGGTCTACGATTCTGGATGTTATTTTATTATTCTTAGTGTTCGTTGTATAATCATGACTGAAGATGAATGGATGGGAAGTTATCTTGAAAAAAAAGAGTTAGGGAATCTTTAGTTACATAGTTTGCTGCTGTACTTTATAGTTTTTAAATTTAATTGACAAGAAGTAAAGCTACTCTCGTTTGATATTTCTTGTCAACTGCTTATTCCATACATCCTGGATTTTCAAGGCGCAAAGTATCCTGAATTCATCATGTAACCCTTATAATGGCTAAACCACGGAAGCTCTTTCTGTGCCTGGTGAGACAAAATTCATGTTTTATCCTTTTTGCAAAAGTTAAGCCGGATCTGATCCCGGTTGGGAAAAAAATTCGGATTTGACCCTTTTGCTACCGCCGGAGCCCTTGACTATGGGTTATGACAACCTACCGCCGCGTGCCCTAGCGGTAGGAAAATGGCCTACCGCCGAAGAGGCTGGCGGTAGCGCATGTAAACCTACTGTCAAGGGGTCTGGTGTTAGGCACGCGCGTGCACTGTGTCCACAACTTAGAATTCTTTTTACGGTAGGCGTACAACCCTTTCGTCAGGGACCTCGACGGTAGGTTATTATACCCTACCGTCAAGGGCTCCGACGGTGGCAAAAGGGTCAGATCCGAATTTTTTCCCAACCTGGATCAGATCCGGTTTAACTTTCACAAAAAGGTCAAAACAGTGAATTTGTCCGTCGGGTGATGAATCTGAGCTCCATGTGCAAAAACAGAAAAATGCATCTGCATCCTGTACCACTGGATTGGAGATGAATGATGATTTAGGTGGAGGGATTTCACACCACTTAAGGCCTCGTTTGGTTAAGGGGGATTGGGGAGGTTTTGAGAGGGAGGGATTTTAAAGGAGTGGGTGAATCCCTTTGTTCCACCCAATCCTCTCAAATCTCCAGGGTTTTGCTTACACTAGTCTTTCGAGGAGGGTTTTGAAACACATGGATAGGAAGGGATTGAAGGAGAACGGGGGGATTGGGCTAAGCAAACCCCTCCTATCAAATGGGCGCTCGAGGATCTGTGGGGTTTCTGGACCCCCCGGGGATTTTCCTCTCAAAACCTTTCCAATCCCTTTTAACCAAACGAGGCCCAATGCACATTTCACATAAAACCTCCTGCTAACAATTAGATACTCCCTCTGTTTCTTTGTATAAAGTGTATATGTTTTTTCAAAAGTTAACGAGTGCAAGTTTGATCGATTTTTTAGAAAAACATATCAATATCCACAATACAAAATTTATATCACTAGATCCATCATGAAAAATAGTTTCATATTCTATC
The DNA here is from genome assembly GCF_904849725.1 of Hordeum vulgare subsp. vulgare. Lineage (NCBI taxonomy): Eukaryota > Viridiplantae > Streptophyta > Magnoliopsida > Poales > Poaceae > Hordeum > Hordeum vulgare. Next base: position 309,501,478 of record NC_058523.1, read on the forward strand.
TATTGGGTATTGCAAATGTTGTTATTTTATTCTATAATTTTGGTCAAACATCCAAATGGTTGACTTGCAAGGAAATCAATACACCTTATATTCTGGAATGGAGAGAGTATGAAATAAGATTTGTACAGTAGCAAAGTTGTACTAAAATTAAGACATTTATTTGGGACAGAGTGAGTACTGAAATATTACCAATTGCACGATGATACAACGTGTAAGAAAACATCATACCCTACACGAAGGTGTGGAGATGGAAGCCGAGGCCCCGAAAGAAGTGGGGGATGAACAACACCCTCTCGACCTCCTTGGGCATGGGGATGACTTGGTCCTTCTCTGGAGCACGCCGAAAAGTAGCCGCGTGCTTCAACTCCAAAATGTCGTTGTTGGTGACACAGGAGGCCACCCACTTTCCTTTAGAACCCGAGCTGACCATGGTCAAATTGGGGAAAATGTTTGAAAGGATTGGGGGAAGATGGAGCTTGGGAGCTTGGAGCTCAGAGGATTAGGGAAGTCGATGACGATGTGATGTATGGAAGGCGCGTGAAAACTATTGTGGTAGTTTCCTTTTTATAAGCCGATGTAATACCAAGAGCCCCTCTACTACGCCGTGGATCTCGTCACTTCCCGATAAATCGTGTAGTTATGCGCGCATGGGATAGCCCAAATCATAAACCATATCCCGTGAAAAGCGGGGCACGATCTCCATATTGATGGGACGTGTCAATGAAAAACTACCTCGAACCACGGATCAACTTTTTGTAAGTGATCAGTGGTCATGACCGTCCGCGACCTTTCATTGAAAGATTGTTAGACAGAAGCATTGTTCACACTTGAGCGGCTTGTCTTCAAGGCTAAGTAACATATGTTGCTCGGAAAACAGGGAAATCATTGATGGCCAAACTGTTACCGGCTGAACATAAATGGAGAGAGGAGCTCGCCCCGCAAGCCGAAGACCTTGTGTGCAAAAAGACAGCTGGGAATCAAGACTACGGTGTTGGAGGCCAGTTCAGGGGCTACTGAGGTAGTCCGGGATTAAAGGGTCCTCGGGTCGTTGACCTATCTTCATGGGTTGGACTCATGGGCCGCCCTATGGTTATCACCGAAGGGCCGAACTACAAGACAATGTCGTATCCAAGATGGAATTCTCCTGGGCTTGGCATGCACTCCAAGTCCTGATGATGGATTCGACATATTTACTCCTTGATGTAACCGACATTGTGTAATCCTAGGTACCCCTAGTATCTATATAAACCAGAGGGTTTTAGCTCATAAGGAACATTAAGATCAATACTCCTAGGGTTTAGACCATAGCATACGATCTCGAGGTACATCAACTCTGTACTCGATACTCAATCATCAATATAAACGAGAGCATGACGTAGGATTTTACCTCCATCAAGAGAGACCGAACCTGGGTAAACATTGTCTTCCCTGTCTCCCATTACCAATCGATCCAAGATCCACACTTCGGGACCCCTACCCGAGATCTGCCGGTTTTGACACCGACAGTCGAGCCATTATACCGGTAGTAAACCCGGACAAACGTCATGTTAGGCTTGTAAAAGCCCGACCTTCATTTATGAAGCCCGAGCCCGACTCGAAGCCGGAAATACTCTTTGTTTTCAAGGCCGAGTCTGACCTGAAATCATGCTCGACACCCAAAAGCCCGACCTAAACGATGTTTTTAGTTTACCAAATGTAAGGCTGACCCGACGAACGAAATACAAAAAAAGAAAAGCCCGGCCCCGGCCCAAACTACCTTCCGAGCTGTAAAACAAGGCCTGAGTCCGGCCCAAATGGCAAGCCCAACCTGGCCCTGCGTGAGTTTTTCAAGTCGGGCTACCCATGCCCGGGTCTAAGCAGCACACAAAGGCGGTTTTAGGTACCTTCTAGAAGGTTCCCAGTTCTTGGTTGATATTTATTTATTTTTTACTAGGTTTTGCGGTTTCCTTTTTTTATGTTTCTTCTCCTTGCTTTTAGTTTTTACATAGTTTCATTTTTTTTCACATTTTCAAAAAGTTTGGAATTCCAATTTTTCTTGTGTTTAAAAATAAATTTCATAATTTGAATTTTTGTTCATGTTTCTCAAAACAAATTCTGTTTAAAAAATGCTCGTAATTCAAAAATTTGTTCAGTTTTTTTTCATTTTTTGAAAAATTAAAAAATGTAGAAAATGATCAGAATTTCTAATTTTTGTTCATGTTTTTAGAAATATTGCAATTTTTTAAATATTGATTGAATTTGAATTTTTTCACACTTTTCAATAAAAATTATAATTTGTTTTTGTAATTTAATTTTTTTGTTCAGTTTTTCAGAAATTCTGCAAGTTTTTCAAAATATATTGGATTTGATTTATTTTGACACTTTTCAGTAAATTTTATATTATTTTTTGTAATTCCGACTTTGTTTATGTTTTCGAAAAAAATTCGAAATAAAATGTTCACCCTTTTTCCAATTTGGTTAGCAAATTTTTGAATGACAAGCTACAGTATTTTGACGAGCTACACTGGGCCGATGCAGCGTTGCGTTAGCTGGTTTGCCGGGCAATGGGCCGGCCCAGTTCGCTGCCCGCCTGTGCGTCGCCGCCTTGTCTTCTGACCGTTGGTGTGTGGCCTCCACTTACCAAAGTTGTCGCTCGCACGAAAACGAAAGAGGAAAGAAAAACATACCTAGCCCACGCAATCGACCGTCTTCCACATGATGAAGCAGTCTGCCGCCGCCGTCTCCAAGAACACGGGCGGGGAACTGCCGCCGTCGTCTGCCGATCTTTTCCCTCACATCTGGTCGCTTCCGTCGTCGGCCGCTTCCCGTTTCTTCGCCCGTCGTCCCTCCCCGCACTCACGCACGCCTGCACCTATCTCGAGCGGAACAGGGGATCAATTGATGGTTCGGCTTCCATCCAAACCGGCCGCCGGCCAGTCCACCGAGGAGAGAGCCCAAATTGTGCTTGCGAAACCCTAACATCTCCGCTGCCTCGCCCAGTTCTTGCTCGCCTTAGCTCGGAGGGAAGGAGCAGGACGCCGCCGCCCGTCCCCTCGCACCATGCCCAGGACGACGGCGCCGTGGACGGCATGGCGCGCGACGTCACGGAGCCTCCCTCCCCTGCGGCGCCCCGGGGCCCTAGATCCTCCTCCTTGTCGGCGCCTCCGCGTGCGCGACCCTCAACTACGGCCGCGCGTGCCGTTCAACCCTCTGTTCGAATCCATGATGTATTGTCATTTCTTTCTGATCTAAGCATACATGGATGGTGGCAGCGGTGGGGAGGAGCCCTGCGACGACCTTGACGCCTGCTCCGTCGACCACAACCACCGCGTCCGCAAGAAAGGTACAAAACCAACCGCACATCCCCCCTTCAAGAATCAGAAACAACCATACATGCTGCCACGAACAACCCATACATTACATTGCCTTGTTAGGACAAGCGAATTCATATGGTAGTAACGATTAATAAGATTAGGAGCCGTGGATGCAGTGAAGTGGCTAGAGAATTTCAGAATCCAGACTGTTGCTGCTATAGATCTACTCTGCTCCACCATTTTGGTAACTGATGGCAATGCAGCAGCTGTGTGGTTCCCAGCTTTATGCAGCAGCTATTCAACTACTGATTTATTGCTTGGTGATCAATTGTGCGTGCTTAGATAATTTATACTGGGTAAACTGCAGAGCTCAGCAGCATGCGCACCTGAATTTGCTGTGATGACCGGACAAGTTACATGTTCAGTCAGTCATTCCCTGCCAGCCCATGGCTATGCTTTCCTTCTAAATTCCACATGTTATGTGCAGCCGCATGGATTGGGGATATGCACTTCGGTTTTGGGTTCAAATGGGCAATCGTTGAGCATTTGTATCACTATCGAGGATCTCAAGCACTTGGATCGCACTATGATCAAGTGCATTCTGGTGCTATGATGATTGTGACAGAAGATGTTAGCAGCAGAACCAATCGCTATGTAAGCGTGATAGCCTGGCGTGACTTCTCTTTTGAACCTGCTTTGTTTATTTTTCAAATCATCAATATTCCCATTGCTTTTCTTCTTGCATAATTGCTCTAATCTCCAGCAATTTTGTGTTGTTGATAAAAATTGGTAGTATATGCAGCCGTGATCATGAAATTGTATTGAGGAGAATAGGAAAAAGATAATTTGAAAGCAAGAGGGGGAAAACTAGGGGGAAAACAGATCAGGAGTGAAGATGGCTGGTGGGAGGAGGGATCAGGGGGGGGGAAGCATGGTATGATGCCAGCCGCTGGCAAATCGGCACTCGGGGTACTGTAGCAGGGGTAAGGGTACTAGCTAGTTCCTGGTGCTTGCCTAAGACCAACTCAATTACTCTTATGATGGGGAAGCATGGTATGATGCCAGACGCTGGCAAATCGGCACTCGGGGTACTGTAGCAGGGGTAAGGGTACTAGCTAGTTCCTGGTGCTTGCCTAACACCAACTCAATTACTCTTATGATGGTTATTATTGCCTTATTAGCACACTCTTATTGGAGGAAAAGGACGAATATCACCTTTTTGTTTTAGAAAAGGGCTGCGGCAAACGTTTCATAGGCGCACCTGTTATAAGAAATGGAAGTATAGATAATTATATCAGCTGCATATTTCTTTTGTTATATATGTGATCCAGAAGTGCAGGTTCGTGAACTGAAAAACTGGTGGTTACATGCAGGATTTTGACCTCCACAGGAAATCTGCAAGGGGAACAACAACAAAGGAAACTGGTGTAAGATTGAGTATTAAGACTCAAAGAGCTACCATCAAGATTATGTCTCTGACAAACAAGTATAGGGTAAGCACTTATTTTTCTTTTAGACATCGATTTAAATTAGCAATTAACTACAATAAAATAGTAATAAACATATTTGTCTTATAGATACTAAGAAAACTTAGCAATGTCATGTGCCTTATAGACTTAAATTTATCTCATTTAGTTAATCAGAGCACAAAGAATGAATATAAAATTGGCTAACTCGAATTATCTGTAACTTTCACCATACCATGTGTACACTGTACAATATCCGTTAAAGTCTAAAAATGGCTCAGTAGTGGCCTTCCGCCCTTCCCTACTGTTTTTCACTTCTAAAAAATCTCAACTTAAGACTGCAATGCAATATGGGTGCAGTTCATGTCTATGATGCCTGAGTAACCTTGAAAAAAATTAGTTCATATATAGTTTCGTTGTGCGTAAACTAAGAAGGGTAAAATTGGGAAGAAGAAACACAACGATCAACAGTAGTCATATCTTTATCTTAAATTAAACTGAAGTTGCCATGGAAGCAATATCTTATAAAACTCTGATTTTGTAGCAAGACACTAAGTTTGACTGAACCTTGTTTGTGCCTTATGGATATGAGAAAGCACACGAGAAGTGTTGCTTGATCACCTTAACATCGACATTGCCGCAACGGCTTGGCACAAAGGAGCACTTGAGAAGTTAGTGCATAAGCCTGATCCGCCTGATAGGGTTTTCACCGCACCTCCAGTGCATTGTTCATTTCCCTCCCAATTCGTCTTGGCGCACATTCTCTTTTTGCGGGTTCTATGCCACTGACATAATCCGGCATCCGACATTCTCCCACCGTGCGTCCCTGGCTTGGCGGTAGGTAACGTCGTGCTCTCGGGTGTGCCTCGTGGGTTAGCCATTGCGGTGCCGATTGTCTCTACGGATATGGCGGCACCCAACAGGGTAACGCGAGATGTTGTGAGATTGAGCCATCCCACATAGCAACCCAAAGCCAGGCAAAGGATGTCCAGGCGGACTGGTAGGGATCAGAGAGTGCATGTGATGTGTGGCGGAAGGGATGCAAATGTTGTCGCGAGTGGCATGTTGTGATCATTCGTTGTAATTGGAGCCAAGTGTCAACAAGGTGGCTATTGGGAAGGCGGGAAGATGGCACTGGGAGGAGAGATGCATCATTCGCCATCCTACGTATTTATGTGCTTCAGTCGCGACGGTTGTGTGCAGATTTGGTATCTACATGTGGGTCTCTTAGTCAGAATGACATGACATGGTTGTTGTGGAGTGAGGTGCCACATCTGTTGCCCCGTGTGAGTGTGTTTGGTGGTCGACGGTAGGGCAATATGTTATGTGGTTTGGCCCCACGCAATCCGAGCTCCCTTGTGTGGCTCAGTGGTGATTGAACTAGAGAACTTTATGGTGTAGATGGATCATGGTTATGATTTGTGTTACATTCGCTTACTAGAGAACGTTAGGGTGTAGTATGATCAGTTGAAGATATATTGGATTTATATGGGTGTAATATGATCATGGTTTTTAAGGCAACGCCTTAGGGAGGGGGAGCGCTTTGACGCCCAGGCGACGACTAGGCGGACACTTTAGGCGCCCAAAGCGGTCGATTTTCTAAAGCGGAGGGGGAGTGCTCTGACGCGTAGGCGTCGCCTAGGCGAATCTTCACGGACGCCTTAAAAACAAGGAATATGATCAACATAGTTATGGGAATTGATTGGCTACTAAATCATCTTGGATTGAATTAGTAGGAAGAAAACCGAGTTTTTTGAGTAAAAGAAATGATGTTTGCGACAAATTAGATGGTATAACTACTTGGATTCCATACCGGAGATAAACTTGGGGTTGGGCAGTTGGATTTGTGATATTTTGACCTGAGCTTTGTGGCTTGTATGTGCTACGGGATATGAGCATGCAGATGGGACACATGGATTGTAGTTGGTAGGCTTTGATGATTTTGCTAGCCCTCCCCAAGAATGTTATGAGTAAAGGATCAACATGGGAGAAGTATTTGGATTAATTATAATAGATGGGAATTTTAGTTGTATGCGTCTTGTTCGAGTAGCTGTCTCGCTCTTATGTGTTTGTGCTCATTTAGATGCAATAGTAGTAAAAGGGTAATGCTTATGAATTGATATTATATTGGTTGATAAATATATTAACCTTGGAATAGTTTGGTGATTGTGATCTTGAGAAATAAAAATCTTGGTGGATAAATAACATATAATTTTTGGACCTACAGTCATCCACTTGTAGCTTGTTTTATATTGGACTTAGATAACCATGATACTTGGCTTGGTTGGATTATGGTTGTGATTTGTGTTAGATTCACATATTTGGAGATTGAAAGTACTTCCTCCGTCCCGGTGCATTAGGCATCTTACGAAAATCAAATAATCCCAAAACACTAAGGCACATTAGAGTAGTACTAGTTGCGTGCATATTAATTAGACCACATCTATTAATTGAAGGACCAATGCATGCAATTTATGCGGCACACTTTTTGGAAATCAAGCGTTATTCTAATTAATAGCATGTTTTCAGTTGAGAAAGGAATGGTGTGATTGGCTTCCTCTGCAATTTAATTTTCTTCTCCTACCCAATCTATGCGTGCCTAGGTTGTAGTGCACCTCCTAAAATGCCTAATGCACCGAGACGGAGGGAGTAGAGAAATCAGGGTGTAGTTGGATCATGGTTATGATCTATGTTAGATTCGCACATCTTGGAGATTGAAACTAGAGAACTTTAGAGTGTAGTTGGATCATGGTTATGATTTGTGTTAGATTCACACATTTGGAGATTGAAACTAGAGAACTTTATGGTGTAGTATGATCAGTCGAAAATATATTGGATTTATATGGGTGTAATATGATCAACATAGTTGTGAAAATTGATGGGCTACTAAATCATTTTGGATTGAATTAGTAGGAAGAAAACAAAGGTCTTTGAATAATAGAAATGATGTTTGCGTCAAGTTAGATGGTATAACTACTTGGATTCTAGACCGGAGATAAACTTTGGGCTGGGAAGTTGGATTTATGATATTTTGACCTGTGCTTGGTGCCTTGTTTGTGCCTTATGGATATAAGAAAGCACAAGAGAAGTGTTTCTTCATCACCTTAACATCGACGTTGCCGCAACGGCTTGGCACAAAAGAGCACTTGAGAAGTTGGTGCATAAGCCCGATCCGCGTGACAGGGTTTTCACCGCACCTCCTGTGAATTGTTCATTCCCATCCAAATTTGGCTTGGCGCACTTTCCCTGTTTGCGGGTTCTGTGCCACTGACTTGATCCAGCATCCCACGTTCTCCCGCGGTGCGTCCTTGGTTTGGCGGTAGGTAACGTCGTGCTCTCGGCTGTGCCTCGTGGGTTAGCCATTGCGGTGCCGATTGCCTATACAGCTATGGTGGCGCCCAGCAGGGTAACGCGAGATATTGTGAGACTGAAGCATCGCACATAGCAACCCATAGCCTGGCAAAGGATGTCCAGGCGGACTGGTAGGGATCGGAGAGTGCATGTGATGTGTGGCAGAAGGGATGCAAATGTTGTCGGGAGTGGCATGTTGTGATCATTCGTTGTAATTGGAGCCAAGTGTCGACGGGATGGCTATTGGGAAGGCGGGAAGATGGCACTGGGAGGAGAGATGCATCATTCGCTATCCTACGTATTTATGTGCGTCAGTCGTGACGGTTGTGTGCAGATGTGGTATCTACATGTGGGTCTCTTAGTCAGAATGACATGACATGGTTGTTGCGGAGTGAGGTGCCACATCTGTTGCCCCGTGTGAGTGTGTTTGGTGGTTGACGGTAGGGCAATCTGTTATGTGGTTTGGTCCCACGCAATCCGAGCTCCCTTGTGTGGCTCAGTGGTGATTGAACTAGAGAACTTTATGGTGTAGTTGGATCATGGTTATGATTTGTGTTACATTCGCTTACTAGAGAACGTTAGCGTGTAGTATGATCAGTTGAAGATATATTGGATTTATATGGGTGTAATGTGATCAACATAGCTGGGGAAATGTATGGGGTACTAAGTCATCTTGGATTGAATTAGTATGAAGAAAACACAAACCTTTGAGTAATAGAAATGATGTTTGCATCAATTTAGATGGTATAACTACTTGGATTCGAGACCGGAGTTTAACTTGGGGATGGGCAGTTGGATTTGTGATATTTTGACCTGAGCTTGGTGGCTTGTATGTGTGCTTCATGGATATGAGCATGAATCGTAGTTGATAGACTTTGATGATTTTGTTAGCCCTCCCCAAGAATGTTATGAGTAAAGCATCATTATGGGAGGATGATTTGAATTAACTAGAATAGATGGCAAATTTAGTGGTATGTGTCTTGTTGGAGCAGCTGTCTCGCATTTATTGTGTGTTTGTGCTCATTTAGTTGCAGAAGTGATAGTATGTTGGTGGTAAATATATTAACCTTTGCATAGTTTGGATTTAGTTTGATGATTGTGATCTTGTAAAAGAAATCTCGGTGAACATATAATTTTAGGATCTGTAGTTATTCAATGGAAGCTTGTTTTATATTGGACTTAGATAACCATGATAGTTGGCTTAGTTGGATAATGGTTATGATTTCTGTTAGATTCACTCATTTGTAGTTTGAAACTCGAGAATTCAGGGTGTACTATGATCGGTCGAAGATATATTGGATTTATATGGGTGTAATATGATCATGGTTTTTAAGGCGACGCCTTAGGGAGGGGGAGCGCTTTGACGCCTAGGCGACGACTAGGCAGACACTTTAGGCGCCCAAAGCGGCCGATTTCCTAAAGCGGAGGGGGAGCGCTCTGACGCCTAGGCGTCGCCTAGGGGAATCTTCAGGGACGCCTTAAAAACAAGGAATATGATCAACATAGTTATGGGAATTGATTGGCTACTAAATCATACGGACGCCTTAAAAACAAGGAATATGATCAACATAGTTATGGGAATTGATTGGCTACTAAATCATCTTGGATTGAATTACTAGGAAGAAAACCGAGTTTTTTGAGTAAAAGAAATGATGTTTGCGACAAATTAGATGCTATAACTACTTGGATTCCATACCGGAGATAAACTTGGGGTTGGGCAGTTGGATTTGTGATATTTTGACCTGAGCTTTGTGGCTTGTATGTGCTTCGGGATATGAGCATGCACATGGGACACATGGATTGTAGTTGGTAGGCTTTGATGATTTTGCTAGCCCTCCCCAAGAATGTTATGAGTAAAGGATCATCATGGGAGAAGTATTTGGATTAATTATAATAGATGGGAATTTTAGTTGTATGCGTCTTGTTCGAGTAGTTGTCTCGCTCTTATGTGTTTGTGCTCATTTAGATGCAATAGTAGTAAAAGGGTAATGCTTATGAAGTGATATTATATTGGTTGATAAATATATTAACCTTGGAATAGTTTGGTGATTGTGATCTTGAGAAATAAAAATCTTGGTGGATAAATAACATATAATTTTGGACCTACAGTCATCCACTTGTAGCTTGTTTTATATTGGACTTAGATAACCATGATACTTGGCTTGGTTTGGTTGGATTATGGTTGTGATTTGTGTTAGATTCACATATTTGGAGATTGAAAGTAGAGAAATTCAGGGTGTAGTTGGATCATGGTTATGATCTATGTTAGATTCCACCATCTTGGAGATTGAAACTAGAGAACTTTAGAGTGTAGTTGGATCATGGTTATGATTTGTGTTAGATTCACATATTTGGAGATTGAAACTAGAGAACTTTATGGTGTAGTATGATCAGTCGAAAATATATTGGATTTATATGGGTGTAATATGATCAACATAGTTGTGAAAATTGATGGGCTACTAAATCATTTTGGATTGAATTAGTAGGAAGAAAACAAAGGTCTTTGAATAATAGAAATGATGTTTACGTCAAGTTAGATGGTATAACTACTTGGATTCCAGACCGGAGATAAACTTTGGGCTGGGAAGTTGGATTTATGATATTTTGACCTGTGCTTGGTGCCTTGTTTGTGCCTTATGGATATGAGAAAGCACAAGAGAAATGTTTCTTCATCACCTTAACATCGACGTTGCCACAACGGCTTGGCACAAAAGAGCACTTGAGAAGTTGGTGCATAAGCCCGATCCGCGTGACAGGGTTTTCACCGCACCTCCTGTGAATTGTTCATTTCCATCCAAATTCGGCTTGGCGCACTTTCCCTGTTTGCGGGTTCTGTGCCACTGACTTGATCCAGCATCCCACGTTCTCCCGCGGTGCGTCCCTGGTTTGGCGGTAGGTAACATCGTTCTCTCGGCTGTGCCTCGTGGGTTAGCCATTGCGGTGCCGATTGCCTGTACAGCTATGGTGGCGCCCAGCAGGGTAACGCGAGATGTTGTGAGATTAAAGCATCGCACATAGCAACCCAAAGCCTGGCAAAGGATGTCCAGGCGGACTGGTAGGGATCGGAGAGTGCATGTGATGTGTGGCGGAAGGGATGCAAATGTTGTCGGTAGTGGCCTGTTGTCATCATTCGTTGTAATTGTAGGCAAGTGTCGAAGGGATGGCTATTGGGAAGGCGGGAAGATGGCACTGGGAGGAGAGATGCATCATTCGCCGTCCTACGTATTTATGTGCGTCAGTCGCGACGGTTGTGTGCAGATGTGGTATCTACATGTGGGTCTCTTAGTCAGAATGACATGACATGGTTGTTGCGGAGTGAGGTGCCACATCTGTTGCCCCGTGTGAGTGTGTTTGGTGGTTGACGGTAGGGCAATCTGTTATGTGGTTTGGCCCCACGCAATCCGAGCTCCCTTGTGTGGCTCAGTGGTGATTGAACTAGAGAACTTTATGGTGTAGTTGGATCATGGTTATGATTTGTGTTACATTCGCTTACTAGAGAACGTTAGGGTGTAGTATGATCAGTTGAAGATATATTGGATTTATATGGGTGTAATGTGATCAACATAGCTGGGGAAATGTATGGGGTACTAAGTCATCTTGGATTGAATTAGTATGAAGAAAACACAGACCTTTGAGTAATAGAAATGATGTTTGCGTCAAGTTAGATGGTATAACTACTTGGATTCGAGACCGGAGTTGAACTTGGGGATGGGCAGTTGGATTTGTGATATTTTGACCTGATCTTGGTGGCTTGTATGTGTGTCTCATGGCTATGAGCATGAATCGTAGTTGATAGACTTTGATGATTTTGCTAGCCCTCCCCAAGAATGTTATGAGTAAAGCATCATTATGGGAGGATGATTTGAATTAATTAGAATAGATGGCAAATTTAGTGGTATGTGTCTTGTTGGAGCAGCTGTCTCGCATTTATTGTGTGTTTGTGCTCATTTAGTTGCAGAAGTGATAGTATGTTGGTGGTAAATATATTAACCTTTGCATAGTTTGGATTTAGTTTGATGATTGTGATCTTGTAAAAAAAATCTCGGTGAACATATAATTTTTGGATCTGTAGTTATTCAATGGAAGCTTGTTTTATATTGGACTTAGATAACCATGATAGTTGGCTTAGTTGGATAATGGTTATGATTTCTGTTAGAATCACTCATTTGTAGTTTGAAACTCGAGAATTCAGGGTGTACTATGATCGGTCGAAGATGTATTGGATTTATATGGGTGTAATATGATCATGGTTTTTAAGGCGACGCCTTAGGGAGGGGGAGCGCTTTGACGCCCAGGCGACGACTAGGCGGACACTTTAGGCGCCCAAAGCGGTCGATTTTCTAAAGCGGAGGGGGAGCGCTCTGACGCCTAGGCGTTGCCTAGGCGAATCTTCAGGGACGCCTTAAAAACAAGGAATATGATCAACATAGTTATGGGAATTGATTGGCTACTAAATCATCTTGGATTGAATTAGTAGGAAGAAAACCGAGTTTTTTGAGTAAAAGAAATGATGTTTGCGACAAACTAGATGGTATAACTACTTGGATTCCATACCGGAGATAAACTTGGGGTTGGGCAGTTGGATTTGTGATATTTTGACCTCAGCTTTGTGGCTTGTATGTGCTTCGGGATTTGAGCATGCAGATGGGACACATGGATTGTAGTTGGTAGGCTTTGATGATTTTGCTAGCCCTCCCCAAGAATGTTATGAGTAAAGGATCAACATGGGAGAAGTATTTGGATTAATTATAACAGATGGGAATTTTAGTTGTATGCGTCTTGTTCGAGTAGCTGTCTCGCTCTTATGTGTTTGTGCTCATTTAGATGCAGTAGTAGTAAAAGGGTAATGCTTATGAAGTGATATTATATTGGTTGATAAATATATTAACCTTGGAATAGTTTGGTGATTGTGATCTTGAGAAATAAAAATCTTGGTGGATAAATAACATATAATTTTTGGACCTACAGTCATCCACTTGTAGCTTGTTTTATATTGGACTTAGATAACCATGATACTTGGCTTGGTTGGATTATGGTTGTGATTTGTGTTAGATTCACATATTTGGAGATTGAAAGTAGAGAAATTCAGGGTGTAGTTGGATCATGGTTATGATCTATGTTAGATTCGCACATCTTGGAGATTGAAACTACAGAACTTTAGAGTGTAGTTGGATCATGGTTATGATTTGTGTTAGATTCACACATTTGGAGATTGAAACTAGAGAATTTTATGGTGTAGTATGATCAGTCGAAAATATATTGGATTTATATGGGCGTAATATGATCAACATAGTTGTGAAAATTGATGCTACTAAATCATTTTGGATTGAATTAGTAGGAAGAAAACAAAGGTCTTTGAATAATAGAAATGATGTTTGCGTCAAGTTAGATGGTATAACTACTTGGATTCCAGATCGGAGATAAACTTTGGGCTGGGAAGTTGGATTTATGATATTTTGACCTGTGCTTGGTGCCTTGTTTGTGCCTTAAGGATATGAGAAAGCACAAGAGAAGTGTTTCTTGATCACCTTAACATCGACGTTGCCGCAACGGCTTGGCACAAAAGAGCACTTGAGAAGTTGGTGCATAAGCCCGATCCGCGTGACAGGGTTTTCACCGAACCTCCTGTGAATTGTTCATTTCCATCCAAATTTGGCTTGGCGCACTTTCCCTGTTTACGGGTTCTGTGCCACTGACTTGATCCAGCATCCCACGTTCTCCCACGGTGCGTCCCTGGTTTGGCGGTAGGTAACGTCGTGCTCTCGGCTGTGGCTCGTGGGTTAGCCATTGCGGTGCCGATTGCCTGTACAGCTATGGTGGCGCCCAGCAGGGTAACGCGAGATGTTGTGAGATTGAAGCATCGCACATAGCAACCCAAAGCCTGGCAAAGGATGTCCAGGCGGACTGGTAGGGATCGGAGAGTGCATGTGATGTGTGGCGGAAGGTATGCAAATGTTGTCGGTAGTGGCCTGTTGTCATCATTCGTTGTAATTGGAGCCAAGTGTCGACGGGATGGCTATTGGGAAGGCGGGAAGATGGCACTGGGAGGAGGGATGCATCATTCGCCATCCTACATGTGGGTCTCTTAGTCAGAATGACATGACATGGTTGTTGCTGAGTGAGGTGCCACATCTTTTGCCCCGTGTGAGTGTGTTTGGTGGTCGACGGTAGGGCAATCTGTTATGTTGTTTGGCCCCACACAATCGGAGCTCCCTTGTGTGGCTCAATGGTGATTGAACTAGAGAACTTTATGGTGTAGTTGGATCATGGTTATGATTTGTGTTACATTCGCTCATTTGAAGATTGAAACTAGAGAACTTTAGGGTGTAGCATATGATCAGTTGACGATATATTGGATTTATATGGGTGTAATGTGATCAGCATAGTTGGGGAAATATATGTGGTACTAAATCATCTTGGATTGAATTAGTATGAAGAAAACATAGACCTTTGAGTAATAGAAATGATGATTGCGTCATGTTAGATGGTATAACTACTTGGATTCGAGACCAGAGTTTAACTTGGGGATGGGCAGTTGGATTTGTGATATTTTGACCTGAGCTTGGTGGCTTGTATGTGTGCCTCATGGATATGAGCATGAATCGTAGTTGATAGACTTTGATGATTTTGCTAGCCCTCCCCAAGAATGTTATGAGTAAAGCATCATTATGGGAGGATGATTTGAATTAATTGAATAGATGGCAAATTTAGTGGTATGTGTCTTGTTGGAGCAACTATCTCGCATTTATTATGTGTTTGTGCTCATTTAGATGCAGAAGTGATATTATATTGGTGGATAAATATGTTAACCTTTGAAAAGTTTGGATTTGTTTGATGATTGTGATCTTGAAAAATAAAGATCTCGGTAGAACATGTAATTTTCGGATCTATAGATATTCAACGGAAGCTTGTTTTATATTGGACTTAGATAACCATGATACTTGGCTTAGTTGGATCATTGTTATGATTTGTGTTAGATTCGCTCATTTGGAGATAGAAACTCGAGAACTTTAGGATGTACTATGATGGGTCGAAGATATATTGGATTTATATGGATGTAATATGATCAACATAGCTATGGAAATTGATGGGCTAGTAAATTATCTTGGATTGAATTAGTAGGAAGAAAACCGAGTTTTTTGAGTAATAGAAATGATGTTTGCGACAAATTAGATGGTATTACTACTTGGATTTCAGACCGGAGAGAAACTTGGGGTTGGGCATTTGGATTTGTGATATTTTGACCTGAGCTTCGTGGATTGTATGTCCTTCAGGATATGAGCAAGTAGATGGTACACATGGATCGTATTTGGTAGGCTTTGATGATCTCGCTAGCCCTCCCCAAGAATGTATGAGTAAAGGATCATTATGGGAGGACGGTTTGGATTAATTAGCATAGATGGGAATTTTAGCAGTATATGTCTTGGTGGAGTAGTTGTCTCGCTCATTTAGATGCAGCAGTAGTAAAAGGGTAATGCTTATGAAGTGATATTATACTGGTTGATAAATATATTAATCTTGGAATAGTTTGGTGATTGTGATCTTGAGAAATAAAAATCTTGGTGGATAAATAACATATAATTTTTGGACCTATAGTCACCCACTTGTACCTTGTTTTATATTGGACTAAGATAACCATGATACTTGTCTTATATTGGACTAAGATATTGTTTTATATTGTGTTAGATTCACATATTTGGAGATTGAAAGTAGAGAACTTTAGGGTGTAGTTGGATCATGGTTACGATTTGTGTTAGATTCGCACATTTTGGAGATTGAAACTAGAGAACTTTAGAGTGTAGTTGGATCATGGTTATTATTTGTGTTAGATTCACACATTTGGAGATTGAAACTAGAGAACTTTAGGTTGTGGTATGATCAGTCGAAAATATATTGGATTTATATGGGTGTAATATGATCAACATAGTTGTGAAAATTGATGGGCTACTAAATCATTTTGGATTGAATTAGTAGGAAGAAAACAAAGATCTTTGAATAATAGAAATGATGTTTGCGTCAAGTTAGATGGTATAACTACTTGGATTCCAGACCGGAGATAAGCTTTGGGTTGGGCAGTTGGATTTGTGATATTTTGACCTGTGCTTGGTGCCTTGTTTGTGCCTTATGGATATGAGAAAGCACACGAGAAGTGTTGCTTGATCACCTAAACATCGACGTTGCCTCAACGCCTTGGCACAAAGGAGCACTTGAGAAGTTGGCGCATAAGCCTGATCCGCCTGACAAGGTTTTCACCGCACCTCCTGTGCATTGTTCATTTCCCTCCCAATTCGGTTGGCACACTTTCCCTGTTTGCGCGTTCTGTGCCACTTACTTGATCCGACATCCCACGTTCTCCCGCCGTGCATCCCTGGCTTGGCGGTAGATAACGTCGTTCTCTCGGGTGTGTCTCGTGGGTTAGCCATTGCGGTGCCTATTGCCTGTACGCCTATGGCGGCGCCCAGCAGGGTAACGCGAGATGTTGTGGGATTGAGGCACCGCACATAACAACCCAAAGCAGGGCAAAGGATGTCCAGGCAGATTGGTAGGGAGCGGAGAGTTCATGTGGCGGAAGGGATGAAAATGTTATCGGGAGTGGCATGTTGTCATCATTCGATGTAATTGGAGCCAAGTGTCGACTGGATGGCTATTGGGAAGGCGGGAAGATAGCACTGGGAGGAGAGAGGCATCATCCGCCACCGTACGTATTTATGTGCGTTAGCCGCGACGGTTGTGTGCAGATTTGATATCTACATGTGGGTCTCTTACTCAGAATGACATGACATGGTCGTTGTGGAGTTAGGTGCCACCTCTGTTGCCCCGTGTGAGTGTGTTTGGTGGTCGACGGTAGGGCAATCTGTTATGTGGTTTGGCCTCACGCAATCCGAGCTCCCTTGTGTGGCTCAGTGGTGATTGAACTAGATAACTTTATGGTGTAGTTGGATCATGGTTATGATTTGTGTTACATTCGCTCATTTGAAGATTGAAACGAGAGAACTTTAGGGTGTAGTATGATCAGTCGACGATATTTTGACTTAGGGATGGGAGTTGGATTTGTGATATTTTGACCTCAGCTTGGTGGCTTGTATGTGTGCCTCATGGATATGAGCATGAATCGTAGTTGGTAGACTTTGATGATTTTGCTAGCCCTCCCCAAAAATGTTATGAGTAAAGGATCATTATGGGAGGATCATTTGAATTAATTAGCATAGATGACAAATTTAGTGGTATGTGTCTTGTTGGAGCAGCTGTCTCGCATTTATTATGTGTTTGTGCTCATTTAGATGCAGAAGTGATAATGTATTGGTGGATAAATATATAAACCTTTGAATAGTTTGGATTTAGTTTGATGATTGTGATCTTGAAGAAAAAAAGATCTCGGCAGAACATATAATTTTTGGATCTATAGTTATTCAACGGAAGCTTGTTTTATATTGGACTTAGATAACCATAATACTTGGCTTAGTTGGATCATTGTTATGATTTGTGTTAGATTCGCTCATTTGGAGATTGAAACTCGAGAACTTTAGTGTGTAGTTGGATCATTGTTATGATTTGTGTCAGATCCGCTCATTTGGAGATTGAAACTCTAGAACTTTAGGGTGTACTATGATCGGTCGAAGATATATTGGATTTATATGGATGTAATATGATCAACATAGTTATGGAAATTGATGGGCTACTAAATCATCTTGGATTGAATTAGTAGGAAGAAAACCGAGTTTTTTGAGTAATAGAAATGATGTTTGCGTCAAATTAGATGGTATAACTACTTGGATTTTGGATCGGAGAGAACCTTGGGGTTAGGCAGTTGGATTTGTGATATTTTGACCTGAGCTTCATGGCTTGTATGTGCTTCAGGATATGAGCATGTAGATGGTACACATGGATCGCAGTTGGTAGGCTTTGATGATTTTGCTACCCCTCCCCAAGAATGTTATGAGTAACTGATCATTATGGGAGGACAGTTTGGATTAATTAGAATAGATGGGAATTTTAGCGGTATGTGTCTTGTTGGAGTAGCTGTCTCGCTCTTATGTGTGTGTGCTCATTTAGATGCAGTAGTAGTAAAAGGGTAATACTTATGAAGTGACATTATACTGGTTGATAAATATAATAACCTTGGAATAGTTTGGTGATTGTGATTTTGAGAAATAAAAATCTTGGTGGATAAATAACATATAATTTTTTGACCTACAGTCATCCACTTGTAGCTTGTTTTACATTGGACTAAGATAACCATGATACTTGGCTTGGTTGGATTATGGTTGTGATTTGTGTTAGATTCACATGTTTGGAGATTGAAAGAAGAGAACTTTAAGGTGTAGTTGGATCATGGTTATGTTTTGTGTTAGATTCGCACATCTTGGAGATTGAAACTAGAGAACTTTAGAGTGTAGTTGGATCATTGTTATGATTTGTGTTAGATTCACACATTTGGAGATTGAAACTAGAGAACTTTAGGGTGTAGTATGATCAGTCGGAAATATATTGTATTTATATGGGTGTAGTATGATCAAACATAGTTGTGAAAATTGATGGGCTACTAAATCATTTTGTATTGAATTAGTAGGAAGAAAACAAAGATCTTTGAATAATAGAAATGATGTTTGCGTCAAGTTATATGGTATAACTACTTGGATTCCAGACCGGAGATAAACTTTGGGCTGGGCAGTTGGATTTGTGATATTTGGACCTGTGCTTGGTGCCTTGTTTGTGCCTTATGGATATGAGAGCACACGAGAAGTGTTCCTTGATCACCTTAACATCGACGTTGCCGCAACGGCTTGGCACAAAGGAGCACTTGAGAAGTTGGTGCATAGAAGCCTGATCCGCCTGACAGGGTTTTCACCTCACCTCCTGTGCATTGTTCATTTCGCTCCCAATTCGGCTTGGCGCACTTTCCCTGTTTGCGGGTTCTATGCCACTGACTTGATCCGACATCCCACATCTCCCGTTGTGCGTTCCTGGCTTGGCGGTAGGTAACGTCTTGCTCCCGGGTGTGCCTCATGGGTTAGCCATTGCGGTGACGATTGCCTGTACGGCTATGGCGGCGCCCAGCAGGGTAACGCGAGATGTTGTGAGATTGAGGCATCACACATAGCAACCCAAAGCCAAGCAAAGGATGTTCAGGCGGACTGGTAGGGAGTGGAAAGTGCATGTGATGTGTGGCGAAAGGGATGAAAATGTTGTCGGGAGTGGCATGTTGTCATCATTCGTTGTAATTGGAGCCAAGTGTCGACAGGATGGCTATAGGGAAGGCGGGAATATATCATTGGGAGGAGAGAGGCATCATCCGCCACCCTACGTATTTATGTGCGTCACCCGCGACGGTTATGTGCAGATTTGGTATCTACATGTGGGTCTCTTACTCAGAATGACATGACATGGTTGTTGTGGAGTGAGGTGCCACATCTGTTGCCCCGTGTGAGTGTGTTTGGTGGTCGAAAGTAGGGCAATCTGTTATGTGGTCTGGCCTCACGCACATCCGAGCTCCCTTGTGTGGCTCGGTGGTGATTGAACTAGAGAACTTTATGGTGTAGTTCGATCATGGTTATGGTTTGTGCTACATTCGCTCATTTGAAGATTGAAACTAGAGAACTTTAGGGTGTAGTATCATCAGTCGACGATATATTGGATTTATATTGGTGTATTGTGATCAGCATAGCTGGGGAAATGTATGGGGTTCTAAATCATCTTGGATTGAATCAGTCGACGATATATTGGATTTATATTGGTGTATTGTGATCAGCATAGCTGGGGAAATGTATGGGGTTCTAAATCATCTTGGATTGAATTAGTATGAAGAATACACAGACCTTCGAGTAATAGAGATGATATTTGTGTCAAGTTAGATGGTATAACTACTTGAATTTCACACCGGAGTTTAACTTGGGGATGGGCAATGGATTTGTGATATTTTGACCCGAGCTTGGTGGCTTGTATGTGTGCCTCATGGATATGAGCATGAATCGTAGTTGGTAGACTTTGATGATTTTGTTAGCCCTCCCCAAGAATGTTATGAGTAAAGAATCATTATGGGAGGATGATTTGAATTAATTAGAATAGATGGCAAATGTATGGGGTTCTAAATCATCTTGGATTGAATTAGTATGAAGAATACACAGACCTTTGAGTAATAGAAATGATATTTGTGTAAAGTTAGATGGTATAACTACTTGAATTCCACACCGGAGTTTAACTTGGGGATGGGCAATGGATTTGTGATATTTTGACCCGAGCTTGGTGGCTTGTATGTGTGCCTCATGGATATGAGCATGAATCGTAGTTGGTAGACTTTGATGATTTTGTTAGCCCTCCCCAAGAATGTTATGAGTAAAGAATCATTATGGGAGGATGATTTGAATTAATTAGAATAGATGGCAATTTTTGTGGTATGTGTCTTGTTGGAGCAGCTATCTCGCATTTATTATGTGTTTGTGCTCATTTAGATGCAGAAGTGATATTATATTGGTGGATAAATATATTAACCTTTGCACCGTTTGGATTTAATTTGATGATTGTGATCTTGAAAAAAAAGATCTAGGTAGAACATATAATTTTTGGATCTATAGTTATTCAATGGAAGGTTCTTTTATATTGGACT
Source organism: Hordeum vulgare subsp. vulgare (assembly GCF_904849725.1). Taxonomy (NCBI): domain Eukaryota; kingdom Viridiplantae; phylum Streptophyta; class Magnoliopsida; order Poales; family Poaceae; genus Hordeum; species Hordeum vulgare. The sequence goes on from NC_058523.1 coordinate 309,522,192, forward strand.
TACATAACCATGCTACTTGGCTTAGTTGGATCATTGTTATGATTTGTGTTAGATATGCATATTTGTAGTTTGAACCAGAGAACTTTATGGTGCAGTTGGATCATGGTTATGAATTGAGTTAGATTCGCACATCTTGGAGATTGCAACTAGAGAACTTTAGAGTGTGGTTGGATCATGGTTATGATTTGTGTTAGATTCACCCATTTGGAGATTGAAACTAGAGAACTTTAGGGTGTATTATGATCATGGTTATGATTTGTGTTAGATTCACACATTTCGAGATTAAAACTAGAGAACTTTAGGGTGTAGTATGATCAGTTGAAAATATATTGGATTTATATGGGTGTAATATGATGAACATAGTTGTGAAAATTGATGGGCTACTAAATCATTATGGATTGAATAAGTACGAAGAAAACAAAGGTCGTTGAATAATAGAAATGATGTTTGCGTCAAGTTAGATGGTATAACTACTTGGATTCCAGACCGGAGATAAACTTTGGGCTGGGAAGTTGGGTTTATGATATTTTGACCTGTGCTTGGTGCCTTGTTTGTGCCTTATGGATATGAGAAAGCACACAAGAAGTGTTGCTTGATCACCTTAACATGGACATTGGCGCAACTTAGCACAAAGGAGCATTTGAGAAGCTGGTGCATAAGACTGATCCGCCTGACAGGGTTTTCAGCGCACCTCCTGTGCATTGTTCATTTCCCTCCCAATTCGGCTTGGCCCACTTTCCCTGTTTGCGGCTTCGGTGCCACTGACTTGATCCGGCATCCCACATTCTCCCGCCATGCGTCCGTGGCTTGGCGGTAGGTAACGTCGTGCTCTTGGGTGTGCCTCGTGGGTTAGCCATTGCGGTGCCGATTGCCTATACGGCTGTGGCGGCGCCCAGCAGGGTAACGCGAGATGTTGTGAGATTGAGGCATCTCACATAGCAACCCAAAGCAAGGCAAAGGATTTCCAGGCGGACTGGCAGGGAGCGGAGAGTGCATGTGATGTGTGGCGGAAGGGATGAAAATGTTGTCGGGAGTGGCCTGTTGTCATCATTCGTTGTAATTGGAGCCAGGTGTTGATGGGATGGGTATTGGGAAGGCGGGAAGATAGCAGTGGGAGGAGAGAGGCATCATCTGCCACCCTACATATTTATGTGCGTCAGCCTCGACGGTTGTGTGCAGATTTGGTATCTACTTGTGGGTCTCTTACTCAGAATGACATGACATGGTTGTTGTGGAGTGAGGTGCCACATCTGTTGCCCCGTGTGAGTGTGTTTGGTGGTCGACGGTAGGGCAATCTGTTATGTGGTTTGGCCTCACGCAATCCGAGCTCCCTTGTGTGGCTCAGTGGTGATTGAACTAGATAACTTTATGGTGTTGTTGGATCATGGTTATGATTTGTGTTACATTCGCTCATTTGAAGATTGAAACTAGAGAACTTTAGGGTGTAGTATGATCAGTCGACGATATATTGGATTTATATGGGTGTAATGTGATCAACTTAACTGGGGAAATGTAAGGGGTACTAAATCATCTTGGATTGAATTAGTATGAAGAAAACACAGACCTTTGAGTAATAGAAATGATGTCTGCGTCAAGTTAGATGGTATAACTACTTGGATTCCACACCGGAGTTTAACTTGGGGATGGGCAGTTGAATTTGTGATATTTTGACATAACTTGGTGGCTTGTATGCGTGCCTCCTGGATATGAGAATGAATCGTAGTTGGTAGACTTCGATGATTTTGTTAGCCCTCCCCAAGAATGTTATAAGTAAAGGATCATTATGGGAGGATGATTTGAATTTATTAGAATAGATGGCAAATTAAGTGGTATGTGTCTTGTTGGAGCAGCTATCTCGCATTTATTATGTGTTTGTGCTCATTTAGATGCAGAAGTGATATTATATTGGTGGATAAATAAATTAACCTTTGAAAAGTTTGGATTTGTTTGATGATTGTGATCTTGAAAAATAAAGATCTCGGTAGAACATATAATTTTTGGATCTATAGTTATTCAACGGAAGCTTGTTTTATATTGGACTTAGATAACCATGATACTTGGCTTAGTTGGATCGTTATTATGATTTGTGTTAGATTCGCTCATTTGGAGATTGAAACTCGAGAACTTTAGTGTGTAGTTCGATCATTGTTATGATTTGTGTTAGATTCGCTCATTTGGAGATTGAAACTCGAGAACTTTAGGGTGTACTATGATGGGTCGAAGATATATTGGATTTATATGGATGTAATATGATCAACATAGTTATGGAAATTGATGGGCTACTAAATCATCTTGGATTGAATTAGTAGAAAGAAAACCGAGTTTTTTGAGTAATAGAAATGATGTTTGCGACAAATTAGATGGTATGTCTACTTGGATTTCAGACCGGAGAGAAACTTGGGGTTGGGCAGTTGGATTTGTAATATTTTGACCTGAGCTTCATGGCTTGTATGTACTTCAGGATATGAGCATGTAGATGGTACACATGGATCGTATTTGGTAGGCTTTGATGATCTCGCTAGCGCTCCCCAAGAATGTATGAGTAAAGGATCATTATGGGAGGACGATTTGGATTAATTAGCATAGATGGGAATTTTAGCGGTATGTGTCTTGGTGGAGTAGTTGTCTCGCTCTTATGTGTTTGTGCTCATTAGATGCAGTAGTAGTAAAAGAGTAATGCATATGAACTGATATTATACTGGTTAATAAATATATTAACCTTGGATAGTTTGGTGATTGTGATGTTGAGAAATAAAAATCTTGGAGGATAAATAACCTATAATTTTTGGACCTATAGTCATCCACTTGTAGCTTGTTTTATATTGGACTAAGATAACCATGATACTTGGCTTGGTTGGATTATGGTTGTGTTAGATTCACATATTTGGAGATTGAAAGTGGAGAACTTTAGGGTGTAGTTGGATCATGGTTATGATTTGTATTAGATTCGCATATTTTGGAGATTGAAACTAGAGAACTTTAGAGTGTAGTTGGATCATGTTATGATTTGTGTTAGATTCACACATTTGGAGATTGAACCTAGAGAACTTTAGGGTGTAGTATGATCAATCGAAAATATACTGGATTTATATGGGTGTAATATGATCAACATAGTTGTGAAAATTGATGGGCTACTAAATCATTTTGTATTGAATTAGTAGGTAGAAAACAAAGATCTTTGAATAATAGAAATGATGTTTGCGTCAAGTTAGATGGTATAACTATTTGGATTCCAGACCGGAGATAAGCTTTGGGTTGGGCAGTTAGATTTGTGATATTTTGACCTGTGCTTGGTGCCTAGTTTGTGTCTTATGGATATGAGAAAGCACACGAGAAGTGTTGCTTGATCACCTAAACATCGACGTTGCCTCAACGCCTTGGCACAAAGGAACACTTGAGAAGTTGGTGCATAAGCCTGATCCGCCTGACAGGGTTTTCACGCACCTCCTGTGCATTGTTCATTTCCCTCCCAATTCGGCTTGGCACACTTTCCCTGTTTGCGGGTTCTGTGCCACTGACATGTTCCGGCATCCCACGTTCTCTCGCCGTCCATCCCTGGCTTGGCGGTAGGTAACGTCGTTCTCTCGGGTGTGCCTCGTGGGTTAGCCATTGCGGTGCCGATTGCCTGTACGGCTATGGCGGCGCCAAGCGGGGTAACGCGAGATGTTGTAAGATTGAGGCACCGCATATAACAACCCAAAGCGAGGCAAAGGATGTCCAGGCAGACTGGTAGGGAGCGGAGAGTTCATGTGATGTGTGGCCGAAGGGATGAAAATGTTGTCGGGAGTGGCCTGTTGTCATCATTGGTTGTAATTGGAGCCAAGTGTCGACGGGGTGGCTATTGGGAAGGCGGGAAGATAGTATTGGGAGGAGATAGGCATCATTCGCCACCCTATGTATTTATGTGCGTCATCCGTGACGGTTGTGTGCAGATTTTGTATCTACATGTGGGTATCTTACTCAGAATGACATGCCATGGTTGTTGTGGAGTGAGGTGCCACAACTGTTACCCCGTGTGAGTGTGTTTGGTGGTCGACGGTAGGGCAATCTGTTATGTGGTTTGGCCTCACGCAATCCGAGCTCCCTTGTGTGGCTCAGTGGTGATTGAACTAGATAACTTTATGGTGTCGTTGGACCATGGTTATGATTTGTGTTACATTCGCTCATTTGAAGATTGAAACTTGAGAATTTTAGGGTGTAGTATGATCAGTCGACGATATATTGGATTTATATGGGCGTAATGTGATCAGGTTAACTGGGGAAATGTAAGGGGTACTAAATCATCTTGGATTGAATTAGTATGAAGAAAACACAGACCTTTGAGTAATAGAAATGATGTTTGCGTCAAGTTAGATGGTATAACTACTTGGGTTCCAGACCAGAGTTTAACTTGGGGATGGGCAGTTGGATTTGTGATATTTTGACCTGAGCTTGGTGGCTTGTAGGTGTGCCTCATGGATATGAGCATGAATCGTACTTGGTAGACTTTGATGATTTTGCTAGCCCTCCCAAGAATGTCATGAGTAAACGATCATTATGGAAGGATGATTTGAATTAATTAGAATAGATGGCAAATTTAGTGGTATGCGTCTTGTTAGATCAGCTGTCTGGCATTTATTATGTGTTTGTGTTCATTTAGATGCAGAAGTGATATTATATTGGTGGATAAATATATTAACCTTTGCACAGTTTGGATTTAGTTTGATGATTGTGATCTTGTAAAAAAAATCTCGGTAGAACATATAATTTTTGGATCTATAGTTATTCAATGAAAGCTTGTTTTATATTGGTCGTAGATAACCATGATACTTGGCTTAGTTGGATAATGGTTATGATTTGTGTTAGATTTGCTCATTTGTAGATTGAAACTCGAGAATTTAGGGTGTACTATGATCGGTCGAAGATATATTGGATTTATATGGGCGTAATATGATCAACATAGTTATGGAAAATTAATGGCTACTAAATCATCTTGGATTGAATTAGTAGGAAGAAAACCGAGTTTTTTGAGTAATAGAAATGATGTTTGCGACAAATTAGATGGTATAACTACTTTGATTACAGACCGGAGATAAACTTGGGGTTGGGCAGTTGGATTTGTGATGTTTTGACCTTAGCTTCGTGGCTTGTATGTGCTTCTGGATATGAGCATGTAGATGGTACACATGGATCGTAGTTGGTAGGCTTTGATGATTTTGCTAGCCCTCCCCGAGAATGTTATGAGTAAAGGGTTATTATAGGAGGACGATTTGGATTAATTAGAACAGATGGGAATTTTAGCGGTATGTGTCTTGTTGGAGTAGCTGTCTCGCTCTTATGTGTTTGTGCTCATTTAGATGCACTAGTAGTAAAAGGGTAATGCTTATGAAGTGATATTATATTGGTTGATAAATATATTAACCTTGGAATAGTTTGGTGATTGTGATCTTGAGAAATAGAAATCTTGGTGGATAAATAACGTATAATTTTTGTACCTATAGTCATCCACTTGTAGCTTGTTTTATATTGGACTTTGATAACCATGATACTTGGCTTGGTTGGTTTATGGTTGTGATTTGTGTTAGATTCACATATTAAAGATTGAAAGTAGAGAACTTTAGGGTGTAGTTGGATCATGGTTATGATTTCTGTTAGATTCGCACATCTTGGCGATTGAACCTAGAGAACTTTAGGTTGTAGTTGGATCATGGTTATGATGTGTTAGATTCACACATTTGGAGATTGAAACTAGAGAACTTTAGAGTGTAGTTATTGATCAGTCAAAAATATATTGTATTTATATAGGTGTAATATGATCAACGTAGTTGTGGAATCTGATGTGTTACTAAATCATATTGGTTTGAAATAGTAGGAAGAAAACAAAGATCTTTGAGTAATTGAAATGATAATTTCGTCATGTTAGATGATATAACTACTTGAATTCCTGACCGGAGATAAACTTGGGGTTGCACAGTTGGGTTTGTGATATTTTGACCTGAGCTTGGTGGCTTGTTTGTGCGTTATGGATATTATGGATATGAGAAAGCACATGAGAAGCTTTGCTTGATCACCTTAACATCGACATTGCCGCAACGGCTTGGCACAAAGGAGAACTTCATGAAGTTGGTGCATAAGCCTGATCTGCGTGACAAGGATTTCACCTCTTCGCACACCTCCTATGCATTGTTCGTTTCCCTTCTAATTCGGCTTGGCCTACTTTCCCTGTTTGCGGGTTCTGTGCCACTAACTTGATCCGGCATCCAACATTCTCCAGCCGTGCGTCCCTGGCTTAGCGGCAGGTAATGTCGTGCTCTCGGGTGTGTATCGTGGGTTAGCCATTGCGGTGCCGACTGCCTGTACGACTATGGCATCGCCCAACAGGGTAATACGAGATGTTATGAGATTGAGGCATGGCACATAGCAACCCAAAGCCTGGTAAAGGATGCCCAACCGGACCGGTTGGAAGCGGAGAGTGCATGTGAGGTGTGGCAGAAGGGATGAAAATGTTGTCGGGACTGACATGTTGTCGTCATTCGTTGTCATTGGAGCCAAGCGTCGAGGGGATGGCTATTGAGAAGGCGGGTAGATGGCACTGGTTGGAGAGAGGCATCATCCGCCACCCTACGTATTTGTGTGTCAGCCGCGGCGGTCGTGTGCAGATTCTCTGGTATCTGCATGTGGGTCTGTTACTCGCAATGACATGTCATGGTTGTTGTGGAGTGAGGTGCCACATCCATTGCCCCGTGCAAGTGTGTTTGGTGGTTGGCGATAGGGGAATCTGCTATGTGTGTTGGCCTCATGCAATTCGAGCTCCCTTGTGTGGTGCAATTTGAGCTCCCTTGTGTGGCTCAGTGGTGATTGAACTAGAGAACTTTATGGTGTAGTTGGATCATAGTTATGATTTATGTTAGATTCGTTCATTTGGAGATTGAAACTAGAGAACTTTAGGGTGTAGTATGGTCAGTCGATATATTGGATTTATATAGGTGTAATATGATCAAAATAGTTGTGGAAATGTATGGGTTACTAAATCATCTTGGATTGAATTAGTATGAAGAAAACAAAGACCTTTGAGTAGTAGAAATGATGTTTGCCTCAAGTTAGATGGTGTTGAGCAGTTGGGTTTGTGATATTTTGACCCGAGCTTGGTGGCTTCTATGGATATGAGCATGTAGATGATACACATGGATCGTAGTTCGTAGACTTTGATGATTTTGCTATCCCTCCTCAAGAATGTTATGAGTAAAGAATCATTATGGAAGGATGATTTGAATTAATTAGAATAGATGATAATTTTAGGGGTATGTGTCTTGTTGGAGTTATCATTTTAGGGGTATGTGTCTTGTTGGAGCAGTTGTCTCGTTTTTATTATGTGTTTGTGCTCATTTAGATGCAGTAGTAGTAAAAGGGTAATACTTATGAAGTGATATTATATTGATGGATAAATATATTAACCTTTGAACAGTTTGGATTTAGTTTGGTGATTGTGATCTTGAAAAAATATCTCGTTGGAACATTTAATTTTTGGATCTATAGCTATCCAATGAAAGCTTGTTTTATATAGGACTTAGATAACCATGATACTTGGCTTAGTTGGATCATGGTCATGATTTGTGTTAGATTCACATATTTGAAGATTGAAAGTAGAGAAATTTAGCCCTGTTGCAGCCTTGTAGGAAGCACACCTAAGCTCACATGGAACGTATGCCCTGTTGCAGCCTCGCTCGCCAGGTACCCACAGTCGTGTCTCTCTCTCTCTTGATTTGATCCCAATAATTTATCTGCTTTATTTCTGTGGATTCTGTTTTATCTATGCCTGCTATGTGTTTGACAAAAGTCCAAGCAGGCTGAGGGAAAGATGTGCTTAGTTTTTTACTCGAGTATTTCATCTTTTTTCTGAAATTTAGCTCCAGTGAACTGAATTTTGTTGGCATCCCTTTTTTCCTGCAGGTCAATATCATCTCATCTCACTACAATCATGCCACATGACCTGGCGAGCTCACTCCTTACTCATTCTATGTACCAGTTCTGTAGCTTTATTCACTAAACTGAGAGATGATGCTTGTGCTCAACCTGATGTTATTTGCTCGATTTTGACCATGCTGGCTGCAATAATCAATCTATTTGATATGAGGCCTATAAGCTATCCTTCATTGACCTTTGGTTACAAATCCTGGAGCTATTCTTGATGTTTTAAGTGGCATTTGTTAGAACCCATTACCACCTTTTTTTGGCTGTGATTCATCTTTGCCATACTTGTGTTAGTAAACTGAACTGAGAATGTTAGATAATTTTATCTGATTTTCGATTTTGCAGCTGCAGCCGCCCACTGTATGTGGCGGTGGGTTACTTCTCCTGGTGCAGTAATACCATTTTAGAGTGTCATGTGTTTGCAACTATCCTTATCTGCTGCTAACAAGGCACCGGTTCAGAGAAAAGTAAAGGGTCAAACGAAGTAAGCTGATAATAAATTTTTCCACTTGGATATGGTTTTTTGTACTGCTCTAATTTGTCCTGGCTAAATTAACTATTTTCTATATGCCCAGTCTTGTGTCCCATGTGTTTTTCAGACGTTGAGGTCTATTCATTCATATGTAGCTCGATTGCACAGCGCGAGGCAGCAATGGTGGCAGCGTGTCGAAAGAAGTGGAGAAGAAGGTTCCTCCAGCTTCCATCCATGAATGGTGTGGGTCCGATGCCTTAGGTAAATTTCGGCTCTTCCTTCATTTCTTCATCTTCAGTTGAAGAATCAACCGTCTACTGTTTGTCTTCTTGAACGGTGGCATGCGGCAATGTTGGGGACCAGCGAGGAAGATGGCTGGTGTGCATTGTTTGAAATAAAGCTGAAGTAAGCCACCACTGTGCCTACTTGGCGGACCATCTTGGTGTTTCAGCAACAAGAGCTGCACATGTTAGCTTTCTCTCTTGCAACTTCTTTTCAACAATCAGTGGCACAAAGAGATGATTAATATGTCATCTTGTTGAGTCAATCCTGTCCAGAAAAATCAAGACGGTGTGCAGGCAGTTGGTCAGGTTGCCAAGACCAAATTGTCTTCACCCGACAAAACCTGCAACTTCTTAACAGCGGCTGCATGCATGTTGGGTTAAACTTCTCTCTGATGCATGCATGTACTGCATGTCGGCAGCAGCAACACTTACGTGACTTAGTGGTTAAGGTAGTAGCATGTAGCAACATAGCTTACTAGTTAAGCTAGTATGTAGTGACATAAGTGTTTATGTACTAGTAGTAGATATTTTGCTCTTAGTCGGTTCGACCTAGTATAAAAGGAGCTGCACACCCCCCGGTTGTAATCAGGCCATCCATTCCAAATCCAGCAAAGGAAGCAAGCTAGCTTCTAGTAGTAGTGGTAGTACTGGTACACCGTGAGTTTCTCACTTGTATCAGTGTGTATCTCCACTCACTTGTATCAGTGTGTATCTCCAGAATATATCAAGTGTGTGCTACTAGTTCGTACTAGCTTCAGTATACTTTGTTTTCCTTGACTTCGTGTGATCATCGACAGCCAACTACTTTGTAGTCTGGGCTAACAATTGGTATCAGAGCCTCAGGTTGCGGTAACCATGTCGGGTGGTTCCAAGTCGCAGCCATCACAGGACGGCTCACAGTCGCCGGCTCCGCGGGAGTGGCAAGGGTGCAGCCGGTCCAGGCACGGCCGTGGCAGTGAGGTCGTGGTTAGGGAGATCGTGCGCGAGACTGTAGTCACTGATAGCGTACCCATCACCTTCCCGATGCTCACGCACTCGAACTACAACGAGTGGGCGTTGATCATGGAGTGCAACCTCCATGCGGCGAGCATGTGGGTTCCCATGAAGGACGACACAGTCGACAAGGAGGACAGGAAAGCCGTGGCGGCACTCATGCGTGCCACACCGTCGGAGATGCACGGCATGCTCGCGGCGAAGGCAAGCGCCAAGAGGCGTGGGAAATCATCCAGACCCAGTGCCCCGGTAGCAACCGCGTGCGCGAGGCGAATGCGCAGAAGCTGCGGGCGGACTTCGAGAACATCACCTTCAAGGAGGGCGAGCTCGTTGACGACTTCGCCATGCGGATCTCCAGCCTTGCGTCGCAACTCCGCGCACTCGGCGACACCATGGACGACGCGAGAGTCGTGCGGAAATTTCTCCATGTCGTGCCACCTCGCTTCGCTCAGGTAGCAGTCTCCATCGAAACCTTGCTTGACCTGAGTGAGCTCTCCATCGAGGAGCTAACGGGCCAGTTGCGGGTGGTCGAGGACCGTCTTGAAGACGGCCGCGAGAGCTTCGGCGGCGGACAACTCCTACTCTCGAAGGAGTGGGAGGCAAGCAAGGGTCATGGACGTGATGGCTGTGCCCCGCGCAACGGAGGCGGCACCAACGGGGCCGGCACTAGGGGAGGCGGCACCAGCAGAGGCGGCGGTCGCACCCAGGGCAGGGCCGGGCGAGGTGCTAGCAAGGAGGTCCGAGACAGGTGCCGGTATTGCAACATCAAGGGCCACTGGGCCCATGAATGCCGCAAGAGGATAGCCGATGAGGATGCCGCAGCCGCGGCGAACCTCGTCGAGGTTGAAGAGGACGGTGGGCCAACAATAATGATGGCTTGCGTCGAGACCATGCAGGAGGGCCTAGCGCCTCCGGCGACCATGGTCCCGACAAGCATCAAAGCCGTGCCAGAGGGCGCAGCCCCTCCGACGACCACGGTGCCGGAAATCGTCAAGTCCGTGCGGGAGGCACGGAGCTCTTCAACTAATCCCCTCCCGACATCAGTAGCGCTCTCCCCGACAACAACGTTCTCGGGGGCCTACGATTGGGAGGCGATGAAGACCCAGGTGTGGGGAGCCACACCCCGGCAACCACGTCCCCTGTGGAGCTGGTGAAGCCCGTGCAAGTTGGCACGACAACGGCGTCCCCGACATCCTCGGGACCCGACAAGCCAGTGTCAGGAGGCACGGCAATGGCGCATCTGGTGGGACACGTCCCAACCATGATGTTGGCGACCACTGAACCCATGCAAGAGCACACGTCAACTCAGGTCGGCCACACCCGGAAAACCAGGTTCTCCAGGTTCTGCAAGCCCGTGTGGGTGACACGGCACTCTTTACTCGCCTCAACACCAACTCTGACAGGCCACTCACCGACAACGTTGTTTTCGGGGCCTTTCAAGTGGGAGGCAAAGAAGACACAGTCATGGGGCGGCAATGACTCGACCATGACATTGGCGACCAACGAGGTCGTGCAGGATGCGTGGGGCTCTCTGGTCGGCCACACTACAATCCCGGTGCGCTCGGGGTCCATTGAGTCCGTGCGGGAGGCACGACTCATGACTGTCGGGGAAGACCCGCCAAACAATTCTGATGGGAAGAGCGACGCGAACTTCGCTGTAATGAGAGGAGCCACCAATGTCCGGCACATCGACCCCGGAAAGGGAGTTCTCGGGCAGTGCAACGTCTCGCACAGCGACCCCGGAAAACGCTACCTCGGGATGTGCAACTCCAAGAAGCTTGACCCTGACAAGCATGGCGTCCGGCACAATGACTCCGGGAAGAGCGACGCGAACTTCGTTGTAATCTTCAATCAGTGCGACGTCCGACACATCGACCCCGGGAAGGGAGTTCTCGGGCAGTGCAACGTCTGGCACAGCAACCCCGGAAAACACTACCTCGGGATGTGCAACTCCAAGAAGCTTGACCCTGACAAGCATGGCGTCCGGCACAATGACACCGGGAAGGGAGTTCATGAGCAGTGTGACCTTGGGAACTGCGACCCCGGCAACACTGACGCCCACGAGTGACGTGGTTCCCAGGCCATTCGTGTCCCCGCTAACAGTGCGGCCAGATCTGTTCGATGTCAACAACGTCGTTGGTGTTGCACACAGGTTTCAAGGCCTAGGGGGACCTTCTCGGCAAGCATGCGAGACGACCGCAAACCCCGAAGAGGCGGACATCCCGACGAAGGGACTTGATCACGATCGGATCCAGAAGCTACGCGACAAGGTCGGGATCATGAACATCAAGCGCCTCCGACAGGATTGAGGGAGAGATTGTTGAGTCAATCCTGTCCAGAAAAACCAAGACGGTGTGCAGGCAGTTGGTCAGGTTGCCAAGACCAAATTTTCTTCACCCGGCAAAACCTGCAACTTCTTAACAGCGGCTGCATGCATGTTGGGTTAAACTTCTCTTTGATGCATGCATTTACTGCATGTCGGCAGGAGCAACACTTACGTGACTTAGTGGTTAAGGTACTCCCTCCGTTCCGTGTATAAGTCATTTACGTAGTTCTAGATCACTAATTTGAGGAATTAAATATGTGTTATATGTCATGAAAAGTATATCACTAGATTTCTACACGGATGTAGTTTCTAAATATGTATTTTTTATCACATATGATACATATTTAGATAGTTAAATTGTCGACCTAGAACTACGCGAATGACTCATACACCGGAACGGAGGTAGTAGTAGCATGTAGCAACATAGCTTACTAGTTAAGCTAGTATGTAGTGACGTAAGTGCTTATGTACTAGTAGTAGATAGTTTGCTCATAGTGGGTTCGGCCTAGTATAAAAGGAGCTGCGCACACCCCGGTTGTAATCAGGCCATTCATTCCAAATCCAGCAAAGGAAGCAAGCTAGCTTCTAGTAGTAGTGGTAGTCTAGTACACCGTGAGTTTCTCACTTGTATCAGTGTGTATCTCCAGAATATATCAAGTGTATGCTACTAGTTCGTACTAGCTTCAGTATACTTTGTTTTCCTTGACTTCGTCTGATCATTGACAGCCAGCTACTCTGTAGTCTGGGCTAACAATCCTCCTCTTTGTTCAGGGTGAGGAACTTAGGAAGCAGACCGGTGCTGCAGCATACATCGAATGCAGCGTGGAGACACATCAGGTGCAATAAAGACCAGGAATTATGATTGGTTCTCATTTGTTTGACCAAAAGTTTGCTGGTACATCAGTTTAAGCTACTGTTAATGGACCAAAAGTTAATGTTGTTGGCCTTGCCAGAATGCCATGGTTGTCTTCCACACTGCCTTCAAAGGGGTCCTTCAGCCTCCAAGGAGAAGGGAACTGATGACTGACAGGGAAAAAAACTAGGCGAAGCTCTGGATGCTCGATCGAGTAAGCACACACTTATTATCACTCTACTTCGTCGATTGTCCACATGGCAAGCAAGATGTCATGGAGCAAATTTGAGGAATAGTCTGCTCACACCATGGTCACCTTACCTCAAAATTGACATATTATAATCTACGAACTACTGTTTAGGCAGGGCTTTATACTTCAAGTAAACTATACAACCAAATGATTGTTCCAAAAATTCAAATTTGCACCATGCTTTCCACCTCATCTTCCTGCTAAACTACCCTCTTAATTGTACGACAGACACTTGATGTGTGGTCATACGTGTGTGATGAAGCATGGTGTAATAGAAAATTGGCGATTGAAGTTTTTTGACATACCATGGGTTTCTTTCTGCCTCTATTTGATGCTCGGTGGTGCTGATCCGAAGGTCCTGACGGACCCTGCTCTGGACATGTCTCCTTGATTTCTGTACACCCAGAATATTTAGCTCATGTTGCCCTTCCATCATGCACCCAGAATAGTTTACCTTTTTTGCTTTTTATATTTAGCTCATGCTGTGCCTCGTGGGTTAGCCATTGCGGTGCCGATTGCCTGTACAGCTATGGTGGCGCCCAGCAGGGTAACGCGAGATGTTGTTTGATTGAAGCATCGCCAATAGCAACCCAAAGCCTTGCCAAGGATGTCCAGGCGGACTGGTAGGGATCGGAGAGTGCATGTGATGTGTGGCGGAAGGGATGCAAATGTTGTCGGTAGTGCCCTGTTGTCATCATTCGTTGTAATTGGAGCCAAGTGTCGACGAGATGGCTATTGGGAAGGCGGGAAGATGGCACTGGGAGGAGAGAGGCATCATTCGCCACCCTACGTATTTATGTGCGTCAGCCGCGACGGTTGTGTGCAGATGTGGTATCTACATGTGGGTCTCTTAGTCAGAATGACATGACATGGTTGTTGTTGAGTGAGGTGCCACATCTCTTGCCCCGTGTGAGTGTGTTTGGTGGTTGACGGTAGGGCAATGAGTTATGTGGTTTGGCCTCACGCAATCCGAGCTCCCTTGTGTGGCGCAGTGGTGATTGACCTGGATAACTTTATGGTGTAGTTGGATCATGGTTATGATTTGTGTTACATTCGCTCATTTGAAGATTGAAACTCGAGAACTTTAGGGTGTAGTATATGATCAGTCGACGATATATTGGATTTATATGGGTGTAATGTGATCAACATAGTTGGGGAAATATATGTGGTACTAAATCATCTTGGATTGAATTAGTATGAAGAAAACATAGACCTTTGAGTAATAGAAATGATGATTGCGTCAAGTTAGATGGTATAACTACTTGGATTCCACTCCGGAGTTTAACTTGGGGATGGGCAGTTGAATTTGTGATATTTTGACCTGAGCTTGGTGTCTTTTATGTGTGCCTCCTAGGTATGAGCATGAATCGTAGTTGGTAGACTTTGATGATTTTGTTAGCCCTCCCCAAGAATGTTATGAGTAAAGGATCATTATGGGAGGATGATTTGAATTAATTAGAATAGATGGCAAATTTAGTGGTATGTGTCTTGTTGGAGCAACTATCTCGCATTTATTATGTGTTTGTGCTCATTTAGATGCAGAAGTGGTATTATATTGGTGGATAAATATGTTAATCTTTGAATAGTTTAGATTTAGTTTGATGATTGTGATCTTGAAAAAAAAAGATCTCGGCAGAACATATAATTTTTGGATCTATAGTTATTCAACGGAAGCTTTTTCGAGAAAACGCAGAGATGTGCGTTTCTTTGTATTGAAAAGAGGGGAAGTCAGTCTCAGAGGAGACGATTACAGCAGGTTACATGCAGTTTCAGTGAACATCCCAGGATGGGGGCAAGACTACCCTAAGCCCCTTGTCCCCGGCTCTAGCCCAACACCTCATCTCATCTTTGATCCCATCCGAGAGCTCGGAGAGCGACGGAGTGGCATGATCAAATACACACGCATTCCTATGTTTCCAGATCATCCATGGAACTAGCAGCGTGGTGGACCTCAGCGCCTTGCGGAGTGATGGTGGAGTTGCATCTCTCACCCTAATCCACCAATCTTGAATGGAGATATCCTGCTCCGGTGTGTGGGCTGGTAAGCGCAGCCAGGAGAGAGCCTCGTGCCAGGCTTGCCGCGCGAAGGGGCAGGCCAGTAGCAGGTGGTGGATGGTCTCTGGCTCTTGGTCGCAAAGCAGGCAGCGGGCGTGATGTGGGAGGCCGCGGCGAGCAAGTCTGTCCGCGGTCCAGCATCGGTCCAGGTTCGCAAGCCAATGGAAGAACTTAACCTTCGGCGGAGCCCATCCCTTCCAGATTAACTGCCAGGAATGGCAAGTGATGGATCCGTGGAAGGTTGCCTGATAGCAGGATCGCGCCGAGTATTCTCCATTGGCAGTCCATTTCCAAACAAGCTTGTCTGGCTCAGCGGACAAGGTGGTGTGCGTGACGCGCTGCCATGTCGCCAGGTATTGGCCAATCTCTTGCAGCCCCACGACGCCGCGGATGTCACGGACCCAGGCATTGCCGGCTAGGCCTTCCGCCACCGTCCGCACCCTTCTCCTGTTCTTGGGGATGCATAGGTACAGCAGGGGTGCTAGATCGCGAATCGACTGCCCATGCAGCCTTGTTTTATATTGGACTTAGATAACCATAATACTTGGCTTAGTTGGATCATTGTTATGATTTGTGTTAGATTCGCTCATTTGGAGATTGAAACTCGAGAACTTTAGTGTGTAGTTGGATCATTGTTATGATTTGTGTCAGATCCGCTCATTTGGAGATTGAAACTCGAGAACTTTAGGGTGTACTATGATCGGTCGAAGATATATTGGATTTATATGGATGTAATATGATCAACATAGTTATGGAAATTGATGGGCTACTAAATCATCTTGGATTGAATTAGTAGGAAGAAAACCGAGTTTTTTGAGTAATAGAAATGATGTTTGCGTCAAATTAGATGGTATAACTACTTGGATTTTGGATCGGAGAGAACCTTGGGGTTAGGCAGTTGGATTTGTGATATTTTGACCTGAGCTTCATGGCTTGTATGTGCTTCAGGATATGAGCATGTAGATGGTACACATGGATCGCAGTTGGTAGGCTTTGATGATTTTGCCTACCCCTCCCCAAGAATGTTATGAGTAACTGATCATTATGGGAGGACAGTTTGGATTAATTAGAATAGATGGGAATTTTAGCGGTATGTGTCTTGTTGGAGTAGCTGTCTCGCTCTTATGTGTGTGTGCTCATTTAGATGCAGTAGTAGTAAAAGGGTAATACTTATGAAGTGACATTATACTGGTTGATAAATATAATAACCTTCGAATAGTTTGGTGATTGTGATTTTGAGAAATAAAAATCTTGGTGGATAAATAACATATAATTTTTTGACCTACAGTCATCCACTTGTAGCTTGTTTTACATTGGACTAAGATAACCATGATACTTGGCTTGGTTGGATTATGGTTGTGATTTGTGTTAGATTCACATGTTTGGAGATTGAAAGTAGAGAACTTTAAGGTGTAGTTGGATCATGGTTATGTTTTGTGTTAGATTCGCACATCTTGGAGATTGAAACTAGAGAACTTTAGAGTGTAGTTGGATCATTGTTATGATTTGTGTTAGATTCACACATTTGGAGATTGAAACTAGAGAACTTTAGGGTGTAGTATGATCAGTCGGAAATATATTGTATTTATATGGGTGTAGTATGATCAAACATAGTTGTAAAAATTGATGGGCTACTAAATCATTTTGGATTGAATTAGTAGGAAGAAAACAAAGATCTTTGAATAATAGAAATGATGTTTGCGTCAAGTTAGATGGTATAACTACTTGGATTCCAGACCGGAGATAAACTTTGGGCTGGGCAGTTGGATTTGTGATATTTGGACCTGTGCTTGGTGCCTTGTTTGTGCCTTATGGATATGAGAGCACACGAGAAGTGTTGCTTGATCACCTTAACATCGACGTTGCCGCAACAGCTTGGCACAAAGGAGCACTTGAGAAGTTGGTGCATAGAAGCCTGATCCGCCTGACAGGGTTTTCACCTCACCTCCTGTGCATTGTTCATTTCGCTCCCAATTCGGCTTGGCGCACTTTCCCTGTTTGCGGGTTCTATGCCACTGACTTGATCCGACATCCCACATCTCCCGTTGTGCGTTCCTGGCTTGGCGGTAGGTAACGTCTTGCTCCCGGGTGTGCCTCGTGGGTTAGCCATTGCGGTGACGATTGCCTGTACGTCTATGGCGGCGCCCAGCAGGGTAACGCGAGATGTTGTGAGATTGAGGCATCACACATAGCAACCCAAAGCCAAGCAAAGGATGTTCAGGCGGACTGGTAGGGAGTGGAAAGTGCATGTGATGTGTGGCGAAAGGGATGAAAATGTTGTCGGGAGTGGCATGTTGTCATCATTCGTTGTAATTGGAGCCAAGTGTCGACAGGATGGCTATAGGGAAGGCGGGAATATATCATTGGGAGGAGAGAGGCATCATCCGCCACCCTACGTATTTATGTGCGTCACCCGCGACGGTTATGTGCAGATTTGGTATCTACATGTGGGTCTCTTACTCAGAATGACATGACATGGTTGTTGTGGAGTGAGGTGCCACATCTGTTGCCCCGTGTGAGTGTGTTTGGTGGTCGACAGTAGGGCAATCTGTTATGTGGTCTGGCCTCACGCACATCCGAGCTCCCTTGTGTGGCTCAGTGGTGATTGAACTAGAGAACTTTATGGTGTAGTTCGATCATGGTTATGGTTTGTGCTACATTCGCTCATTTGAAGATTGAAACTAGAGAACTTTAGGGTGTAGTATCATCAGTCGACGATATATTGGATTTATATTGGTGTATTGTGATCAGCATAGCTGGGGAAATGTATGGGGTTCTAAATCATCTTGGATTGAATCAGTCGACGATATATTGGATTTATATTGGTGTATTGTGATCAGCATAGCTGGGGAAATGTATGGGGTTCTAAATCATCTTGGATTGAATTAGTATGAAGAATACACAGACCTTCGAGTAATAGAGATGATATTTGTGTCAAGTTAGATGGTATAACTACTTGAATTTCACACCGGAGTTTAACTTGGGGATGGGCAATGGATTTGTGATATTTTGACCCGAGCTTGGTGGCTTGTATGTGTGCCTCATGGATATGAGCATGAATCGTAGTTGGTAGACTTTGATGATTTTGTTAGCCCTCCCCAAGAATGTTATGAGTAAAGAATCATTATGGGAGGATGATTTGAATTAATTAGAATAGATGGCAAATGTATGGGGTTCTAAATCATCTTGGATTGAATTAGTATGAAGAATACACAGACCTTTGAGTAATAGAAATGATATTTGTGTAAAGTTAGATGGTATAACTACTTGAATTCCACACCGGAGTTTAACTTGGGGATGGGCAATGGATTTGTGATATTTTGACCCGAGCTTGGTGGCTTGTATGTGTGCCTCATGGATATGAGCATGAATCGTAGTTGGTAGACTTTGATGATTTTGTTAGCCCTCCCCAAGAATGTTATGAGTAAAGAATCATTATGGGAGGATGATTTGAATTAATTAGAATAGATGGCAATTTTTGTGGTATGTGTCTTGTTGGAGCAGCTATCTCGCATTTATTATGTGTTTGTGCTCATTTAGATGCAGAAGTGATATTATATTGGTGGATAAATATATTAACCTTTGCACCGTTTGGATTTAATTTAATGATTGTGATCTTGAAAAAAAAGATCTAGGTAGAACATATAATTTTTGGATCTATAGTTATTCAATGGAAGGTTCTTTTATATTGGACTTACATAACCATGATACTTGGCTTAGTTGGATCATTGTTATGATTTGTGTTAGATATGCATATTTGTAGTTTGAACCAGAGAACTTTATGGTGTAGTTGGATCATGGTTATGAATTGAGTTAGATTCACACATCTTGGAGATTGCAACTAGAGAACTTTAGAGTGTGGTTGGATCATGGTTATGATTTGTGTTAGATTCACCCATTTGGAGATTGAAACTAGAGAACTTTAGGGTGTATTATGATCATGGTTATGATTTGTGTTAGATTCACACATTTCGAGATTAAAACTAGAGAACTTTAGGGTGTAGTATGATCAGTCGAAAATATATTGGATTTATATGGGTGTAATATGATCAACATAGTTGTGAAAATTGATGGGCTACTAAATCATTTTGGATTGAATAAGTAGGAAGAAAACAAAGGTCGTTGAATAATAGAAATGACGTTTGCGTCAAGTTAGATGGTATAACTACTTGGATTCCAGACCGGAGATAAACTTTGGGCTGGGAAGTTGGATTTATGATATTTTGACCTGTGCTTGGTGCCTTGTTTGTGCCTTATGGATATGAGAAAGCACACAAGAAGTGTTGCTAGATCACCTTAACATGGACATTAGAGCAACTTAGCACAAAGGAGCATTTGAGAAGCTGGTGCATAAGACTGATCCGCCTGACAGGTTTTTCAGCGCACCTCCTGTGCATTGTTCATTTCCCTCCCAATTCGGCTTGGCCCACTTTCCCTGTTTGCGGCTTCGGTGCCACTGACTTGATCCGGCATCCCACATTCTCCCGCCATGCGTCCGTGGCTTGGCGGTAGGTAACGTCGTGCTCTTGGGTGTGCCTCGTGGGTTAGCCATTGCGGTGCCGATTGCCTATACGGCTGTGGCGGCGCCCAGCAGGGTAACGCGAGATGTTGTGAGATTGAGGCATCTCACATAGCAACCCAAAGCAAGGCAAAGGATTTCCAGGCGGACTGGCAGGGAGCGGAGAGTGCATGTGATGTGTGGCGGAAGGGATGAAAATGTTGTCGGGAGTGGCCTGTTGTCATCATTCGTTGTAATTGGAGCCAGGTGTTGATGGGATGGCTATTGGGAAGGCGGGAAGATAGCACTGGGAGGAGAGAGGCATCATCTGCCACCCTACATATTTATGTGCGTCAGCCTCGACGGTTGTGTGCAGATTTGGTATCTACTTGTGGGTCTCTTACTCAGAATGACATGACATGGTTGTTGTGGAGTGAGGTGCCACATCTGTTGCCCCGTGTGAGTGTGTTTGGTGGTCGACGGTAGGGCAATCTGTTATGTGGTTTGGCCTCACGCAATCCGAGCTCCCTTGTGTGGCTCAGTGGTGATTGAACTAGATAACTTTATGGTGTTGTTGGATCATGGTTATGATTTGTGTTACATTCGCTCATT
Organism: Hordeum vulgare subsp. vulgare; assembly: GCF_904849725.1. Taxonomy (NCBI): domain Eukaryota; kingdom Viridiplantae; phylum Streptophyta; class Magnoliopsida; order Poales; family Poaceae; genus Hordeum; species Hordeum vulgare. The sequence goes on from NC_058523.1 coordinate 309,542,485, forward strand.
TGAAGATTGAAACTAGAGAACTTTAGGGTGTAGTATGATCAGTCGACGATATATTGGATTTATATGGGTGTAATGTGATCAGCTTAACTGGGGAAATGTAAGGGGTACTAAATCATCTTGGATTGAATTAGTATGAAGAAAACACAGACCTTTGAGTAATAGAAATGATGTCTGCGTCAAGTTAGATGGTATAACTACTTGGATTCCACACCGGAGTTTAACTTGGGGATGGGCAGTTGAATTTGTGATATTTTGACATAACTTGGTGGCTTGTATGCGTGCCTCCTGGATATGAGAATGAATCGTAGTTGGTAGACTTCGATGATTTTGTTAGCCCTCCCCAAGAATGTTATAAGTAAAGGATCATTATGGGAGGATGATTTGAATTTATTAGAATAGATGGCAAATTAAGTGGTATGTGTCTTGTTGGAGCAGCTATCTCGCATTTATTATGTGTTTGTGCTCATTTAGATGCAGAAGTGATATTATATTGGTGGATAAATAAATTAACCTTTGAAAAGTTTGGATTTGTTTGATGATTGTGATCTTGAAAAATAAAGATCTCGGTAGAACATATAATTTTTGGATCTATAGTTATTCAACGGAAGCTTGTTTTATATTGGACTTAGATAACCATGATACTTGGCTTAGTTGGATCGTTATTATGATTTGTGTTAGATTCGCTCATTTGGAGATTGAAACTCGAGAACTTTAGTGTGTAGTTCGATCATTGTTATGATTTGTGTTAGATTCGCTCATTTGGAGATTGAAACTCGAGAACTTTAGGGTGTACTATGATGGGTCGAAGATATATTGGATTTATATGGATGTAATATGATCAACATAGTTATGGAAATTGATGGGCTACTAAATCATCTTGGATTGAATTAGTAGAAAGAAAACCGAGTTTTTTGAGTAATAGAAATGATGTTTGCGACAAATTAGATGGTATGTCTACTTGGATTTCAGACCGGAGAGAAACTTGGGGTTGGGCAGTTGGATTTGTAATATTTTGACCTGAGCTTCGTGGCTTGTATGTACTTCAGGATATGAGCATGTAGATGGTACACATGGATCGTATTTGGTAGGCTTTGATGATCTCGCTAGCGCTCCCCAAGAATGTATGAGTAAAGGATCATTATGGGAGGACGATTTGGATTAATTAGCATAGATGGGAATTTTAGCGGTATGTGTCTTGGTGGAGTAGTTGTCTCGCTCTTATGTGTTTGTGCTCATTAGATGCAGTAGTAGTAAAAGAGTAATGCATATGAACTGATATTATACTGGTTGATAAATATATTAACCTTGGATACTTTGGTGATTGTGATGTTGAGAAATAAAAATCTTGGAGGATAAATAACCTATAATTTTTGGACCAATAGTCATCCACTTGTAGCTTGTTTTATATTGGACTAAGATAACCATGATACTTGGCTTGGTTGGATTATGGTTGTGTTAGATTCACATATTTGGAGATTGAAAGTGGAGAACTTTAGGGTGTAGTTGGATCATGGTTATGATTTGTATTAGATTCGCACATTTTGGAGATTGAAACTAGAGAACTTTAGAGTGTAGTTAGATCATGTTATGATTTGTGTTAGATTCACACATTTGGAGATTGAACCTAGAGAACTTTAGGGTGTAGTATGATCAATCGAAAATATATTGGATTTATATGGGTGTAATATGATCAACATAGTTGTGAAAATTGATGGGCTACTAAATCATTTTGTATTGAATTAGTAGGTAGAAAACAAAGATCTTTGAATAATAGAAATGATGTTTGCGTCAAGTTAGATGGTATAACTATTTGGATTCCAGACCGGAGATAAGCTTTGGGTTGGGCAGTTAGATTTGTGATATTTTGACCTGTGCTTGGTGCCTAGTTTGTGTCTTATGGATATGAGAAAGCACACGAGAAGTGTTGCTTGATCACCTAAACATCGACGTTGCCTCAACGCCTTGGCACAAAGGAACACTTGAGAAGTTGGTGCATAAGCCTGATCCGCCTGACAGGGTTTTCACGCACCTCCTGTGCATTGTTCATTTCCCTCCCAATTCGGCTTGGCACACTTTCCCTGTTTGCGGGTTCTGTGCCACTGACATGTTCCGGCATCCCACGTTCTCTCGCCGTCCGTCCCTGGCTTGGCGGTAGGTAACGTCGTTATCTCGGGTGTGCCTCGTGGGTTAGCCATTGCGGTGCCGATTGCCTGTACGGCTATGGCGGCGCCAAGCGGGGTAACGCGAGATGTTGTAAGATTGAGGCACCGCATATAACAACCCAAAGCGAGGCAAAGGATGTCCAGGCAGACTGGTAGGGAGCGGAGAGTTCATGTGATGTGTGGCCGAAGGGATGAAAATGTTGTCGGGAGTGGCCTGTTGTCATCATTCGTTGTAATTGGAGCCAAGTGTCGACGGGGTGGCTATTGGGAAGGCGGGAAGATAGTATTGGGAGGAGATAGGCATCATTCGCCACCCTACGTATTTATGTGCGTCATCCGTGACGGTTGTGTGCAGATTTTGTATCTACATGTGGGTATCTTACTCAGAATGACATGCCATGGTTGTTGTGGAGTGAGGTGCCACAACTGTTACCCCGTGTGAGTGTGTTTGGTGGTCGACGGTAGGGCAATCTGTTATGTGGTTTGGCCTCACGCAATCCGAGCTCCCTTGTGTGGCTCAGTGGTGATTGAACTAGATAACTTTATGGTGTCGTTGGACCATGGTTATGATTTGTGTTACATTCGCTCATTTGAAGATTGAAACTTGAGAATTTTAGGGTGTAGTATGATCAGTCGACGATATATTGGATTTATATGGGCGTAATGTGATCAGGTTAACTGGGGAAATGTAAGGGGTACTAAATCATCTTGGATTGAATTAGTATGAAGAAAACACAGACCTTTGAGTAATAGAAATGATGTTTGCGTCAAGTTAGATGGTATAACTACTTGGGTTCCAGACCAGAGTTTAACTTGGGGATGGGCAGTTGGATTTGTGATATTTTGACCTGAGCTTGGTGGCTTGTAGGTGTGCCTCATGGATATGAGCATGAATCGTACTTGGTAGACTTTGATGATTTTGCTAGCCCTCCCAAGAATGTTATGAGTAAACGATCATTATGGAAGGATGATTTGAATTAATTAGAATAGATGGCAAATTTAGTGGTATGCGTCTTGTTAGATCAGCTGTCTGGCATTTATTATGTGTTTGTGTTCATTTAGATGCAGAAGTGATATTATATTGGTGGATAAATATATTAACCTTTGCACAGTTTGGATTTAGTTTGATGATTGTGATCTTGTAAAAAAAATCTCGGTAGAACATATAATTTTTGGATCTATAGTTATTCAATGAAAGCTTGTTTTATATTGGTCGTAGATAACCATGATACTTGGCTTAGTTGGATAATGGTTATGATTTGTGTTAGATTTGCTCATTTGTAGATTGAAACTCGAGAATTTAGGGTGTACTATGATCGGTCGAAGATATATTGGATTTATATGGGCGTAATATGATCAACATAGTTATGGAAAATTAATGGCTACTAAATCATCTTGGATTGAATTAGTAGGAAGAAAACCGAGTTTTTTGAGTAATAGAAATGATGTTTGCGACAAATTAGATGGTATAACTACTTTGATTACAGACCGGAGATAAACTTGGGGTTGGGCAGTTGGATTTGTGATGTTTTGACCTTAGCTTCGTGGCTTGTATGTGCTTCTGGATATGAGCATGTAGATGGTACACATGGATCGTAGTTGGTAGGCTTTGATGATTTTGCTAGCCCTCCCCGAGAATGTTATGAGTAAAGGATTATTATAGGAGGACGATTTGGATTAATTAGAACAGATGGGAATTTTAGCGGTATGTGTCTTGTTGGAGTAGCTGTCTCGCTCTTATGTGTTTGTGCTCATTTAGATGCACTAGTAGTAAAAGGGTAATGCTTATGAAGTGATATTATATTGGTTGATAAATATATTAACCTTGGAATAGTTTGGTGATTGTGATCTTGAGAAATAGAAATCTTGGTGGATAAATAACATATAATTTTTGTACCTATAGTCATCCACTTGTAGCTTGTTTTATATTGGACTTTGATAACCATGATACTTGGCTTGGTTGGTTTATGGTTGTGATTTGTGTTAGATTCACATATTAAAGATTGAAAGTAGAGAACTTTAGGGTGTAGTTGGATCATGGTTATGATTTCTGTTAGATTCGCACATCTTGGCGATTGAACCTAGAGAACTTTAGGTTGTAGTTGGATCATGGTTATGATGTGTTAGATTCACACATTTGGAGATTGAAACTAGAGAACTTTAGAGTGTAGTTATTGATCAGTCAAAAATATATTGTATTTATATAGGTGTAATATGATCAACGTAGTTGTGGAATCTGATGTGTTACTAAATCATATTGGGTTGAAATAGTAGGAAGAAAACAAAGATCTTTGAGTAATTGAAATGATAATTTTGTCATGTTAGATGATATAACTACTTGAATTCCTGACCGGAGATAAACTTGGGGTTGCACAGTTGGGTTTGTGATATTTTGACCTGAGCTTGGTGGCTTGTTTGTGCGTTATGGATATTATGGATATGAGAAAGCACATGAGAAGCTTTGCTTGATCACCTTAACATCGACATTGCCGCAACGGCTTGGCACAAAGGAGCACTTCATCAAGTTGGTGCATAAGCCTGATCTGCGTGACAAGGATTTCACCTCTTCGCACACCTCCTATGCATTGTTCGTTTCCCTTCCAATTCGGCTTGGCCTACTTTCCCTGTTTGCGGGTACTGTGCCACTAACTTGATCCGGCATCCAACATTCTCCAGCCGTGCGTCCCTGGCTTAGCGGCAGGTAATGTCGTGCTCTCGGGTGTGTATCGTGGGTTAGCCATTGCGGTGCCGACTGCCTGTACGACTATGGCATCGCCCAACAGGGTAATACGAGATGTTATGAGATTGAGGCATGGCACATAGCAACCCAAAGCCTGGTAAAGGATGCCCAACCGGACCGGTTGGAAGCGGAGAGTGCATGTGAGGTGTGGCAGAAGGGATGAAAATGTTGTCGGGACTGACATGTTGTCGTCATTCGTTGTCATTGGAGCCAAGCGTCGAGGGGATGGCTATTGAGAAGGCGGGTAGATGGCACTGGTTGGAGAGAGGCATCATCCGCCACCCTACGTATTTGTGTGTCAGCCGCGGCGGTCGTGTGCAGATTCTCTGGTATCTGCATGTGGGTCTGTTACTCGCAATGACATGTCATGGTTGTTGTGGAGTGAGGTGCCACATCCATTGCCCCGTGCAAGTGTGTTTGGTGGTTGGCGATAGGGGAATCTGCTATGTGTGTTGGCCTCATGCAATTCGAGCTCCCTTGTGTGGTGCAATTTGAGCTCCCTTGTGTGGCTCAGTGGTGATTGAACTAGAGAACTTTATGGTGTAGTTGGATCATAGTTATGATTTATGTTAGATTCGTTCATTTGGAGATTGAAACTAGAGAACTTTAGGGTGTAGTATGGTCAGTCGATATATTGGATTTATATAGGTGTAATATGATCAAAATAGTTGTGGAAATGTATGGGTTACTAAATCATCTTGGATTGAATTAGTATGAAGAAAACAAAGACCTTTGAGTAGTAGAAATGATGTTTGCCTCAAGTTAGATGGTGTTGAGCAGTTGGGTTTGTGATATTTTGACCCGAGCTTGGTGGCTTCTATGGATATGAGCATGTAGATGATACACATGGATCGTAGTTCGTAGACTTTGATGATTTTGCTATCCCTCCTCAAGAATGTTATGAGTAAAGAATCATTATGGAAGGATGATTTGAATTAATTAGAATAGATGATAATTTTAGGGGTATGTGTCTTGTTGGAGTTATCATTTTAGGGGTATGTGTCTTGTTGGAGTTATCATTTTAGGGGTATGTGTCTTGTTGGAGCAGTTGTCTCGTTTTTATTATGTGTTTGTGCTCATTTAGATGCAGTAGTAGTAAAAGGGTAATACTTATGAAGTGATATTATATTGATGGATAAATATATTAACCTTTGAACAGTTTGGATTTAGTTTGGTGATTGTGATCTTGAAAAAATATCTCGTTGGAACATTTAATTTTTGGATCTATAGCTATCCAATGAAAGCTTGTTTTATATAGGACTTAGATAACCATGATACTTGGCTTAGTTGGATCATGGTCATGATTTGTGTTAGATTCACATATTTGAAGATTGAAAGTAGAGAAATTTAGCCCTGTTGCAGCCTTGCAGGAAGCACACCTAAGCTCACATGGAACGTATGCCCTGTTGCAGCCTCGCTCGCCAGGTACCCACAGTCGTCTCTCTCTCTCTCTTGATTTGATCCCAATAATTTGTCTGCTTTATTTCTGTGGATTCTGTTTTATCTATGCCTGCTATGTGTTTGACAAAAGTCCAAGCAAGCTGAGGGAAAGATGTGCTTAGTTTTTTACTCGAGTATTTCATCTTTTTTCTGAAATTTAGCTCTAGTGAACTGAATTTTGTTGGCATCCCTTTTTTTCCTGCAGGTCAATATCATCTCATCTCACTACAATCATGCCACATGACCTGGCGAGCTCACTCCTTACTCATTCTATGTACCAGTTCTGTAGCTTTATTCACTAAACTGAGAGATGATGCTTGTGCTCAACCTGATGTTATTTGCTCGATTTTGACCATGCTGGCTGCAATAATCAATCTATTTGATATGGGGCCTATAAGCTATCCTTCATTGACCTTTGGTTACAAATCCTGGAGCTATTCTTGATGTATTGAGTGGCATTTGTTAGAACCCATTACCACCTTTTTTTGGCTGTGATTCATCTTTGCCATACTTGTGTTAGTAAACTGAACTGAGAATGTTAGATAATTTTATCTGATTTTCGATTTTGCAGCTGCAGCCGCCCACTGTATGTGGCGGTGGGTTACTTCTCCTGGTGCAGTAATACCATTTTAGAGTGTCATGTGTTTGCAACTATCCTTATCTGCTGCTAACAAGGCACCGGTTCAGAGAAAAGTAAAGGGTCAAACGAAGTAAGCTGATAATAAATTTTTCCACTTGGATATGGTTTTTTGTACTGCTCTAATTTGTCCTGGCTAAATTAACTATTTTCTATATGCCCAGTCTTGTGTCCCATGTGTTTTTCAGACGTTGAGGTCTATTCATTCATATGTAGCTCGATTGCACAGCGCGAGGCAGCAATGGTGGCAGCGTGTCGAAAGAAGTGGAGAAGAAGGTTCCTCCAGCTTCCATCCATGAATGGTGTGGGTCCGATGCCTTAGGTAAATTTCGGCTCTTCCTTCATTTCTTCATCTTCAGTTGAAGAATCAACCGTCTACTGTTTGTCTTCTTGAACGGTGGCATGCGGCAATGTTGGGGACCAGCGAGGAAGATGGCTGGTGTGCATTGTTTGAAATAAAGCTGAAGTAAGCCACCACTGTGCCTACTTGGCGGACCATCTTGGTGTTTCAGCAACAAGAGCTGCACATGTTAGCTTTCTCTCTTGCAACTTCTTTTCAACAATCAGTGGCACAAAGAGATGATTAATATGTCATCTTGTTGAGTCAATCCTGTCCAGAAAAATCAAGACGGTGTGCAGGCAGTTGGTCAGGTTGCCAAGACCAAATTGTCTTCACCCGACAAAACCTGCAACTTCTTAACAGCGGCTGCATGCATGTTGGGTTAAACTTCTCTCTGATGCATGCATGTACTGCATGTCGGCAGCAGCAACACTTACGTGACTTAGTGGTTAAGGTAGTAGCATGTAGCAACATAGCTTACTAGTTAAGCTAGTATGTAGTGACATAAGTGTTTATGTACTAGTAGTAGATATTTTGCTCTTAGTCGGTTCGACCTAGTATAAAAGGAGCTGCACACCCCCCGGTTGTAATCAGGCCATCCATTCCAAATCCAGCAAAGGAAGCAAGCTAGCTTCTAGTAGTAGTGGTAGTACTGGTACACCGTGAGTTTCTCACTTGTATCAGTGTGTATCTCCACTCACTTGTATCAGTGTGTATCTCCAGAATATATCAAGTGTGTGCTACTAGTTCGTACTAGCTTCAGTATACTTTGTTTTCCTTGACTTCGTGTGATCATCGACAGCCAACTACTTTGTAGTCTGGGCTAACAATTGGTATCAGAGCCTCAGGTTGCGGTAACCATGTCGGGTGGTTCCAAGTCGCAGCCATCACAGGACGGCTCACAGTCGCCGGCTCCGCGGGAGTGGCAAGGGTGCAGCCGGTCCAGGCACGGCCGTGGCAGTGAGGTCGTGGTTAGGGAGATCGTGCGCGAGACTGTAGTCACTGATAGCGTACCCATCACCTTCCCGATGCTCACGCACTCGAACTACAACGAGTGGGCGTTGATCATGGAGTGCAACCTCCATGCGGCGAGCATGTGGGTTCCCATGAAGGACGACACAGTCGACAAGGAGGACAGGAAAGCCGTGGCGGCACTCATGCGTGCCACACCGTCGGAGATGCACGGCATGCTCGCGGCGAAGGCAAGCGCCAAGAGGCGTGGGAAATCATCCAGACCCAGTGCCCCGGTAGCAACCGCGTGCGCGAGGCGAATGCGCAGAAGCTGCGGGCGGACTTCGAGAACATCACCTTCAAGGAGGGCGAGCTCGTTGACGACTTCGCCATGCGGATCTCCAGCCTTGCGTCGCAACTCCGCGCACTCGGCGACACCATGGACGACGCGAGAGTCGTGCGGAAATTTCTCCATGTCGTGCCACCTCGCTTCGCTCAGGTAGCAGTCTCCATCGAAACCTTGCTTGACCTGAGTGAGCTCTCCATCGAGGAGCTAACGGGCCAGTTGCGGGTGGTCGAGGACCGTCTTGAAGACGGCCGCGAGAGCTTCGGCGGCGGACAACTCCTACTCTCGAAGGAGTGGGAGGCAAGCAAGGGTCATGGACGTGATGGCTGTGCCCCGCGCAACGGAGGCGGCACCAACGGGGCCGGCACTAGGGGAGGCGGCACCAGCAGAGGCGACGGTCGCACCCAGGGCAGGGCCGGGCGAGGTGCTAGCAAGGAGGTCCGAGACAGGTGCCGGTATTGCAACATCAAGGGCCACTGGGCCCATGAATGCCGCAAGAGGATAGCCGATGAGGATGCCGCAGCCGCGGCGAACCTCGTCGAGGTTGAAGAGGACGGTGGGCCAACAATAATGATGGCTTGCGTCGAGACCATGCAGGAGGGCCTAGCGCCTCCGGCGACCATGGTCCCGACAAGCATCAAAGCCGTGCCAGAGGGCGCAGCCCCTCCGACGACCACGGTGCCGGAAATCGTCAAGTCCGTGCGGGAGGCACGGAGCTCTTCAACTAATCCCCTCCCGACATCAGTAGCGCTCTCCCCGACAACAACGTTCTCGGGGGCCTACGATTGGGAGGCGATGAAGACCCAGGTGTGGGGAGCCACACCCCGGCAACCACGTCCCCTGCGGAGCTGGTGAAGCCCGTGCAAGTTGGCACGACAACGTCGTCCCCGACATCCTCGGGACCCGACAAGCCAGTGTCAGGAGGCACGGCAATGGCGCATCTGGTGGGACACGTCCCAACCATGATGCTGGCGACCACTGAACCCATGCAAGAGCACACGTCAACTCAGGTCAGCCACACCCGGAAAACCAGGTTCTCCAGGTTCTGCAAGCCCGTGTGGGTGACACGGCACTCTTTACTCGCCTCAACACCAACTCTGACAGGCCACTCACCGACAACGTTGTTTTCGGGGCCTTTCAAGTGGGAGGCAAAGAAGACACAGTCATGGGGCGGCAATGACTCGACCATGACATTGGCGACCAACGAGGTCGTGCAGGATGCGTGGGGCTCTCTGGTCGGCCACACTACAATCCCGGTGCGCTCGGGGTCCATTGAGTCCGTGCGGGAGGCACGACTCATGACTGTCGGGGAAGACCCGCCAAACAATTCTGATGGGAAGAGCGACGCGAACTTCGCTGTAATGAGAGGAGCCACTCCGGTCAGTGCGACGTCCGGCACATCGACCCCGGAAAGGGAGTTCTCGGGTAGTGCAACGTCTCGCACAGCGACCCCGGAAAACGCTACCTCGGGATGTGCAACTCCAAGAAGCTTGACCCTGACAAGCATGGCGTCCGGCACAATGACTCCGGGAAGAGCGACGCGAACTTCGTTGTAATCTTCAATCAGTGCGACGTCCGACACATCGACCCCGGGAAGGGAGTTCTCGGGCAGTGCAACGTCTGGCACAGCAACCCCGGAAAACGCTACCTCGGGATGTGCAACTCCAAGAAGCTTGACCCTGACAAGCATGGCGTCCGGCACAATGACACCGGGAAGGGAGTTCATGAGCAGTGTGACCTTGGGAACTGCGACCCCGGCAACACTGACGCCCACGAGTGACGTGGTTCCCAGGCCATTCGTGTCCCCGCTAACAGTGCGGCCAGATCTGTTCGATGTCAACAACGTCGTTGGTGTTGCACACAGGTTTCGAGGCCTAGGGGGACCTTCTCGGCAAGCATGCGAGACGACCGCAAACCCCGAAGAGGCGGACATCCCGACGAAGGGACTTGATCACGATCGGATCCAGAAGCTAGGCGACAAGGTCAGGATCATGAACATCAAGCGCCTACGACAGGATTGAGGGAGAGATTGTTGAGTCAATCCTGTCCAGAAAAACCAAGATGGTGTGCAGGCAGTTGGTCAGGTTGCCAAGACCAAATTGTCTTCACCCGGCAAAACCTGCAACTTCTTAACAGCGGCTGCATGCATGTTGGCTTAAACTTCTCTTTGATGCATGCATTTATTGCATGTCGGCAGGAGCAACACTTACGTGACTTAGTGGTTAAGGTACTCCCTCCGTTCCGTGTATAAGTCATTTACGTAGTTCTAGATCACTGATTTGAGGAATTAAATATGTGTTATATGTCATGAAAAGTATATCACTAGATTTCTACACGGATGTAGTTTCTAAATATGTATTTTTTATCACATATGATACATATTTAGATAGTTAAATTGTCGACCTAGAACTACGCGAATGACTCATACACCGGAACGGAGGTAGTAGTAGCATGTAGCAACATAGCTTACTAGTTAAGCTAGTATGTAGTGACGTAAGTGCTTATGTACTAGTAGTAGATAGTTTGCTCATAGTGGGTTCGGCCTAGTATAAAAGGAGCTGCGCACACCCCGGTTGTAATCAGGCCATTCATTCCAAATCCAGCAAAGGAAGCAAGCTAGCTTCTAGTAGTAGTGGTAGTCTAGTACACCGTGAGTTTCTCACTTGTATCAGTGTGTATCTCCAGAATATATCAAGTGTATGCTACTAGTTCGTACTAGCTTCAGTATACTTTGTTTTCCTTGACTTCGTCTGATCATCGACAGCCAGCTACTCTGTAGTCTGGGCTAACAATCCTCCTCTTTGTTCAGGGTGAGGAACTTAGGAAGCAGACCGGTGCTGCAGCATACATCGAATGCAGCGTGGAGACACATCAGGTGCAATAAAGACCAGGAATTATGATTGGTTCTCATTTGTTTGACCAAAAGTTTGCTGGTACATCAGTTTAAGCTACTGTTAATGGACCAAAAGTTAATGTTGTTGGCCTTGCCAGAATGCCATGGTTGTCTTCCACACTGCCTTCAAAGGGGTCCTTCAGCCTCCAAGGAGAAGGGAACTGATGACTGACAGGGAAAAAAACTAGGCGAAGCTCTGGATGCTCGATCGAGTAAGCACACACTTATTATCACTCTACTTCGTCGATTGTCCACATGGCAAGCAAGATGTCATGGAGCAAATTTGAGGAATAGTCTGCTCACACCATGGTCACCTTACCTCAAAATTGACATATTATAATCTACGAACTACTGTTTAGGCAGGGCTTTATACTTCAAGTAAACTATACAACCAAATGATTGTTCCAAAAATTCAAATTTGCACCATGCTTTCCACCTCATCTTCCTGCTAAACTACCCTCTTAATTGTACGGCAGACACTTGATGTGTGGTCATACGTGTGTGATGAAGCATGGTGTAATAGAAAATTGGCGATTGAATTTTTTGACATACCATGGGTTTCTTTCTGCCTCTATTTGATGCTCGGTGGTGCTGATCCGAAGGTCCTGACGGACCCTGCTCTGGACATGTCTCCTTGATTTCTGTACACCCAGAATATTTAGCTCATGTTGCCCTTCCATCATGCACCCAGAATAGTTTACCTTTTTTGCTTTTTATATTTAGCTCATGCTGTGCCTCGTGGGTTAGCCATTGCGGTGCCGATTGCCTGTACAGCTATGGTGGCGCCCAGCAGGGTAACGCGAGATGTTGTTTGATTGAAGCATCGCCAATAGCAACCCAAAGCCTTGCCAAGGATGTCCAGGCGGACTGGTAGGGATCGGAGAGTGCATGTGATGTGTGGTGGAAGGGATGCAAATGTTGTCGGTAGTGCCCTGTTGTCATCATTCGTTGTAATTGGAGCCAAGTGTCGACGAGATGGCTATTGGGAAGGCGGGAAGATGGCACTGGGAGGAGAGAGGCATCATTCGCCACCCTACATATTTATGTGCGTCAGCCGCGACGGTTGTGTGCAGATGTGGTATCTACATGTGGGTCTCTTAGTCAGAATGACATGACATGGTTGTTGTGGAGTGAGGTGCCACATCTCTTGCCCCGTGTGAGTGTGTTTGGTGGTTGACGGTAGGGCAATGAGTTATGTGGTTTGGCCTCACGCAATCCGAGCTCCCTTGTGTGGCGCAGTGGTGATTGACCTGGATAACTTTATGGTGTAGTTGGATCATGGTTATGATTTGTGTTACATTCGCTCATTTGAAGATTGAAACTCGAGAACTTTAGGGTGTAGTATATGATCAGTCGACGATATATTGGATTTATATGGGTGTAATGTGATCAACATAGTTGGGGAAATATATGTGGTACTAAATCATCTTGGATTGAATTAGTATGAAGAAAACATAGACCTTTGAGTAATAGAAATGATGATTGCATCAAGTTAGATGGTATAACTACTTGGATTCCACTCCGGAGTTTAACTTGGGGATGGGCAGTTGAATTTGTGATATTTTGACCTGAGCTTGGTGTCTTTTATGTGTGCCTCCTAGGTATGAGCATGAATCGTAGTTGGTAGACTTTGATGATTTTGTTAGCCCTCCCCAAGAATGTTATGAGTAAAGGATCATTATGGGAGGATGATTTGAATTAATTAGAATAGATGGCAAATTTAGTGGTATGTGTCTTGTTGGAGCAACTATCTCGCATTTATTATGTGTTTGTGCTCATTTAGATGCAGAAGTGGTATTATATTGGTGGATAAATATGTTAATCTTTGAATAGTTTAGATTTAGTTTGATGATTGTGATCTTGAAAAAAAAAAGATCTCGGCAGAACATATAATTTTTGGATCTATAGTTATTCAACGGAAGCTTGTTTTATATTGGACTTAGATAACCATGATACTTGGCTTAGTTGGATCGTTATTATGATTTGTGTTAGATTCGCTCATTTGGAGATTGAAACTCGAGAACTTTAGTGTGTAGTTCGATCATTGTTATGATTTGTGTTAGATTCGCTCATTTGGAGATTGAAACTCGAGAACTTTAGGCTGTACTATGATGGGTCGAAGATATATTGGATTTATATGGATGTAATATGATCAACATAGTTATGGAAATTGATGGGCTACTAAATCATCTTAGATTGAATTAGTAGAAAGAAAACCGAGTTTTTTGAGTAATAGAAATGATGTTTGCGACAAATTAGATGGTATGTCTACTTGGATTTCAGACCGGAGAGAAACTTGGGGTTGGGCAGTTGGATTTGTAATATTTTGACCTGAGCTTCGTGGCTTGTATGTACTTCAGGATATGAGCATGTAGATGGTACACATGGATCGTATTTGGTAGGCTTTGATGATCTCGCTAGCGCTCCCCAAGAATGTATGAGTAAAGGATCATTATGGGAGGACGATTTGGATTAATTAGCATAGATGGGAATTTTAGCGGTATGTGTCTTGGTGGAGTAGTTGTCTCGCTCTTATGTGTTTGTGCTCATTAGATGCAGTAGTAGTAAAAGAGTAATGCATATGAACTGATATTATACTGGTTGATAAATATATTAACCTTGGATACTTTGGTGATTGTGATGTTGAGAAATAAAAATCTTGGAGGATAAATAACCTATAATTTTTGGACCAATAGTCATCCACTTGTAGCTTGTTTTATATTGGACTAAGATAACCATGATACTTGGCTTGGTTGGATTATGGTTGTGTTAGATTCACATATTTGGAGATTGAAAGTGGAGAACTTTAGGGTGTAGTTGGATCATGGTTATGATTTGTATTAGATTCGCACATTTTGGAGATTGAAACTAGAGAACTTTAGAGTGTAGTTAGATCATGTTATGATTTGTGTTAGATTCACACATTTGGAGATTGAACCTAGAGAACTTTAGGGTGTAGTATGATCAATCGAAAATATATTGGATTTATATGGGTGTAATATGATCAACATAGTTGTGAAAATTGATGGGCTACTAAATCATTTTGTATTGAATTAGTAGGTAGAAAACAAAGATCTTTGAATAATAGAAATGATGTTTGCGTCAAGTTAGATGGTATAACTATTTGGATTCCAGACCGGAGATAAGCTTTGGGTTGGGCAGTTAGATTTGTGATATTTTGACCTGTGCTTGGTGCCTAGTTTGTGTCTTATGGATATGAGAAAGCACACGAGAAGTGTTGCTTGATCACCTAAACATCGACGTTGCCTCAACGCCTTGGCACAAAGGAACACTTGAGAAGTTGGTGCATAAGCCTGATCCGCCTGACAGGGTTTTCACGCACCTCCTGTGCATTGTTCATTTCCCTCCCAATTCGGCTTGGCACACTTTCCCTGTTTGCGGGTTCTGTGCCACTGACATGTTCCGGCATCCCACGTTCTCTCGCCGTCCGTCCCTGCCTTGGCGGTAGGTAACGTCGTTCTCTCGGGTGTGCCTCGTGGGTTAGCCATTGCGGTGCCGATTGCCTGTACGGCTATGGCGGCGCCAAGCGGGGTAACGCGAGATGTTGTAAGATTGAGGCACCGCATATAACAACCCAAAGCGAGGCAAAGGATGTCCAGGCAGACTGGTAGGGAGCGGAGAGTTCATGTGATGTGTGGCCGAAGGGATGAAAATGTTGTCGGGAGTGGCCTGTTGTCATCATTCGTTGTAATTGGAGCCAAGTGTCGACGGGGTGGCTATTGGGAAGGCGGGAAGATAGTATTGGGAGGAGATAGGCATCATTCGCCACCCTACGTATTTATGTGCGTCATCCGTGACGGTTGTGTGCAGATTTTGTATCTACATGTGGGTATCTTACTCAGAATGACATGCCATGGTTGTTGTGGAGTGAGGTGCCACAACTGTTACCCCGTGTGAGTGTGTTTGGTGGTCGACGGTAGGGCAATCTGTTATGTGGTTTGGCCTCACGCAATCCGAGCTCCCTTGTGTGGCTCAGTGGTGATTGAACTAGATAACTTTATGGTGTCGTTGGACCATGGTTATGATTTGTGTTACATTCGCTCATTTGAAGATTGAAACTTGAGAATTTTAGGGTGTAGTATGATCAGTCGACGATATATTGGATTTATATGGGCGTAATGTGATCAGGTTAACTGGGGAAATGTAAGGGGTACTAAATCATCTTGGATTGAATTAGTATGAAGAAAACACAGACCTTTGAGTAATAGAAATGATGTTTGCGTCAAGTTAGATGGTATAACTACTTGGGTTCCAGACCAGAGTTTAACTTGGGGATGGGCAGTTGGATTTGTGATATTTTGACCTGAGCTTGGTGGCTTGTAGGTGTGCCTCATGGATATGAGCATGAATCGTACTTGGTAGACTTTGATGATTTTGCTAGCCCTCCCAAGAATGTTATGAGTAAACGATCATTATGGAAGGATGATTTGAATTAATTAGAATAGATGGCAAATTTAGTGGTATGCGTCTTGCTAGATCAGCTGTCTGGCATTTATTATGTGTTTGTGTTCATTTAGATGCAGAAGTGATATTATATTGGTGGATAAATATATTAACCTTTGCACAGTTTGGATTTAGTTTGATGATTGTGATCTTGTAAAAAAAATCTCGGTAGAACATATAATTTTTGGATCTATAGTTATTCAATGAAAGCTTGTTTTATATTGGTCGTAGATAACCATGATACTTGGCTTAGTTGGATAATGGTTATGATTTGTGTTAGATTTGCTCATTTGTAGATTGAAACTCGAGAATTTAGGGTGTACTATGATCGGTCGAAGATATATTGGATTTATATGGGCGTAATATGATCAACATAGTTATGGAAAATTAATGGCTACTAAATAATCTTGGATTGAATTAGTAGGAAGAAAACCGAGTTTTTTGAGTAATAGAAATGATGTTTGCGACAAATTAGATGGTATAACTACTTTGATTACAGACCGGAGATAAACTTGGGGTTGGGTAGTTGGATTTGTGATGTTTTGACCTTAGCTTCGTGGCTTGTATGTGCTTCTGGATATGAGCATGTAGATGGTACACATGGATCGTAGTTGGTAGGCTTTGATGATTTTGCTAGCCCTCCCCGAGAATGTTATGAGTAAAGGATTATTATAGGAGGACGATTTGGATTAATTAGAACAGATGGGAATTTTAGCGGTATGTGTCTTGTTGGAGTAGTTGTCTCGCTCTTATGTGTTTGTGCTCATTTAGATGCACTAGTAGTAAAAGGGTAATGCTTATGAAGTGATATTATATTGGTTGATAAATATATTAACCTTGGAATAGTTTGGTGATTGTGATCTTGAGAAATAGAAATCTTGGTGGATAAATAACATATAATTTTTGTACCTATAGTCATCCACTTGTAGCTTGTTTTATATTGGACTTTGATAACCATGATACTTGGCTTGGTTGGTTTATGGTTGTGATTTGTGTTAGATTCACATATTAAAGATTGAAAGTAGAGAACTTTAGGGTGTAGTTGGATCATGGTTATGATTTCTGTTAGATTCGCACATCTTGGCGATTGAACCTAGAGAACTTTAGGTTGTAGTTGGATCATGGTTATGATGTGTTAGATTCACACATTTGGAGATTGAAACTAGAGAACTTTAGAGTGTAGTTATTGATCAGTCAAAAGATAGGTGTAATATGATCAACGTAGTTGTGGAATCTGATGTGTTACTAAATCATATTGGGTTGAAATAGTAGGAAGAAAACAAAGATCTTTGAGTAATTGAAATGATAATTTCGTCATGTTAGATGATATAACTACTTGAATTCCTGACCGGAGATAAACTTGGGGTTGCACAGTTGGGTTTGTGATATTTTGACCTGAGCTTGGTGGCTTGTTTGTGCGTTATGGATATTATGGATATGAGAAAGCACATGAGAAGCTTTGCTTGATCACCTTAACATCGACATTGCCGCAACGGCTTGGCACAAAGGAGTACTTCATCAAGTTGGTGCATAAGCCTGATCTGCGTGACAAGGATTTCACCTCTTCGCACACCTCCTATGCATTGTTCGTTTCCCTTCCAATTCGGCTTGGCCTACTTTCCCTGTTTGCGGGTTCTGTGCCACTAACTTGATCCGGCATCCAACATTCTCCAGCCGTGCGTCCCTGGCTTAGCGGCAGGTAATGTCGTGCTCTCGGGTGTGTATCGTGGGTTAGCCATTGCGGTGCCGACTGCCTGTACGACTATGGCATCGCCCAACAGGGTAATACGAGATGTTATGAGATTGAGGCATGGCACATAGCAACCCAAAGCCTGGTAAAGGATGCCCAACCGGACCGGTTGGAAGCGGAGAGTGCATGTGAGGTGTGGCAGAAGGGATGAAAATGTTGTCGGGACTGACATGTTGTCGTCATTCGTTGTCATTGGAGCCAAGCGTCGAGGGGATGGCTATTGAGAAGGCGGGTAGATGGCACTGGTTGGAGAGAGGCATCATCCGCCACCCTACGTATTTGTGTGTCAGCCGCGGCGGTCGTGTGCAGATTCTCTGGTATCTGCATGTGGGTCTGTTACTCGCAATGACATGTCATGGTTGTTGTGGAGTGAGGTGCCACATCCATTGCCCCGTGCAAGTGTGTTTGGTGGTTGGCGATAGGGGAATCTGCTATGTGTGTTGGCCTCATGCAATTCGAGCTCCCTTGTGTGGTGCAATTTGAGCTCCCTTGTGTGGCTCAGTGGTGATTGAACTAGAGAACTTTATGGTGTAGTTGGATCATAGTTATGATTTATGTTAGATTCGTTCATTTGGAGATTGAAACTAGAGAACTTTAGGGTGTAGTATGGTCAGTCGATATATTGGATTTATATAGGTGTAATATGATCAAAATAGTTGTGGAAATGTATGGGTTACTAAATCATCTTGGATTGAATTAGTATGAAGAAAACAAAGACCTTTGAGTAGTAGAAATGATGTTTGCCTCAAGTTAGATGGTGTTGAGCAGTTGGGTTTGTGATATTTTGACCCGAGCTTGGTGGCTTCTATGGATATGAGCATGTAGATGATACACATGGATCGTAGTTCGTAGACTTTGATGATTTTGCTATCCCTCCTCAAGAATGTTATGAGTAAAGAATCATTATGGAAGGATGATTTGAATTAATTAGAATAGATGATAATTTTAGGGGTATGTGTCTTGTTGGAGTTATCATTTTAGGGGTATGTGTCTTGTTGGAGTTATCATTTTAGGGGTATGTGTCTTGTTGGAGCAGTTGTCTCGTTTTTATTATGTGTTTGTGCTCATTTAGATGCAGTAGTAGTAAAAGGGTAATACTTATGAAGTGATATTATATTGATGGATAAATATATTAACCTTTGAACAGTTTGGATTTAGTTTGGTGATTGTGATCTTGAAAAAATATCTCGTTGGAACATTTAATTTTTGGATCTATAGCTATCCAATGAAAGCTTGTTTTATATAGGACTTAGATAACCATGATACTTGGCTTAGTTGGATCATGGTCATGATTTGTGTTAGATTCACATATTTGAAGATTGAAAGTAGAGAAATTTAGCCCTGTTGCAGCCTTGCAGGAAGCACACCTAAGCTCACATGGAACGTATGCCCTGTTGCAGCCTCGCTCGCCAGGTACCCACAGTCGTCTCTCTCTCTCTCTTGATTTGATCCCAATAATTTGTCTGCTTTATTTCTGTGGATTCTGTTTTATCTATGCCTGCTATGTGTTTGACAAAAGTCCAAGCAGGCTGAGGGAAAGATGTGCTTAGTTTTTTACTCGAGTATTTCATCTTTTTTCTGAAATTTAGCTCTAGTGAACTGAATTTTGTTGGCATCCCTTTTTTTCCTGCAGGTCAATATCATCTCATCTCACTACAATCATGCCACATGACCTGGCGAGCTCACTCCTTACTCATTCTATGTACCAGTTCTGTAGCTTTATTCACTAAACTGAGAGATGATGCTTGTGCTCAACCTGATGTTATTTGCTCGATTTTGACCATGCTGGCTGCAATAATCAATCTATTTGATATGGGGCCTATAAGCTATCCTTCATTGACCTTTGGTTACAAATCCTGGAGCTATTCTTGATGTATTGAGTGGCATTTGTTAGAACCCATTACCACCTTTTTTTGGCTGTGATTCATCTTTGCCATACTTGTGTTAGTAAACTGAACTGAGAATGTTAGATAATTTTATCTGATTTTCGATTTTGCAGCTGCAGCCGCCCACTGTATGTGGCGGTGGGTTACTTCTCCTGGTGCAGTAATACCATTTTAGAGTGTCATGTGTTTGCAACTATCCTTATCTGCTGCTAACAAGGCACCGGTTCAGAGAAAAGTAAAGGGTCAAACGAAGTAAGCTGATAATAAATTTTTCCACTTGGATATGGTTTTTTGTACTGCTCTAATTTGTCCTGGCTAAATTAACTATTTTCTATATGCCCAGTCTTGTGTCCCATGTGTTTTTCAGACGTTGAGGTCTATTCATTCATATGTAGCTCGATTGCACAGCGCGAGGCAGCAATGGTGGCAGCGTGTCGAAAGAAGTGGAGAAGAAGGTTCCTCCAGCTTCCATCCATGAATGGTGTGGGTCCGATGCCTTAGGTAAATTTCGGCTCTTCCTTCATTTCTTCATCTTCAGTTGAAGAATCAACCGTCTACTGTTTGTCTTCTTGAACGGTGGCATGCGGCAATGTTGGGGACCAGCGAGGAAGATGGCTGGTGTGCATTGTTTGAAATAAAGCTGAAGTAAGCCACCACTGTGCCTACTTGGCGGACAATCTTGGTGTTTCAGCAACAAGAGCTGCACATGTTAGCTTTCTCTCTTGCAACTTCTTTTCAACAATCAGTGGCACAAAGAGATGATTAATATGTCATCTTGTTGAGTCAATCCTGTCCAGAAAAATCAAGACGGTGTGCAGGCAGTTGGTCAGGTTGCCAAGACCAAATTGTCTTCACCCGACAAAACCTGCAACTTCTTAACAGCGGCTGCATGCATGTTGGGTTAAACTTCTCTCTGATGCATGCATGTACTGCATGTCGGCAGCAGCAACACTTACGTGACTTAGTGCTTAAGGTAGTAGCATGTAGCAACATAGCTTACTAGTTAAGCTAGTATGTAGTGACGTAAGTGTTTATGTACTAGTAGTAGATATTTTGCTCTTAGTCGGTTCGACCTAGTATAAAAGGAGCTGCACACACCCCGGTTGTAATCAGGCCATCCATTCCAAATCCAGCAAAGGAAGCAAGCTAGCTTCTAGTAGTAGTGGTAGTACTGGTACACCGTGAGTTTCTCACTTGTATCAGTGTGTATCTCCACTCACTTGTATCAGTGTGTATCTCCAGAATATATCAAGTGTGTGCTACTAGTTCGTACTAGCTTCAGTATACTTTGTTTTCCTTGACTTCGTGTGATCATCGACAGCCAGCTACTTTGTAGTCTGGGCTAACAATTGGTATCAGAGCCTCAGGTTGCGGTAACCATGTCGGGTGGTTCCAAGTCGCAGCCATCACAGGACGGCTCACAGTCGCCGGCTCCGCGGGAGTGGCAAGGGTGCAGCCGGTCCAGGCATGGCCGTGGCAGTGAGGTCGTGGTTAGGGAGATCATGCGCGAGACTGTAGTCACTGATAGCGTACCCATCACCTTCCCGATGCTCACGCACTCGAACTACAACGAGTGGGCGTTGATCATGGACTGCAACCTCCATGCGGCGAGCATGTGGGTTCCCATGAAGGACGACACAGTTGACAAGGAGGACAGGAAAGCCGTGGCGGCACTCATGCGTGCCACACCGTCGGAGATGCACGGCATGCTCGCGGCGAAGGCAAGCGCCAAGAGGCGTGGGAAATCATCCAGACCCAGTGCCCCGGTAGCAACCGCGTGCGCGAGGCGAATGCGCAGAAGCTGCGGGCGGACTTCGAGAACATCACCTTCAAGGAGGGCGAGCTCGTTGATGACTTCGCCATGCGGATGCACTCGGCGACACCATGGACGACGCGAGAGTCGTGCGGAAATTTCTCCATGTCGTGCCACCTCGCTTCGCTCAGGTAGCAGTCTCCATCGAAACCTTGCTTGACCTGAGTGAGCTCTCCATCGAGGAGCTAACAGGCCAGTTGCGGGTGGTCGAGGACCGTCTTGAAGACGGCCTCGAGAGCTTCGGCGGCGGACAACTCCTACTCTCGAAGGAGTGGGAGGCAAGCAAGGGTCATGGACGTGGTGGCTGTGCCCCGCGCAACGGAGGCGGCACCAACGGGGCCGGCACTAGGGGAGGCGGCACCAGCAGAGGCGGCGGTCGCACCCAGGGCAGGGCCGGGCGAGGTGCTAGCAAGGAGGTCCGAGACAGGTGCCGGTATTGCAACATCAAGGGCCACTGGGCCCATGAATGCCGCAAGAGGATAGCCGATGAGGATGCCGCAGCCGCGGCGAACCTCGTCGAGGTTGAAGAGGACGGTGGGCCAACAATAATGATGGCTTGCGTCGAGACCATGCAGGAGGGCCTAGCGCCTCCGGCGACCATGGTCCCGACAAGCATCAAAGCCGTGCCAGAGGGCGCAGCCCCTCCGACGACCACGGTGCCGGAAATCGTCAAGTCCGTGCGGGAGGCACGGAGCTCTTCAACTAATCCCCTCCCGACATCAGTAGCGCTCTCCCCGACAACAACGTTCTCGGGGGCCTACGATTGGGAGGCGATGAAGACCCAGGTGTGGGGAGCCACACCCCGGCAACCACGTCCCCTGCGGAGCTGGTGAAGCCCGTGCAAGTTGGCACGACAACGTCGTCCCCGACATCCTCGGGACCCGACAAGCCAGTGTCAGGAGGCACGGCAATGGCGCATCTGGTGGGACACGTCCCAACCATGATGCTGGCGACCACTGAACCCATGCAAGAGCACACGTCAACTCAGGTCAGCCACACCCGGAAAACCAGGTTCTCCAGGTTCTGCAAGCCCGTGTGGGTGACACGGCACTCTTTACTCGCCTCAACACCAACTCTGACAGGCCACTCACCGACAACGTTGTTTTCGGGGCCTTTCAAGTGGGAGGCAAAGAAGACACAGTCATGGGGCGGCAATGACTCGACCATGACATTGGCGACCAACGAGGTCGTGCAGGATGCGTGGGGCTCTCTGGTCGGCCACACTACAATCCCGGTGCGCTCGGGGTCCATTGAGTCCGTGCGGGAGGCACGACTCATGACTGTCGGGGAAGACCCGCCAAACAATTCTGATGGGAAGAGCGACGCGAACTTCGCTGTAATGAGAGGAGCCACTCCGGTCAGTGCGACGTCCGGCACATCGACCCCGGAAAGGGAGTTCTCGGGTAGTGCAACGTCTCGCACAGCGACCCCGGAAAACGCTACCTCGGGATGTGCAACTCCAAGAAGCTTGACCCTGACAAGCATGGCGTCCGGCACAATGACTCCGGGAAGAGCGACGCGAACTTCGTTGTAATCTTCAATCAGTGCGACGTCCGACACATCGACCCCGGGAAGGGAGTTCTCGGGCAGTGCAACGTCTGGCACAGCAACCCCGGAAAACGCTACCTCGGGATGTGCAACTCCAAGAAGCTTGACCCTGACAAGCATGGCGTCCGGCACAATGACACCGGGAAGGGAGTTCATGAGCAGTGTGACCTTGGGAACTGCGACCCCGGCAACACTGACGCCCACGAGTGACGTGGTTCCCAGGCCATTCGTGTCCCCGCTAACAGTGCGGCCAGATCTGTTCGATGTCAACAACGTCGTTGGTGTTGCACACAGGTTTCGAGGCCTAGGGGGACCTTCTCGGCAAGCATGCGAGACGACCGCAAACCCCGAAGAGGCGGACATCCCGACGAAGGGACTTGATCACGATCGGATCCAGAAGCTACGCGACAAGGTCGGGATCATGAACATCAAGCGCCTCCGACAGGATTGAGGGAGAGATTGTTGAGTCAATCCTGTCCAGAAAAACCAAGACGGTGTGCAGGCAGTTGGTCAGGTTGCCAAGACCAAATTGTCTTCACCCGGCAAAACCTGCAACTTCTTAACAGCGACTGCATGCATGTTGGGTTAAACTTCTCTCTGATGCATGCATTTACTGCATGTCGGCAGGAGCAACACTTACGTGACTTAGTGGTTAAGGTACTCCCTCTGTTCCGTGTATAAGTCATTTACGTAGTTCTAGATCACTGATTTGAGGAATTAAATATGTGTTATATGTCATGAAAAGTATATCACTAGATTTCTACACGGATGTAGTTTCTAAATATGTATTTTTTATCACATATGATACATATTTAGATAGTTAAATTGTCGACCTAGAACTACGCGAATGACTCATACACCGGAACGGAGGTAGTAGTAGCATGTAGCAACATAGCTTACTAGTTAAGCTAGTATGTAGTGACGTAAGTGCTTATCTACTAGTAGTAGATAGTTTGCTCATAGTGGGTTCGGCCTAGTATAAAAGGAGCTGCGCACACCCCGGTTGTAATCAGGCCATTCATTCCAAATCCAGCAAAGGAAGCAAGCTAGCTTCTAGTAGTAGTGGTAGTCTAGTACACTGTGAGTTTCTCACTTGTATCAGTGTGTATCTCCAGAATATATCAAGTGTATGCTACTAGTTCGTACTAGCTTCAGTATACTTTGTTTTCCTTGACTTCATCTGATCATCGACAGCCAGCTACTCTGTAGTCTGGGCTAACAATCCTCCTCTTTGTTCAGGGTGAGGAACTTAGGAAGCAGACCGGTGCTGTAGCATACATCGAATGCAGCGTGGAGACACATCAGGTGCAATAAAGACCAGGAATTATGATTGGTTCTCATTTGTTTGACCAAAAGTTTGCTGGTACATCAGTTTAAGCTACTGTTAATGGACCAAAAGTTAATGTTGTTGGCCTTGCCAGAATGCCATGGTTGTCTTCCACACTGCCTTCAAAGGGGTCCTTCAGCCTCTAAGGAGAAGGGAACTGATGACTGACAGGGAAAAAAACTAGGCGAAGCTCTGGATGCTCGATCGAGTAAGCACACACTTATTATCACTCTACTTCGTCGATTGTCCACATGGCAAGCAAGATGTCATGGAGCAAATTTGAGGAATAGTCTGCTCACACCATGGTCACCTTACCTCAAAATTGACATATTATAATCTACGAACTACTGTTTAGGCAGGGCTTTATACTTCAAGTAAACTATACAACCAAATGATTGTTCCAAAAATTCAAATTTGCACCATGCTTTCCACCTCATCTTCCTGCTAAACTACCCTCTTAATTGTACGGCAGACACTTGATGTGTGGTCATACGTGTGTGATGAAGCATGGTGTAATAGCAAATTGGCGATTGAATTTTTTGACATACCATGGGTTTCTTTCTGCCTCTATTTGATGCTCGGTGGTGCTGATCCGAAGGTCCTGACGGACCCTGCTCTGGACATGTCTCCTTGATTTCTGTACACCCAGAATATTTAGCTCATGTTGCCCTTCTATCATGCACCCAGAATAGTTTACCTTTTTGCTTTTTATATTCTGGTTGGGCATGTTTTTTCAGGACAGATCGGTGATAGTTAAATTTTTTATGGTGGCCGCGGCTACTCCCAGTGCCTGCTAAAGAGCAGGGCCGGCAGTAGGCATTTAGAATACGTGTTAGTAAATTTATCTCCAGGTAACTTATTAGGATGCATCTGGTACTTTTCAGCCATGGCAAATGCATGGGTGCAGCTGCATCTTGATGAGAAGATCGATGATTGGTGATGATTTATAAAAGTAGACAATGGAACTAAGATTTGGTGGAAAACAAATGATGATGTTTTAAATAACGATACTAAGCTTTTATTCCATAGATGACATTTTGGTTGTTCCGCATTTTGTTTTTCCTTTGCAAAGTTATAGATGTTATAAGAGATAAACATCATGTACAGGTTAACCTTTTGTGTGCCTATTAGTGCATGCCTTGCTGCCAACTGGAAATAGTCTATATGATGCTCATAAATAGAGCTTCCTGGTGGGAAGGATGAGGCACACTCATGTATACTTTGGTTTTGTATCCATTTGTAATACAGATTTTTCTCTTCCAAGCATATAAAATTTAGCAAATTAGAGTGCAATCAAGTCTCCTAAGTGGACAATTTTACCATATTATCAAGTTTCAGAGCATATAAGATAAGAGCATGTCATGCTACGTGAAAATCTGTTTGGAGATCTAATTTCGTATTTTTCTACTTTGTGAGTTAGAAAACCAGTTTCCTGAGGTTATAGTCTGAGCATTCAAATTGATCCGCAGAGTTCAGGGCTTCTGGATGGAAGAGTTTCCTATAGGCTCAAAATCTTAGTACTCTCTACCTAGACTTCATAATTATGCCTGACTTCTTCTAAATAATTGTTGAAGTATGCCTTTTATTTGGGTTGTTCGTGCATTAACAGTGTTGGAGGTGTTTGTGCAAGATTGTAGAGTTGGAAAGTATAGAAAAACGTCAGTTGGTGCAGGGACTTGGTGAAGCCATCAGCCTTGACTGTGTCTGCTTCCCCAATGGTTTTGACTTCTGACTACTGATTCTGACACATATTACTTGGTGTTTTGGTCTTTATGGCAGCTTTCAGTTTGAACTCGCATTCCGTGGCTTCATCCTCTTTGGTGCAGCTTGGAGTTAGTAGTGTGCGCATCTCAATCTTCTGATTTTCCTGAAGCATATTACGTGGTTTATGGTGTCTGTTAACTTGCATGTGATTTTGATGGAATCTGATCCCGTTTTTTGCTCCCAGGGAATATACAAAAGGCTAGAAGTAAATGATGGAAGATCCTTTGTTCTCAAACTTCGTATAGTAGATAATCAAATTTTGCCCTTTAGCTTGCAAAATTATCACCTGATAGAAGTAAAGGTTGCATGTACATGAGCTCTGATTACCTCCATAATACTTGAATTGTTTTTGGCGTCACGCTTAGATTTGTCAAACTACCATTCGAAATACTGTTCTCGATGATCGCACTTGGTTTTTTAATTATGTATTTTCCTGGTGAGTTCTTGAGGCTCATATTATGCCACGGAATTAGTTTTTGGTATGCGCAGACTTTTAAATTTGCTGATAAAGAAGTATCACGCCTAATTTGCTGGCTCTCTTATTTATTACTATGTTGACACTTAATAGTAGTGGCCTCCTATCCTTGTAGTTGGATAATGTTGATGACTCGATATGTGCAGAGAGGTTAGGAATTGCTACTATGAAATAAAATAATGCAGAGTTGAAGGTTCTGAATTGGAAGCTTGAACAAACAACACTCTTTCTGATGTCTTCAGTTAGTGTCATCTTCACTAAATATGAATCTGGTTTGTTGGTTGTGGAGTTGATTTTCGGAAGTGAATGTTCTTCACATTGGTGCTTCTTCTGTGGGATCTGGATAATGGAATCCTCAATTGTATCTGCTTGTTTTACTGGGAAACTTCCTAGTTTTAATTTTATTTACAACTAGCAAAACAGTCCTCCTAATTTGATGATTAATACCTGCTGATTGTACACTTTCAACTCAAGTTACATTGTAACATATGCAACCATTTGTTCACGCATCCTACAGCCGGGCCATGGGGGCGGAGTGGATCCCGGCCCTTGCTGGTGGGAGGGCTCTGTTTTTAGATCTTTCAGCCCTTGTTGATGGGAGGGCTCTGTGTTTAGATATTTCATTAAGTTATGTCCTACTCAGAAAAGCGAGATGACGATGACTCCCTGAAGATGAAATAAGGTTCTTCCTGTCTAGTCCCCGTTTTGGTGGTGTGCCTAGCATCATCGATGTGCGTGCGGAGGTGTGTCTCTGGTGGATTTGTCTTTGCTGGATTTGCTCGGATCTGGTTGTTGTTCGTATATGTTCTGGTGTGTTGGTCTTATAGGACCTTAGCACGATGACTTCCCAATTGTCTACTACAACAAGTTTTGTCTGGCTACGACGAGGGAGGGGCGATGACAGCAGCGTGTCTTCTGCTCGCTTGTCTTTTGCTCATTTTAGTGCTTGTAGTTGTCGTTAGATGGTCTACGATTCTGGATGTTATTTTATTATTCTTAGTGTTCGTTGTATAATCATGACTGAAGATGAACGGATGGGAAGTTATCTTGAAAAAAAAGAGTTAGGGAATCTTTAGTTACATAGTTTGCTGCTGTACTTTATAGTTTTTAAATTTAATTGACAAGAAGTAAAGCTACTCTCGTTTGATATTTCTTGTCAACTGCTTATTCCATACATCCTGGATTTTCAAGGCGCAAAGTATCCTGAATTCATCATGTAACCCTTATAATGGCTAAACCACGGAAGCTCTTTCTGTGCCTGGTGAGACAAAATTCATGTTTTAACCTTTTTGCAAAAGTTAAGCCGGATCTGATCCCGGTTGGGAAAAAAATTCGGATTTGACCCTTTTGCTACCGCCGGAGCCCTTGACTATGGGTTATGACAACCTACCGCCGCGGGCCCTAGCGGTAGGAAAATGGCCTACCGCCGAAGAGGCTGGCGGTAGCGCATGTAAACCTACTGTGGGGTCTGGTGTTAGGCACGCGCGTGCACTGTGTCCACAACTTAGAATTCTTTTTACGGTAGGCGTACAACCCTTTCGTCAGGGACCTCGACGGTAGGTTATTATACCCTACCGTCAAGGGCTCCGACGGTGGCAAAAGGGTCAGATCCGAATTTTTTCCCAACCTGGATCAGATCCGGTTTAACTTTCACAAAAAGGTCAAAACAGTGAATTTGTCCGTCGGGTGATGAATCTGAGCTCCATGTGCAAAAACAGAAAAATGCATCTGCATCCTGTACCACTGGATTGGAGATGAATGATGATTTAGGTGGAGGGATTTCACACCACTTAAGGCCTCGTTTGGTTAAGGGGGATTGGGGAGGTTTTGAGAGGGAGGGATTTTAAAGGATTGGGTGAATCCCTTTGTTCCACCCAATCCTCTCAAATCTCCAGGGTTTTGCTTACACTAGTCTTTCGAGGAGGGTTTTGAAACACATGGATAGGAAGGGATTGAAGGAGAACGGGGGGATTGGGCTAAGCAAACCCCTCCTATCAAATGGGCGCTCGAGGATCTGTGGGGTTTCTGGACCCCCCGGGGATTTTCCTCTCAAAACCTTTCCAATCCCTTTTAACCAAACGAGGCCCAATGCACATTTCACATAAAACCTCCTGCTAACAATTAGATACTCCCTCTGTTTCTTTGTATAAAGTGTATATGTTTTTTCAAAAGTTAACGAGTGCAAGTTTGATCGATTTTTTAGAAAAACATATCAATATCCACAATACAAAATTTATATCACTAGATCCATCATGAAAAATAGTTTCATATTCTATCTATTGGGTATTGCAAATGTTGTTATTTTATTCTATAATTTTGGTCAAACATCCAAATGGTTGACTTGCAAGGAAATCAATACACCTTATATTCTGGAATGGAGAGAGTATGAAATAAGATTTGTACAGTAGCAAAGTTGTACTAAAATAAAGACATTTATTTGGGACAGAGTGAGTACTGAAATATTACCAATTGCACGATGATACAACGCGTAAGAAAACATCATACCCTACACGAAGGTGTGGAGAGGGAAGCCGAGGCCCCGAAAGAAGTGGGGGATGAACAACACCCTCTCGACCTCCTTGGGCATGGTGATGACTTGGTCCTTCTCTGGAGCACGCCGAAAAGTAGCTGACGTGCTTCAACTCCAAAATGTCGTTGTTGGTGACACAGGAGGCCACCCACTTTCCTTTAGAACCCGAGCTGACCATGGTCAAATTGGGGAAAATGTTTGAAAGGATTGGGGGAAGATGGAGCTTGGGAGCTTGGAGCTCAGAGGATTAGGGAAGTCGATGACGATGTGATGTCTGGAAGGCGCGTGAAAACTATTGTTGTAGTTTCCTTTTTATAAGCTGATGTAATACCAAGAGCCCCTCTACTACGCCGTGGATCTCGTCACTTCCCGATAAATCGTGTAGTTATGCGCGCATGGGATAGCCCAAATCATAAACCATATCCCGTGAAAAGCGAGGCACGATCTCCATATTGATGGGACGTGTCAATGAAAAACTACCTCGAACCACGGATCAACTTTTTGTAAGTGATGAGTGGTCATGACCGTCCGCGACCTTTCATTGAAAGATTGTTAGACAGAAGCATTGTTCACACTTGAGCGGCTTGTCTTCAAGGCTAAGTAACATATGTTGCTCGGAAAACAGGGAAATCATTGATGGCCAAACTGTTACCGGCTGAACATAAATGGAGAGAGGAGCTCGCCCCGCAAGCCGAAGACCTTGTGTGCAAAAAGACTGCTGGGAATCAAGACTACGGTGTTGGAGGCCAGTTCAGGGGCTACTGAGGTAGTCCGGGATTAAAGGGTCCTCGGGTCGTTGACCTATCTTCATGGGTTGGACTCATGGGCCGCCCTATGGTTATCACCGAAGGGACGAACTACAAGACAATGTCGTATCCAAGATGGAATTCTCCTGGGCTTGGCATGCACTCCAAGTCCTGATGATGGATTCGACATATTTACTCCTTGATGTAACCGACATTGTGTAATCCTAGGTACCCCTAGTATCTATATAAACCAGAGGGTTTTAGCTCATAAGGAACATTAAGATCAATACTCCTAGGGTTTAGACCATAGCATACGATCTCGAGGTACATCAACTCTGTACTCGATACTCAATCATCAATATAAACGAGAGCATGACGTAGGATTTTACCTCCATCAAGAGAGACCGAACCTGGGTAAACATTGTCTTCCCTGTCTCCCGTTACCAATCGATCCAAGATCCACACTTCGGGACCCCTACGCGAGATCTGCCGGTTTTGACACCGACAGTCGAGCCATTATACCGGTAGTAAACCCGGACAAACGTCATGTTAGGCTTGTAAAAGCCCGACCTTCATTTATGAAGCCCGAGCCCGACTCGAAGCCCGAAATACTCTTTGTTTTCAAGGCCGAGTCTGACCTGAAATCATGCTCGACACCCAAAAGCCCGACCTAAACGATGTTTTTAGTTTACCAAATGTAAGGCCGACCCGACGAACGAAATACAAAAAAAGAAAAGCCCGGCCCCGGCCCAAACTACCTTCCGAGCTGTAAAACAAGGCCTGAGTCCGGCCCAAATGGCAAGCCCAACCTGGCCCTGCGTGAGTTTTTCAAGTCGGGCTACCCATGCCCGGGTCTAAGCAGCACACAAAGGCGGTTTTAGGTACCTTCTAGAAGGTTCCCAGTTCTTGGTTGATATTTATTTATTTTTTACTAGGTTTTGCGGTTTCCTTTTTTTATGTTTCTTCTCCTTGCTTTTAGTTTTTACATAGTTTCATTTTTTTCACATTTTCAAAAAGTTTGGAATTCCAATTTTTCTTGTGTTTAAAAATAAATTTCATAATTTGAATTTTTGTTCATGTTTCTCAAAACAAATTCTGTTTAAAAAATGCTCGTAATTCAAAAATTTGTTCAGTTTTTTTTTCATTTTTTGAAAAATTAAAAAATGTTAAAAATGTAGAAAATGATCAGAATTTCTAATTTTTGTTCATGTTTTTAGAAATATTGCAATTTTTTAAATATTTATTGAATTTGAATTTTTTCACACTTTTCAATAAAAATTATAATTTGTTTTTGTAATTTAATTTTTTTGTTCAGTTTTTCAGAAATTCTGCAAGTTTTTCAAAATATATTGGATTTGATTTATTTTGACACTTTTCAGTAAATTTTATATTATTTTTTGTAATTCCGACTTTGTTTATGTTTTCGAAAAAAATTCGAAATAAAATGTTCACCCTTTTTCCAATTTGGTTAGCAAATTTTTGAATGACAAGCTACAGTATTTTGACGAGCTACACTGGGCCGATGCAGCGTTGCGTTAGCTGGTTTGCCGGGCAATGGGCCGGCCCAGTTCGCTGCCTGCCTGTGCGTCGCCGCCTTGTCTTCTGACCGTTGGTGTGTGGCCTCCACTTACCAAAGTTGTCGCTCGCACGAAAACGAAAGAGGAAAGAAAAACATACCTAGCCCACGCAATCGACCGTCTTCCACATGATGAAGCAGTCTGCCGCCGCCGTCTCCAAGAACACGGGCGGGGAACTGCCGCCGCCGTCTGCCGATCTTTTCCCTCACATCCGGTCGCTTCCGTCGTCGGCCGCTTCCCGTTTCTTCGCCCGTCGTCCCTCCCCGCACTCACGCACGCCTGCACCTATCTCGAGCGGAACAGGGGATCAATTGATGGTTCGGCTTCCATCCAAACCGGCCGCCGGCCAGTCCACCGAGGAGAGAGCCCAAATTGTGCTTGCGAAACCCTAACATCTCCGCTGCCTCGCCCAGTTCTTGCTCGCCTTAGCTCGGAGGGAAGGAGCAGGACGCCGCCGCCCGTCCCCTCGCACCATGCCCAGGACGACGGCGCCATGGACGGCATGGCGCGCGACGTCACGGAGCCTCCCTCCCCTGCGGCGCCCCGGGGCCCTAGATCCTCCTCCTTGCCGGCGCCTCCGCGTGCGCGACCCTCAACTACGGCCGCGCGTGCCGTTCAACCCTCTGTTCGAATCCATGATGTATTGTCATTTCTTTCTGATCTAAGCATACATGGATGGTGGCAGCGGTGGGGAGGAGCCCTGCGACGACCTCGACGCCTGCTCCGTCGACCACAACCACCGCGTCCGCAAGAAAGGTACAAAACCAACCGCACATCCCCCCTTCAAGAATCAGAAACAACCATACATGCTGCCACGAACAACCCATACATTACATTGCCTTGTTAGGACAAGCGAATTCATATGGTAGTAATGATTAATAAGATTAGGAGCCGTGGATGCAGTGAAGTGGCTAGAGAATTTCGGAATCCAGACTGTTGCTGCTATAGATCTACTCTGCTCCACCATTTTGGTAACTGATGGCAATGCAGCAGCTGTGTGGTTCCCAGCTTTATGCAGCAGCTATTCAACTACTGATTTATTGCTTGGTGATCAATTGTGCGTGCTTAGATAATTTATACTGGGTAAACTGTAGAGCTCAGCAGCATGCGCACCTGAATTTGCTGTGATGACCGGACAAGTTACATGTTCAGTCAGTCATTCCCTGCCAGCCCATGGCTATGCTTTCCTTCTAAATTCCACATGTTATGTGCAGCCGCATGGATTGGGGATATGCACTTCGGTTTTGGGTTCAAATGGGCAATCGTTGAGCATTTGTATCACTATCGAGGATCTCAAGCACTTGGATCGCACTATGATCAAGTGCATTCTGGTGCTATGATGATTGTGACAGAAGATGTTAGCAGCAGAAGCAATCGCTATGTAAGCGTGATAGCCTGGCGTGACTTCTCTTTTGATCCTGCTTTGTTTATTTTTCAAATCATCAATATTCCCATTGCTTTTCTTCTTGCATAATTGCTCTAATCTCCAGCAATTTTGTGTTGTTGATAAAAATTGGTAGTATATGCAGCCGTGATCATGAAATTGTATTGAGGAGAATAGGAAAAAGATAATTTGAAAGCAAGAGGGGGAAAACTAGGGGGAAAACAGATCAGGAGTGAAGATGGCTGGTGGGAGGAGGGATCAGGGGGGGGAGAAGCATGGTATGATGCCAGCCGCTGGCAAATCGGCACTCGGGGTACTGTAGCAGGGGTAAGGGTACTAGCTAGTTCCTGGTGCTTGCCTAATACCAACTCAATTACTCTTATGATGGCGAAGCATGGTATGATGCCAGCCGCTGGCAAATCGGCACTCGGGGTACTGTAGCAGGGGTAAGGGTACTAGCTAGTTCCTGGTGCTTGCCTAACACCAACTCAATTACTCTTATGATGGTTATTATTGCCTTATTAGCACACTCTTATTGGAGGAAAAGGACGAATATCACCTTTTTGTTTTAGAAAAGGGCTGCGGCAAACGTTTCATAGGCGCACCTGTTATAAGAAATGGAAGTATAGATAATTATATCAGCTGCATATTTCTTTTGTTATATATGTGATCCAGAAGTGCAGGTTCGTGAACTGAAAAACTGGTGGTTACATGCAGGATTTTGACCTCCACAGGAAATCTGCAAGGGGAACAACAACAAAGGAAACTGGTGTAAGATTGAGTATTAAGACTCAAAGA
Organism: Hordeum vulgare subsp. vulgare; assembly: GCF_904849725.1. Lineage (NCBI taxonomy): Eukaryota > Viridiplantae > Streptophyta > Magnoliopsida > Poales > Poaceae > Hordeum > Hordeum vulgare. The sequence continues at coordinate 309,576,056 of NC_058523.1, forward strand.
GCTACCATCAAGATTATGTCTCTGACAAACAAGTATAGGGTAAGCACTTATTTTTCTTTTAGACATCGATTTAAATTAGCAATTAACTACAATAAAATAGTAATAAACATATTTGTCTTATAGATACTAAGAAAACTTAGCAATGTCATGTGCCTTATAGACTTAAATTTATCTCATTTAGTTAATCAGAGCACAAAGAATGAATATCAAATTGGCTAACTCGAATTATCTGTAACTTTCACCATACCATGTGTACACTGTACAGTATCCGTTAAAGTCTAAAAATGGCTCAGTAGTGGCCTTCCGCCCTTCCCTACTGTTTTTCACTTCTAAAAAATCTCAACTTAAGACTGCAATGCAATATGGGTGCAGTTCATGTCTATGATGCCTGAGTAACCTTGAAAAAAAATAAGTTCATATATAGTTTCGTTGTGAGTAAACTAAGAAGGGTAAAATTGGGAAGAAGAAACACAACGATCAACAGTAGTCATATCTTTATCTTAAATTAAACTGAAGTTGCCATGGTAGGAATATCTTATAAAACTCTGATTTTGTAGCAAGACACTAAGTTTGACTGAACCTTGTTTGTGCCTTATGGATATGAGAAAGCACACGAGAAGTGTTGCTTGATCACCTTAACATCGACATTGCCGCAACGGCTTGGCACAAAGGAGCACTTGAGAAGTTAGTGCATAAGCCTGATCCGCCTGATAGGGTTTTCACCGCACCTCCAGTGCATTGTTCATTTCCCTCCCAATTCGGCTTGCGCACATTCTCTTTTTGCGGGTTCTATGCCACTGACATAATCCGGCATCCGACATTCTCCCACCGTGCGTCCCTGGCTTGGCGGTAGGTAACGTCGTGCTCTCGGGTGTGCCTCGTGGGTTAGCCATTGCGGTGCCGATTGTCTCTACGGATATGGCGGCACCCAACAGGGTAACGCGAGATGTTGTGAGATTGAGCCATCCCACATAGCAACCCAAAGCCAGGCAAAGGATGTCCAGGCGGACTGGTAGGGATCAGAGAGTGCATGTGATGTGTGGCGGAAGGGATGCAAATGTTGTCGCGAGTGGCATGTTGTGATCATTCGTTGTAATTGGAGCCAAGTGTCAACAAGGTGGCTATTGGGAAGGCGGGAAGATGGCACTGGGAGGAGAGATGCATCATTCGCCATCCTACGTATTTATGTGCGTTAGTCGCGACGGTTGTGTGCAGATTTGGTATCTACATGTGGGTCTCTTAGTCAGAATGACATGACATGGTTGTTGTGGAGTGAGGTGCCACATCTGTTGCCCCGTGTGAGTGTGTTTGGTGGTCGACGGTAGGGCAATATGTTATGTGGTTTGGCCCCACGCAATCCGAGCTCCCTTGTGTGGCTCAGTGGTGATTGAACTAGAGAACTTTATGGTGTAGTTGGATCATGGTTATGATTTGTGTTACATTCGCTTACTAGAGAACGTTAGGGTGTAGTATGATCAGTTGAAGATATATTGGATTTATATGGGTGTAATATGATCATGGTTTTTAAGGCAACGCCTTAGGGAGGGGGAGCGCTTTGACGCCCAGGCGACGACTAGGCGGACACTTTAGGCGCCCAAAGCGGTCGATTTTCTAAAGCGGAGGGGGAGTGCTGTGACGCGTAGGCGTCGCCTAGGCGAATCTTCAGGGACGCCTTAAAAACAAGGAATATGATCAACATAGTTATGGGAATTGATTGGCTACTAAATCATCTTGGATTGAATTAGTAGGAAGAAAACCGAGTTTTTTGAGTAAAAGAACTGATGTTTGCGACAAATTAGATGGTATAACTACTTGGATTCCATACCGGAGATAAACTTGGGGTTGGGCAGTTGGATTTGTGATATTTTGACCTGAGCTTTGTGGCTTGTATGTGCTTCGGGATATGAGCATGCAACTGGGACACATGGATTGTAGTTGGTAGGCTTTGATGATTTTGCTAGCCCTCCCCAAGAATGTTATGAGTAAAGGATCAACATGGGAGAAGTATTTCGATTAATTATAATAGATGGGAATTTTAGTTGTATGCGTCTTGTTCGAGTAGCTGTCTCGCTCTTATGTGTTTGTGCTCATTTAGATGCAGTAGTAGTAAAAGGGTAATGCTTATGAATTGATATTATATTGGTTGATAAATATATTAACCTTGGAATAGTTTGGTGATTGTGATCTTGAGAAATGAAAATCTTGGTGGATAAATAACATATAATTTTTGGACCTACAGTCATCCACTTGTAGCTTGTTTTATATTGGACTTAGATAACCATGATACTTGGCTTGGTTGGATTATGGTTGTGATTTGTGTTAGATTCACATATTTGGAGATTGAAAGTACTTCCTCCGTCCCGGTGCATTAGGCATCTTACGAAAATCAAATAATCCCAAAACACTAAGGCACATTAGAGTAGTACTAGTTGCGTGCATATTAATTAGACCACATCTATTAATTGAAGGACCAATGCATGCAATTTATGCGGCACACTTTTTGGATTTCAAGAGGTATTCTAATTAATAGCATGTTTTCAGTTGAGAAAGGAATGGTGTGATTGGCTTCCTCTGCAATTTAATTTTCTTCTCCTACCCAATCTATGCGTGCCTAGGTTGTAGTGCATCTCCTAAAATGCCTAATGCACCGAGACGGAGGGAGTAGAGAAATCAGGGTGTAGTTGGATCATGGTTATGATCTATGTTAGATTCGCACATCTTGGAGATTGAAACTAGAGAACTTTAGAGTGTAGTTGGATCATGGTTATGATCTGTGTTAGATTCACACATTTGGAGATTGAAACTAGAGAACTTTATGGTGTAGTATGATCAGTCGAAAATATATTGGATTTATATGGGTGTAATATGATCAACATAGTTGTGAAAATTGATGGGCTACTAAATCATTTTGGATTGAATTAGTAGGAAGAAAACAAAGGTCTTTGAATAATAGAAATGATGTTTGCGTCAAGTTAGATGGTATAACTACTTGGATTCCAGACCGGAGATAAACTTTGGGCTGGGAAGTTGGATTTATGATATTTTGACCTGTGCTTGGTGCCTTGTTTGTACCTTATGGATATAAGAAAGCACAAGAGAAGTGTTTCTTCATCACCTTAACATCGACGTTGCCGCAACGGCTTGGCACAAAAGAGCACTTGAGAAGTTGGTGCATAAGCCCGATCCGCGTGACAGGGTTTTCACCGCACCTCCTGTGAATTGTTCATTCCCATCCAAATTTGGCTTTGCGCACTTTCCCTGTTTGCGGGTTCTGTGCCACTGACTTGATCCAGCATCCCACGTTCTCCCGCGGTGCGTCCTTGGTTTGGCGGTAGGTAACGTCGTGCTCTCGGCTGTGCCTCGTGGGTTAGCCATTGCGGTGCCGATTGCCTGTACAGCTATGGTGGCGCCCAGCAGGGTAACGCGAGATATTGTGAGACTGAAGCATCGCACATAGCAACCCATAGCCTGGCAAAGGATGTCCAGGCGGACTGGTAGGGATCGGAGAGTGCATGTGATGTGTGGCGGAAGGGATGCAAATGTTGTCGGGAGTGGCATGTTGTGATCATTCGTTGTAATTGGAGCCAAGTGTCGACGGGATGGCTATTGGGAAGGCGGGAAGATGGCACTTGGAGGAGAGATGCATCATTCGCTATCCTACGTATTTATGTGCGTCAGTCGCGACGGTTGTGTGCAGATGTGGTATCTACATGTGGGTCTCTTAGTCAGAATGACATGACATGGTTGTTGCGGAGTGAGGTGCCACATCTGTTGCCCCGTGTGAGTGTGTTTGGTGGTTGACGGTAGGGCAATCTGTTATGTGGTTTGGCCCCACGCAATCCGAGCTCCCTTGTGTGGCTCAGTGGTGATTGAACTAGAGAACTTTATGGTGTAGTTGGATCATGGTTATGATTTGTGTTACATTCGCTTACTAGAGAACGTTAGCGTGTAGTATGATCAGTTGAAGATATATTGGATTTATATGGGTGTAATGTGATCAACATAGCTGGGGAAATGTATGGGGTACTAAGTCATCTTGGATTGAATTAGTATGAAGAAAACACAAACCTTTGAGTAATAGAAATGATGTTTGCGTCAATTTAGATGGTATAACAACTTGGATTCGAGACCGGAGTTTAACTTGGGGATGGGGAGTTGGATTTGTGATATTTTGACCTGAGCTTGGTGGCTTGTATGTGTGCTTCATGGATATGAGCATGAATCGTAGTTGATAGACTTTGATGATTTTGTTAGCCCTCCCCAAGAATGTTATGAGTAAAGCATCATTATGGGAGGATGATTTGAATTAACTAGAATAGATGGCAAATTTAGTGGTATGTGTCTTGTTGGAGCAGCTGTCTCGCATTTATTGTGTGTTTGTGCTCATTTTGTTGCAGAAGTGATAGTATGTTGGTGGTAAATATATTAACCTTTGCATAGTTTGGATTTAGTTTGATGATTGTGATCTTGTAAAAAAAATCTCGGTGAACATATAATTTTTGGATCTGTAGTTATTCAATGGAAGCTTGTTTTATATTGGACTTAGATAACCATGATAGTTGGCTTAGTTGGATAATGGTTATGATTTCTGTTAGATTCACTCATTTGTAGTTTGAAACTCGAGAATTCAGGGTGTACTATGATCGGTCGAAGATATATTGGATTTATATGGGTGTAATATGATCATGGTTTTTAAGGCGACGCCTTAGGGAGGGGGAGCGCTTTGACGCCTAGGCGACGACTAAGCAGACACTTTAGGCGCCCAAAGCGGCCGATTTCCTAAAGCGGAGGGGGAGCGCTCTGACGCCTAGGCGTCGCCTAGGGGAATCTTCAGGGACGCCTTAAAAACAAGGAATATGATCAACATAGTTATGGGAATTGATTGGCTACTAAATCATAGGGACGCCTTAAAAACAAGGAATATGATCAACATAGTTATGGGAATTGATTGGCTACTAAATCATCTTGGATTGAATTAGTAGGAAGAAAACCGAGTTTTTGGAGTAAAAGAAATGATGTTCGCGACAAATTAGATGGTATAACTACTTGGATTCCATACCGGAGATAAACTTGGGGTTGGGCAGTTGGATTTGTGATATTTTGACCTGAGCTTTGTGGCTTGTATGTGCTTCGAGATATGAGCATGCACATGGGACACATGTATTGTAGTTGGTAGGCTTTGATGATTTTGCTAGCCCTCCCCAAGAATGTTATGAGTAAAGGATCATCATGGGAGAAGTATTTGGATTAATTATAATAGATGGGAATTTTAGTTGTATGCGTCTTGTTCGAGTAGTTGTCTCGCTCTTATGTGTTTGTGCTCATTTAGATGCAATAGTAGTAAAAGGGTAATGCTTATGAAGTGATATTATATTGGTTGATAAATATATTAACCTTGGAATAGTTTGGTGACTGTGATCTTGAGAAATAAAAATCTTGGTGGATAAATAACATATAATTTTGGACCTACACTCATCCACTTGTAGCTTGTTTTATATTGGACTTAGATAACCATGATACTTGGCTTGGTTTGGTTGGATTATGGTTGTGATTTGTGTTAGATTCACATATTTGGAGATTGAAAGTAGAGAAATTCAGGGTGTAGTTGGATCATGGTTATGATCTATGTTAGATTCGCACATCTTGGAGATTGAAACTAGAGAACTTTAGAGTGTAGTTGGATCATGGTTATGATTTGTGTTAGATTCACATATTTGGAGATTGAAACTAGAGAACTTTATGGTGTAGTATGATCAGTCGAAAATATATTGGATTTATATGGGTGTAATATGATCAACATAGTTGTGAAAATTGATGGGCTACTAAATCATTTTGGATTGAATTAGTAGGAAGAAAACAAAGGTCTTTGAATAATAGAAATGATGTTTACGTCAAGTTAGATGGTATAACTACTTGGATTCCAGACCGGAGATAAACTTTGGGCTGGGAAGTTGGATTTATGATATTTTGACCTGTGCTGGTTGCCTTGTTTGTGCCTTATGGATATGAGAAAGCACAAGAGAAATGTTTCTTCATCACCTTAACATCGACGTTGCCGCAACGGCTTGGCACAAAAGAGCACTTGAGAAGTTGGTGCATAAGCCCGATCCGCGTGACAGGGTTTTCACCGCACCTCCTGTGAATTGTTCATTTCCATCCAAATTCGGCTTGGCGCACTTTCCCTGTTTGCGGGTTCTGTGCCACTGACTTGATCCAGCATCCCACGTTCTCCCGCGGTGCGTCCCTGGTTTGGCGGTAGGTAACGTCGTTCTCTCGGCTGTGCCTCGTGGGTTAGCCATTGCGGTGCCGATTGCCTGTACAGCTATGGTGGCGCCCAGCAGGGTAACGCGAGATGTTGTGAGATTAAAGCATCGCACATAGCAACCCAAAGCCTGGCAAAGGATGTCCAGGCGGACTGGTAGGGATCGGAGAGTGCATGTGATGTGTGGCGGAAGGGATGCAAATGTTGTCGGTAGTGGCCTGTTGTCATCATTCGTTGTAATTGGAGGCAAGTGTCGACGGGATGGCTATTGGGAAGGCGGGAAGATGGCACTGGGAGGAGAGATGCATCATTCACCGTCCTACGTATTTATGTGCGTCAGTCGCGACGGTTGTGTGCAGATGTGGTATCTACATGTGGGTCTGTTAGTCAGAATGACATGACATGGTTGTTGCGGAGTGAGGTGCCACATCTGTTGCCCCGTGTGAGTGTGTTTGGTGGTTGACGGTAGGGCAATCTGTTATGTGGTTTGGCCCCACGCAATCCGAGCTCCCTTGTGTGGCTCAGTGGTGATTGAACTAGAGAACTTTATGGTGTAGTTGGATCATGGTTATGATTTGTGTTACATTCGCTTACTAGAGAACGTTAGGGTGTAGTATGATCAGTTGAAGATATATTGGATTTATATGGGTGTAATGTGATCAACATAGCTGGGGAAATGTATGGGGTACTAAGTCATCTTGGATTGAATTAGTATGAAGAAAACATAGACCTTTGAGTAATAGAAATGATGTTTGCGTCAAGTTAGATGGTATAACTACTTGGATTCGAGACCGGAGTTGAACTTGGGGATGGGCAGTTGGATTTGTGATATTTTGACCTGATCTTGGTGGCTTGTATGTGTGCCTCATGGATATGAGCATGAATTGTAGTTGATAGACTTTGATGATTTTGCTAGCCCTCCCCAAGAATGTTATGAGTAAAGCATCATTATGGGAGGATGATTTGAATTAATTAGAATAGATGGCAAATTTAGTGGTATGTGTCTTGTTGGAGCAGCTGTCTCGCATTTATTGTGTGTTTGTGCTCATTTAGTTGCAGAAGTGATAGTATGTTGGTGGTAAATATATTAACCTTTGCATAGTTTGGATTTAGTTTGATGATTGTGATCTTGTAAAAAAAATCTCGGTGAACATATAATTTTTGGATCTGTAGTTATTCAATGGAAGCTTGTTTTATATTGGACTTAGATAACCATGATAGTTGGCTTAGTTGGATAATGGTTATGATTTCTGTTAGAATCACTCATTTGTAGTTTGAAACTCGAGAATTCAGGGTGTACTATGATCGGTCGAAGATGTATTGGATTTATATGGGTGTAATATGATCATGGTTTTTAAGGCGACGCCTTAGGGAGGGGGAGCGCTTTGACGCCCAGGCGACGACTAGGCGGTCACTTTAGGCGCCCAAAGCGGTCGATTTTCTAAAGCGGAGGGGGAGCGCTCTGACGCCTAGGCGTTGCCTAGGCGAATCTTCAGGGACGCCTTAAAAACAAGGAATATGATCAACATAGTTATGGGAATTGATTGGCTACTAAATCATCTTGGATTGAATTAGTAGGAAGAAAACCGAGTTTTTTGAGTAAAAGAAATGATGTTTGCGACAAACTAGATGGTATAACTACTTGGATTCCATACCGGAGATAAACTTGGGGTTGGGCAGTTGGATTTGTGATATTTTGACCTCAGCTTTGTGGCTTGTATGTGCTTCGGGATATGAGCATGCAGATGGGACACATGGATTGTAGTTGGTAGGCTTTCATGATTTTGCTAGCCCTCCCCAAGAATGTTATGAGTAAAGGATCAACATGGGAGAAGTATTTGGATTAATTATAACAGATGGGAATTTTAGTTGTATGCGTCTTGTTCGAGTAGCTGTCTCGCTCTTATGTGTTTGTGCTCATTTAGATGCAGTAGTAGTAAAAGGGTAATGCTTATGAAGTGATATTATATTGGTTGATAAATATATTAACCTTGGAATAGTTTGGTGATTGTGATCTTGAGAAATAAAAATCTTGGTGGATAAATAACATATAATTTTTGGACCTACAGTCATCCACTTGTAGCTTGTTTTATATTGGACTTAGATAACCATGATACTTGGCTTGGTTGGATTATGGTTGTGATTTGTGTTAGATTCACATATTTGGAGATTGAAAGTAGAGAAATTCAGGGTGTAGTTGGATCATGGTTATGATCTATGTTAGATTCGCACATCTTGGAGATTGAAACTAGAGAACTTTAGAGTGTAGTTGGATCATGGTTATGATTTGTGTTAGATTAACACATTTGGAGATTGAAACTAGAGAATTTTATGGTGTAGTATGATCAGTCGAAAATATATTGGATTTATATGGGTGTAATATGATCAACATAGTTGTGAAAATTGATGCTACTAAATCATTTTGGATTGAATTAGTAGGAAGAAAACAAAGGTCTTTGAATAATAGAAATGATGTTTGCGTCAAGTTAGATGGTATAACTACTTGGATTCCAGATCGGAGATAAACTTTGGGCTGGGAAGTTGGATTTATGATATTTTGACCTGTGCTTGGTGCCTTGTTTGTGCCTTAAGGATATGAGAAAGCACAAGAGAAGTGTTTCTTGATCACCTTAACATCGACGTTGCCGCAACGGCTTGGCACAAAAGAGCACTTGAGAAGTTGGTGCATAAGCTCGATCCGCGTGACAGGGTTTTCACCGCACCTCCTGTGAATTGTTCATTTCCATCCAAATTCGGCTTGGCGCACTTTCCCTGTTTACGGGTTCTGTGCCACTGACTTGATCCAGCATCCCACGTTCTCCCACGGTGCGTCCCTGGTTTGGCGGTAGGTAACGTCGTGCTCTCGGCTGTGGCTCGTGGGTTAGCCATTGCGGTGCCGATTGGCTGTACAGCTATGGTGGCGCCCAGCAGGGTAACGCGAGATGTTGTGAGATTGAAGCATCGCACATAGCAACCCAAAGCCTGGCAAAGGATGTCCAGGCGGACTGGTAGGGATCGGAGAGTGCATGTGATGTGTGGCGGAAGGGATGCAAATGTTGTCGGTAGTGGCCTGTTGTCATCATTCGTTGTAATTGGAGCCAAGTGTCGACGGGATGGCTATTGGGAAGGCGGTAAGATGGCACTGGGAGGAGGGATGCATCATTCTCCATCCTACATGTGGGTCTCTTAGTCAGAATGACATGACATGGTTGTTGCGGAGTGAGGTGCCACATCTTTTGCCCCGTGTGAGTGTGTTTGGTGGTCGACGGTAGGGCAATCTGTTATGTTGTTTGGCCCCACACAATCCGAGCTCCCTTGTGTGGCTCAATGGTGATTGAACTAGAGAACTTTATGGTGTAGTTGGATCATGGTTATGATTTGTGTTACATTCGCTCATTTGAAGATTGAAACTAGAGAACTTTAGGGTGTAGCATATGATCAGTTGACGATATATTGGATTTATATGGGTGTAATGTGATCAGCATAGTTGGGGAAATATATGTGGTACTAAATCATCTTGGATTGAATTAGTATGAAGAAAACATAGACCTTTGAGTAATAGAAATGATGATTGCGTCATGTTAGATGGTATAACTACTTGGATTCGAGACCAGAGTTTAACTTGGGGATGGGCAGTTGGATTTGTGATATTTTGACCTGAGCTTGGTGGCTTGTATGTGTGCCTCATAGATATGAGCATGAATCGTAGTTGATAGACTTTGATGATTTTGCTAGCCCTCCCCAAGAATGTTATGAGTAAAGCATCATTATGGGAGGATGATTTGAATTAATTGAATAGATGGCAAATTTAGTGGTATGTGTCTTGTTGGAGCAACTATCTCGCATTTATTATGTGTTTGTGCTCATTTAGATGCAGAAGTGATATTATATTGGTGGATAAATATGTTAACCTTTGAAAAGTTTGGATTTGTTTGATGATTGTGATCTTGAAAAATAAAGATCTCGGTAGAACATGTAATTTTCGGATCTATAGATATTCAACGGAAGCTTGTTTTATATTGGACTTAGATAACCATGATACTTGGCTTAGTTGGATCATTGTTATGATTTGTGTTAGATTCGCTCATTTGGAGATAGAAACTCGAGAACTTTAGGGTGTACTATGATGGGTCGAAGATATATTGGATTTATATGGATGTAATATGATCAACATAGCTATGGAAATTGATGGGCTAGTAAATTATCTTGGATTGAATTAGTAGGAAGAAAACCGAGTTTTTTGAGTAATAGAAATGATGTTTGCGACAAATTAGATGGTATTACTACTTGGATTTCAGACCGGAGAGAAACTTGGGGTTGGGCATTTGGATTTGTGATATTTTGACCTGAGCTTCGTGGATTGTATGTCCTTCAGGATATGAGCATGTAGATGGTACACATGGATCGTATTTGGTAGGCTTTGATTATCTCGCTAGCCCTCCCCAAGAATGTATGAGTAAAGGATCATTATGGGAGGACAGTTTGGATTAATTAGCATAGATGGGAATTTTAGCAGTATATGTCTTGGTGGAGTAGTTGTCTCGCTCATTTAGATGCAGCAGTAGTAAAAGGGTAATGCTTATGAAGTGATATTATACTGGTTGATAAATATATTAATCTTGGAATAGTTTGGTGATTGTGATCTTGAGAAATAAAAATCTTGGTGGATAAATAACATATAATTTTTGGACCTATAGTCATCCACTTGTACCTTGTTTTATATTGGACTAAGATAACCATGATACTTGTGTTATATTGGACTAAGATATTGTTTTATATTGTGTTAGATTCACATATTTGGAGATTGAAAGTAGAGAACTTTCGGGTGTAGTTGGATCATGGTTACGATTTGTGTTAGATTCGCACATTTTGGAGATTGAAACTAGAGAACTTTAGAGTGTAGTTGGATCATGGTTATTATTTGTGTTAGATTCACACATTTGGAGATTGAAACTAGAGAACTTTAGGTTGTGATATGATCAGTCGAAAATATATTGGATTTATATGGGTGTAATATGATCAACATAGTTGTGAAAATTGATGGGCTACTAAATCATTTTGGATTGAATTAGTAGGAAGAAAACAAAGATCTTTGAATAATAGAAATGATGTTTGCATCAAGTTAGATGGTATAACTACTTGGATTCCAGACCGGAGATAAGCTTTGGGTTGGGCAGTTGGATTTGTGATATTTTGACCTGTGCTTGGTGCCTTGTTTGTGCCTTATGGATATGAGAAAGCACACGAGAAGTGTTGCTTGATCACCTAAACATCGACGTTGCCTCAACGCCTTGGCACAAAGGAGCACTTGAGAAGTTGGCGCATAAGCCTGATCCGCCTGACAAGGTTTTCACCGCACCTCCTGTGCATTGTTCATTTCCCTCCCAATTCGGTTGGCACACTTTCCCTGTTTGCGCGTTCTGTGCCACTTACTTGATCCGACATCCCACGTTCTCCCGCCGTGCATCCCTGGCTTGGCGGTAGATAACGTCGTTCTCTCGGGTGTGTCTCGTGTGTTAGCCATTGCGGTGCCTATTGCCTGTACGCCTATGGCGGCGCCCAGCAGGGTAACGCGAGATGTTGTGGGATTGAGGCACCGCACATAACAACCCAAAGCAGGGCAAAGGATGTCCAGGCAGATTGGTAGGGAGCGGAGAGTTCATGTGATGTGTGGCGGAAGGGATGAAAATGTTATCGGGAGTGGCATGTTGTCATCATTCGATGTAATTGGATCCAAGTGTCGACTGGATGGCTATTGGGAAGGCGGGAAGATAGCACTGGGAGGAGAGAGGCATCATCCGCCACCCTACGTATTTATGTGCGTTAGCCGCGACGGTTGTGTGCAGATTTGATATCTACATGTGGGTCTCTTACTCAGAATGACATGACATGGTCGTTGTGGAGTTAGGTGCCACCTCTGTTGCCCCGTGTGAGTGTGTTTGGTGGTCGATGGTAGGGCAATCTGTTATGTGGTTTGGCCTCACGCAATCCGAGCTCCCTTGTGTGGCTCAGTGGTGATTGAACTAGATAACTTTATGGTGTAGTTGGATCATGGTTATGATTTGTGTTACATTCGCTCATTTGAAGATTGAAACGAGAGAACTTTAGGGTGTAGTATGATCAGTCGACGATATTTTGACTTAGGGATGGGAGTTGGATTTGTGATATTTTGACCTCAGCTTGGTGGCTTGTATGTGTGCCTCATGGATATGAGCATGAATCGTAGTTGGTAGACTTTGATGATTTTGCTAGCCCTCCCCAAAAGTGTTATGAGTAAAGGATCATTATGGGAGGATCATTTGAATTAATTAGCATAGATGACAAATTTAGTGGTATGTGTCTTGTTGGAGCAGCTGTCTCGCATTTATTATGTGTTTGTGCTCATTTAGATGCAGAAGTGATAATGTATTGGTGGATAAATATATAAACCTTTGAATAGTTTGGATTTAGTTTGATGATTGTGATCTTGAAGAAAAAAAGATCTCGGCAGAACATATAATTTTTGGATCTATAGTTATTCAACGGAAGCTTGTTTTATATTGGACTTAGATAACCATAATACTTGGCTTAGTTGGATCATTGTTATGATTTGTGTTAGATTCGCTCATTTGGAGATTGAAACTCGAGAACTTTAGTGTGTAGTTGGATCATTGTTATGATTTGTGTCAGATCCGCTCATTTGGAGATTGAAACTCTAGAACTTTAGGGTGTACTATGATCGGTCGAAGATATATTGGATTTATATGGATGTAATATGATCAACATAGTTATGGAAATTGATGGGCTACTAAATCATCTTGGATTGAATTAGTAGGAAGAAAACCGAGTTTTTTGAGTAATATTAATGATCTTGCGTCAAATTAGATGGTATAACTACTTGGATTTTGGATCGGAGAGAACCTTGGGGTTAGGCAGTTGGATTTGTGATATTTTGACCTGAGCTTCATGGCTTGTATGTGCTTCAGGATATGAGCATGTAGATGGTACACATGGATCGCAGTTGGTAGGCTTTGATGATTTTGCTACCCCTCCCCAAGAATGAGTAACTGATCATTATGGGAGGACAGTTTAGATTAATTAGAATAGATGGAAATTTTAGCGGTATGTGTCTTGTTGGAGTAGCTGTCTCGCTCTTATGTGTGTGTGCTCAGTTAGTTGCAGTAGTAGTAAAAGGGTAATGCTTATGAAGTGATATTATACTGGTTAATAAATATAATAACCTTGGAATTGTTTGGTGATTGTGATTTTGAGAAATAAAAATCTTGGTGGATAAATAACATATAATTTTTTGACCTACAGTCATCCACTTGTAGCTTGTTTTATATTGGACTAAGATAACCATGATACTTGGCTTGGTTGGATTATGGTTGTGATTTGTGTTAGGTTCACATGTTTGGAGATTGAAAGTAGAGAACTTTAAGGTGTAGTTGGATCATGGTTATGTTTTGTGTTATATTCACACATCTTGGAGATTGAAACTAGAGAACTTTAGAGTGTAGTTGGATCATTGTTATGATTTGTGTTAGATTCACACATTTGGAGATTGAAACTAGAGAACTTTAGGGTGTAGTATGATCAGTCGGGAATATATTGTATTTATATGGGTGTAGTATGATCAAAATAGTTGTGAAAATTGATGGGATACTAAATCATTTTGGATTGAATTGGTAGGAAGAAAACAAAGATCTTTGAATAATAGAAATGATGTTTGCGTCAAGTTAGATCGTATAACTACTTGGATTCCAGACCGGAGATAAACTTTGGGCTGGGCAGTTGGATTTGTGATATTTGGACCTGTGCTTGGTGCCTTGTTTGTGCCTTATGGATATGAGAGCACACGAGAAGTGTTGCTTGATCACCTTAACATCGACGTTGCCGCAACGGCTTGGCACAAAGGAGCACTTGAGAAGTTGGTGCATAGAAGCCTGATCCGCCTGACAGGGTTTTCAGCTCACCTCCTGTGCATTGTTCATTTCGCTCCCAATTCGGCTTGGCGCCCAGCAGGGTAACGCGAGATGTTGTGAGATTGAGGCATCACACATAGCAACCCAAAGCCAAGCAAAGGATGTTCAGGCGGACTGGTAGGGAGCGGAAAGTGCATGTGATGTGTGGCGAAAGGGATGAAAATGTTGTCGGGAGTGGCATGTTGTCATCATTCGTTGTAATTGGAGCCAAGTGTCGACAGGATGGCTATAGGGAAGGCAGGAATATATCATTGGGAGGAGAGAGGCATCATCCGCCACCCTACGTGTTTATGTGCGTCACCCGCGACGGTTATGTGCAGATTTGGTATCTACATGTGGGTCTCTTACTCAGAATGACATGGCATGGTTGTTGTGGAGTGAGGTGACACATCTGTTGCCCCGTGTGAGTGTGTTTGGTGGTCGACAGTAGGGCAATCTGTTATGTGGTCTGGCCTCACGCACATCCGAGCTCCCTTGTGTGGCTCAGTGGTGATTGAACTAGAGAACTTTATGGTGTAGTTCGATCATGGTTATGGTTTATGCTACATTCGCTCATTTGAAGATTGAAACTAGAGAACTTTAGGGTGTAGTATCATCAGTCGACGATATATTGGATTTATATTGGTGTATTGTGATGGCTTAGTGGTGATTGAACTAGAGAACTTTATGGTGTAGTTCGATCATGGTTATGGTTTGTGCTACATTCGGTCATTTGAAGATTGAAACTAGAGAACTTTAGGGTGTAGTATCATCAGTCGACGATATATTGGATTTATATTGGTGTATTGTGATCAGCATAGCTGGGGAAATGTATGGGGTTCTAAATCATCTTGGATTGAATTAGTATGAAGAATACACAGACCTTTGAGTAATAGAAATGATATTTGTGTCAAGTTAGATGGTATAACTACTTGAATTTCACACCGGAATTTAACTTGGGGATGGGCAATGGATTTGTGATATTTTGACCCGAGCTTGGTGGCTTGTATGTGTGCCTCATGGATATGAGCATGAATCGTAGTTGGTAGACTTTGATGATTTTGTTAGCCCTCCCCAAGAATGTTATGAGTAAAGAATCATTATGGGAGGATGATTTGAATTAATTAGAATAGATGGCAAATTTATGGGGTTCTAAATCATCTTGGATTGAATTAGTATGAAGAATACACAGACCTTTGAGTAATAGAAATGATATTTGTGTCAAGTTAGATGGTATAACTACTTGAATTCCACACCGGAGTTTAACTTGGGGATGGGCAATGGATTTGTGATATTTTGACCCGAGCTTGGTGGCTTGTATGTGTGCCTCATGGATATGAGCATGAATCGTAGTTGGTAGACTTTGATGATTTTGTTAGCCCTCCCCAAGAATGTTATGAGTAAACAATCATTATGGGAGGATGATTTGAATTAATTAGAATAGATGGCAATTTTAGTGGTATGTGTCTTGTTGGAGCAGCTATCTCGCATTTATTATGTGTTTGTGCTCATTTATATGCAGAAGTGATATTATATTGGTGGATAAATATATTAACCTTTGCATCGTTTGGATTTAATTTGATGATTGTGATCTTGAAAAAAAAGATCTCGGTAGAACATATAATTTTTGGATCTATAGTTATTCAATGGAAGGTTCTTTTATATTGGACTTAGATAACCATGATACTTGGCTTAGTTGGATCATTGTTATGATTTGTGTTAGATATGCATATTTGTAGTTTGAACCAGAGAACTTTATGGTGTAGTTGGATCATGGTTATGAATTGAGTTAGATTCGCACATCTTGGAGATTGCAACTAGAGAACTTTAGAGTGTGGTTGGATCATGGTTATGATTTGTGTTAGATTCACCCATTTGGAGATTGAAACTAGAGAACTTTAGGGTGTATTATGATCATGGTTATGATTTGTGTTAGATTCACACATTTGGAGATTGAAACTAGAGAACTTTAGGGTGTAGTATGATCAGTCGAAAATATATTGGATTTATATGGGTGTAATATGATCAACATAGTTGTGAAAATTGATGGGCTACTAAATCATTTTGGATTGAATAAGCAGGAAGAAAACAAAGGTCTTTGAATAATAGAAATGATGTTTGCGTCAAGTTAGATGGTATAACTACTTGGATTCCAGACCGGAGAAAAACTTTGGGCTGGGAAGTTGGATTTATGATATTTTGACCTGTGCTTGGTGCCTTGTTTGTGCCTTATGGATATGAGAAAGCACAAGAGAAGTGTTTCTTCATCACCTTAACATCGACGTTGCCGCAACGGCTTGGCACAAAAGAGCACTTGAGAAGTTGGTGCATAAGCCCGATCCGCGTGATAGGGTTTTCACCGCACCTCCTGTGAATTGTTCATTTCCATCCAAATTCGGCTTGGCGCACTTTCCCTGTTTGCGGGTTCTGTGCCACTGACTTGATCCAGCATCCCACGTTCTCCCACGGTGCGTCCCTGTTTGGCGGTAGGTAACGTCGTGCTCTCGGCTGTGCCTCGTGGGTTAGCCATTGCGGTGCCGATTGCCTGTACAGCTATGGTGGCGCCCAGCAGGGTAACGCGAGATGTTGTTTGATTGAAGCATCGCCAATAGCAACCCAAAGCCTTGCCAAGGATGTCCAGGCGGACTGGTAGGGATCGGAGAGTGCATGTGATGTGGCGGAAGGGATGCAAATGTTGTCGGTAGTGGCCTGTTGTCATCATTCGTTGTAATTGGAGCCAAGTGTCGACGAGATGGCTATTGGGAAGGCGGGAAGATGGCACTGGGAGGAGAGAGGCATCATTCGCCACCCTACGTATTTATGTGCGTCAGCCGCGACGGTTGTGTGCATATGTGGTATCTACATGTGGGTCTCTTAGTCAGAATGACATGACATGGTTGTTGTGGAGTGAGGTGCCACATCTCTTGCCCCGTGTGAGTGTGTTTGGTGGTTGACGGTAGGGCAATGAGTTATGTGGTTTGGCCTCACGCAATCCGAGCTCCCTTGTGTGGCGCAGTGGTGATTGACCTGGATAACTTTATGGTGTAGTTGGATCATGGTTATGATTTGTGTTACATTCGCTCATTTGAAGATTGAAACTCGAGAACTTTAGGGTGTAGTATATGATCAGTCGACGATATATTGGATTTATATGGGTGTAATGTGATCAACATAGTTGGGGAAATATATGTGGTACTAAATCATCTTGGATTGAATTAGTATGAAGAAAACATAGACCTTTGAGTAATAGAAATGATGATTGCGTCAAGTTAGATGGTATAACTACTTGGATTCCACTCCGCAGTTTAACTTGGGGATGGGCAGTTGAATTTGTGATATTTTGACCTGAGCTTGGTGTCTTTTATGTGTGCCTCCTAGGTATGAGCATGAATCGTAGTTGGTAGACTTTGATGATTTTGTTAGCCCTCCCCAAGAATGTTATGAGTAAAGGATCATTATGGGAGGATGATTTGAATTAATTAGAATAGATGGCAAATTTAGTGGTATGTGTCTTGTTGGAGCAACTATCTCGCATTTATTATGTGTTTGTGCTCATTTAGATGCAGAAGTGGTATTATATTGGTGGATAAATATGTTAATCTTTGAATAGTTTAGATTAAGTTTGATGATTGTGATCTTGAAAAAAAAAGATCTCGGCAGAACATATAATTTTTGGATCTATAGTTATTCAACGGAAGCTTTTTCGAGAAAACGCAGAGATGTGCGTTTCTTTGTATTGAAAAGAGGGGAAGTCAGTCTCAGAGGAGATGATTACAGCAGGTTACAAGCAGTTTCAGTGAACATCCCAGGATGGGGGCAAGACTACCCTAAGCCCCTTGTCCCCGGCTCTAGCCCAACACCTCATCTCATCTTTGATCCCATCCGAGAGTTCGGAGAGCGACGGAGTGGCATGATCAAATACACACGCATTCCTATGTTTCCAGATCATCCATGGAACTAGCAGCGTGGTGGACCTCAGCGCCTTGCGGAGTGATGGTGGAGTTGCATCTCTCACCCTAATCCACCAATCCTGAATGGAGATATCCTGCTCCGGTGTGTGGGCTGGTAAGCACAGCCAGGAGAGAGCCTCGTGCCAGGCTTGCCGCGCGAAGGGGCAGGCCAGTAGCAGGTGGTGGATGGTCTCTGGCTCTTGGTCGCAAAGCAGGCAGTGGGCGTGATGTGGGAGGCCGCGGCGAGCAAGTCTGTCCGCGGTCCAGCATCGGTCCAGGTTCGCAAGCCAATGGAAGAACTTAACCTTCGGCGGAGCCCATCCCTTCCAGATTAACTGCCAGGAATGGCAAGTGATGGATCCGTGGAAGGTTGCCTGATAGCAGGATCGCGCCGAGTATTCTCCATTGGCAGTCCATTTCCAAACAAGCTTGTCTGGCTCAGCGGACAAGGTGGTGTGCGTGACGCGCTGCCATGTCGCCAGGTATTGGCCAATCTCTTGCAGCCCCACGACGCCGCGGATGTCACGGACCCAGGCATTGCCGGCTAGGCCTTCCGCCACCGTCCGCACCCTTCTCCTGTTCTTAGGGATGCATAGGTACAGCAGGGGTGCTAGCTCGCGAATCGACTGCCCATGCAGCCTTGTTTTATGTTGGACTTAGATAACCATAATACTTGGCTTAGTTGGATCATTGTTATGATTTGTGTTAGATTCGCTCATTTGGAGATTGAAACTCGAGAACTTTAGTGTGTAGTTGGATCATTGTTATGATTTGTGTCAGATCCGCTCATTTGGAGATTGAAACTCTAGAACTTTAGGGTGTACTATGATCGGTCGAAGATATATTGGATTTATATGGATGTAATATGATCAACATAGTTATGGAAATTGATGGGCTACTAAATCATCTTGGATTGAAATAGTAGGAAGAAAACCGAGTTTTTTGAGTAATAGAAATCATGTTTGCGTCAAATTAGATGGTATAACTACTTGGATTTTGGATCGGAGAGAACCTTGGGGTTAGGCAGTTGGATTTGTGATATTTTGACCTGAGCTTCATGGCTTGTATGTGCTTCAGGATATGAGCATGTAGATGGTACACATGGATCGCAGTTGGTAGGCTTTGATGATTTTGCTACCCCTCCCCAAGAATGTTATGAGTAACTGATCATTATGGGAGGACAGTTTGGATTAATTAGAATAGATGGGAATTTTAGCGGTATGTGTCTTGTTGGAGTAGCTGTCTTGCTCTTATGTGTGTGTGCTCATTTAGATGCAGTAGTAGTAAAAGGGTAATACTTATGAAGTGACATTATACTGGTTGATAAATATAATAACCTTGGAATAGTTTGGTGATTGTGATTTTGAGAAATAAAAATCTTGGTGGATAAATAACATATAATTTTTTGACCTACAATCATCCACTTGTAGCTTGTTTTACATTGGACTAAGATAACCATGATACTTGGCTTGGTTGGATTATGGTTGTGATTTGTGTTAGATTCACATGTTTGGAGATTGAAAGTAGAGAACTTTAAGGTGTAGTTGGATCATGGTTATGTTTTGTGTTAGATTCGCACATCTTGGAGATTGAAACTAGAGAACTTTAGAGTGTAGTTGGATCATTGTTATGATTTGTGTTAGATTCACACATTTGGAGATTGAAACTAGAGAACTTTAGGGTGTAGTATGATCAGTCGGAAATATATTGTATTTATATGGGTGTAGTATGATCAAACATAGTTGTGAAAATTGATGGGCTACTAAATCATTTTGGATTGAATTAGTAGGAAGAAAACAAAGATCTTTGAATAATAGAAATGATGTTTGCGTCAAGTTAGATGGTATAACTACTTGGATTCCAGACCGGAGATAAACTTTGGGCTGGGCAGTTGGATTTGTGATATTTGGACCTGTGCTTGGTGCCTTGTTTGTGCCTTATGGATATGAGAGCACACGAGAAGTGTTGCTTGATCACCTTAACATCGACGTTGCCGCAACGGCTTGGCACAAAGGAGCACTTGAGAAGTTGGTGCATAGAAGCCTGATCCGCCTGACAGGGTTTTCACCTCACCTCCTGTTCATTGTTCATTTCGCTCCCAATTCGGCTTGGCGCACTTTCCCTGTTTGCGGGTTCTATGCCACTGACTTGATCCGACATCCCACATCTCCCGTTGTGCGTTCCTGGCTTGGCGGTAGGTAACGTCTTGCTCCCGGGTGTGCCTCATGGGTTAGCCATTGCGGTGACGATTGCCTGTACGGCTATGGCGGCGCCCAGCAGGGTAACGCGAGATGTTGTGAGATTGAGGCATCACACATAGCAACCCAAAGCCAAGCAAAGGATGTTCAGGCGGACTGGTAGGGAGTGGAAAGTGCATGTGATGTGTGGCGAAAGGGATGAAAATGTTGTCGGGAGTGGCATGTTGTCATCATTCGTTGTAATTGGAGCCAAGTGTCGACAGGATGGCTATAGGGAAGGCGGGAATATATCATTGGGAGGAGAGAGGCATCATCCGCCACCCTACGTATTTATGTGCGTCACCCGTGACGGTTATTTGCAGATTTGGTATCTACATATGGGTCTCTTACTCAGAATGACATGACATGGTTGTTGTGGAGTGAGGTGCCACATCTGTTGCCCCGTGTGAGTGTGTTTGGTGGTCGACAGTAGGGCAATCTGTTATGTGGTCTGGCCTCACGCACATCCGAGCTCCCTTGTGTGGCTCAGTGGTGATTGAACTAGAGAACTTTATGGTGTAGTTCGATCATGGTTATGGTTTGTGCTACATTCGCTCATTTGAAGATTGAAACTAGAGAACTTTAGGGTGTAGTATCATCAGTCGACGATATATTGGATTTATATTGGTGTATTGTGATCAGCATAGCTGGGGAAATGTATGGGGTTCTAAATCATCTTGGATTGAATCAGTCGACGATATATTGGATTTATATTGGTGTATTGTGATCAGCATAGCTGGGGAAATGTATGGGGTTCTAAATCATCTTGGATTGAATTAGTATGAAGAATACACAGACCTTCGAGTAATAGAGATGATATTTGTGTCAAGTTAGATGGTATAACTACTTGAATTTCACACCGGAGTTTAACTTGGGGATGGGCAATGGATTTGTGATATTTTGACCCGAGCTTGGTGGCTTGTATGTGTGCCTCATGGATATGAGCATGAATCGTAGTTGGTAGACTTTGATGATTTTGTTAGCCCTCCCCAAGAATGTTATGAGTAAAGAATCATTATGGGAGGATGATTTGAATTAATTAGAATAGATGGCAAATGTATGGGGTTCTAAATCATCTTGGATTGAATTAGTATGAAGAATACACAGACCTTTGAGTAATAGAAATGATATTTGTGTAAAGTTAGATGGTATAACTACTTGAATTCCACACCGGAGTTTAACTTGGGGATGGGCAATGGATTTGTGATATTTTGACCCGAACTTGGTGGCTTGTATGTGTGCCTCATGGATATGAGCATGAATCGTAGTTGGTAGACTTTGATGATTTTGTTAGCCCTCCCCAAGAATGTTATGAGTAAAGAATCATTATGGGAGGATGATTTGAACTAATTAGAATAGATGGCAAATTTATGGGGTTCTAAATCATCTTGGATTGAATTAGTATGAAGAATACACAGACCTTTGAGTAATAGAAATGATATTTGTGTCAAGTTAGATGGTATAACTACTTGAATTCCACACCGGAGTTTAACTTGGGGATGGGCAATGGATTTGTGATATTTTGACCCGAGCTTGGTTGCTTGTATGTGTGCCTCATGGATATGAGCATGAATCGTAGTTGGTAGACTTTGATGATTTTGTTAGCCCTCCCCAAGAATGTTATGAGTAAAGAATCATTATGGGAGGATGATTTGAATTAATTAGAATAGATGGCAATTTTTGTGGTATGTGTCTTGTTCGAGCAGCTATCTCGCATTTATTATGTATTTGTGCTCATTTAGATGCAGAAGTGATATTATATTGGTGGATAAATATATTAACCTTTGCACCGTTTGGATTTAATTTGATGATTGTGATCTTGAAAAAAAAGATCTAGGTAGAACATATAATTTTTGGATCTATAGTTATTCAATGGAAGGTTCTTTTATATTGGACTTACATAACCATGACACTTGGCTTAGTTGGATCATTGTTATGATTTGTGTTAGATATGCATATTTGTAGTTTGAACCAGAGAACTTTATGGTGTAGTTGGATCATGGTTATGAATTGAGTTAGATTCGCACATCTTGGAGATTGCAACTAGAGAACTTTAGAGTGTGGTTGGATCATGGTTATGATTTGTGTTAGATTCACCCATTTGGAGATTGAAACTAGAGAACTTTAGGGTGTATTATGATCATGGTTATGATTTGTGTTAGATTCACACATTTCGAGATTAAAACTAGAGAACTTTAGGGTGTAGTATGATCAGTCGAAAATATATTGGATTTATATGGGTGTAATATGATCAACATAGTTGTGAAAATTGATGGGCTACTAAATCATTTTGGATTGAATAAGTAGGAAGAAAACAAAGGTCGTTGAATAATAGAAATGATGTTTGCGTCAAGTTAGATGGTATAACTACTTGGATTCCAGACCGGAGATAAACTTTGGGCTGGGAAGTTGGATTTATGATATTTTGACCTGTGCTTGGTGCCTTGTTTGTGCCTTATCGATATGAGAAAGCACACAAGAAGTGTTGCTTGATCACCTTAACATGGACATTGGCGCAACTTAGCACAAAGGAGCATTTGAGAAGCTGGTGCATAAGACTGATCCGCCTGACAGGGTTTTCAGCGCACCTCCTGTGCATTGTTCATTTCCCTCCCAATTCGGCTTGGCCCACTTTCCCTGTTTGCGGCTTCGGTGCCACTGACTTGATCCGGCATCCCACATTCTCCCGCCATGCGTCCGTGGCTTGGCGGTAGGTAACGTCGTGCTCTTGGGTGTGCCTCGTGGGTTAGCCATTGCGGTGCCGATTGCCTATACGGCTGTGGCGGCGCCCAGCAGGGTAACGCGAGATGTTGTGAGATTGAGGCATCTCACATAGCAACCCAAAGCAAGGCAAATGATTTCCAGGCGGACTGGCAGGGAGCGGAGAGTGCATGTGATGTGTGGCGGAAGGGATGAAAATGTTGTCGGGAGTGGCCTGTTGTCATCATTCGTTGTAATTGGAGCCAGGTGTTGATGGGATGGCTATTGGGAAGGCGGGAAGATAGCACTGGGAGGAGAGAGGCATCATCTGCCACCCTACATATTTATGTGCGTCAGCCTCGACGGTTGTGTGCAGATTTGGTATCTACTTGTGGGTCTCTTACTCAGAATGACATGACATGGTTGTTGTGGAGTGAGGTGCCACATCTGTTGCCCCGTGTGAGTGTGTTTGGTGGTCGACGGTAGGGCAATCTGTTATGTGGTTTGGCCTCACGCAATCCGAGCTCCCTTGTGTGGCTCAGTGGTGATTGAACTAGATAACTTTATGGTGTTGTTGGATCATGGTTATGATTTGTGTTACATTCGCTCATTTGAAGATTGAAACTAGAGAACTTTAGGGTGTAGTATGATCAGTCGACGATATATTGGATTTATATGGGTGTAATGTGATCAGCTTAACTGGGGAAATGTAAGGGGTACTAAATCATCTTGGATTGAATTAGTATGAAGAAAACACAGACCTTTGAGTAATAGAAATGATGTCTGCGTCAAGTTAGATGGTATAACTACTTGGATTCCACACCGGAGTTTAACTTGGGGATGGGCAGTTGAATTTGTGATATTTTGACCTAACTTGGTGGCTTGTATGCGTGCCTCCTGGATATGAGAATGAATCGTAGTTGGTAGACTTCCATGATTTTGTTAGCCCTCCCCAAGAATGTTACAAGTAAAGGATCATTATGGGAGGATGATTTGAATTAATTAGAATAGATGGCAAATTAAGTGGTATGTGTCTTGTTGGAGCAGCTATCTCGCATTTATTATGTGTTTGTGCTCATTTAGATGCAGAAGTGATATTATATTGGTGGATAAATAAATTAACCTTTGAAAAGTTTGGATTTGTCTGATGATTGTGATCTTGAAAAATAAAGATCTCGGTAGAACATATAATTTTTGGATCTATAGTTATTCAACGGAAGCTTGTTTTATATTGGACTTAGATAACCATGATACTTGGCTTAGTTGGATCGTTATTATGATTTGTGTTAGATTCGCTCATTTGGAGATTGAAACTCGAGAACTTTAGTGTGTAGTTCGATCATTGTTATGATTTGTGTTAGATTCGCTCATTTGGAGATTGAAACTCGAGAACTTTAGGGTGTACTATGATGGGTCGAAGATATATTGGATTTATATGGATGTAATATGATCAACATAGTTATGGAAATTGATGGGCTACTAAATCATCTTGGATTGAATTAGTAGAAAGAAAACCGATTTTTTTGAGTAATAGAAATGATGTTTGCGACAAATTAGATGGTATGTCTACTTGGATTTCAGACCGGAGAGAAACTTGGGGTTGGGCAGTTGGATTTGTAATATTTTGACCTGAGCTTCGTGGCTTGTATGTACTTCAGGATATGAGCATGTAGATGGTACACATGGATCGTATTTGGTAGGCTTTGATGATCTCGCTAGCGCTCCCCAAGAATGTATGAGTAAAGGATCATTATGGGAGGACGATTTGGATTAATTAGCATAGATGGGAATTTTAGCGGTATGTGTCTTGGTGGAGTAGTTGTCTCGCTCTTATGTGTTTGTGCTCATTAGATGCAGTAGTAGTAAAAGAGTAATGCATATGAACTGATATTATACTGGTTGATAAATATATTAACCTTGGATAGTTTGGTGATTGTGATGTTGAGAAATAAAAATCTTGGAGGATAAATAACCTATAATTTTTGGACCTATAGTCATCCACTTGTAGCTTGTTTTATATTGGACTAAGATAACCATGATACTTGGCTTGGTTGGATTATGGTTGTGTTAGATTCACATATTTGGAGATTGAAAGTGGAGAACTTTAGGGTGTAGTTGGATCATGGTTATGATTTGTATTAGATTCGCACATTTTGGAGATTGAAACTAGAGAACTTTAGAGTGTAGTTGGATCATGTTATGATTTGTGTTAGATTCACACATTTGGAGATTGAACCTAGAGAACTTTAGGGTGTAGTATGATCAATCGAAAATATATTGGATTTATATGGGTGTAATATGATCAACATAGTTGTGAAAATTGATGGGCTACTAAATCATTTTGTATTGAATTAGTAGGTAGAAAACAAAGATCTTTGAATAATAGAAATGATGTTTGTGTCAAGTTAGATGGTATAACTATTTGGATTCCAGACCGGAGATAAGCTTTGGGTTGGGCAGTTAGATTTGTGATATTTTGACCTGTGCTTGGTGCCTAGTTTGTGTCTTATGGATATGAGAAAGCACACGAGAAGTGTTGCTTGATCACCTAAACATCGACGTTGCCTCAACGCCTTGGCACAAAGGAACACTTGAGAAGTTGGTGCATAAGCCTGATCCGCCTGACAGGGTTTTCACGCACCTCCTGTGCATTGTTCATTTCCCTCCCAATTCGGCTTGGCACACTTTCCCTGTTTGCGGGTTCTGTGCCACTGACATGTTCCGGCATCCCACGTTCTCTCGCCGTCCGTCCCTGGCTTGGCGGTAGGTAACGTCGTTCTCTCGGGTGTGCCTCGTGGGTTAGCCATTGCGGTGCCGATTGCCTGTACGGCTATGGCGGCGCCAAGCGGGGTAACGCGAGATGTTGTAAGATTGAGGCACCGCATATAACAACCCAAAGCGAGGCAAAGGATGTCCAGGCAGACTGGTAGGGAGCGGAGAGTTCATGTGATGTGTGGCCGAAGGGATGAAAATGTTGTCGGGAGTGGCCTGTTGTCATCATTCGTTGTAATTGGAGCCAAGTGTCGACGGGGTGGCTATTGGGAAGGCGGGAAGATAGTATTGGGAGGAGATAGGCATCATTCGCCACCCTACGTATTTATGTGCGTCATCCGTGACGGTTGTGTGCAGATTTTGTATCTACATGTGGGTATCTTACTCAGAATGACATGCCATGGTTGTTGTGGAGTGAGGTGCCACAACTGTTACCCCGTGTGAGTGTGTTTGGTGGTCGACGGTAGGGCAATCTGTTATGTGGTTTGGCCTCACGCAATCCGAGCTCCCTTGTGTGGCTCAGTGGTGATTGAACTAGATAACTTTATGGTGTCGTTGGACCATGGTTATGATTTGTGTTACATTCGCTCATTTGAAGATTGAAACTTGAGAATTTTAGGGTGTAGTATGATCAGTCGACGATATATTGGATTTATATGGGCGTAATGTGATCAGGTTAACTGGGGAAATGTAAGGGGTACTAAATCATCTTGGATTGAATTAGTATGAAGAAAACACAGACCTTTGAGTAATAGAAATGATGTTTGCGTCAAGTTAGATGGTATAACTACTTGGGTTCCAGACCAGAGTTTAACTTGGGGATGGGCAGTTGGATTTGTGATATTTTGACCTGAGCTTGGTGGCTTGTAGGTGTGCCTCATGGATATGAGCATGAATCGTACTTGGTAGACTTTGATGATTTTGCTAGCCCTCCCAAGAATGTTATGAGTAAACGATCATTATGGAAGGATGATTTGAATTAATTAGAATAGATGGCAAATTTAGTGGTATGCGTCTTGTTAGATCAGCTGTCTGGCATTTATTATGTGTTTGTGTTCATTTAGATGCAGAAGTGATATTATATTGGTGGATAAATATATTAACCTTTGCACAGTTTGGATTTAGTTTGATGATTGTGATCTTGTAAAAAAAATCTCGGTAGAACATATAATTTTTGGATCTATAGTTATTCAATGAAAGCTTGTTTTATATTGGTCGTAGATAACCATGATACTTGGCTTAGTTGGATAATGGTTATGATTTGTGTTAGATTTGCTCATTTGTAGATTGAAACTCGAGAATTTAGGGTGTACTATGATCGGTCGAAGATATATTGGATTTATATGGGCGTAATATGATCAACATAGTTATGGAAAATTAATGGCTACTAAATCATCTTGGATTGAATTAGTAGGAAGAAAACCGAGTTTTTTGAGTAATAGAAATGATGTTTGCGACAAATTAGATGGTATAACTACTTTGATTACAGACCGGAGATAAACTTGGGGTTGGGCAGTTGGATTTGTGATGTTTTGACCTTAGCTTCGTGGCTTGTATGTGCTTCTGGATATGAGCATGTAGATGGTACACATGGATCGTAGTTGGTAGGCTTTGATGATTTTGCTAGCCCTCCCCGAGAATGTTATGAGTAAAGGATTATTATAGGAGGACGATTTGGATTAATTAGAACAGATGGGAATTTTAGCGGTATGTGTCTTGTTGGAGTAGCTGTCTCGCTCTTATGTGTTTGTGCTCATTTAGATGCACTAGTAGTAAAAGGGTAATGCTTATGAAGTGATATTATATTGGTTGATAAATATATTAACCTTGGAATAGTTTGGTGATTGTGATCTTGAGAAATAGAAATCTTGGTGGATAAATAACATATAATTTTTGTACCTATAGTCATCCACTTGTAGCTTGTTTTATATTGGACTTTGATAACCATGATACTTGGCTTGGTTGGTTTATGGTTGTGATTTGTGTTAGATTCACATATTAAAGATTGAAAGTAGAGAACTTTAGGGTGTAGTTGGATCATGGTTATGATTTCTGTTAGATTCGCACATCTTGGCGATTGAACCTAGAGAACTTTAGGTTGTAGTTGGATCATGGTTATGATGTGTTAGATTCACACATTTGGAGATTGAAACTAGAGAACTTTAGAGTGTAGTTATTGATCAGTCAAAAGATAGGTGTAATATGATCAACGTAGTTGTGGAATCTGATGTGTTACTAAATCATATTGGGTTGAAATAGTAGGAAGAAAACAAAGATCTTTGAGTAATTGAAATGATAATTTCGTCATGTTAGATGATATAACTACTTGAATTCCTGACCGGAGATAAACTTGGGGTTGCACAGTTGGGTTTGTGATATTTTGACCTGAGCTTGGTGGCTTGTTTGTGCGTTATGGATATTATGGATATGAGAAAGCACATGAGAAGCTTTGCTTGATCACCTTAACATCGACATTGCCGCAACGGCTTGGCACAAAGGAGCACTTCATCAAGTTGGTGCATAAGCCTGATCTGCGTGACAAGGATTTCACCTCTTCGCACACCTCCTATGCATTGTTCGTTTCCCTTCCAATTCGGCTTGGCCTACTTTCCCTGTTTGCGGGTTCTGTGCCACTAACTTGATCCGGCATCCAACATTCTCCAGCCGTGCGTCCCTGGCTTAGCGGCAGGTAATGTCGTGCTCTCGGGTGTGTATCGTGGGTTAGCCATTGCGGTGCCGACTGTCTGTACGACTATGGCATCGCCCAACAGGGTAATACGAGATGTTATGAGATTGAGGCATGGCACATAGCAACCCAAAGCCTGGTAAAGGATGCCCAACCGGACCGGTTGGAAGCGGAGAGTGCATGTGAGGTGTGGCAGAAGGGATGAAAATGTTGTCGGGACTGACATGTTGTCGTCATTCATTGTCATTGGAGCCAAGCGTCGAGGGGATGGCTATTGAGAAGGCGGGTAGATGGCACTGGTTGGAGAGAGGCATCATCCGCCACCCTACGTATTTGTGTGTCAGCCGCGGCGGTCGTGTGCAGATTCTCTGGTATCTGCATGTGGGTCTGTTACTCGCAATGACATGTCATGGTTGTTGTGGAGTGAGGTGCCACATCCATTGCCCCGTGCAAGTGTGTTTGGTGGTTGGCGATAGGGGAATCTGCTATGTGTGTTGGCCTCATGCAATTCGAGCTCCCTTGTGTGGTGCAATTTGAGCTCCCTTGTGTGGCTCAGTGGTGATTGAACTAGAGAACTTTATGGTGTAGTTGGATCATAGTTATGATTTATGTTAGATTCGTTCATTTGGAGATTGAAACTAGAGAACTTTAGGGTGTAGTATGGTCAGTCGATATATTGGATTTATATAGGTGTAATATGATCAAAATAGTTGTGGAAATGTATGGGTTACTAAATCATCTTGGATTGAATTAGTATGAAGAAAACAAAGACCTTTGAGTAGTAGAAATGATGTTTGCCTCAAGTTAGATGGTGTTGAGCAGTTGGGTTTGTGATATTTTGACCCGAGCTTGGTGGCTTCTATGGATATGAGCATGTAGATGATACACATGGATCGTAGTTCGTAGACTTTGATGATTTTGCTATCCCTCCTCAAGAATGTTATGAGTAAAGAATCATTATGGAAGGATGATTTGAATTAATTAGAATAGATGATAATTTTAGGGGTATGTGTCTTGTTGGAGTTATCATTTTAGGGGTATGTGTCTTGTTGGAGCAGTTGTCTCGTTTTTATTATGTGTTTGTGCTCATTTAGATGCAGTAGTAGTAAAAGGGTAATACTTATGAAGTGATATTATATTGATGGATAAATATATTAACCTTTGAACAGTTTGGATTTAGTTTGGTGATTGTGATCTTGAAAAAATATCTCGTTGGAACATTTAATTTTTGGATCTATAGCTATCCAATGTAAGCTTGTTTTATATAGGACTTAGATAACCATGATACTTGGCTTAGTTGGATCATGGTCATGATTTGTGTTAGATTCACATATTTGAAGATTGAAAGTAGAGAAATTTAGCCCTGTTGCAGCCTTGCAGGAAGCACACCTAAGCTCACATGGAACGTATGCCCTGTTGCAGCCTCGCTCGCCAGGTACCCACAGTCGTCTCTCTCTCTCTCTTGATTTGATCCCAATAATTTGTCTGCTTTATTTCTGTGGATTCTGTTTTATCTATGCCTGCTATGTGTTTGACAAAAGTCCAAGCAGGCTGAGGGAAAGATGTGCTTAGTTTTTTACTCGAGTATTTCATCTTTTTTCTGAAATTTAGCTCTAGTGAACTGAATTTTGTTGGCATCCCTTTTTTTCCTGCAGGTCAATATCATCTCATCTCACTACAATCATGCCACATGACTTGGCGAGCTCACTCCTTACTCATTCTATGTACCAGTTCTGTAGCTTTATTCACTAAACTGAGAGATGATGCTTGTGCTCAACCTGATGTTATTTGCTCGATTTTGACCATGCTGGCTGCAATAATCAATCTATTTGATATGGGGCCTATAAGCTATCCTTCATTGACCTTTGGTTACAAATCCTGGAGCTATTCTTGATGTATTGAGTGGCATTTGTTAGAACCCATTACCACCTTTTTTTGGCTGTGATTCATCTTTGCCATACTTGTGTTAGTAAACTGAACTGAGAATGTTAGATAATTTTATCTGATTTTCGATTTTGCAGCTGCAGCCGCCCACTGTATGTGGCGGTGGGTTACTTCTCCTGGTGCAGTAATACCATTTTAGAGTGTCATGTGTTTGCAACTATCCTTATCTGCTGCTAACAAGGCACCGGTTCAGAGAAAAGTAAAGGGTCAAACGAAGTAAGCTGATAATAAATTTTTCCACTTGGATATGGTTTTTTGTACTGCTCTAATTTGTCCTGGCTAAATTAACTATTTTCTATATGCCCAGTCTTGTGTCCCATGTGTTTTTCAGACGTTGAGGTCTATTCATTCATATGTAGCTCGATTGCACAGCGCGAGGCAGCAATGGTGGCAGCGTGTCGAAAGAAGTGGAGAAGAAGGTTCCTCCAGCTTCCATGCATGAATGGTGTGGGTCCGATGCCTTAGGTAAATTTCGGCTCTTCCTTCATTTCTTCATCTTCAGTTGAAGAATCAACCGTCTACTGTTTGTCTTCTTGAACGGTGGCATGCGGCAATGTTGGGGACCAGCGAGGAAGATGGCTGGTGTGCATTGTTTGAAATAAAGCTGAAGTAAGCCACCACTGTGCCTATTTGGCGGACCATCTTGGTGTTTCAGCAACAAGAGCTGCACATGTTAGCTTTCTCTCTTGCAACTTCTTTTCAACAATCAGTGGCACAAAGAGATGATTAATATGTCATCTTGTCGAGTCAATCCTGTCCAGAAAAATCAAGACGGTGTGCAGGCAGTTGGTCAGGTTGCCAAGACCAAATTGTCTTCACCCGACAAAACCTGCAACTTCTTAACAGCGGCTGCATGCATGTTGGGTTAAACTTCTCTCTGATGCATGCATGTACTGCATGTCGGCAGCAGCAACACTTACGTGACTTAGTGCTTAAGGTAGTAGCATGTAGCAACATAGCTTACTAGTTAAGCTAGTATGTAGTGACGTAAGTGTTTATGTACTAGTAGTAGATATTTTGCTCTTAGTCGGTTCGACCTAGTATAAAAGGAGCTGCACACACCCCGGTTGTAATCAGGCCATCCATTCCAAATCCAGCAAAGGAAGCAAGCTAGCTTCTAGTAGTAGTGGTAGTACTGGTACACCGTGAGTTTCTCACTTGTATCAGTGTGTATCTCCACTCACTTGTATCAGTGTGTATCTCCAGAATATATCAAGTGTGTGCTACTAGTTCGTACTAGCTTCAGTATACTTTGTTTTCCTTGACTTCGTGTGATCATCGACAGCCAGCTACTTTGTAGTATGGGCTAACAATTGGTATCAGAGCCTCAGGTTGCGGTAACCATGTCGGGTGGTTCCAAGTCGCAGCCATCACAGGATGGCTCACAGTCGCCGGCTCCGCGCGAGTGGCAAGGGTGCAGCCGGTCCAGGCACGGCCGTGGCAGTGAGGTCGTGGTTAGGGAGATCATGCGCGAGACTGTAGTCACTGATAGCGTACCCATCACCTTCCCGATGCTCACGCACTCGAACTACAACGAGTGGGCGTTGATCATGGAGTGCAACCTCCATGCGGCGAGCATGTGGGTTCCCATGAAGGACGACACAGTCGACAAGGAGGACAGGAAAGCCGTGGCGGCACTCATGCGTGCCACACCGTCGGAGATGCACGGCATGCTCGCGGCGAAGGCAAGCGCCAAGAGGCGTGGGAAATCATCCAGACCCAGTGCCCCGGTAGCAACCGCGTGCGCGAGGCGAATGCGCAGAAGCTGCGGGCGGACTTCGAGAACATCACCTTCAAGGAGGGCGAGCTCGTTGACGACTTCGCCATGCGGATCTCCAGCCTTGCGTCGCAACTCCGCGCACTCGGCGACACCATGGACGACGCGAGAGTCGTGCGGAAATTTCTCCATGTCGTGCCACCTCGCTTCGCTCAAGTAGCAGTCTCCATCGAAACCTTGCTTGACCTGAGTGAGCTCTCCATCGAGGAGCTAACAGGCCAGTTGCGGGTGGTCGAGGACCGTCTTGAAGACGGCCTCGAGAGCTTCGGCGGCGGACAACTCCTACTCTCGAAGGAGTGGGAGGCAAGCAAGGGTCATGGACGTGGTGGCTGTGCCCCGCGCAACGGAGGCGGCACCAACGGGGCCGGCACTAGGGGAGGCGGCACCAGCAGAGGCGGCGGTCGCACCCAGGGCAGGGCCGGGCGAGGTCCTAGCAAGGAGGTCCGAGACAGGTGCCGGTATTGCAACATCAAGGGCCACTGGGCCCATGAATGCCGCAAGAGGATAGCCGATGAGGATGCCGCAGCCGCGGCGAACCTCGTCGAGGTTGAAGAGGACGGTGGGCCAACAATAATGATGGCTTGCGTCGAGACCATGCAGGAGGGCCTAGCGCCTCCGGCGACCATGGTCCCGACAAGCATCAAAGCCGTGCCAGAGGGCGCAGCCCCTCCGACGACCACGGTGCCGGAAATCGTCAAGTCCGTGCGGGAGGCACGGAGCTCTTCAACTAATCCCCTCCCGACATCAGTAGCGCTCTCCCCGACAACAACGTTCTCGGGGGCCTACGATTGGGAGGCGATGAAGACCCAGGTGTGGGGAGCCACACCCCGGCAACCACGTCCCCTGCGGAGCTGGTGAAGCCCGTGCAAGTTGGCACGACAACGGCGTCCCCGACATCCTCGGGACCCGACAAGCCAGTGTCAGGAGGCACGGCAATGGCGCATCTGGTGGGACACGTCCCAACCATGATGCTGGCGACCACTGAACCCATGCAAGAGCACACGTCAACTCAGGTCGGCCACACCCGGAAAACCAGGTTCTCCAGGTTCTGCAAGCCCGTGTGGGTGACACGGCACTCTTTACTCGCCTCAACACCAACTCTGACAGGCCACTCACCGACAACGTTGTTTTCGGGGCCTTTCAAGTGGGAGGCAAAGAAGACACAGTCATGGGGCGGCAATGACTCGACCATGACATTGGCGACCAACGAGGTCGTGCAGGATGCGTGGGGCTCTCTGGTCGGCCACACTACAATCCCGGTGCGCTCGGGGTCCATTGAGTCCGTGCGGGAGGCACGACTCATGACTGTCGGGGAAGACCCGCCAAACAATTCTGATGGGAAGAGCGACGCGAACTTCGCTGTAATGAGAGGAGCCACTCCGGTCAGTGCGACATCCGGCACATCGACCCCGGAAAGGGAGTTCTCGGGTAGTGCAACGTCTCGCACAGCGACCCCGGAAAACGCTACCTCGGGATGTGCAACTCCAAGAAGCTTGACCCTGACAAGCATGGCGTCCGGCACAATGACTCCGGGAAGAGCGACGCGAACTTCGTTGTAATCTTCAATCAGTGCGACGTCCGACACATCGACCTCGGGAAGGGAGTTCTCGGGCAGTGCAACGTCTGGCACAGCAACCCCGGAAAACGCTACCTCGGGATGTGCAACTCCAAGAAGCTTGACCCTGACAAGCATGGCGTCCGGCACAATGACACCGGGAAGGGAGTTCATGAGCAGTGTGACCTTGGGAACTGCGACCCCGGCAACACTGACGCCCACGAGTGACGTGGTTCCCAGGCCATTCGTGTCCCCGCTAACAGTGCGGCCAGATCTGTTCGATGTCAACAACGTCGTTGGTGTTGCACACAGGTTTCGAGGCCTAGGGGGACCTTCTCGGCAAGCATGCGAGATGACCACAAACCCCGAAGAGGCGGACATCCCGACGAAGGGACTTGATCACGATCGGATCCAGAAGCTACGCGACAAGGTCGGGATCATGAACATCAAGCGCCTCCGACAGGATTGAGGGAGAGATTGTTGAGTCAATCCTGTCCAGAAAAACCAAGACGGTGTGCAGGCAGTTGGTCAGGTTGCCAAGACCAAATTGTCTTCACCCGGCAAAACCTGCAACTTCTTAACAGTGGCTGCATGCATGTTGGGTTAAACTTCTCTCTGATGCATGCATTTACTGCATGTCGGCAGGAGCAACACTTACGTGACTTAGTGGTTAAGGTACTCCCTCTGTTCCGTGTATAAGTCATTTACGTAGTTCTAGATCACTGATTTGAGGAATTAAATATGTGTTATATGTCATGAAAAGTATATCACTAGATTTCTACACGGATGTAGTTTCTAAATATGTATTTTTTATCACATATGATACATATTTAGATAGTTAAATTGTCGACCTAGAACTACGCGAATGACTCATACACCGGAACGGAGGTAGTAGTAGCATGTAGCAACATAGCTTACTAGTTAAGCTAGTATGTAGTGACGTAAGTGCTTATGTACTAGTAGTAGATAGTTTGCTCATAGTGGGTTCGGCCTAGTATAAAAGGAGCTGCGCACACCCCGGTTGTAATCAGGCCATTCATTCCAAATCCAGCAAAGGAAGCAAGCTAGCTTCTAGTAGTAGTGGTAGTCTAGTACACCGTGAGTTTCTCACTTGTATCAGTGTGTATCTCCAGAATATATCAAGTGTATGCTACTAGTTCGTACTAGCTTCAGTATACTTTGTTTTCCTTGACTTCGTCTGATCATCGACAGCCAGCTACTCTGTAGTCTGGGCTAACAATCCTCCTCTTTGTTCAGGGTGAGGAACTTAGGAA
Source organism: Hordeum vulgare subsp. vulgare (assembly GCF_904849725.1). Classification (NCBI taxonomy): domain Eukaryota; kingdom Viridiplantae; phylum Streptophyta; class Magnoliopsida; order Poales; family Poaceae; genus Hordeum; species Hordeum vulgare. The sequence continues at coordinate 309,611,156 of NC_058523.1, forward strand.
GCAGACCGGTGCTGCAGCATACATCGAATGCAGCGTGGAGACACATCAGGTGCAATAAAGACCAGGAATTATGATTGGTTCTCATTTGTTTGACCAAAAGTTTGCTGGTACATCAGTTTAAGCTACTGTTAATGGACCAAAAGTTAATGTTGTTGGCCTTGCCAGAATGCCATGGTTGTCTTCCACACTACCTTCAAAGGGGTCCTTCAGCCTCTAAGGAGAAGGGAACTGATGACTGACAGGGAAAAAAACTAGGCGAAGCTCTGGATGCTCGATCGAGTAAGCACACACTTATTATCACTCTACTTCGTCGATTGTCCACATGGCAAGCAAGATGTCATGGAGCAAATTTGAGGAATAGTCTGCTCACACCATGGTCACCTTACCTCAAAATTGACATATTATAATCTACGAACTACTGTTTAGGCAGGGCTTTATACTTCAAGTAAACTATACAACCAAATGATTGTTCCAAAAATTCAAATTTGCACCATGCTTTCCACCTCATCTTCCTGCTAAACTACCCTCTTAATTGTACGGCAGACACTTGATGTGTGGTCATACGTGTGTGATGAAGCATGGTGTAATAGCAAATTGGCAATTGAATTTTTTGACATACCATGGGTTTCTTTCTGCCTCTATTTGATGCTCGGTGGTGCTGATCCGAAGGTCCTGACGGACCCTGCTCTGGACATGTCTCCTTGATTTCTGTACACCCAGAATATTTAGCTCATGTTGCCCTTCCATCATGCACCCAGAATAGTTTACCTTTTTGCTTTTTATATTCTGGTTGGGCATGTTTTTTCAGGACAGATCGGTGATAGTTAAATTTTTTATGGTGGCCGCGGCTACTCCCAGTGCCTGCTAAAGAGCAGGGCCGGCAGTAGGCATTTAGAATACGTGTTAGTAAATTTATCTCCAGGTAACTTATTAGGATGCATCTGGTACTTTTCAGCCATGGCAAATGCATGGGTGCAGCTGCATCTTGATGAGAAGATCGATGATTCGTGATGATTTATAAAAGTAGACAATGGAACTAAGATTTGGTGGAAAACAAATGATGATGTTTTAAATAACGATACTAAGCTTTTATTCCATAGATGACATTTTGGTTGTTCCGCATTTTGTTTTTCCTTTGCAAAGTTATAGATGTTATAAGAGATAAACATCATGTACAGGTTAACCTTTTGTGTGCCTATTAGTGCATGCCTTGCTGCCAACTGGAAATAGTCTATATGATGCTCATAAATAGAGCTTCCTGGTGGGAAGGATGAGGCACACTCATGTATACTTTGGTTTTGTATCCATTTGTAATACAGATTTTTCTCTTCCAAGCATATAAAATTTAGCAAATTAGAGTGCAATCAAGTCTCCTAAGTGGACAATTTTACCATATTATCAAGTTTCAGAGCATATAAGATAAGAGCATGTCATGCTACGTGAAAATCTGTTTGGAGATCTAATTTCGTATTTTTCTACTTTGTGAGTTAGAAAACCAGTTTCCTGAGGTTATAGTCTGAGCATTCAAATTGATCCGCAGAGTTCAGGGCTTCTGGATGGAAGAGTTTCCTATAGGCTCAAAATCTTAGTACTCTCTACCTAGACTTCATAATTATGCCTGACTTCTTCTAAATAATTGTTGAAGTATGCCTTTTATTTGGGTTGTTCGTGCATTAACAGTGTTGGAGGTGTTTGTGCAAGATTGTAGAGTTGGAAAGTATAGAAAAACGTCAGTTGGTGCAGGGACTTGGTGAAGCCATCAGCCTTGACTGTGTCTGCTTCCCCAATGGTTTTGACTTCTGACTACTGATTCTGACACATATTACTTGGTGTTTTGGTCTTTATGGCAGCTTTCAGTTTGAACTGGCATTCCGTGGCTTCATCCTCTTTGGTGCAGCTTGGAGTTAGAAGTGTGCGCATCTCAATCTTCTGATTTTCCTGAAGCATATTACGTGGTTTATGGTGTCTGTTAACTTGCATGTGATTTTGATGGAATCTGATCCCGTTTTTTGCTCCCAGGGAATATACAAAAGGCTAGAAGTAAATGATGGAAGATCCTTTGTTCTCAAACTTCGTATAGTAGATAATCAAATTTTGCCCTTTAGCTTGCAAAATTATCACCTGATAGAAGTAAAGGTTGCATGTACATGAGCTCTGATTACCTCCATAATACTTGAATTGTTTTTGGCGTCACGCTTAGATTTGTCAAACTACCATTCGAAATACTGTTCTCGATGATCGCACTTGGTTTTTTAATTATGTATTTTCCTGGTGAGTTCTTTAGGCTCATATTATGCCACAGAATTAGTTTTTGGTATGCGCAGACTTTTAAATTTGCTGATAAAGAAGTATCATGCCTAATTTGCTGGCTCTCTTATTTATTACTATGTTGACACTTAATAGTAGTGGCCTCCTATCCTTGTAGTTGGATAATGTTGATGACTCGATATGTGCAGAGAGGTTAGGAATTGCTACTATGAAATAAAATAATGCAGAGTTGAAGGTTCTGAATTGGAAGCTTGAACAAACAACACTCTTTCTGATGTCTTCAGTTAGTGTCATCTTCACTAAATATGAATCTGGTTTGTTGGTTGTGGAGATGATTTTCGGAAGTGAATGTTCTTCACATTGGTGCTTCTTCTGTGGGATCTGGATAATGGAATCCTCAATTGTATCTGCTTGTTTTACTGGGAAACTTCCTAGTTTTAATTTTATTTACAACTAGCAAAACAGTCCTCCTAATTTGATGATTCATACCTGCTGATTGTACACTTTCAACTCAAGTTACATTGTAACATATGCAACCATTTGTTCACGCATCCTACAGCCGGGCCATGGGGGCGGAGTGGATCCCGGCCCTTGCTGGTGGGAGGGCTCTGTTTTTAGATCTTTCAGCCCTTGTTGATGGGAGGGCTCTGTGTTTAGATATTTCATTAAGTTATGTCCTACTCAGAAAAGCGAGATGACGATGACTCCCTGAAGATGAAATAAGGTTCTTCCTGTCTAGTCCCCGTTTTGGTGGTGTGCCGAGCATCATCGATGTGCGTGCGGAGGTGTGTCTCTGGTGGATTTGTCTTTGCTGGATTTGCTCGGATCTGGTTGTTGTTCGTATATGTTCTGGTGTGTTGGTCTTATAGGACCTTAGCACGATGACTTCCCAATTGTCTACTACAACAAGTTTTGTCTGGCTACGACGAGGGAGGGGCGATGACAGCAGCGTGTCTTCTGCTCGCTTGTCTTTTGCTCATTTTAGTGCTTGTAGTTGTCGTTAGATGGTCTATGATTCTGGATGTTATTTTATTATTCTTAGTGTTCGTTGTATAATCATGACTGAAGATGAATGGATGGGAAGTTATCTTGAAAAAAAAAGAGTTAGGGAATCTTTAGTTACATAGTTTGCTGCTGTACTTTATAGTTTTTAAATTTAATTGACAAGAAGTAAAGCTACTCTCGTTTGATATTTCTTGTCAACTGCTTATTCCATACATCCTGGATTTTCAAGGCGCAAAGTATCCTGAATTCATCATGTAACCCTTATAATGGCTAAACCACGGAAGCTCTTTCTGTGCCTGGTGAGACAAAATTCATGTTTTAACCTTTTTGCAAAAGTTAAGCCGGATCTGATCCCGGTTGGGAAAAAAATTCGGATTTGACCCTTTTGCTACCGCCGGAGCCCTTGACTATGGGTTATAACAACCTACCGCCGCGGGCCCTAGCGGTAGGAAAATGGCCTACCGCCGAAGAGGATGGCGGTAGCGCATGTAAACCTACTGTCAAGGGGTCTGGTGTTAGGCACGCGCGTGCACTGTGTCCACAACTTAGAATTCTTTTTACGGTAGGCGTACAACCCTTTCGTCAGGGACCTCGACGGTAGGTTATTATACCCTACCGTCAAGGGCTCCGACGGTGGCAAAAGGGTCAGATCCGAATTTTTCCCAACCTGGATCAGATCCGGTTTAACTTTCACAAAAAGGTCAAAACAGTGAATTTGTCCGTCGGGTGATGAATCTGAGCTCCATGTGCAAAAACAGAAAAATGCATCTGCATCCTGTACCACTGGATTGGAGATGAATGATGATTTAGGTGGAGGGATTTCACACCACTTAAGGCCTCGTTTGGTTAAGGGGGATTGGGGAGGTTTTAAGAGGGAGGGATTTTAAAGGATTGGGTGAATCCCTTTGTTTCACCCAATCCTCTCATAATCTCCAGGGTTTTGCTTACACTAGTCTTTCGAGGAGGGTTTTGAAACACATGGATAGGAAGGGATTGAAGGAGAACGGGGGGATTGGGCTAAGCAAACCCCTCCTATCAAATGGGCGCTCGAGGATCTGTGGGGTTTCTGGACCCCCCGGGGATTTTCCTCTAAAACCTTTCCAATCCCTTTTAACCAAACGAGGCCCAATGCACATTTCACATAAAACCTCCTGCTAACAATTAGATACTCCCTCTGTTTCTTTGTATAAAGTGTATATGTTTTTTCAAAAGTTAACGAGTGCAAGTTTGATCGATTTTTTAGAAAAACATATCAATATCCACAATACAAAATTTATATCATTAGATCCATCATGAAAAATAGTTTCATATTCTATCTATTGGGTATTGCAAATGTTGTTATTTTATTCTATAATTTTGGTCAAACATCCAAATGGTTGACTTGCAAGGAAATCAATACACCTTATATTCTGGAATGGAGAGAGTATGAAATAAGATTTGTACAGTAGCAAAGTTGTACTAAAATAAAGACATTTATTTGGGACAGAGTGAGTACTGAAATATTACCAATTGCACGATGATACAACGCGTAAGAAAACATCATACCCTACACGAAGGTGTGGAGAGGGAAGCCGAGGCCCCGAAAGAAGTGGGGGATGAACAACACCCTCTCGACCTCCTTGGGCATGGGGATGACTTGGTCCTTCTCTGGAGCACGCCGAAAAGTAGCCGACGTGCTTCAACTCCAAAATGTCGTTGTTGGTGACACAGGAGGCCACCCACTTTCCTTTAGAACCCGAGCTGACCATGGTCAAATTGGGGAAAATGTTTGAAAGGATTGGGGGAAGATGGAGCTTGGGAGCTTGGAGCTCAAAGGATTAGGGAAGTCGATGACGATGTGATGTCTGGAAGGCGCGTGAAAACTATTGTGGTAGTTTCCTTTTTATAAGCTGATGTAATACCAAGAGCCCCTCTACTACGCCGTGGATCTCGTCACTTCCCGATAAATCGTGTAGTTATGCGCGCATGGGATAGCCCAAATCATAAACCATATCCCGTGAAAAGCGGGGCACGATCTCCATATTGATGGGACGTGTCAATGAAAAACTACCTCGAACCACGGATCAACTTTTTGTAAGTGATGAGTGGTCATGACCGTCCGCGACCTTTCATTGAAAGATTGTTAGACAGAAGCATTGTTCACACTTGAGCGGCTTGTCTTCAAGGCTAAGTAACATATGTTGCTCGGAAAACAGGGAAATCATTGATGGCCAAACTGTTACCGGCTGAACATAAATGGAGAGAGGAGCTCGCCCCGCAAGCCGAAGACCTTGTGTGCAAAAAGACTGCTGGGAATCAAGACTACGGTGTTGGAGGCCAGTTCAGGGGCTACTGAGGTAGTCCGGGATTAAAGGGTCCTCGGGTCGTTGACCTATCTTCATGGGTTGGACTCATGGGCCGCCCTATGGTTATCACCGAAGGGACGAACTACAAGACAATGTCGTATCCAAGATGGAATTCTCCTGGGCTTGGCATGCACTCCAAGTCCTGATGATGGATTCGACATATTTACTCCTTGATGTAACCGACATTGTGTAATCCTAGGTACCCCTAGTATCTATATAAACCAGAGGGTTTTAGCTCATAAGGAACATTAAGATCAATACTCCTAGGGTTTAGACCATAGCATACGATCTCGAGGTACATCAACTCTGTACTCGATACTCAATCATCAATATAAACGAGAGCATGACGTAGGATTTTACCTCCATCAAGAGAGACCGAACCTGGGTAAACATTGTCTTCCCTGTCTCCCGTTACCAATCGATCCAAGATCCACACTTCGGGACCCCTACCCGAGATCTGCCGGTTTTGACACCGACAGTCGAGCCATTATACCGGTAGTAAACCCGGACAAACGTCATGTTAGGCTTGTAAAAGCCCGACCTTCATTTATGAAGCCCGAGCCCGACTCGAAGCCCGAAATACTCTTTGTTTTCAAGGCCGAGTCTGACCTGAAATCATGCTCGACACCCAAAAGCCCGACCTAAACGATGTTTTTAGTTTACCAAATGTAAGGCCGACCCGACGAACGAAATACAAAAAAAGAAAAGCCCGGCCCCGGCCCAAACTACCTTCCGAGCTGTAAAACAAGGCCTCAGTCCGGCCCAAATGGCAAGCCCAACCTGGCCTTGCGTGAGTTTTTCAAGTCGGGCTACCCATGCCCGGGTCTAAGCAGCACACAAAGGCGGTTTTAGGTACCTTCTAGAAGGTTCCCAGTTCTTGGTTGATATTTATTTATTTTTTACTAGGTTTTGCGGTTTCCTTTTTTTATGTTTCTTCTCCTTGCTTTTAGTTTTTACATAGTTTCATTTTTTTTCACATTTTCAAAAAGTTTGGAATTCCAATTTTTCTTGTGTTTAAAAATAAATTTCATAATTTGAATTTTTGTTCATGTTTCTCAAAACAAATTCTGTTTAAAAAATGCTCGTAATTCAAAAATTTGTTCAGTTTTTTTTTCATTTTTTGAAAAATTAAAAAATGTTAAAAATGTAGAAAATGATCAGAATTTCTAATTTTTGTTCATGTTTTTAGAAATATTGCAATTTTTTAAATATTTATTGAATTTGAATTTTTTCACACTTTTCAATAAAAATTATAATTTGTTTTTGTAATTTAATTTTTTTGTTCAGTTTTTCAGAAATTCTGCAAGTTTTTCAAAATATATTGGATTTGATTTATTTTGACACTTTTCAGTAAATTTTATATTATTTTTTGTAATTCCGACTTTGTTTATGTTTTCGAAAAAAATTCGAAATAAAATGTTCACCCTTTTTCCAATTTGGTTAGCAAATTTTTGAATGACAAGCTACAGTATTTTGACGAGCTACACTGGGCCGATGCAGCGTTGCGTTAGCTGGTTTGCCGGGCAATGGGCCGGCCCAGTTTGCTGCCTGCCTGTGCGTCGCCGCCTTGTCTTCTGACCGTTGGTGTGTGGCCTCCACTTACCAAAGTTGTCGCTCGCACGAAAACGAAAGAGGAAAGAAAAACATACCTAGCCCACGCAATCCACCGTCTTCCACATGATGAAGCAGTCTGCCGCCGCCGTCTCCAAGAACACGGGCGGGGAACTGCCGCCGCCGTCTGCCGATCTTTTCCCTCACATCCGGTCGCTTCTGTCGTCGGCCGCTTCCCGTTTCTTCACCCGTCGTCCCTCCCCGCACTCACGCACGCCTGCACCTATCTCGAGCGGAACAGGGGATCAATTGATGGTTCGGCTTCCATCCAAACCGGACGCCGGCCAGTCCACCGAGGAGAGAGCCCAAATTGTGCTTGCGAAACCCTAACATCTCCGCTGCCTCGCCCAGTTCTTGCTCGCCTTAGCTCGGAGGGAAGGAGCAGGACGCCGCCGCCCGTCCCCTTGCACCATGCCCAGGACGACGGCGCCGTGGACGGCATGGCGCGCGACGTCACGGAGCCTCCCTCCCCTGCGGCGCCCCGGGGCCCTAGATCCTCCTCCTTGCCGGCGCCTCCGCGTGCGCGACCCTCAACTACGGCCGCGCGTGCCGTTCAACCCTCTGTTCGAATCCATGATGTATTGTCATTTCTTTCTGATCTAAGCATACATGGATGGTGGCAGCGGTGGGGAGGAGCCCTGCGACGACCTCGACGCCTGCTCCGTCGACCACAACCACCGCGTCCGCAAGAAAGGTACAAAACCAACCGCACATCCCCCCTTCAAGAATCAGAAACAACCATACATGCTGCCACGAACAACCCATACATTACATTGCCTTGTTAGGACAAGCGAATTCATATGGTAGTAACGATTAATAAGATTAGGAGCCGTGGATGCAGTGAAGTGGCTAGAGAATTTCGGAATCCAGACTGTTGCTGCTATAGATCTACTCTGCTCCACCATTTTGGTAACTGATGGCAATGCAGCAGCTGTGTGGTTCCCAGCTTTATGCAGCAGCTATTCAACTACTGATTTATTGCTTGGTGATCAATTGTGCGTGCTTAGATAATTTATACTGGGTAAACTGCAGAGCTCAGCAGCATGCGCACCTGAATTTGCTGTGATGACCGGACAAGTTACATGTTCAGTCAGTCATTCCCTGCCAGCCCATGGCTATGCTTTCCTTCTAAATTCCACATGTTATGTGCAGCCGCATGGATTGGGGATATGCACTTCGGTTTTGGGTTCAAATGGGCAATCGTTGAGCATTTGTATCACTATCGAGGATCTCAAGCACTTGGATCGCACTATGATCAAGTGCATTCTGGTGCTATGATGATTGTGACAGAAGATGTTAGCAGCAGAAGCAATCGCTATGTAAGCGTGATAGCCTGGCGTGACTTCTCTTTTGATCCTGCTTTGTTTATTTTTCAAATCATCAATATTCCCATTGCTTTTCTTCTTGCATAATTGCTCTAATCTCCAGCAATTTTGTGTTGTTGATAAAAATTGGTAGTATATGCAGCCGTGATCATGAAATTGTATTGAGGAGAATAGGAAAAAGATAATTTGAAAGCAAGAGGGGGAAAACTAGGGGGAAAACAGATCAGGAGTGAAGATGGCTGGTGGGAGGAGGGATCAGGGGGGGAAGCATGGTATGATGCCAGCCGCTGGCAAATCGGCACTCGGGGTACTGTAGCAGGGGTAAGGGTACTAGCTAGTTCCTGGTGCTTGCCTAACACCAACTCAATTACTCTTATGATGGGGAAGCATGGTATGATGCCAGCCGCTGGCAAATCGGCACTCGGGGTACTGTAGCAGGGGTAAGGGTACTAGCTAGTTCCTGGTGCTTGCCTAACACCAACTCAATTACTCTTATGATGGTTATTATTGCCTTATTAGCACACTCTTATTGGAGGAAAAGGACGAATATCACCTTTTTGTTTTAGAAAAGGGCTGCGGCAAACGTTTCATAGGCGCACCTGTTATAAGAAATGGAAGTATAGATAATTATATCAGCTGCATATTTCTTTTGTTATATATGTGATCCAGAAGTGCAGGTTCGTGAACTGAAAAACTGGTGGTTACATGCAGGATTTTGACCTCCACAGGAAATCTGCAAGGGGAACAACAACAAAGGAAACTGGTGTAAGATTGAGTATTAAGACTCAAAGAGCTACCATCAAGATTATGTCTCTGACAAACAAGTATAGGGTAAGCACTTATTTTTCTTTTAGACATCGATTTAAATTAGCAATTAACTACAATAAAATAGTAATAAACATATTTGTCTTATAGATACTAAGAAAACTTAGCAATGTCATGTGCCTTATAGACTTAAATTTATCTCATTTAGTTAATCAGAGCACAAAGAATGAATATCAAATTGGCTAACTCGAATTATCTGTAACTTTCACCATACCATGTGTACACTGTACAGTTTCCGTTAAAGTCTAAAAATGGCTCAGTAGTGGCCTTCCGCCCTTCCCTACTGTTTTTCACTTCTAAAAAATCTCAACTTAAGACTGCAATGCAATATGGGTGCAGTTCATGTCTATGATGCCTGAGTAACCTTGAAAAAAAATAAGTTCATATATAGTTTCGTTGTGAGTAAACTAAGAAGGGTAAAATTGGGAAGAAGAAACACAACGATCAACAGTAGTCATATCTTTATCTTAAATTAAACTGAAGTTGCCATGGTAGCAATATCTTATAAAACTCTGATTTTGTAGCAAGACACTAAGTTTGACTGAACCTGCAAAAAGTCAAATCAGATTGTAGCATAGACAGAGAGGTAAATATTCTGATGGTAAGCAGGTATGAATGTTCCTAGAATAACTATATTTGACAAACTTACACGCTTTACTGGTTTGATCTGAAAAGTTATTCTTATGCCCCCACCTTATATTGCTAAATTTGGTACTAAATATAAATTCGAGGAGTGATATAAACAAAGCAGTACGTAAACATGCAAAAAAATCACAAAAGAAAATAAGGTATCAGATTAGTTTCATAATCACAGTTATGCAAGAGAATACCAAATAACATGGACATCCAGGGGATCGCTTTGAGTAGGCAATTGTTAAGTTAATTACCAGTACGGTGTCACTTAGATAGTACTTCAGATAATATTCCTCCAAACTTGATGAAAGTTCTTTTACGGCTGAGATCGTTGTTAAAAGCAAATATGATTCAGTATTTTTGCAAGATAACAGTTCTCTTTTCATGAGTATATAGAAGAAATATAGTGTTTCTATAAGATAACTTGTGTTGGCTGTTATGCAGGAAACGAATTACTGAACTCACAGAAAGTAAATTGTGTATCCCATCCAGCGTTCAACCTAATGGACATCCAGGGGATCACTTTGAGTAGGCAATTGTTTGTGGAGAAAAATGCATCGTACTAAAGCTAACATTCCTCAGATGAGATCAACTTTTAGCAACTGGGTCTTCTATCTTCAGACAACAATTTGTTAGTTGTTCCTCGCTTCAGTGCATCTTCTCATATTACTGTTTTTAAACTACATTATAGTGTGCTTATTATTTTCTGTTTTTTTACAGTGAATTAATTAAGTAAAACTAGAAGTGTCTGAAGTAGATGTAGCACGGCCTTTAGGATTGTGCACACGGATGACACCAATTTCGAGTAGTCGTACTTCTACATATCTGCTCACTAAATAGCCCCATGATTATTATGAACGTGGTAAACTCTGAAGCTATTTTCTTTATTAGTCCTATAAAAGAAACTGAACTATTTGTGCGGGGCCAGAGAGGCGTAGTTTCAATACAACTACAATTGCTTGGGTAAGAGAAATCAACTCAATGCTGTAATTTTCCATATGAAGCAGTAAGAGGAGGCGTACCATTGTAAAGCGATTAGTGTGAAAACTGCATCTTTGGCGTGTGGTCAAACCTGACAAGCTGCAACTATGTGGAGCATCAACATAACTGCCACCACATGCTTGCTAAACCATTAGTGTGACCGTCCGTGTGCATCAGCCACATCTTCAGCGAGCAACATCAGGCAACTATTATTGTATTGAGTACCCGGATGTTAACCGTCATGAAAATGACTACATGGATCAATGTGCCCATCATCATGGCTGGTAGCAGATGATGCATTATTTGAGCTTGATAGAGTATGACTATCCCATGCGGTCTAGTTTGCATCAAATGTGTGGCCCACTTTGGAGAAGAATACACCAACATTTTGGTAGTGGGCATCTCAACAATTCTATTTGGGCCTCATCCCCCTAATACACTAGTAATTTTCTACTTTCCCGTATTTCTCTTAGACTCACTCCCAAACACTTCATGATCTGAGAGAGAGAACGCCAGCTGCCATGGCGGGAGTGTCCCCTCCGGTTGTTCATGTAACTTGAGAGGATGATGACTCTAGCGATGTCACGCAAGAGCTATCGGCGCCGGTGAGTTTGCCATCATCCTAGCTGCGACGACAATGCGACCGAGCATATAGTGGAGAGTTGAGCAAGATGGTTGAGGGAAATGGCTCATCAGAAGAATCCACAACACATACGACATGTGTAGTAGAGAAGAGGATGAGAGGAATTACATGGGAAGCCTCAGAGGGCGAGCCAGGTGAGGTAGTCTCAGGTAATGAACGAGGTAGGGAAGCCACAGGTGATGACGAGCTTGTTAAAGAAGCCATTAAAGATAGAAGAAACTTCAATCCCTAGGAAGTAGCAAAGAGGACCAAGATTAGACATAAGAAGCCATTAGAGGTAGAAGATAACTCAATCCCTGGGAAGTAGCGAAGAGGACAAAGACCAGACATAAGAAACCCACTATGACGATCCTTCAGTGATGATCGACATATAGAAGAAGAGTTCGACCACGAGTTGGAAGGTGGACAAGAAGTACAATTATAACCCCGCAAGGTATTCGCGGATGTAGTGCACGCAGTTGCGGTGTAATGGTGTCCAATTTTTTGCATGTTGGGTGGTCCTTGGTATTCAGGCTGAGAGTTATGCGCAAACTAAAAAGATTCGGAGGGAATAATTAGGAGAATGTCCACAAAGACACTCGAGAGGAATGCCACCCTAGCAGAGGAAGGATGAATGTTGATGAGATAGGTGGCTACTATAATCAACACACTAGCTGCCTCACAAAGGTGACGGTGCTTGCGCTCAACAACACCATTCTGAACACCATGACAAGAGAACTGAGCAAGTGTGATTTGCTCAAAAAGGAATCCGTGCAGCAAATGAGCGATATACACACAAGCAAAATCTGCAGAGAAGCCACAGTGGCTAACTTGTGTCTAACTTGTGTCTTACAGATAAATACAAGGACTAAAAAAGGGGTATGAACAAAGGTGGCTAACTCGTGTTGTATAGATATATAAGACCTCACTACAAGAAGGTACAAATATATTCACTTGTGTCGAGTGGAATCATTATAAAGATAATATAGTGACGATGACCTCCTTTCGAGGCAAAGGGAGTTGGATCCCAAACATTGGAGTAAACAAGATTGAAAGGACGCTGAGATACAATCTCGCTATGAGGATAAGGTCACAGAACGTGTTTACCCAGCTGACAAACTTGACTGTCTAAAGACACATCGGCATAGACAGATCCAAGAGGACCACGTCAAACTAAGGATGAGAGACGAGAACCACACATGTGACTGACATGATGATGCCACAAAGTCAGTAGACGAGGTAAGAGAGTCGAGCAGACTCACGATAGTGGTAGCGGAGGGAAGGCGAAGCCTGGCAAGCTCTAGAGGCCGTGCGGGTCAACATCGAGGGCCAACACCAAGTAGAGCACCAGTGTGCCAATCCTAAATTAGAACAAGAGTCAAAGTCAAGAATGACCCTACAACGGTGGATTAACGAGCTACTCGGCTCGTTAAGCTCGTGCTCACAAAGGCTCGGCTCGTTATGCTCGTCAAGCTTAATGAGCAGAAAACGCTGCTCGACTCAGTTTGTTTGAAGCTTGTTAAGCTCGTGAGCGCTCGTTAATAGATTATGATGTGTCATGGTCTACCAGATGAGTGTGTAGGTGTGTTTTTTAAGAAGGAAGATGGTGACTACAAAAAGAAATGCACTAGTCTGTCACGCACAATGAAAGTGTGTGTTGTTTTGAAATTGATGATTGGTTCTGTTCATTAAGAAGCGAGCTATAAGTTTAACAACCCAAACTATCGAGCACGCTACGGGTTTTTGGTCCATCTACTACAACCAGAGTAAAAAAAATCTAACCACCTGAAATGAGATGCTTGGACAAGAAGAGGAGAATCTAGAAATCGAATGGATGACAAACTGGAAGAATCGTAAGTCATATGAAAAGACGCTCCGGTACCAATGATCCACGGAGTACCAAAAGAATCAGTAGCAAAACCTGCAAAAGATGTTGGAGAAACAAAAGAAGCATCTAACAAACACCGAAGGACCTAGTTGATTTGAATCTTCTTGCACAACAAGGGGAGGCTTATTTAGATACAGTAGTAGTAAAAGGGGAATACTTATGAAGTGATATTATATTGGTGGATAAGTATATTAACCTTGGAATAGTTTGATTTAGTTAGGGATTGTGGTCTTGAAAAAAAATCTTTATGGATAAATAACATATGACTTTTGGATCTATAGCCATCCAATGGAACCTTGTTTTATATTAGACTTAGATAACCATGATACTTGGCTTGGTTGGATCATGGTTATGATTTGTGTTAGATTTGCATATTTGGAGTTTGAACCAGAGAACTTTATGGTGTAGTTGGATCATGTTTATGATTTGTGTTAGATTCGCTCATTTCGATATTGAAACTCAAGAACTTTAGGGTGTAGTATGATTAGTCGACAATATATTGGATTTATATGGCTGTAATATCATCAACATAGTTATGGAAAGTGATGGGGTGCTAAATCATCTTGGATTGAATTAGTAGGAAGAAAACCGAGTTTTTTGAGTAATAGATATGATGTTTGCGACAAATTAGATGTTTTAACTACTTGGATTCCATACCAGAGATAAACTTGGGGTTGGGCAGCTGGATTTGTGATATTTTGCCCTGAACTTCATGGCTTATATGTGCTTCAGGATATGAGCATGTAGATCGTACCCATGGATCGTAGTTGGTAGGATCATGGTAGGCTTTCATGATCGTGAAAATTGATGGGCTACTATATCATTTTGGATTGAATTAATAGGAAGAGAACAAAGATCTTTGAATAATAGAAATGATGTTTGCGTCAAGTTAGATGGTATAACTAGTTGGATTCCAGACCGGAGATAAACTTTGGGTTGCGCAGTTGGATTTGTGATATTTTGACCTGTGCTTGGTGCCTTGTTTGTGCCTTATGGATATGAGAAAGCACACGAGAAGTGTTGCTTGATCACCTTAACATCGACATTGCCGCAACGGCTTGGCACAAAGGAGCACTTGAGAAGTTAGTGCATAAGCCTGATCCGCCTGATAGGGTTTTCACCGGACCTCCAGTGCATTGTTCATTTCCCTCCCAATTCGGCTTGGCGCACATTCTGTTTTTGCGGGTTCTATGCCACTGACATAATCCGGCATCCGACATTCTCCCACCGTGCGTCCCTGGCTTGGCGGTAGGTAACGTCGTGCTCTCGGGTGTGCCTCGTGGGTTAGCCATTGCGGTGCCGATTGTCTCTACGGATATGGCGGCACCCAACAGGGTAACGCGAGATGTTGTGAGATTGAGCCATCCCACATAGCAACCCAAAGCCAGGCAAAGGATGTCCAGGCGGACTGGTAGGGATCAGAGAGTGCATGTGATGTGTGGCGGAAGGGATGCAAATGTTGTCACGAGTGGCATGTTGTGATCATTCGTTGTAATTGGAGCCAAGTGTCAACAAGGTGGCTATTGGGAAGGCGGGAAGATGGCACTGGGAGGAGAGATGCATCATTCGCCATCCTACGTATTTATGTGCGTCAGTCGCGACGGTTGTGTGCAGATTTGGTATCTACATGTGGGTCTCTTAGTCAGAATGACATGACATGGTTGTTGTGGAGTGAGGTGCCACATCTGTTGCCCCGTGTGAGTGTGTTTGGTGGTCGACGGTAGTGCAATATGTTATGTGGTTTGGCCCCACGCAATCCGAGCTCCCTTGTGTGGCTCAGTGGTGATTGAACTAGAGAACTTTATGGTGTAGTTGGATCATGGTTATGATTTGTGTTACATTCGCTTACTAGAGAACGTTAGGGTGTAGTATGATCAGTTGAAGATATATTGGATTTATATGGGTGTAATATGATCATGGTTTTTAAGGCGACGCCTTAGGGAGGGGGAGCGCTTTGACGCCCAGGCGACAACTGGGCGGACACTTTAGGCGCCCAAAGCGGTCGATTTTCTAAAGCGGAGGGGGATGCTCTGACGTGTAGGCGTCGCCTAGGCGAATCTTCAGGGACGCCTTAAAAACAAGGAATATGATCAACATAGTTATGGGAATTGATTGGCTACTAAATCATCTTGGATTGAATTAGTAGGAAGAAAACCGAGTTTTTTGAGTAAAAGAAATGATGTTTGCGACAAATTAGATGGTATAACTACTTGGATTCCATACCGGAGATAAACTTGGGGTTGGGCAGTTGGATTTGTGATATTTTGACCTGAGCTTTGTGGCTTGTATGTGCTTCGGGATATGAGCATGCAGATGGGACACATGGATTGTAGTTGGTAGGCTTTGATGATTTTGCTAGCCCTCCCCAAGAATGTTATGAGTAAAGGATCAACATGGGAGAAGTATTTGGATTAATTATAATAGATGGGAATTTTAGTTGTATGCGTCTTGTTCGAGTAGCTGTCTCGCTCTTATGTGTTTGTGCTCATTTAGATGCAGTAGTAGTAAAAGGGTAATGCTTATGAATTGATATTATATTGGTTGATAAATATATTAACCTTGGAATAGTTTGGTGATTGTGATCTTGAGAAATAAAAATCTTGGTGGATAAATAACATATAAATTTTTGGACCTACAGTCATCCACTTGTAGCTTGTTTTATATTGGACTTAGATAACCATGATACTTGGCTTGGTTTGGTTGGATTATGGTTGTGATTTGTGTTAGATTCACATATTTGGAGATTGAAAGTAGAGAAATTCAGGGTGTAGTTGGATCATGGTTATGATCTATGTTAGATTCGCACATCTTGGAGATTGAAACTAGAGAACTTTAGAGTGTAGTTGGATCATGGTTATGATTTGTGTTAGATTCACATATTTGGAGATTGAAACTAGAGAACTTTATGGTGTAGTATGATCAGTCGAAAATATATTGGATTTATATGGGTGTAATATGATCAACATAGTTGTGAAAATTGATGGGCTACTAAATCATTTTGGATTGAATTAGTAGGAAGAAAACAAAGGTCTTTGAATAATAGAAATGATGTTTACGTCAAGTTAGATGGTATAACTACTTGGATTCCAGATCGGAGATAAACTTTGGGCTGGGAAATTGGATTTATGATATTTTGACCTGTGCTTGGTGCCTTGTTTTTGCCTTATGGATATGAGAAAGCACAAGAGAAATGTTTCTTCATCACCTTAACATCGACGTTGCCGCAACGGCTTGGCACAAAAGAGCACTTGAGAAGTTGGTGCATAAGCCCGTCCGCGTGACAGGGTTTTCACCGCACCTCCTGTGAATTGTTCATTTCCATCCAAATTCGGCTTGGCGCACTTTCCCTGTTTGCGGGTTCTGTGCCACTGACTTGATCCAGCATCCCACGTTCTCCCGCGGTGCGTCCCTGGTTTGGCGGTAGGTAACGTCGTTCTCTCGGCTGTGCCTCGTGGGTTAGCCATTGCGGTGCCGATTGCCTGTACAGCTATGGTGGCGCCCAGCAGGGTAACGCGAGATGTTGTGAGATTAAAGCATCGCACATAGCAACCCAAAGCCTGGCAAAGGATGTCCAGGCGGACTGGTAGGGATCGGAGAGTGCATGTGATGTGTGGCGGAAGGGATGCAAATGTTGTCGGTAGTGGCCTGTTGTCATCATTCGTTGTAATTGGAGGCAAGTGTCGACGGGATGGCTATTGGGAAGGCGGGAAGATGGCACTGGGAGGAGAGATGCATCATTCGCCGTCCTACGTATTTATGTGCGTCAGTCGCGACGGTTGTGTGCAGATGTGGTATCTACATGTGGGTCTCTTAGTCAGAAGGACATGACATGGTTGTTGCGGAGTGAGGTGCCACATCTGTTGCCCCGTGTGAGTGTGTTTCGTGGTTGACGGTAGGGCAATCTGTTATGTGGTTTCGCCCCACGCAATCCGAGCTCCCTTGTGTGGCTCAGTGGTGATTGAACTAGAGAACTTTATGGTGTAGTTGGATCATGGTTATGATTTGTGTTACATTCGCTTACTAGAGAACGTTAGGGTGTAGTATGATCAGTTGAAGATATATTGGATTTATATGGGTGTAATGTGATCAACATAGCTGGGGAAATGTATGGGGTACTAAGTCATCTTGGATTGAATTAGTATGAAGAAAACACAGACCTTTGAGTAATAGAAATGATGTTTGCGTCAAGTTAGATGGTATAACTACTTGGATTCGAGACCGGAGTTGAACTTGGGGATGGGCAGTTGGATTTGTGATATTTTGACCTGATCTTGGTGGCTTGTATGTGTGCCTCATGGATATGAGCATGAATCGTAGTTGATAGACTTTGATGATTTTGCTAGCCCTCCCCAAGAATGTTATGAGTAAAGCATCATTATGGGAGGATGATTTGAATTAATTAGAATAGATGGCAAATTTAGTGGTATGTGTCTTGTTGGAGCAGCTGTCTCGCGTTTATTGTGTGTTTGTGCTCATTTAGTTGCAGAAGTGATAGTATGTTGGTGGTAAATATATTAACCTTTGCATAGTTTGGATTTAGTTTGATGATTGTGATCTTGAAAAAAAAATCTCGGTGAACATATAATTTTTGGATCTGTAGTTATTCAATGGAAGCTTGTTTTATATTGGACTTAGATAACCATGATAGTTGGCTTAGTTGGATAATGGTTATGATTTCTGTTAGAATCACTCATTTGTAGTTTGAAACTCGAGAATTCAGGGTGTACTATGATCGGTCGAAGATGTATTGGATTTATATGGGTGTAATATGATCATGGTTTTTAAGGCGACGCCTTAGGGAGGGGGAGCGCTTTGACGCCCAGGCGACGACTAGGCGGACACTTTAGGCGCCCAAAGCGGTCGATTTCAAAAGCGGAGGGGGAGCGCTCTGACGCCTAGGCGTTGCCTAGGCGAATCTTCAGGGACGCCTTAAAAACAAGGAATATGATCAACATAGTTATGGGAATTGATTGGCTACTAAATCATCTTGGATTGAATTAGTAGGAAGAAAACCGAGTTTTTTGAGTAAAAGAAATGATGTTTGCGACAAACTAGATGGTATAACTACTTGGATTCCATACCGGAGATAAACTTGGGGTTGGGCAGTTGGATTTGTGATATTTTGACCTGAGCTTTGTGACTTGTATGTGCTTCGGGATATGAGCATGCAAATGGGACACATGGATTGTAGTTGGTAGGCTTTGATGATTTTGCTAGCCCTCCCCAAGAATGTTATGAGTAAAGGATCAACATGGGAGAAGTATTTGGATTAATTATAACAGATGGGAATTTTAGTTGTATGCGTCTTGTTCGAGTAGCTGTCTCGCTCTTATGTGTTTGTGCTCATTTAGATGCAGTAGTAGTAAAAGGGTAATGCTTATGAAGTGATATTATATTGGTTGATAAATATATTAACCTTGGAATAGTTTGGTGATTGTGATCTTGAGAAATAAAAATCTTGGTGGATAAATAACATATAATTTTTGGACCTACAGTCATCCACTTGTAGCTTGTTTTATATTGGACTTAGATAACCATGATACTTGGCTTGGTTGGATTATGGTTGAGATTTGTGTTAGATTCACATATTTGGAGATTGAAAGTAGAGAAATTCAGGGTGTAGTTGGATCATGGTTATGATCTATGTTAGATTCGCACATCTTGGAGATTGAAACTAGAGAACTTTAGAGTGTAGTTGGATCATGGTTATGATTTGTGTTAGCTTCACACATTTGGAGATTGAAACTAGAGAATTTTATGGTGTAGTATGATCAGTCGAAAATATATTGGATTTATATGGGTGTAATATGATCAACATAGTTGTGAAAATTGATGGGCTACTAAATCATTTTGGATTGAATTAGTAGGAAGAAAACAAAGGTCTTTGAATAATAGAAATGATGTTTGCGTCAAGTTAGATGGTATAACTACTTGGATTCCAGACCGGAGATAAACTTTGGGCTGGGAAGTTGGATTTATGATATTTTGACCTGTGCTTGGTGCCTTGTTTGTGCCTTAAGGATATGAGAAAGCACAAGAGAAGTGTTTCTTGATCACCTTAACATCGACGTTGCCGCAACGGCTTGGCACAAAAGAGCACTTGAGAAGTTGGTGCATAAGCCCGATCCGCGTGATAGGGTTTTCACCGCACCTCCTGTGAATTGTTCATTTCCATCCAAATTCGGCTTGGCGCACTTTCCCTGTTTGCGGGTTCTGTGCCACTAACTTGATCCAGCATCCCACGTTCTCCCACGGTGCGTCCCTGGTTTGGCGGTAGGTAACGTCGTGCTCTCGGCTGTGCCTCGTGGGTTAGCCATTGCGGTGCCGATTGCCTGTACAGCTATGGTGGCGCCCAGCAGGGTAACGCGAGATGTTGTTTGATTGAAGCATCGCCAATAGCAACCCAAAGCCTTGCCAAGGATGTCCAGGCGGACTGGTAGGGATCGGAGAGTGCATGTGATGTGTGGCGGAAGGGATGCAAATGTTGTCGGTAGTGGCCTGTTGTCATCATTCGTTGTAATTGGAGCCAAGTGTCGACGAGATGGCTATTGGGAAGGCGGGAAGATGGCACTGGGAGGAGAGAGGCATCATTCGCCACCCTACGTATTTATGTGCGTCAGCCGCGACGGTTGTGTGCATATGTGGTATCTACATGTGGGTCTCTTAGTCAGAATGACATGACATGGTTGTTGTGGAGTGAGGTGCCACAGCTCTTGCCCCGTGTGAGTGTGTTTGGTGGTTGACGGTAGGGCAATGAGTTATGTGGTTTGGCCTCACGCAATCCGAGCTCCCTTGTGTGGCGCAGTGGTGATTGACCTGGATAACTTTATGGTGTAGTTGGATCATGGTTATGATTTGTGTTACATTCGCTCATTTGAAGATTGAAACTCGAGAACTTTAGGGTGTAGTATATGATCAGTCGACGATATATTGGATTTATATGGGTGTAATGTGATCAACATAGTTGGGGAAATATATGTGGTACTAAATCATCTTGGATTGAATTAGTATGAAGAAAACATAGACCTTTGAGTAATAGAAATGATGATTGCGTCAAGTTAGATGGTATAACTACTTGGATTCCACTCCGGAGTTTAACTTGGGGATGGGCAGTTGAATTTGTGATATTTTGACCTGAGCTTGGTGTCTTTTATGTGTGCCTCCTAGGTATGAGCATGAATCGTAGTTGGTAGACTTTGATGATTTTGTTAGCCCTCCCCAAGAATGTTATGAGTAAAGGATCATTATGGGAGGATGATTTGAATTAATTAGAATAGATGGCAAATTTAGTGGTATGTGTCTTGTTGGAGCAACTATCTCGCATTTATTATGTGTTTGTGCTCATTTAGATGCAGAAGTGGTATTATATTGGTGGATAAATATGTTAACCTTTGAATAGTTTAGATTTAGTTTGATGATTGTGATCTTGAAAAAAAAAAGATCTCGGCAGAACATATAATTTTTGGATCTATAGTTATTCAACGGAAGCTTTTTCGAGAAAACGCAGAGATGTGCGTTTCTTTGTATTGAAAAGAGGGGAAGTCAGTCTCAGAGGAGACGATTACAGCAGGTTACAAGCAGTTTCAGTGAACATCCCAGGATGGGGGCAAGACTACCCTAAGCCCCTTGTCCCCGGCTCTAGCCCAACACCTCATCTCATCTTTGATCCCATCCGAGAGCTCGGAGAGCGACGGAGTGGCATGATCAAATACACACGCATTCCTATGTTTCCAGATCATCCATGGAACTAGCAGCGTGGTGGACCTCAGCGCCTTGCGGAGTGATGGTGGAGTTGCATCTCTCACCCTAATCCACCAATCCTGAATGGAGATATCCTGCTCCGGTGTGTGGGCTGGTAAGCGCAGCCAGGAGAGAGCCTCGTGCCAGGCTTGCCGCGCGAAGGGGCAGGCCAGTAGCAGGTGGTGGATGGTCTCTGGCTCTTGGTCGCAAAGCAGGCAGCGGGCGTGATGTGGGAGGCCGCGGCGAGCAAGTCTGTCCGCGGTCCAGCATCGGTCCAGGTTCGCAAGCCAATGGAAGAACTTAACCTTCGGCGGAGCCCATCCCTTCCAGATTAACTGCCAGGAATGGCAAGTGATGGATCCGTGGAAGGTTGCCTGATAGCAGGATCGCGCCGAGTATTCTCCATTGGCAGTCCATTTCCAAACAAGCTTGTCTGGCTCAGCGGACAAGGTGGTGTGCGTGACGCGCTGCCATGTCGCCAGGTATTGGCCAATCTCTTGCAGCCCCACGACGCCGCGGATGTCACGGACCCAGGCATTGCCGGCTAGGCCTTCCGCCACCGTCCGCACCCTTCTCCTGTTCTTGGGGATGCATAGGTACAGCAGGGGTGCTAGCTCGCGAATCGACTGCCCATGCAGCCTTATTTTATGTTGGACTTAGATAACCATAATACTTGGCTTAGTTGGATCATTGTTATGATTTGTGTTAGATTCGCTCATTTGGAGATTGAAACTCGAGAACTTTAGTGTGTAGTTGGATCATTGTTATGATTTGTGTCAGATCCGCTCATTTGGAGATTGAAACTCTAGAACTTTAGGGTGTACTATGATCGGTCGAAGATATATTGGATTTATATGGATGTAATATGATCAACATAGTTATGGAAATTGATGGGCTACTAAATCATCTTGGATTGAATTAGTAGGAAGAAAACCGAGTTTTTTGAGTAATAGAAATGATGTTTGCGTCAAATTAGATGGTATAACTACTTGGATTTTGGATCGGAGAGAACCTTGGGGTTAGGCAGTTGGATTTGTGATATTTTGACCTGAGCTTCATGGCTTGTATGTGCTTCAGGATATGAGCATGTAGATGGTACACATGGATCGCAGTTGGTAGGCTTTGATGATTTTGCTACCCCTTCCCAAGAATGTTATGAGTAACTGATCATTATGGGAGGACAGTTTGGATTAATTAGAATAGATGGGAATTTTAGCGGTATGTGTCTTGTTGGAGTAGCTGTCTCGCCCTTATGTGTGTGTGCTCATTTAGATGCAGTAGTAGTAAAAGGGTAATACTTATGAAGTGACATTATACTGGTTGATAAATATAATAACCTTGGAATAGTTTGGTGATTGTGATTTTGAGAAATAAAAATCTTGGTGGATAAATAACATATAATTTTTTGACCTACAGTCATCCACTTGTAGCTTGTTTTACATTGGACTAAGATAACCATGATACTTGGCTTGGTTGGATTATGGTTGTGATTTGTGTTAGATTCACATGTTTGGAGATTGAAAGTAGAGAACTTTAAGGTGTAGTTGGATCATGGTTATGTTTTGTGTTAGATTCGCACATCTTGGAGATTGAAACTAGAGAACTTTAGAGTGTAGTTGGATCATTGTTATGATTTGTGTTAGATTCACACATTTGGAGATTGAAACTAGAGAACTTTAGGGTGTAGTATGATCAGTCGGAAATATATTGTATTTATATGGGTGTAGTATGATCAAACATAGTTGTGAAAATTGATGGGCTACTAAATCATTTTGGATTGAATTAGTAGGAAGAAAACAAAGATCTTTGAATAATAGAAATGATGTTTGCGTCAAGTTAGATGGTATAACTACTTGGATTCCAGACCGGAGATAAACTTTGGGCTGGGCAGTTGGATTTGTGATATTTGGACCTGTGCTTGGTGCCTTGTTTGTGCCTTATGGATATGAGAGCACACGAGAAGTGTTGCTTGATCACCTTAACATCGACGTTGCCGCAACGGCTTGGCACAAAGGAGCACTTGAGAAGTTGGTGCATAGAAGCCTGATACGCCTGATAGGGTTTTCACCTCACCTCCTGTGCATTGTTCATTTCGCTCCCAATTCGGCTTGGCGCACTTTCCCTGTTTGCGGGTTCTATGCCACTGACTTGATCCGACATCCCACATCTCCCGTTGTGCGTTCCTGGCTTGGCGGTAGGTAACGTCTTGCTCCCGGGTGTGCCTCATGGGTTAGCCATTGCGGTGACGATTGCCTGTACGGCTATGGCGGCGCCCAGCAGGGTAACGCGAGATGTTGTGAGATTGAGGCATCACACATAGCAACCCAAAGCCAAGCAAAGGATGTTCAGGCGGACTGGTAGGGAGTGGAAAGTGCATGTGATGTGTGGCGAAAGGGATGAAAATGTTGTCGGGAGTGGCATGTTGTCATCATTCGTTGTAATTGGAGCCAAGTGTCGACAGGATGGCTATAGGGAAGGCGGGAATATATCATTGGGAGGAGAGAGGCATCATCCGCCACCCTACGTATTTATGTGCGTCACCCGCGACGGTTATGTGCAGATTTGGTATCTACATGTGGGTCTCTTACTCAGAATGACATGACATGGTTGTTGTGGAGTGAGGTGCCACATCTGTTGCCCCGTGTGAGTGTGTTTGGTGGTCGACAGTAGGGCAATCTGTTATGTTGTCTGGCCTCACGCACATCCGAGCTCCCTTGTGTGGCTCAGTGGTGATTGAACTAGAGAACTTTATGGTGTAGTTCGATCATGGTTATGGTTTGTGCTACATTCGCTCATTTGAAGATTGAAACTAGAGAACTTTAGGGTGTAGTATCATCAGTCGACGATATATTGGATTTATATTGGTGTATTGTGATCAGCATAGCTGGGGAAATGTATGGGTTTCTAAATCATCTTGGATTGAATCAGTCGACGATATATTGGATTTATATTGGTGTATTGTGATCAGCATAGCTGGGGAAATGTATGGGGTTCTAAATCATCTTGGATTGAATTAGTATGAAGAATACACAGACCTTCGAGTAATAGAGATGATATTTGTGTCAAGTTAGATGGTATAACTACTTGAATTTCACACCGGAGTTTAACTTGGGGATGGGCAATGGATTTGTGATATTTTGACCCGAGCTTGGTGGCTTGTATGTGTGCCTCATGGATATGAGCATGAATCGTAGTTGGTAGACTTTGATGATTTTGTTAGCCCTCCCCAAGAATGTTATGAGTAAAGAATCATTATGGGAGGATGATTTGAATTAATTAGAATAGATGGCAAATGTATGGGGTTCTAAATCATCTTGGATTGAATTAGTATGAAGAATACACAGACCTTTGAGTAATAGAAATGATATTTGTGTAAAGTTAGATGGTATAACTACTTGAATTCCACACCGGAGTTTAACTTGGGGATGGGCAATGGATTTGTGATATTTTGACCCGAGCTTGGTGGCTTGTATGTGTGCCTCATGGATATGAGCATGAATCGTAGTTGGTAGACTTTGATGATTTTGTTAGCCCTCCCCAAGAATGTTATGAGTAAAGAATCATTATGGGAGGATGATTTGAATTAATTAGAATAGATGGCAATTTTTGTGGTATGTGTCTTGTTGGAGCAGCTATTATGTTAGCATTTATTATGTGTTTGTGCTCATTTAGATGCAGAAGTAATATTATATTGGTGGATAAATATATTAACCTTTGCACCGTTTGGATTTAATTTGATGATTGTGATCTTGAAAAAAAAAGATCTAGGTAGAACATATAATTTTTGGATCTATAGTTATTCAATGGAAGGTTCTTTTATATTGGACTTACATAACCATGATACTTGGCTTAGTTGGATCATTGTTATGATTTGTGTTAGATATGCATATTTGTAGTTTGAACCAGAGAACTTTATGGTGTAGTTGGATCATGGTTATGAATTGAGTTAGATTCGCACATCTTGGAGATTGCAACTAGAGAACTTTAGAGTGTGGTTGGATCATGGTTATGATTTGTGTTAGATTCACCCATTTGGAGATTGAAACTAGAGAACTTTAGGGTGTATTATGATCATGGTTATGATTTGTGTTAGATTCACACATTTCGAGATTAAAACTAGAGAACTTTAGGGTGTAGTATGATCAGTCGAAAATATATTGGATTTATATGGGTGTAATATGATCAACATAGTTGTGAAAATTGATGGGCTACTAAATCATTTTGGATTGAATAAGTAGGAAGAAAACAAAGGTCGTTGAATAATAGAAATGATGTTTGCGTCAAGTTAGATGGTATAACTACTTGGATTCCAGACCGGAGATAAACTTTGGGCTGGGAAGTTGGATTTATGATATTTTGACCTGTGCTTGGTGCCTTGTTTGTGTCTTATGGATATGAGAAAGCACACAAGAAGTGTTGCTTGATCACCTTAACATGGACATTGGCGCAACTTAGCACAAAGGAGCATTTGAGAAGCTGGTGCATAAGACTGATCCGCCTGACAGGGTTTTCAGCGCACCTCCTGTGCATTGTTCATTTCCCTCCCAATTCGGCTTGGCCCACTTTCCCTGTTTGCGACTTCGGTGCCACTGACTTGATCCGGCATCCCACATTCTCCCGCCATGCGTCCGTGGCTTGGCGGTAGGTAACGTCGTGCTCTTGGGTGTGCCTCGTGGGTTAGCCATTATGGTGCCGATTGCCTATACGGCTGTGGCGGCGCCCAGCAGGGTAACGCGAGATGTTGTGAGATTGAGGCATCTCACATAGCAACCCAAAGCAAGGCAAAGGATTTCCAGGCGGACTGGCAGGGAGCGGAGAGTGCATGTGATGTGTGGCGGAAGGGATGAAAATGTTGTCGGGAGTGGCCTGTTGTCATCATTCGTTGTAATTGGAGCCAAGTGTTGATGGGATGGCTATTGGGAAGGCGGGAAGATAGCACTGGGAGGAGAGAGGCATCATCTGCCACCCTACATATTTATGTGCGTCAGCCTCGACGGTTGTGTGCAGATTTGGTATCTACTTGTGGGTCTCTTACTCAGAAGGACATGACATGGTTGTTGTGGAGTGAGGTGCCACATCTGTTGCCCCGTGTGAGTGTGTTTGGTGGTCGACGGTAGGGCAATCTGTTATGTGGTTTGGCCTCACGCAATCCGAGCTCCCTTGTGTGGCTCAGTGGTGATTGAACTAGATAACTTTATGGTGTTGTTGGATCATGGTTATGATTTGTGTTACATTCGCTCATTTGAAGATTGAAACTAGAGAACTTTAGGGTGTAGTATGATCAGTCGACGATATATTGGATTTATATGGGTGTAATGTGATCAGCTTAACTGGGGAAATGTAAGGGGTACTAAATCATCTTGGATTGAATTAGTATGAAGAAAACACAGACCTTTGAGTAATAGAAATGATGTCTGCGTCAAGTTAGATGGTATAACTACTTGGATTCCACACCGGAGTTTAACTTGGGGATGGGCAGTTGAATTTGTGATATTTTGACCTAACTTGGTGGCTTGTATGCATGCCTCCTGGATATGAGAATGAATCGTAGTTGGTAGACTTCGATGATTTTGTTAGCCCTCCCCAAGAATGTTACAAGTAAAGGATCATTATGGGAGGATGATTTGAGTTAATTAGAATAGATGGCAAATTAAGTGGTATGTGTCTTGTTGGAGCAGCTATCTCGCATTTATTATGTGTTTGTGCTCATTTAGATGCAGAAGTGATATTATATTGGTGGATGAATAAATTAACCTTTGAAAAGTTTGGATTTGTTTGATGATTGTGATCTTGAAAAATAAAGATCTCGGTAGAACATATAATTTTTGGATCTATAGTTATTCAACGGAAGCTTGTTTTATATTGGACTTAGATAACCATGATACTTGGCTTAGTTGGATCGTTATTATGATTTGTGTTAGATTCGCTCATTTGGAGATTGAAACTCGAGAACTTTAGTGTGTAGTTCGATCATTGTTATGATTTGTGTTAGATTCGCTCATTTGGAGATTGAAACTCAAGAACTTTAGGGTGTACTATGATGGGTCGAAGATATATTGGATTTATATGGATGTAATATGATCAACATAGTTATGGAAATTGATGGGCTACTAAATCATCTTGGATTGAATTAGTAGAAAGAAAACCGAGTTTTTTGAGTAATAGAAATGATGTTTGCGACAAATTAGATGGTATGTCTACTTGGATTTCAGACCGGAGAGAAACTGGGGGTTGGGCAGTTGGATTTGTAATATTTTGACCTGAGCTTCGTGGCTTGTATGTACTTCAGGATATGAGCATGTAGATGGTACACATGGATTGTATTTGGTAGGCTTTGATGATCTCACTAGCGCTCCCCAAGAATGTATGAGTAAAGGATCATTATGGGAGGACGATTTGGATTAATTAGCATAGATGGGAATTTTAGCGGTATGTGTCTTGGTGGAGTAGTTGTCTCGCTCTTATGTGTTTGTGCTCATTAGATGCAGTAGTAGTAAAAGAGTAATGCATATGAACTGATATTATACTGGTTGATAAATATATTAACCTTGGATAGTTTGGTGATTGTGATGTTGAGAAATAAAAATCTTGGAGGATAAATAACCTATAATTTTTGGACCTATAGTCATCCACTTGTAGCTTGTTTTATATTGGACTAAGATAACCATGATACTTGGCTTGGTTGGATTATGGTTGTGTTAGATTCACATATTTGGAGATTGAAAGTGGAGAACTTTAGGGTGTAGTTGGATCATGGTTATGATTTGTATTAGATTCGCACATTTTGGAGATTGAAACTAGAGAACTTTAGAGTGTAGTTGGATCATGTTATGATTTGTGTTAGATTCACACATTTGGAGATTGAACCTAGAGAACTTTAGGGTGTAGTATGATCAATCGAAAATATATTGGATTTATATGGGTGTAATATGATCAACATAGTTGTGAAAATTGATGGGCTACTAAATCATTTTGTATTGAATTAGTAGGTAGAAAACAAAGATCTTTGAATAATAGAAATGATGTTTGCGTCAAGTTAGATGGTATAACTATTTGGATTCCAGACCGGAGATAAGCTTTGGGTTGGGCAGTTAGATTTGTGATATTTTGACCTGTGCTTGGTGCCTAGTTTGTGTCTTATGGATATGAGAAAGCACACGAGAAGTGTTGCTTGATCACCTAAACATCGACGTTGCCTCAACGCCTTGGCACAAAGGAACACTTGAGAAGTTGGTGCATAAGCCTGATCCGCCTGACAGGGTTTTCACGCACCTCCTGTGCATTGTTCATTTCCCTCCCAATTCGGCTTGGCACACTTTCCCTGTTTGCGAGTTCTGTGCCACTGACATGTTCCGGCATCCCACGTTCTCTCGCCGTCCGTCCCTGGCTTGGCGGTAGGTAACGTCGTTCTCTCGGGTGTGCCTCGTGGGTTAGCCATTGCGGTGCCGATTGCCTGTACGGCTATGGCGGCGCCAAGCGGGGTAACGCGAGATGTTGTAAGATTGAGGCACCGCATATAACAACCCAAAGCGAGGCAAAGGATGTCCAGGCAGACTGGTAGGGAGCGGAGAGTTCATGTGATGTGTGGCCGAAGGGATGAAAATGTTGTCGGGAGTGGCCTGTTGTCATCATTCGTTGTAATTGGAGCCAAGTGTCGACGGGGTGGCTATTGGGAAGGCGGGAAGATAGTATTGGGAGGAGATAGGCATCATTCGCCACCCTACGTATTTATGTGCGTCATCCGTGACGGTTGTGTGCAGATTTTGTATCTACATGTGGGTATCTTACTCAGAATGACATGCCATGGTTGTTGTGGAGTGAGGTGCCACAACTGTTACCCCGTGTGAGTGTGTTTGGTGGTCGACGGTAGGGCAATCTGTTATGTGGTTTGGCCTCACGCAATCCGAGCTCCCTTGTGTGGCTCAGTGGTGATTGAACTAGATAACTTTAGGGTGTCGTTGGACCATGGTTATGATTTGTGTTACATTCGCTCATTTGAAGATTGAAACTTGAGAATTTTAGGGTGTAGTATGATCAGTCGACGATATATTGGATTTATATGGGCGTAATGTGATCAGGTTAACTGGGGAAATGTAAGGGGTACTAAATCATCTTGGATTGAATTAGTATGAAGAAAACACAGACCTTTGAGTAATAGAAATGATGTTTGTGTCAAGTTAGATGGTATAACTACTTGGGTTCCAGACCAGAGTTTAACTTGGGGATGGGCAGTTGGATTTGTGATATTTTGACCTGAGCTTGGTGGCTTGTAGGTGTGCCTCATGGATATGAGCATGAATCGTACTTGGTAGACTTTGATGATTTTGCTAGCCCTCCCAAGAATGTTATGAGTAAACGATCATTATGGAAGGATGATTTGAATTAATTAGAATAGATGGCAAATTTAGTGGTATGCGTCTTGTTAGATCAGCTGTCTGGCATTTATTATGTGTTTGTGTTCATTTAGATGCAGAAGTGATATTATATTGGTGGATAAATATATTAACCTTTGCACAGTTTGGATTTAGTTTGATGATTGTGATCTTGTAAAAAAAATCTCGGTAGAACATATAATTTTTGGATCTATAGTTATTCAATGAAAGCTTGTTTTATATTGGTCGTAGATAACCATGATACTTGGCTTAGTTGGATAATGGTTATGATTTGTGTTAGATTTGCTCATTTGTAGATTGAAACTCGAGAATTTAGGGTGTACTATGATCGGTCGAAGATATATTGGATTTATATGGGCGTAATATGATCAACATAGTTATGGAAAATTAATGGCTACTAAATCATCTTGGATTGAATTAGTAGGAAGAAAACCGAGTTTTTTGAGTAATAGAAATGATGTTTGCGACAAATTAGATGGTATAACTACTTTGATTACAGACCGGAGATAAACTTGGGGTTGGGCAGTTGGATTTGTGATGTTTTGACCTTAGCTTCGTGGCTTGTATGTGCTTCTGGATATGAGCATGTAGATGGTACACATGGATCGTAGTTGGTAGGCTTTGATGATTTTGCTAGCCCTCCCCGAGAATGTTATGAGTAAAGGATTATTATAGGAGGACGATTTGGATTAATTAGAACAGATGGGAATTTTAGCGGTATGTGTCTTGTTGGAGTAGCTGTCTCGCTCTTATGTGTTTGTGCTCATTTAGATGCACTAGTAGTAAAAGGGTAATGCTTATGAAGTGATATGATATTGGTTGATAAATATATTAACCTTGGAATAGTTTGGTGATTGTGATCTTGAGAAATAGAAATCTTGGTGGATAAATAACATATAATTTTTGTACCTATAGTCATCCACTTGTAGCTTGTTTTATATTGGACTTTGATAACCATGATACTTGGCTTGGTTGGTTTATGGTTGTGATTTGTGTTAGATTCACATATTAAAGATTGAAAGTAGAGAACTTTAGGGTGTAGTTGGATCATGGTTATGATTTCTGTTAGATTCGCACATCTTGGCGATTGAACCTAGAGAACTTTAGGTTGTAGTTGGATCATGGTTATGATGTGTTAGATTCACACATTTGGAGATTGAAACTAGAGAACTTTAGAGTGTAGTTATTGATCAGTCAAAAATATATTGTATTTATATAGGTGTAATATGATCAACGTAGTTGTGGAATCTGATGTGTTACTAAATCATATTGGGTTGAAATAGTAGGAAGAAAACAAAGATCTTTGAGTAATTGAAATGATAATTTGTCATGTTAGATGATATAACTACTTGAATTCCTGACCGGAGATAAACTTGGGGTTGCACAGTTGGGTTTGTGATATTTTGACCTGAGCTTGGTGGCTTGTTTGTGCGTTATGGATATTATGGATATGAGAAAGCACATGAGAAGCTTTGCTTGATCACCTTAACATCGACATTGCCGCAACGGCTTGGCACAAAGGAGCACTTCATCAAGTTGGTGCATAAGCCTGATCTGCGTGACAAGGATTTCACCTCTTCGCACACCTCCTATGCATTGTTCGTTTCCCTTCCAATTCGGCTTGGCCTACTTTCCCTGTTTGCGGGTTCTGTGCCACTAACTTGATCCGGCATCCAACATTCTCCAGCCGTGCGTCCCTGGCTTAGCGGCAGGTAATGTCGTGCTCTCGGGTGTGTATCGTGGGTTAGCCATTGCGGTGCCGACTGCCTGTACGACTATGGCATCGCCCAACAGGGTAATACGAGATGTTATGAGATTGAGGCATGGCACATAGCAACCCAAAGCCTGGTAAAGGATGCCCAACCGGACCGGTTGGAAGCGGAGAGTGCATGTGAGGTGTGGCAGAAGGGATGAAAATGTTGTCGGGACTGACATGTTGTCGTCATTCGTTGTCATTGGAGCCAAGCGTCGAGGGGATGGCTATTGAGAAGGTGGGTAGATGGCACTGGTTGGAGAGAGGCATCATCCGCCACCCTACGTATTTGTGTGTCAGCCGCGGCGGTCGTGTGCAGATTCTCTGGTATCTGCATGTGGGTCTGTTACTCGCAATGACATGTCATGGTTGTTGTGGAGTGAGGTGCCACGTCCATTGCCCCGTGCAAGTGTGTTTGGTGGTTGGCGATAGGGGAATCTGCTATGTGTGTTGGCCTCATGCAATTCGAGCTCCCTTGTGTGGTGCAATTTGAGCTCCCTTGTGTGGCTCAGTGGTGATTGAACTAGAGAACTTTATGGTGTAGTTGGATCATAGTTATGATTTATGTTAGATTCGTTCATTTGGAGATTGAAACTAGAGAACTTTAGGGTGTAGTATGGTCAGTCGATATATTGGATTTATATAGGTGTAATATGATCAAAATAGTTGTGGAAATGTATGGGTTACTAAATCATCTTGGATTGAATTAGTATGAAGAAAACAAAGACCTTTGAGTACTAGAAATGATGTTTGCCTCAAGTTAGATGGTGTTGAGCAGTTGGGTTTGTGATATTTTAACCCGAGCTTGGTGGCTTCTATGGATATGAGCATGTAGATGATACACATGGATCGTAGTTCGTAGACTTTGATGATTTTGCTATCCCTCCTCAAGAATGTTATGAGTAAAGAATCATTATGGAAGGATGATTTGAATTAATTAGAATAGATGATAATTTTAGGGGTATGTGTCTTGTTGGAGTTATCATTTTAGGGGTATGTGTCTTGTTGGAGCAGTTGTCTCGTTTTTATTATGTGTTTGTGCTCATTTAGATGCAGTAGTAGTAAAAGGGTAATACTTATGAAGTGATATTATATTGATGGATAAATATATTAACCTTTGAACAGTTTGGATTTAGTTTGGTGATTGTGATCTTGAAAAAATATCTCGTTGGAACATTTAATTTTTGGATCTATAGCTATCCAATGAAAGCTTGTTTTATATAGGACTTAGATAACCATGATACTTGGCTTAGTTGGATCATGGTCATGATTTGTGTTAGATTCACATATTTGAAGATTGAAAGTAGAGAAATTTAGCCCTGTTGCAGCCTTGCAGGAACCACACCTAAGCTCACATGGAACGTATGCCCTGTTGCAGCCTCGCTCGCCAGGTACCCACAGTCGTCTCTCTCTCTCTCTTGATTTGATCCCAATAATTTGTCAGCTTTATTTCTGTGGATTCTGTTTTATCTATGCCTGTTGTGTGTTTGACAAAAGTCCAAGCAGGCTGAGGGAAAGATGTGCTTAGTTTTTTACTCGAGTATTTCATCTTTTTTCTGAAATTTAGCTCCAGTGAACTGAATTTTGTTGGCATCCCTTTTTTTCCTGTAGGTCAATATCATCTCATCTCACTACAATCATGCCACATGACCTGCCGAGCTCACTCCTTACTCATTCTATGTACCAGTTCTGTAGCTTTATTCACTAAACTGAGAGATGATGCTTGTGCTCAACCTGATGTTATTTGCTCGATTTTGACCATGCTGGCTGCAATAATCAATCTATTTGATATGGGGCCTATAAGCTATCCTTCATTGACCTTTGGTTACAAATCCTGGAGCTATTCTTGATGTATTGAGTGGCATTTGTTAGAACCCATTACCACCTTTTTTGGCTGTGATTCATCTTTGCCATACTTGTGTTAGTAAACTGAACTGAGAATGTTAGATAATTTTATCTGATTTTCGATTTTGCAGCTGCAGCCGCCCACTGTATGTGGCGGTGGGTTACTTCTCCTGGTGCAGTAATACCATTTTAGAGTGTCATGTGTTTGCAACTATCCTTATCTGCTGCTAACAAGGCACCGGTTCAGAGAAAAGTAAAGGGTCAAACGAAGTAAGCTGATAATAAATTTTTCCACTTGGATATGGTTTTTTGTACTGCTCTAATTTGTCCTGGCTAAATTAACTATTTTCTATATGCCCAGTCTTGTGTCCCATGTGTTTTTCAGATGTTGAGGTCTATTCATTCATATGTAGCTCGATTGCACAGCGCGAGGCAGCAATGGTGGCAGCGTGTCGAAAGAAGTGGAGAAGAAGGTTCCTCCAGCTTCCATCCATGAATGGTGTGGGTCCGATGCCTTAGGTAAATTTCGGCTCTTCCTTCATTTCTTCATCTTCAGTTGAAGAATCAACCGTCTACTGTTTGTCTTCTTGAACGGTGGCATGCGGCAATGTTGGGGACCAGCGAGGAAGATGGCTGGTGTGCATTGTTTGAAATAAAGCTGAAGTAAGCCACCACTGTGCCTACTTGGCGGACCATCTTGGTGTTTCAGCAACAAGAGCTGCACATGTTAGCTTTCTCTCTTGCAACTTCTTTTCAACAATCAGTGGCACAAAGAGATGATTAATATGTCATCTTGTTGAGTCAATCCTGTCCAGAAAAATCAAGACGGTGTGCAGGCAGTTGGTCAGGTTGCCAAGACCAAATTGTCTTCACCCGACAAAACCTGCAACTTCTTAACAGCGGCTGCATGCATGTTGGGTTAAACTTCTCTCTGATGCATGCATGTACTGCATGTCGGCAGCAGCAACACTTACGTGACTTAGTGGTTAAGGTAGTAGCATGTAGCAACATAGCTTACTAGTTAAGCTAGTATGTAGTGACGTAAGTGTTTATGTACTAGTAGTAGATATTTTGCTCTTAGTCGGTTCGACCTAGTATAAAAGGAGCTGCACACCCCCCGGTTGTAATCAGGCCATCCATTCCAAATCCAGCAAAGGAAGCAAGCTAGCTTCTAGTAGTAGTGGTAGTACTGGTACACCGTGAGTTTCTCACTTGTATCAGTGTGTATCTCCACTCACTTGTATCAGTGTGTATCTCCAGAATATATCAAGTGTGTGCTACTAGTTCGTACTAGCTTCAGTATACTTTGTTTTCCTTGACTTCATGTGATCATCGACAGCCAGCTACTGTTGGAAATATGCCCTAGAGGCAATAATAAATTAGTTATTATTATATTTCTTAGTTCATGATAATCGTTTATTATCCATGCTATAATTGTATTGATTGGAAACACAATACTTGTGTGGATACATAGACAAAACACTGTCCCTAGTAAGCCTCTAGTTGACTAGCTCGTTAATCAAAGATGGTCAAGGTTTCCTGGCCATAGGCAAGTGTTGTCACTTGATAACGGGATCACATCATTAGGAGAATCATGTGATGGACTAGACCCAAACTAATAGACGTAGCATGTTGATCGTGTCATTTTGTTGCTACTGTTTTCTGCGTGTCAAGTATTTATTCCTATGACCATGAGATCATATAACTCACTGACACCGGAGGAATGCTTTGTGTGTATCAAACGTCGCAACGTAACTGGGTGACTATAAAGATGCTCTACAGGTATCTCCGAAGGTGTTAGTTGAGTTAGTATGGATCAAGACTGGGATTTGTCACTCCGTGTGAACGGAGAGGTATCTCGGGGCCCACTCGGTAATACAACATCACACACAAGCCTTGCAAGCAATGTAACTTAGTGTAAGTTGCGGGATCTTGTATTACGGAACGAGTAAAGAGACTTGCCAGTAAACGAGATTGAAATAGGTATACGGATACTGACGATCGAATCTCGGGCAAGTAACATACCGAAGGACAAAGGGAATGACATACGGGATTATATGAATCCTTGGCACTGAGGTTCAAACGATAAGATCTTCGTAGAATATGTAGGATCCAATATGGGCATCCAGGTCCCGCTATTGGATATTGACCGAGGAGTCTCTCGGGTCATGTCTACATAGTTCTCGAACCCGCAGGGTCTGCACACTTAAGGTTCGACGTTGTTTTATGCGTATTTGAGTTATATGGTTGGTTACCGAATGTTGTTCGGAGTCCCGGATGAGATCACGGACGTCACGAGGGTTTCCGGAATGGTCCGGAAACGAAGATTGATATATAGGATGACCTCATTTGGTTACCGGAAGGTTTTCGTGCATTACCGGAAAAGTTTCGGGCTCATCGGTAGTGTACCGGGAGTGCCGGGAGGGGTGCCGGGGACCATCGGGAGGGGTGTCACGCCCCAAGGGGTCTCATGGGCTATGGGAAGAGATAAACCAGCCCCTAGTGGGCTGGAATAAGTTCCCACTAAGGCCCATAAGGTTTGAGAAGGAAAAAACACAAGGTGGAAAGAGTTTCCAAGTGGGAAGGTGGAATCCTACTCCAAGTAGGATTGGAGTAGGACTCCTCCACCTCCAGTTTCGGCCAAACCTTTAGGTTTTGAGGCTGCCTCCTCCCCTCCCTCCCACCTATATATACGGAGGTTTTAGGGCTGATTTGAGACGACTTTCTCACGGCTGCCCGACCACATACCTCCATAGTTTTTTCCTCTAGATCGCGTTTCTGCGGAGCTCGGGCGGAGCCCTGCTGAGACAAGATCATCACCAACCTCCGGAGCGCCGTCACGCTGCCGGAGAACTCTTCTACCTCTCCGTCTCTCTTGCTGGATCAAGAAGGCCGAGATCATCGTCGAGTTGTACGTGTGCTGAACGCGGAGGTGCCGTCCGTTCGGTACTAGATCGTGGGACTGATCGCGGGATTGTTCGCGGGGCGGATCGAGGGACGTGAGGACGTTCCACTACATCAACCGCGTTCACTAACGCTTCTGCTGTACGATCTACAAGGGTACGTAGATCACTCATCCCCTCTCGTAGATGGACATCACCATGATAGGTCTTCGTGCGCGTAGGAAAATTTTTGTTTCCCTTGCGACGTTCCCCAACAGTGGCATCATGAGCTAGGTTCATGCGTAGATGTCTTCTCGAGTAGAACACAAAAGGTTTTGTGGGCGGTGATGTGCGTTTTGCTGCCCTCCTTAGTCTTTTCTTGATTCCGCGGTATTGTTGGATTGAAGCGGCTTGGACCGACATTACTCGTACGCTTACGAGAGACTGGTTTCATCGTCACGAGTAACCCCCTTTGCTCAAAGATGACTGGCAAGTGACGGTTTCTCCAACTTTAGTTGAATCGGATTTGACCGAGGAGGTCCTTGGATGAGGTTAAATAGCAACTCATATATCTCCGTTGTGGTGTTTGCGTAAGTAAGATGCGATCCTACTAGATACCCTTGGTCACCACGTAAAACATGCAACAACAAATTAGAGGACGTCTAACTTGTTTTTGCAGGGTATGATTGTGATGTGATATGGCCAACGATGTGATGTGATATATTGGATGTATGAGATGATCATGTTGTAATAGAAATATCGACTTGCACGTCGATGGTACGGCAACCGGCAGGAGCCATAGGGTTGTCTTTATAACTAACGTTTGTGCTTGCAGATGCGTTTACTATTTTGCTAGGACGTAGCTTTAGTAGTAATAGCATAAGTAGCACGACAACCCCGATGGCGACACATTGATGGAGATCATGATGATGGAGATCATGGTGTGGCGCCGGTGACAAGAAGATCGTGCCGGTGCTTTGGTGATGGAGATCAAGAAGCACGTGATGATGGCCATATCATGTCACTTATGAATTGCATGTGATGTTAATCCTTTTATGCACCTTATTTTGCTTAGAACGACGGTAGCATTATGAGGTGATCTCTCACTAAAATTTCAAGACAAAATTGTGTTCTCCCCGACTGTGCACCGTTGCTACAGTTCGTCGTTTCGAGACACCACGTGATGATCGGGTGTGATAGACTCAACGTTCACATACAACGGGTGCAAAACAGTTGCGCACGCGGAACACTCGGGTTAAGCTTGACGAGCCTAGCATGTGCAGACATGGCCTCGGAACACATGAGACCGAAAGGTCGAGCATGAATCGTATAGTTGATATGATTAGCATAGAGATGCTTACCACTGAAACTATTCTCGACTCACGTGATGATCGGACTTGAGATAGCGGATTTGGATCATGTACCACTCAAATGACTAGAGATATGTACTTTTTGAGTAGGAGTTCTTAAGTAATATGATTAATTGAACTAATTGTCATGAACATAGTCTAATGGTCTTTGCAAATTACGATGTAGCTTGCGCTATAGCTCTACTGTTTTTATATGTTCCTAGAGAAAATTTAGTTGAAAATTGATAGTAGCTTTGCAGACTGAGTCTGTGAAACCGAGGATTGTCCTCGTTGCTGCGCAGAAGGCTTATGTCCTTAATGCACCACTCAGTGTGCTGCACCTCAAGCGTCGTCTGTGGATGCTGTGAACATCCGACATACACGTTTCTGATGACTACACGATAGTTCAGTGCAAAGTACTTAATGGCTTAGAAGCAAGGCACCGAAAACGTTTTAAAATGTCACGGAACATAAATGATGTTCTAAAGAGATGAAATTGTGATTTCATGCTTGTGCCCTTGTTAAGAGGTACGAGACCTCCAACAAGATTCTTTGACCACAAAGTAAAGGAGAAAAACTCAATCGTTGAGCATGTGCTCAGATTGTCTGAGTACGACAATCACTTGAATCAAGTGGGAGCTAATCTTCCAGATGAGATAGTGATGGTTCTCCAAAAGTCACTGCCACCAAGCTTTGAGAGCTTCGTGATGAACTATAACATATCAAGGATAGATACAATGATCCTTGAGCGATTCGCGACGTTTGACACTGCGAAAGTAGAAATCAAGAAGGAGCATCAATAGTTGATGGTTTGGAAAACCACTAAGTTTCAAGAAAGGCGAGGGCTAGAAGGGATACTTCGTGAAACGGCAAAACAGTTGCTGCGCTAATGAAGAGACCCAAACCCAAACCCGAGACTAAGTGCTTCTGTAATAAGGGGAACAGTCACTGAGGCGGAGCAACTCTAGATACTTGGTAGATAAGAAGGCTGGCAAAAGTCGAGAGAAGTATATTTGATATACATAATGTTGATGTGTACTTTACTAGTACTCCTAATAGCACAAGGGTATTGGATACCGGTTCGGTTGCTAAGTGATTAGTAACGCGAAATAAAAGCTACGACATAAACGGAGACTAGCTAAAGGCGAGGTGACGATACGTGTTGGAAGTGTTTCCAAGGTTGATATGATCAAACGTCGCACGCTCCCTCTACCATCGGGATTGGTGTTGAACCTAAATAATTGTTATTTGGTGCTTGCGTTAGGCATGAACATGATTGGATCGTGTTTATTGCAATATGATTATTCATTCAAGGAGAATAATGGTTACTCTATTTGCTTGAATAATCACCTTCAATGGTTTATTGAATCTCGATTGTAGTGTTACACATTGGTGCCAAAAGATACGAGTTAATGATGATAGTACCACTTACTTGTGGCACTGCCGCTTGAGTCATGTTAGTATAAATTGCATGAAGAGGGTCCATGCTGATGGATCTTTACTCACCTGATTGCGAATCACTAGTGACATGCAAATCATACCACATGAGCAAGGCCTTGTTTTCATTGAGATGAAACAAGATAGTAACTTGTCGGAAGTGATACATTTTTGATGTATGCAATCCAATGAGTGCTGAGGCACGCAGTGGATATCATTATGTTCTTACTTCACTGACGACTTGAGTAGATACAGGAGTATTTACTTAATGAATCACAAGTCTGAAATACTGAAAAGTTCAATTCCGTTTCAGAGTGAAGTTCGTCGTAACAAGAGGATGAACTGTCTACGATATGATCATAGAAATGAATATCTGAGTTGCGAGTTTT
Source organism: Hordeum vulgare subsp. vulgare (assembly GCF_904849725.1). NCBI lineage: Eukaryota > Viridiplantae > Streptophyta > Magnoliopsida > Poales > Poaceae > Hordeum > Hordeum vulgare. The sequence continues at coordinate 309,650,447 of NC_058523.1, forward strand.
TGGTACACAGTTAAGACAATGTGGAAATTGTTTCACAGTTCATGCCACCTGGAACATCATAGTGTGATGATGTGTCTGAACGTCATAGCCACGCACTATTTAGTATGGTGCATGCTGTGATGTCTCTTATCGAATTACCATTATCGTTTATGGGTTATGCATTAGAGACAACCGCATTCACTTTAAATAGGGCACCGCGTATTTCCGTTGAGATGACACAGTATAGACTGAGGTTTAGAGAAATCTAAACTGTCGTTTCTTGAAAGTTTGGGGCTTCGACACTTATGTGAAAAAGTTTCAGCCTGATAAGCTCGAACCCAAAGCGGATAAATGCATCTTCATAGGATATCCAAAACAGTTGGGTACATCTCCTATCTCAGATCCGAAAGCAAAGTGTTTGTTTCTAGAAACGGATCCTTTCTCGAGGAAAGGTTTCTCTCGAAAGAATTGAGTGGGAGGGTAGTAGAACTTGATGAGGTTATTGAACCATCACTTCAACCAGTGTCTAGCAGGGCATAGGAAGTTGTTCCTGTGGCGCCTACACCAATTGAAGTGGAAGCTGATGATGGTGATCATTGAGCTTCGAATCAAGTTACTACAAACCTCGTAGGTCGACAAGGTCGCGTACTGCTGCAGAGTAGTACGGTAACCCTGTCTTGGAGGTCATGTTGTTGAGCAACAGTGAACCTACGAGTTATGGAGAAAGCGATGGTGGGCCCAGATTCCGACAAATGGCTGGAAGCCATGAAATCCGAGAGAGGATCCATGTATGAAAACAAAGTGTAGACTTTGAAAGAACTACTTGATGGTCATAAGACTATTGAGTAAAGATGGATCTTTAAAAGAAGACAGACGATGATGGTGATAAGTCACTATTAAGAAAAGCTCGACTTGTCGCAAAGATGTTTTCGATAAGATCAAACAGTTGACTATGATGAGACTTTCTCACTCGTAGCGATGCTAAAAGTCTGTTAGAATTATGTTAGTTGTTGATGCATTTATGAAATATTGCACGTAGGATGTCAAAACATTGTTTTCTCGACGGTTTCCTTGAGCAAACATTGTATGTGATACAACCAGAAGGTTTTGTTGATCCTAAAGATACTAGCAAGTATGCAAGCTCCAGTGATCCTTCAATGGACTGGTGCAAGCATCTCGGAGTTGGAATAAGCACTTTGATGAGATGATCAAAGATTTTGGGTGTGTACAAGGTTTATGAGAAACTTGTATTTCCAAAGAAGTGAGTGGGAGCACTATAGAATTTCTGATAGGTATATGTGGTTGACATATTGTGGATCAGAAGTAATGTAGAATTTCTGTAAAGCATACAAGGTTGTTTGAAAGAAGTTTTCAAAGGAGTACCTGGATTATGCTACTTGAAGGTTGAGCATCAAAGATCTATGGAGATAGATCGAAAGCGCTTAATAGAAGTTTCAACAAGATGCATGCCTTGACAAGTTTTTGAAAGAGTTCAAAATAGACCAGCAAAGAAGGAGTTCTTGGTTGCGTTGTGAGGTGTGAATTTGAGTAAGACTCAAAACCCGACCACGGCAGAATAAAGAGAATAGATGAAGGTCGTCTTCTATGCCTTAGCCGTAGAATCTAAAGTATGCCATGCTGTGTACCGCACCTGAAGTGTGCCTTGACTCAAAGTATGTTGAGAGGTACAGAGAGTGATCCATGTTTGAATCACTAGCAGCGGTCAAAATTTATCCTTAGTAACAAATGGACTAAGGAATTTTTCTCGATTATGGAGGTGGTTAAAGAGTTCGTCGTAAAGGGTAACGTCGATGCAAGCTTTGACACTAATCTGAATAACTATGAGTAGTGAAACGGATTCATATAGTAGAGTGGATATTTGGAGCATTTCCGAATAGCACGTAGTAGCAGCATCTATAAGATGACATAAAGATTTGTAAAGAACGCACGGATCTGAAAGTTTCAGAACCGTTGACTAAAACCTCTCTCACAAGCAAGACATGATCAGACCCCATAACTATATGGGTGTTGGATTCGTTGGAATCACATGGTGATGTGAACTAGATTATTGACTCTAGTGCAAGTGGGAGACTGTTGGAAATATGCCCTAGAGGCAATAATAAATTAGTTATTATTATATTTCTTAGTTCATGATAATCGTTTATTATCCATGCTATAATTGTATTGATTGGAAACACAATACTTGTGTGGATACATAGACAAAACACTGTCCCTAGTAAGCCTCTAGTTGACTAGCTCGTTAATCAAAGATGGTCAAGGTTTCCTGGCCATAGGCAAGTGTTGTCACTTGATAACGGGATCACATCATTAGGAGAATCATGTGATGGACTAGACCCAAACTAATAGACGTAGCATGTTGATCGTGTCATTTTGTTGCTACTGTTTTCTGCGTGTCAAGTATTTATTCCTATGACCATGAGATCATATAACTCACTGACACCGGAGGAATGCTTTGTGTGTATCAAACGTCGCAACGTAACTGGGTGACTATAAAGATGCTCTACAGGTATCTCCGAAGGTGTTAGTTGAGTTAGTATGGATCAAGACTGGGATTTGTCACTCCGTGTGAACGGAGAGGTATCTCGGGGCCCACTCGGTAATACAACATCACACACAAGCCTTGCAAGCAATGTAACTTAGTGTAAGTTGCGGGATCTTGTATTACGGAACGAGTAAAGAGACTTGCCAGTAAACGAGATTGAAATAGGTATACGGATACTGACGATCGAATCTCGGGCAAGTAACATACCGAAGGACAAAGGGAATGACATACGGGATTATATGAATCCTTGGCACTGAGGTTCAAACGATAAGATCTTCGTAGAATATGTAGGATCCAATATGGGCATCCAGGTCCCGCTATTGGATATTGACCGAGGAGTCTCTCGGGTCATGTCTACATAGTTCTCGAACCCGCAGGGTCTGCACACTTAAGGTTCGACGTTGTTTTATGCGTATTTGAGTTATATGGTTGGTTACCGAATGTTGTTCGGAGTCCCGGATGAGATCACGGACGTCACGAGGGTTTCCGGAATGGTCCGGAAACGAAGATTGATATATAGGATGACCTCATTTGGTTACCGGAAGGTTTTCGTGCATTACCGGAAAAGTTTCGGGCTCATCGGTAGTGTACCGGGAGTGCCGGGAGGGGTGCCGGGGACCATCGGGAGGGGTGTCACGCCCCAAGGGGTCTCATGGGCTATGGGAAGAGATAAACCAGCCCCTAGTGGGCTGGAATAAGTTCCCACTAAGGCCCATAAGGTTTGAGAAGGAAAAAACACAAGGTGGAAAGAGTTTCCAAGTGGGAAGGTGGAATCCTACTCCAAGTAGGATTGGAGTAGGACTCCTCCACCTCCAGTTTCGGCCAAACCTTTAGGTTTTGAGGCTGCCTCCTCCCCTCCCTCCCACCTATATATACGGAGGTTTTAGGGCTGATTTGAGACGACTTTCTCACGGCTGCCCGACCACATACCTCCATAGTTTTTTCCTCTAGATCGCGTTTCTGCGGAGCTCGGGCGGAGCCCTGCTGAGACAAGATCATCACCAACCTCCGGAGCGCCGTCACGCTGCCGGAGAACTCTTCTACCTCTCTGTCTCTCTTGCTGGATCAAGAAGGCCGAGATCATCGTCGAGTTGTACGTGTGCTGAACGCGGAGGTGCCGTCCGTTCGGTACTAGATCGTGGGACTGATCGCGGGATTGTTCGCGGGGCGGATCGAGGGACGTGAGGACGTTCCACTACATCAACCGCGTTCACTAACGCTTCTGCTGTACGATCTACAAGGGTACGTAGATCACTCATCCCCTCTCGTAGATGGACATCACCATGATAGGTCTTCGTGCGCGTAGGAAAATTTTTGTTTCCCTTGCGACGTTCCCCAACAGCTACTTTGTAGTCTGGGCTAACAATTGGTATCAGAGCCTCAGGTTGCGGTAACCATGTCGGGTGGTTCCAAGTCGCAGCCATCACAGGACGGCTCACAGTCGCCGGCTCCGCGGGAGTGGCAAGGGTGCAGCCGGTCCAGGCACGGCCGTGGCAGTGAGGTCGTGGTTAGGGAGATCGTGCGCGAGACTGTAGTCACTGATAGCGTACCCATCACCTTCCCGATGCTCACGCACTCGAACTACAACGAGTGGGCGTTGATCATGGAGTGCAACCTCCATGCGGCGAGCATGTGGGTTCCCATGAAGGACGACACAGTCGACAAGGAGGACAGGAAAGCCGTGGCGGCACTCATGCGTGCCACACCGTCGGAGATGCACGGCATGCTCGCGGCGAAGGCAAGCGCCAAGAGGCGTGGGAAATCATCCAGACCCAGTGCCCCGGTAGCAACCGCGTGCGCGAGGCGAATGCGCAGAAGCTGCGGGCGGACTTCGAGAACATCACCTTCAAGGAGGGCGAGCTCGTTGACGACTTCGCCATGCGGATCTCCAGCCTTGCGTCGCAACTCCGCGCACTCGGCGACACCATGGACGACGTGAGAGTCGTGCGGAAATTTCTCCATGTCGTGCCACCTCGCTTCGCTCAGGTAGCAGTCTCCATCGAAACCTTGCTTGACCTGAGTGAGCTCTCCATCGAGGAGCTAACGGGCCAGTTGCGGGTGGTCGAGGACCGTCTTGAAGACGGCCTCGAGAGCTTCGGCGGCGGACAACTCCTACTCTCGAAGGAGTGGGAGGCAAGCAAGGGGTCATGGACGTGGTGGCTGTGCCCCGCGCAACGGAGGCGGCACCAACGGGGCCGGCACTAGGGGAGGCGGCACCAGCAGAGGCGGCGGTCGCACCCAGGGCAGGGCCGGGCGAGGTGCTAGCAAGGAGGTCCGAGACAGGTGCCGGTATTGCAACATCAAGGGCCACTGGGCCCATGAATGCCTCAAGAGGATAGCCGATGAGGATGCCGCAGCCGCGGCGAACCTCGTCGAGGTTGAAGAGGACGGTGGGCCAACAATAATGATGGCTTGCGTCGAGATCATGCAGGAGGGCCTAGCGCCTCCGGCGACCATGGTCCCGACAAGCATCAAAGCCGTGCCAGAGGGCGCAGCCCCTCCGACGACCACGGTGCCGGAAATCGTCAAGTCCGTGCGGGAGGCACGGAGCTCTTCAACTAATCCCCTCCCGACATCAGTAGCGCTCTCCCCGGCAACAACGTTCTCGGGGGCCTACGATTGGGAGGCGATGAAGACCCAGGTGTGGGGAGCCACACCCCGGCAACCACGTCCCCTGCGGAGCTGGTGAAGCCCGTGCAAGTTGGCACGACAACGGCGTCCACGACATCCTCGGGACCCGACAAGCCAGTGTCAGGAGGCACGACAATGGCGCATCTGGTGGGACACGTCCCAACCATGATGCTGGCGACCACTGAACCCATGCAAGAGCACACGTCAACTCAGGTCGGCCACACCCGGAAAACCAGGTTCTCCAGGTTCTGCAAGCCCGTGTGGGTGACACGGCACTCTTTACTCGCCTCAACACCAACTCTGACAGGACACTCACCGACAACGTTGTTTTCGGGGCCTTTCAAGTGGGAGGCAAAGAAGACACAGTCATGGGGCGGCAATGACTCGACCATGACATTGGCGACCAACGAGGTCGTGCAGGATGCGTGGGGCTCTCTGGTCGGCCACACTACAATCCCGGTGCGCTCGGGGTCCATTGAGTCCGTGCGGGAGGCACGACTCATGACTGTCGGGGAAGACCCGCCAAACAATTCTGATGGGAAGAGCGACGCGAACTTCGCTATAATGAGAGGAGCCACTCCGGTCAGTGCGACGTCCGGCACATCGACCCCGGAAAGGGAGTTCTCGGGCAGTGCAACGTCTCGCACAGCGACCCCGGAAAACGCTACCTCGGGATGTGCAACTCCAAGAAGCTTGACCCTGACAAGCATGGCGTCCGGCACAATGACTCCGGGAAGAGCGACGCGAACTTCGTTGTAATCTTCAATCAGTGCGACGTCCGACACATCGACCCCGGGAAGGGAGTTCTCGGGCAGTGCAACGTCTGGCACAGCAACCCCGGAAAACGCTACCTCGGGATGTGCAACTCCAAGAAGCTTGACCCTGACAAGCATGGCGTCCGGCACAATGACACCGGGAAGGGAGTTCATGAGCAGTGTGACCTTGGGAACTGCGACCCCGGCAACACTGACGCCCACGAGTGACGTGGTTCCCAGGCCATTCGTGTCCCCGCTCACAGTGCGGCCAGATCTGTTCGATGTCAACAACGTCGTTGGTGTTGCACACAGGTTTCGAGGCCTAGGGGGACCTTCTCGGCAAGCATGCGAGACGACCGCAAACCCCGAAGAGGCGGACATCCCGACGAAGGGACTTGATCACGATCGGATCCAGAAGCTACGCGACAAGGTCGGGATCATGAACATCAAGCGCCTCCGACAGGATTGAGGGAGAGATTGTTGAGTCAATCCTGTCCAGAAAAACCAAGACGGTGTGCAGGCAGTTGGTCAGGTTGCCAAGACCAAATTGTCTTCACCCGGCAAAACCTGCAACTTCTTAACAGCGGCTGCATGCATGTTGGGTTAAACTTCTCTCTGATGCATGCATTTACTGCATGTCGGCAGGAGCAACACTTACGTGACTTAGTGGTTAAGGTACTCCCTCCGTTCCGTGTATAAGTCATTTACGTAGTTCTAGATCACTGATTTGAGGAATTAAATATGTGTTATATGTCATGAAAAGTATATCACTAGATTTCTACACGGATGTAGTTTCTAAATATGTATTTTTTATCACATATGATACATATTTAGATAGTTAAATTGTCGACCTAGAACTACGCGAATGACTCATACACCGGAACGGAGGTAGTAGTAGCATGTAGCAACATAGCTTACTAGTTAAGCTAGTATGTAGTGACGTAAGTGCTTATGTACTAGTAGTAGATAGTTTGCTCATAGTGGGTTCGGCCTAGTATAAAAGGAGCTGCGCACACCCCGGTTGTAATCAGGCCATTCATTCCAAATCCAGCAAAGGAAGCAAGCTAGCTTCTAGTAGTAGTGGTAGTCTAGTACACCGTGAGTTTCTCACTTGTATCAGTGTGTATCTCCAGAATATATCAAGTGTATGATACTAGTTCGTACTAGCTTCAGTATACTTTGTTTTCCTTGACTTCGTCTGATCATCGACAGCCAGCTACTCTGTAGTCTGGGCTAACAATCCTCCTCTTTGTTCAGGGTGAGGAACTTAGGAAGCAGACCGGTGTTGCAGCATACATCGAATGCAGCGTGGAGACACATCAGGTGCAATAAAGACCAGGAATTATGATTGGTTCTCATTTGTTTGACCAAAAGTTTGCTGGTACATCAGTTTAAGCTACTGTTAATGGACCAAAAGTTAATGTTGTTGGCCTTGCCAGAATGCCATGGTTGTCTTCCACACTGCCTTCAAAGGGGTCCTTCAGCCTCCAAGGAGAAGGGAACTGATGACTGACAGGGAAAAAAACTAGGCGAAGCTCTGGATGCTCGATCGAGTAAGCACACACTTATTATCACTCTACTTCGTCGATTGTCCACATGGCAAGCAAGATGTCATGGAGCAAATTTGAGGAATAGTCTGCTCACACCATGGTCACCTTACCTCAAAATTGACATATTATAATCTACGAACTACTGTTTAGGCAGGGCTTTATACTTCAAGTAAACTATACAACCAAATGATTGTTCCAAAAATTCAAATTTGCACCATGCTTTCCACCTCATCTTCCTGCTAAACTACCCTCTTAATTGTACGGCAGACACTTGATGTGTGGTCATACGTTAGTGATGAAGCATGGTGTAATAGCAAATTGGCGATTGAATTTTTTGACATACCATGGGTTTCTTTCTGCCTCTATTTGATGCTCGGTGGTGCTGATCCGAAGGTCCTGACGGACCCTGCTCTGGACATGTCTCCTTGATTTCTGTACACCCAGAATATTTAGCTCATGTTGCCCTTCCATCATGCACCCAGAATAGTTTACCTTTTTGCTTTTTATATTCTTGTTGGGCATGTTTTTTCAGGACAGATCGGTGATAGTTAAATTTTTTATGGTGGCCGCGGCTACTCCCAGTGCCTGCTAAAGAGCAGGGCCGGCAGTAGGCATTTAGAATACGTGTTAGTAAATTTATCTCCAGGTAACTTATTAGGATGCATCTGGTACTTTTCAGCCATGGCAAATGCATGGGTGCAGCTGCATCTTGATGAGAAGATCGATGATTGGTGATGATTTATAATAGTAGACAATGGAACTAAGATTTGGTGGAAAACAAATGATGATGTTTTAAATAACGATACTAAGCTTTTATTCCATAGATGACATTTTGGTTGTTCCGCATTTTGTTTTTCCTTTGCAAAGTTATAGATGTTATAAGAGATAAACATCATGTACAGGTTAACCTTTTGTGTGCCTATTAGTGCATGCCTTGCTGCCAACTGGAAATAGTCTATATGATGCTCATAAATAGAGCTTCCTGGTGGGAAGGATGAGGCACACTCATGTATACTTTGGTTTTGTATCCATTTGTAATACAGATTTTTCTCTTCCAAGCATATAAAATTTAGCAAATTAGAGTGCAATCAAGTCTCCTAAGTGGACAATTTTACCATATTATCAAGTTTCAGAGCATATAAGATAAGAGCATGTCATGCTACGTGAAAATCTGTTTGGAGATCTAATTTCGTATTTTTCTACTTTGTGAGTTAGAAAACCAGTTTCCTGAGGTTATAGTCTGAGCATTCAAATTGATCCGCAGAGTTCAGGGCTTCTGGATGGAAGAGTTTCCTATAGGCTCAAAATCTTAGTACTCTCTACCTAGACTTCATAATTATGCCTGACTTCTTCTAAATAATTGTTGAAGTATGCCTTTTATTTGGGTTGTTCGTGCATTAACAGTGTTGGAGGTGTTTGTGCAAGATTGTAGAGTTGGAAAGTATAGAAAAACGTCAGTTGGTGCAGGGACTTGGTGAAGCCATCAGCCTTGACTGTGTCTGCTTCCCCAATGGTTTTGACTTCTGACTACTGATTCTGACACATATTACTTGGTGTTTTGGTCTTTATGGCAGCTTTCAGTTTGAACTGGCATTCCGTGGCTTCATCCTCTTTGGTGCAGCTTGGAGTTAGTAGTGTGCGCATCTCAATCTTCTGATTTTCCTGAAGCATATTACGTGGTTTATGGTGTCTGTTAACTTGCATGTGATTTTGATGGAATCTGATCCCGTTTTTTGCTCCCAGGGAATATACAAAAGGCTAGAAGTAAATGATGGAAGATCCTTTGTTCTCAAACTTCGTATAGTAGATAATCAAATTTTGCCCTTTAGCTTGCAAAATTATCACCTGATAGAAGTAAAGGTTGCATGTACATGAGCTCTGATTACCTCCATAATACTTGAATTGTTTTTGGCGTCACGCTTAGATTTGTCAAACTACCATTCGAAATACTGTTCTCGATGATCGCACTTGGTTTTTTAATTATGTATTTTCCTGGTGAGTTCTTTAGGCTCATATTATGCCACAGAATTAGTTTTTGGTATGCGCAGACTTTTAAATTTGCTGATAAAGAAGTATCACGCCTAATTTGCTGGCTCTCTTATTTATTACTATGTTGACACTTAATAGTAGTGGCCTCCTATCCTTGTAGTTGGATAATGTTGATGACTCGATATGTGCAGAGAGGTTAGGAATTGCTACTATGAAATAAAATAATGCAGAGTTGAAGGTTCTGAATTGGAAGCTTGAACAAACAACACTCTTTCTGATGTCTTCAGTTAGTGTCATCTTCACTAAATATGAATCTGGTTTGTTGGTTGTGGAGTTGATTTTCGGAAGTGAATGTTCTTCACATTGGTGCTTCTTCTGTGGGATGTGGATAATGGAATCCTCAATTGTATCTGCTTGTTTTACTGGGAAACTTCCTAGTTTTAATTTTATTTACAACTAGCAAAACAGTCCTCCTAATTTGATGATTAATACCTGCTGATTGTACAGTTTCAACTCAAGTTACATTGTAACATATGCAACCATTTGTTCACGCATCCTACAGCCGGGCCATGGGGGCGGAGTGGATCCCGGCCCTTGCTGGTGGGAGGGCTCTGTTTTTAGATCTTTCAGCCCTTGTTGATGGGAGGGCTCTGTGTTTAGATATTTCATTAAGTTATGTCCTACTCAGAAAAGCGAGATGACGATGACTCCCTGAAGATGAAATAAGGTTCTTCCTGTCTAGTCCCCGTTTTGGTGGTGTGCCTAGCATCATCGATGTGCGTGCGGAGGTGTGTCTCTGGTGGATTTGTCTTTGCTGGATTTGCTCGGATCTGGTTGTTGTTCGTATATGTTCTGGTGTGTTGGTCTTATAGGACCTTAGCACGATGACTTCCCAATTGTCTACTACAACAAGTTTTGTCTGGCTACGACGAGGGAGGGGCGATGACAGCAGCGTGTCTTCTGCTCGCTTGTCTTTTGCTCATTTTAGTGCTTGTAGTTGTCGTTAGATGGTCTACGATTCTGGATGTTATTTTATTATTCTTAGTGTTCGTTGTATAATCATGACTGAAGATGAATGGATGGGAAGTTATCTTGAAAAAAAAAGAGTTAGGGAATCTTTAGTTACATAGTTTGCTGTTGTACTTTATAGTTTTTAAATTTAATTGACAAGAAGTAAAGCTACTCTCGTTTGATATTTCTTGTCAACTGCTTATTCCATACATCCTGGATTTTCAAGGCGCAAAGTATCCTGAATTCATCATGTAACCCTTATAATGGCTAAACCACGGAAGCTCTTTCTGTGCCTGGTGAGACAAAATTCATGTTTTAACCTTTTTGCAAAAGTTAAGCCGGATCTGATCCCGGTTGGGAAAAAAATTCGGATTTGACCCTTTTGCTACCGCCGGAGCCCTTGACTATGGGTTATAACAACCTACCGCCGCGGGCCCTAGCGGTAGGAAAATGGCCTACCGCCGAAGAGGATGGCGGTAGCGCATGTAAACCTACTGTCAAGGGGTCTGGTGTTAGGCACGCGCGTGCACTGTGTCCACAACTTAGAATTCTTTTTACGGTAGGCGTACAACCCTTTCGTCAGGGACCTCGACGGTAGGTTATTATACCCTACCGTCAAGGGCTCCGACGGTGGCAAAAGGGTCAGATCCGAATTTTTTCCCAACCTGGATCAGATCCGGTTTAACTTTCACAAAAAGGTCAAAACAGTGAATTTGTCCGTCGGGTGATGAATCTGAGCTCCATGTGCAAAAACAGAAAAATGCATCTGCATCCTGTACCACTGGATTGGAGATGAATGATGATTTAGGTGGAGGGATTTCACACCACTTAAGGCCTCGTTTGGTTAAGGGGGATTGGGGAGGTTTTAAGAGGGAGGGATTTTAAAGGATTGGGTGAATCCCTTTGTTTCACCCAATCCTCTCATAATCTCCAGGGTTTTGCTTACACTAGTCTTTCGAGGAGGGTTTTGAAACACATGGATAGGAAGGGATTGAAGGAGAACGGGGGGATTGGGCTAAGCAAACCCCTCCTATCAAATGGGCGCTCGAGGATCTGTGGGGTTTCTGGACCCCCCGGGGATTTTCCTCTAAAACCTTTCCAATCCCTTTTAACCAAACGAGGCCCAATGCACATTTCACATAAAACCTCCTGCTAACAATTAGATACTCCCTCTGTTTCTTTGTATAAAGTGTATATGTTTTTTCAAAAGTTAACGAGTGCAAGTTTGATCATTTTTTAGAAAAACATATCAATATCCACAATACAAAATTTATATCACTAGATCCATCATGAAAAATAGTTTCATATTCTATCTATTGGGTATTGCAAATGTTGTTATTTTATTCTATAATTTTGGTCAAACATCCAAATGGTTGACTTGCAAGGAAATCAATACACCTTATATTCTGGAATGGAGAGAGTATGAAATAAGATTTGTACAGTAGCAAAGTTGTACTAAAATCAAGACATTTATTTGGGACAGAGTGAGTACTGAAATATTACCAATTGCACGATGATACAAACTTCAAAAATGCAACTGAAAACACTATACCACCAGATGACCTCTTCTCAGCAATCATGCTCTACCCATTATGAACTTACACAAAAAAAATATCCAAACCAACCACTTGTAGATGATAAGGATTAGGCCCGCGAGCACCCACATGCTGACTACTCCCAAAAACCTACAGAACATCCAACATATAAATATTTTTTTTCTCATAGATGTACTCTGTCGGCAAAAGCATTCAAAAGATGAACTAAGCATACAAGTTTTCCAATAGTCCCACCAACCAAGAGCTACAGACCTCCAAAGGCCGAGCTCCAAAAGCCAAACGCTAATCAGAGAACAAATCTACATCCTGTCTTGTTATATGTCCCACCAGGATCACGTTCTGAGTGACACATTGCATCTTCATAAATATGAAAATGGAGAGCATGTGAAGCAGTGGAGAACATGTTGCTTCAATGACACATTTAAGTTGCTGGCAGCATTCAAGACCCATGAGGCTCTTGGGCTCATCCTTGCAGTGCGAAGATACTACCCCCAAAGACCTACTAGTCATAGTTGGCGTTGAAGCAACGGCAAGAACGACGATGAAGCACGCAGACCAGGTCAGGAGATGGGAGTGCCGTTCTTGATTGTTATCTAGTATACCTGCAAGATGGATGATGATGAATGGCTTTTCGTATACATTAATATATGGCAGGAGAACACTTGTAATGCTAGCTTGTAGCCAGTCATAGCAGGAGTACGCATCTTTCTAAAAGACATTTAGTAAAAGTTATCTTTAGACAATCATTATATCATAAATACATGGTCATTTAGATTGGTAATATTATTGCTATATTTATGGTAAATGTTACTGTTATCATATTTGTATGCTTTATTATGTCGCTTGCCCCCATTTGTAAGCTAGTACGAACAATACTGAATATTGTACCACCGTATTACTTCTCAGCAACGACATTCTCTACACAATAAACATATGGAAGAAAAGATCCAAACTAACTACTTCAACAACAGAATGCCAAGATTGAATCTCACAACATAAACACTGTCATCCTTGATTCTTCATTATGAACACAAAAGTAAATTTGGACAGCAGGACGATAAGTAGAAAAACTAAAATAGCACAGATACTTCATAGTTCAGAATAATCACAAGGTGTTCAAGACATAAGCATCATCGGAAATGACATGCCATACTGGAGGAATTAATAAGTAAGAGAAACAAAGATAAGGATCAAACCTGGATATCCCCAGAATCCACATGCTGACCGCTCCCAAAGAAGTACAAACATCCAATACATATATGATATATAAATTTTGTTTCATATGAAGTATTCTGACCCAGGAGGGCAAAACATACAAAAGATGAACCAGTGATCCAAGTTTTCTGACACTAGCCAACCAAGAGCTAGCAGAGCCAGATAATCCCTCTCGCTACAGACCACCAAATGTCGAGCTCCAAAAGCCAACGCTCACCAGGCGAGGACAAATCTACATCATGTTACTGATCCCACCAGGATCAGATTCGAGCATGAGAACCATTCTCTTATTTAGTGACCTCCACTACAGCACCACCCCGCATCAGCGGGGAGCCAGACGGCGGAGAGTCCTGCAAGATATGTACGATTGTCTCTGCAGATAGTGTCTCATTCAGAACCTTTATTGCCTAGATAAACATCTCTGCTTCAAGGAACTCCTTTGTAGGTTGGTTCTCCAATCGAGCACGTTTAACCTCATTCTTTAATCGTGTAATGTCACGAGAACTATTAGCGGAAGAGATTGTTGATCCACTGGGTACCCTGGGCTTGCTCCTCTTACGGGTCCACTTTTGTCGATTGCCCTGCTAAAACTGCTGCTTCACATCTTGTGTGCATCAGCCTGCCCAGGCTCCAAGGTCCCAGATCAGCTCACCCCAGTCGACGCTATGCGCTAACTCCATCTTCACCTCCCACATCGCAGCCGACACATTCGACGGCAACATGTCCCTGCCGTGGAACTACGGGAGGATCCACATTTCCATGAACTGCAAGGCGGCGCAGGTAACCGTGGACGACCTCCTTGTGCTCCTCGTCCTGCGCCGTGGAGGGAGCACCTCCGCCGTGGCTTGTACGGCTGCCGTGCTGAGGAAGGACTTGCGGTCGACACTGACGAGGACGCGCCAGAGGTAGGCGCAGCAGCGACAGTTCTCCCGGTGGTAGGAGGCGACGAGATCGGAGACGAGGTCGTGCCGGGGGATGCCGTCCGGGAGCTGGAGCCGTGCGATATCGAGGAGGCCGAGGTGGCGGAGGGCGGCCTCAGTGTCGTGGTCGTCGGGCCAGCCATGGAGAGAGGATGACGGCTGGTAGATGTTGTACTGGACGGTAGGGACCTCCCTGGACCCGCCGCCGGCGCTGACCGCGGACGGCGCTGACTCCAGGGCTTTCTCGACGGTGGGGCTCTTCTCGAACCTGCCGCCGGCGATGACCATGGGCGGCACTGTCTCTAGGGTTTTCTCGGCGGTGGTGTTAGGGTTGGGATGAGATTTGCTGGGGATTTGGGGGGAGGGGATTCTTGTCACACCCTAGCTAAGGAAATCGGCAAGAACAGCCAAGAACAGGAAGAACACGATCTCAAATCGGGGAAAAGGAGGGGAAAGTCGCCCCGGCTAGGGTTGTATTGCTGTAAAGTGTTTGGTAAAATGCATAGAGCATAATAATTCATCGATGTCTATTACAGACCAGGTGGTAGTGGCTTTAAAGTCAGCAGCTAACAGAGAGAAAACGGCAACACGCCGGTAACGGAAACAGTACTGGAATCGCTACAGTAACGGCCACGAAAAAGGCATAGTAACGGCGAGCCACGTGAGCCGTCCGATGCGAGCCACGCGAGCCGTCCGATAACTGAAGGAGTTCCCTTCCTGCACTGCATCTTCAGGCCTGACAATGCCTCCTCGAGAAATCGAACTTGTCCTCGAGGAGATCAACGGCTGAACCACCGATCAATGGTTGCCGTAAAGAAAGCAGGGAACGCCTTCTTCATGAACGCGGCGTCTTCCCAGGAAGCTTCATCAGGAGGGAGATTAGCCCATTGCACAAGCCATTGGACAACCGACAAGTTGTTTCGAGGAATCTGTCGTGTCTCCAACACCAGGACTGGCTCAGTGAGGATCATCCCATCCGGCCGTACCAAAGGAAGATCCGAACAGGGTATAGCTTTAGGACCCACGTGCTTCTTCAACTGACTAACATGGAAGACAGGGTGGATGCTGGTGCTCTCGGGGAGGAGCAGTTTGTACGCCACTTGCCCTACTTTGGCGATGATGCGAAAAGGACCATAGAATTTGCTTTGGAGCTTGATGTGGGTGCGCAATCCAAAGGCATTTGGACGATACGGCTGTATCTTGAGGTACACCATATCTCCAACTTCCAAGATTCTCTCTATACGCTTTCTGTCCGCGTACTTCTTCATACGAGCTTGAGCAGCAGTAAGGTTTTCCTTCAGATGCTGGAGGAGTGCTTCTCTATCAGTGAATTTTTTTTGGGCCTCTTCAGTCATGTTATCAGGCAAGATATTCTTGCAAATGTTGGGAGGTGGATATCCATAAGCTGCTTCAAATGGTGTCTTCTGGAGGGAGCTGTGGTATGCTGTATTGTACCAGTACTCTGCCATAGCCAAATGTTTAGCCCATCGTTTGGGTTGCAGGGGGCTAAGACATCGAAGGTAATTCTCCAAGCACTGGTTGACTCGTTCTGTTTGACCATCTGATTCAGGGTGATAAGCAGAGTTGTAGCGCAACTGTATTCTTATGCCTTTGAAAATGTCCTGCCAGAGCTGACTAGTGAAGATACGATCTCTGTCAGAAACAATGGCTAGTGGAGGGCCATGGAGTTTGATGACATTATCAATGAATGCCTGTGCTACAGTCTGGACAGTGTAAGGATGAGACATTGGAATAAAATGGGCAAATTTTGAGAGTTTGTCCACTACCACGAAGATCACATCATATCCATTTGACTTTGGTAGTCCCTCAATGAAATCCATGCTCAAATGTGTCCACACCATATCTGGAAGTTGCAGGGGATCTAAGTATCCTGGATAGGGACAGTTCTCACCTTTATTTTTCTGACAGACTGGACAAGTAGCTACAAAATTGTCCAGTGCTTGTTTGAGCCCTGGCCAGTAGAAGATTTTCTTGATTCTATGGTAAGTTGTTTTCCTTCCAGAATGGCCCCCAATAGCAGAGGAGTGAAGAGCTGTTAATAATCTTGTTCTTAACTCCAAGTCTTTCCCCACATAGATTTTTCCTTTGTGCGTGATAATTCCAGAATGTAAAGTGTTCTGCTTCTCAGCATGTGTTGGTGATAGCAAGAGCCTTTCTATTAATGATTGACAAGTCTTGTCTTGAGCATAAGGTTTCTCCACTGCAGAGATCCATTGTGGTGTCACTACAGACATGGCCATAAGAGAACTCCTCCTAGAAAGGGCATCAGCAACAATATTTTCTTTGCCTTTCTTGTATTGCAATGTAAAGTTGAACTCAAGCAGTTTGAGCATGAGTTTGTGCTGGATGCTGGTTGTGATTTTTTAGTCAGTCATGAACTGCAAGCTTTGGTGATCAGTATTAATAATAAGATCATGCCCTAGAAAATAGTGTCTCCATCTCCTGAGAGCAGCAATGGTAGCAGGAGCTTCTTTTTCATATGTTGAAAGTGCAGCATTTTTTGGACATAGGGTGGAGCTGTAGTAAGCTAGAGGTCTACCCTTCTGCATCATAACTGCTCCTAGTCCCACACCAGAGGCATCTGTTTCCAAGGTAAAGGGTTCAGAAAAATCTGGTAATGCTAACACTGGTGCATTAACCATAGCTTGTTTCAAAGTGTTGAAAGCAGTGGTTTGAAGGTCAGTCCAACAGAAACTGTCTTTCTTTAGGATGTCATGTAATGGTCTAGCAATAGTTCCAAAGTTCTGGATGAACCTCCTGTAGTAACCACAAAGGCCCAAGAAACCCCTAAGTTGTTTAATGGTAGTAGGTATGGGCCAATCAGTAACATCAGTGATTTTTGCAGGATCAGTGGACACTCCCTCCCCAGTGATGATGTGGCCCAGGTACTCCACCTGTGTAGAAGCAAACACACACTTGGAGAGATTGACAAAGAGTTGGTGCTCCTTTAAAATCTGAAGAACAATCTGTATGTGCTCCAAATGCTCAGAGAGATTTTTGCTATAAATGAGAATGTCATCAAAGAAGACCAACACAAACTTCCTCAGGTAAGGGCCAAAAATGTTGTTCATGAGAGCTTGGAAAGTCCCAGGTGCATTAGCTAGCCCAAAAGGCATAACCAGAAATTCATAGTGTCCAAAATATGTTCTGAATGCAGTTTTAGGGATGTCTTGTTCATCCATCCTCACTTGATGGTAACCAGATCTCAGGTCCAACTTAGTGAAATAGGTAGCTCCCTGTAGTTCATCCAGCAAATCCTCAATCACAGGTATTGGAAATTTATTCTTGATAGTTGCAGCATTTAGTTTTCTGTAATCAATGCACATTCTCCAAGTACCATCCTTCTTCATTACCAAAATAGCAAGGGAAGAATATGGACTTTCACCAGCTCTAATGATCTTATCCCTGAGCATAGCATCAATTTGCCTTTCCAGTTCATTTCTTTGCATATGTGGTACTCTGTAGGGCCTGGAATTAGGGGGTGTTGCTTGTTATTTGAGAGGAATCTTATGGTCATGTGCTCTTTTTGGAGGTAGCCCTTTTGGTTCTTGGAAGACTGCAGGAAATTGTTGGAGAACCTCTTGAACAGCTGGTGGAACTTCCTGTGGGGTTGGTTGTTTTACTGCAGCATCTCTAATAAGATGCAGGACATACCCAGGTGCCCCCATAGCTAGCAGTTTGTCCACTTCAGGTGCTTCTATGTAAGTGGCATCAGCTAGAATATTACATGCTTTGATTGTCACTGGGATCTGCTGATCTATCATAACTGATATCTGTCTTGGGTTGTAGTGAAAAGCCACAGGACTATGTTGCTCCATCCAATCACTACCAAGTACTATATCATGTCCAGGTAGGTCTAGAACTCTGAACTGGTGTGTGAACTTGGTGTTGCCTGCAGTAAAAATGGTGGGTGGGACATAAGAACCTAACCAAAGTGTGCCTCCTCCTGCAACAGTGACTGCTCTTGAAGTGTCCTTTAATATAGTGGAGTTGGTAGACATGTCAAATTTGAGGCTGATGAAAGTAGAGTTACTTCTAGAGTCAACTAAGGCAATTCCTTGTTTCCCCCCAATCTGAACTAGAATGGAAATGGTATTAGCATTATCAGATTTCATGGCTTGGGAAGAAAGTGTCATACACAGTTCCTCTTGAGGTGGTTGTTCTGCCTCCTCTTGTTCTTCCATTTCCTCCTGCTCTTTTGCTTGTTCATTGGGGTCTTCCCCAGTGAGGACATTCAAAACAGGAGCCAGCTTACATTTGTGACCATGAAACCATGCATCACCACACCTCCAGCATTTACCAGGTTCTCTAGCTCTTTGGTTTGCTGGAGCAGGTTTGTATTCAGTTGGTTTCTCATATGCAGTAGTAGTGGACTTCTGGTAACCTGAAGTAAATTTAGCATTGCTAGAATAGCTAGTGGAGGCTTTCTTCTCAGCTGCTCCTTTTTCCAAGTCCACTGCCAGCCAATATGCTTCTGTCAAACCAGAGGGTCTAAGGGCTCTCACCTGAAATTTGATCTGAGAACGTAAGCCATTCACATAGCACCTTACAAACCAGCTTTCATCCATTATAGGATTATCCGTTTGCACCTCAGCCATTAGCTCTTCAAACTGATCAGTGTATTCTGACACAGAGAGGATTCCCTGTTTGAGGGTGTTAAATCTGTGAGTGAGCTCATATGAACTAGCTGAAGAAAATCTACGCAAGACTTCATCACAGAACTGTGCCCATGTTAATTGCTTTTTTAGAATGCTAGAGCGTCTCAGCCACACATCAGCTCTTCCTGTTACATATAACTGTGCCAGGTTAACTTTGAATTCAGCAGGAGCTCCAGCCATTTGGAAATACTTCTCACACTGTCGGATCCATCCAGCAGGGTTGTCACCATCAAAGGGAGGGAAATCAATGCGTGGGCCTTTGGTGATGCTCTTCAAAAACTGGGTGCGCATTTCCTGATCATACTGCCTCTAAAAATCATCCCAATTTTGACGTATTGCTGGTGGTTGAAAACCATGAAATCCTGGAGTACGGGCAGTTTTGTAGGCTGCCATAGGAGTCACATTGCCCGAGTGTGGTTCTGCTATTTGGTTGGCTCCATATCCTGGTGGGAACGTAGGTCTAGGTACCTGGATGGGAGCTAAGTGGTTTGGAATTTGAGTTGCGGCCATCCTAGTTTTTTCCTGTTCAGTGACAAGGCGTCTGCGAGTTTCTTCTGACATGGCGATCTCTCCAGTTACAACTGCATGTTGTGGTTGATCAGGTGAAGACTTACCCGGTTGCGCTGATCCTGATGCTTCTGTGGATCGGAGGGATTTAAGCACATCTGCCATGGTAGACAGCTGTGAGCTAAGGGTCGACACCGCCTTTTGTACTCCATCGAGGACCGTAACCATGGTGTCTTGCTTCAGGTTGATACTGTGGACATCCTTGCGCAGGGCACCTACTTCTCCTCGTAGATCTGCTGTCTCCTCACGATGCAGTAAGAAATCGCCCTTCATCGCGAGCAGATCCGCGACGTCAGACTCCTCCAAGTTGGACTTAGAGCGCCCCATTGTGGTGTCGAGATTTGCAGAGGGGAATTTTACTGCCGGCTGTACCGGTAACCCGATCTGACCTGAAGTGTCGCCGCCGCTTGCGAGATCGCCGCCGATAAAGCACCACCCGCCGCTTGACCTGGGATTTTACTCGAAGAGCGAGGTGCTCCCCCAACTAGTCGCGGACAACGAGCTGCCGTCGAATTTTCTACCGCCGCCGCGCCAACTACCCTGCCACCATCGCCACCAGAGAAAAGGGAGGGAGGGTGGGAACTACTGCAGCAGCTCCGATCTATCTCTTCTCCAAGGAAAGACTGGGCTCATGATACTAATTGTCACACCCTAGTTAAGGAAATCGGCAAGAACAGCCAAGAACAGGAAGAACACGATCTCAAATCGGGGAAAAGGAGGGGAAAGTCACCCCGGCTAGGGTTGTATTGCTGTAAAGTGTTTGGTAAAATGCATAGAGCATAATAATTCATCGATGTCTATTACAGACCAGGTGGTAGCGGCTTTAAAGCCAGCAGCTAACAGAGAGAAAACGGCAACACGCCGGCAACGGAAACAATACTGGAATCGCTACAGTAACGACAACGGAAAAGGCATAGTAACGGCGAGCCACGCGAGCCGTACAATGCGAGCCACGCGAGCCGTAAAATGCGAGCCACGCGAGCCGTTCGATAACTGAAGGAGTTCCCTTCCTGCACTGCATCTTCAGGCCTGACAATTCTTGCCTGTGTTGCCTGCTGGGATAGGGAATAGGTCGGGGGCGGGGGAGAGAGAGGGGGCGTGGGCTTCGGCAGCCGCCCATGTTGTGCTGTGTTGTGCTGCGCTGCCTGCTGAGGATGTGTGCCGGCGGCGGCGACGATCGCGCAGATGGATGTGGCAGAGACGAAGGGCCAGTTCTTTTGAGTAATAAGGTGCTCTGAAAATAAGTTACAGATAAGCTAATGCCCATGAAAATAAGCCATCCAATTCTTTTTAGTTCCTGTCCTCATATTTCAGGTGAATAGTCTAGAATACCCTTGAACTATAATTTAGGACTCAATCACAAATACTTAGCCAATACTTAGCAATAGGATATCACAATCATTGTCTTGGATACATATGACATGTTTATATCACAATCATTAATAGAATAATGTTCCTTTTTCTCACATTCCACATACATAAAAGAAAAAAAGGCTTGTAGGCAATAGTGCAAACACCTTGCACGCGCCAAATCGCCAACACCAGAGCTAGCTCAGCGGGGGCCAAGACGAAGATGCTGGGGGGCAAGCTCGCTGGAGGTCCGTTCGTCGCGGAGGCCACCTGCGTCGCCGCCTCGGAGCTCGTCGGTGTCCTCGCCCCAGTGGATCGAAGGGGAACATTGGTGGCACACGAACAAGGCCTTGGCGACGGCTGGTCCTTCTCTGCCTCGGGATCACGAAATCTGCTCGGCCGTACGACGTGCTGGGGCACCGGAGGAGGTGAGGTGGCGGAACGCCTACCATCTGTCCATGGAAGTAGTGGTGGAGGAACAGGGAAGGACATATGGCAGTGGAGGGATGTGAGAGGACATGTGGCGGCGGAGCAATGGGAGAGGACGTGCGGCGGTGGATCCTTCGGTCGCGATGACCGGCAAGGGCAGCGGCAGATCAAAGTGTGGCGGCGGCGGAAACCTACCGGGAGCTCGGGACGAGCTCTCGTCCTTGTTTGTTCTGTCCTGCATCGTTATGTTTTTTTTCTTCAATCAGATTCGTGGCAGGTCGCGTTGTGGCATTCCACCTGTAATTTGCGCTAGCTTCACGGGCAAGGACATATACCGCTTTGTGTAGTAACTGGCTTCTACGGGAAGCTGCCCTCCCCCAACTTTTTTTCATCGTGAAGGAAGTGGGGATGGAAATAAGGTAATCCCTCTTCTTCAAAACGAGTTCTTTTAGGCTTCTAGCTTATTTCCACCAGAAGCTGCCAGAAGATCCAAAAGAACTGGCCCGAAGGGGCGGTGGGCACTCGACAAGGAGGTCTCTCCCGTCTCCCGTCTCCCTTATTTCACCAATCTTTCAAAAAAAATTGTCATTTATAAATATATAAATTACTCATAAAAGTATTCACGTCCGACACTTCAATTTTTTACTCCCTCCGTTTCCAAATATAAGTCTCTTAAGGGTTCCCACTAGGAAACTTCATACGGATGTATATAGACATACATTAGAATGTAGATTCATTTATTTTCCTCCGTATGTAGTCCTTTAATGGAATCTTTAGAAAGACTTATATTTACGAACATAGGGAATACATATGTATTCATAAATGTTTCGAACAACAAGGGTGTTTTTTTTCCAATCAGAGAGCTTTACTCAACAAAGGAGCTCCTCGCATCATCAACAAATAAGCTTGTGAGCAGGAAAGAGGGTCTTGAATCAGTCCAACTTTCGGTGACCGTTGGTGTATAAGCAAATTTTGCACAAAGATGGGCCGGTATATTGGCTGACCGATTTACATGTTAAATATCAAAAGAAGAAAAAGAGGAAACTAGCTCTCCAATCTCTAACGGTATTGGTGCCACCACAGATAAGCAATAGTGACGAGTTTTCCAGAGATTAACAATCTCCAAGCAATCGGTTTCCATGATCACATGTGAGAATCCGTGCAGTTTAGCAAAAAACACCCCATCTCGAAACGCCATCGTCTCACCAATAAACGGATCAGAAACCCCGTAGTGGGGTTTACTCCATGCTCCAAGCAAGGCATTGCAGGAGCGCGCAACGCTGCCCGCACCAACCTGTTGGAAATATGCCCTAGAGGCAATAATAAAATAGTTATTATTGTATTTCCTTGTTCAAGATAATCGTTTATTATCCATGCGAGAATTGTATTGAATGGAAACTCAGATACATGTGTGGATACATAGACATAACATTGTCCCTAGTAAACCTCTAGTTAGACTAGCTCGTTGATCAAAGATGGTCAAGGTTTCCTGGCCATAGACAAGAGTTGTCACTTGATAACAGGATCACATCATTAGGAGAATGATGTGATGGACAAGACCCAAACTATGAATGTAGCATGTGATCGTGTCATTTTATTGCTACTGTTTTTCTGCATGTCAAGTATATGTTCCCATGACCATGAGATCATGTAACTCACTGACAACGGAAGAATACTTTGTGTGTATCAAACTTCGCAACGTAACTCGGTGACTATAAAGGTGCTCTATAGGTATCTCCGAAGGTGTCTGTTGAGTTAGCATGGATCAAGACTCAGATATGTCACTCCGTATGACGGAGAGGTATCTCGGGGCCCACTCGGTAATACAACATCACAACAAGCCTTGGAAGCAATGTGACTAAAGAGTTAGCCACGGGATTTTGTATTACGGAATGAGTAAAGAGACTTGCCAGTAACGAGATTGAGCTAGGTATAGAGATACCGACGATTGAATCTCGGGCAAGTAACATACCGAAGGACAAAGGGAATAATATACGAGATTAATTGAATCTTTGACATAGAGGTTCAACCGATAAAGATCTTCGTAGAATATGTAGGAGCCAATATGGACATCTAGGTCCCGCTATTGGTTATTGACCGGAGAGTGTCTCGGTCATGTCTACATAGTTCCCGAACCCACAGGGTCTGCACACTTAAGGTTCGATGACGTTTCGGTATAGTTGATTATGTATGTTGGTGACCGAATATTGTTCGGAGTCCTGGATGAAATCCCGGACGTCACGAGGAGTTCCCGAATGGTCTGAGACGAAGATTGATATATAGGAAAGGTGTATTTGGCTTCGAAAATATTTCGGGCATTACCTGTAAAGTGCCGAGAGTGGTGAATGGGTTCCGGGGTTTTCACTGGGGGGCACCCATCCGGAGGGGGACCAAGTAGGCCTAAAGGTGACGCGCCAACCCGTGGTGGGCTGGGCGGCCAGCCCAATAGGCCTATTCGGCCGAAATACAAAAGGGGAAGGGGGAATCCCACTAGGAAGGGGAGTCGTCCTTCACCAAACCGAATTGGAGGAGGACTCCTCCCCTTGTGCCGCTGGCCAACCCTAGGGTTTTTTCCGTAGGGCGCCACCCCTCCCTCCCTCCTATATAAGTGGAGAGGAGAGGGCCTAGTCGAACACAGAAGCCACAGAAGCCCCTCTCCCTCCACTAGTTCGCCATATCCCGTAGGTTGATTTGGTGGTGCACGTCGTAGCCCTCCCGAATCAACTTCTCCAACACCGCCGCCACGCCGTCGTACTAACGGAGAACTCAACTACCTCTTCGCCCCTCTTGCTGTATCAAGAAGGCGGAGATCATCATCGAGCTGCACGTGAGCTGAACGCGAAGGTGCCCTCCGTTCAGCACTAGATCGTGATTGAATCACGAGACGGTTTGCGATTTGGATCGCGAGACGATCGAGTACATGAACCACGTTTCTTAATGCTTCCCGTTTAGCGATCTACAAGGGTATGTGGATTCGATCTCTCCTATCGTAGATGATCATCACCATGGATAGATCTTATGTGTGCGTAGGAATTTTTTTGTTTCCCATGCAACGTTCCCCAAAAGTGGCATCATGAGGTAGGTCTATGCGTAGATGACATCTCGAGTAGAACAGAAAGGAGTTTGTGGGCGTTGATATTCAGATTGCTTCCCTCCTTAGTATTTTCTTGATTCGACGGTATTGTTGGATGAAGCAGCCCGTACCAACCTTACTTGTACACTTACGAGAGACCGGTTCCATCGACTGGCATGCAACTTGTTGCATAAAGATGGCTGGCGGGTGTCTGTTTCTCCTACTTTAGTTGAATCGGATTTGACAGAGGCGGTCCTTGGAGAAGGTTAGATAGCAACTTGTATATCACCGTTGTGGTTTTGCGTAAGTAAGATGGGATCATGCTAGATACCCATAGCAGCCACGTAAAACATGCAACAACAAATTAGAGGACGTCTAACTTGTTTTTGGAGGGTATGTTGTGATATGATATGGCCAATGACATGATATGATATATTTGATGTATGAGATGATCATGTTGTAATAGTTAAATATCGACTTGCATGTCGATGCTACGGCAACCGTCAGGAGCCATAGGGTTGTCTTTAATTATTTTGCGCTTGGTGATACTTTGCTTTATCGATAGTTCAGTAGCTTTAGTAGTAACAACATAGTTGGTGCGACAACCTTGATGGCAACATAGTGATGGAGATCATGGTGTTATGCCGGTGACGATGAAGATGATGTTTGTGCTTTGGAGATGGAGATCAAAAGCACAAGATCATGGCCATATCATGTCACTTATGATTTGCATGTGATGTTACTCCTTTTATGCACCTTATTTTGCTTAGGACGACGATAGCATTATAAGGCGATCCCTCACTAAAATTTCAAGATAAAATTGTGTTCTCCCTGAGTATGCACCGTTGCAAAAGTTCGCTGTTTCGAGACACCACGTGATGATCGGGTGTGAAGACTCTAGGTTCACATACAACGGGTGGAAGATAGTTTTGCACACGCGGAACACTTGGGTTAAACTTGACAAGCCTAGCATGTACATACATGGCCTCGGAACACAAGAGACCGAAAGGTCGAACATGAGTCATATAGTAGATATGATCAACATAGATATGTTCACCATTGAAGCCAACTCAACTCACGTGATGATCGGACTTGAGTTGGTGAATTTGGATCATGTGTCATTCAAATGACTAGAGGGGTGTCAATTTGAGTGGGAGTTTATTAGTAATATGATTAACTAAACTCATTATCTTGAACATTGGTCTAAGTAATCTTTGCAAATTTATGTTGTACACTACTGAAATTCAGAAATTTGTCGTCTGCCATGGAGGACGGCAATGAGGGGAACCACTGATGGCAAAGGCTTTGCCGTCGGTCAGCGGACGACAAAGTAGACGGCAAAAAAAATCCGGTGAAGAGGTTCTTTGCCGTGTGCTTTTGTAAAGCGGACGGCAAAGAATCTTTGCCATGAGGGGGCAGACGGCAAATAAAATGGGACGTCACATACTCCAACGACCCCGTTAAGTGTTAACGGCAGGCCTCCTCTCTTTGCCGTCTGCCATCCCTCATTTTCCATGTGGGGGCAGATGGCAAAGAGGGGAACTAGCCCCCTCTCTCTCCCCTCTTTGCTGTCTGCCATCCCTCCTTTCCCATGTGGGGGCAGACGACAAAGAGGGGAGAGAGTGGGGGCTGGTTCCCCCCTTTGCCATGTGGGGGCAGACGACAAAGGGGGGAACCAGCCCCCTCTCTCTCCCCCTTTGTCGTCTGCCATCCCACCTTTGCCATGCGGGGGGAGACGACAAAGAGGGGAACCAGCCCCCCTCTTCCCCTTTGCCGTCTGCCATCACCCCTTTGCCATGTGGGGGCAGACGGCAAAGGGGGGAACCAGCCCCTTTTAAATTTATTTCTTATTATATCCAGCATTTTTAATAATAATAAGGATATATATATATTTAACATAAATAACTTTCTTTCCGTACTCATAACCATATTAAAATAACTTTCATCCATAGTGCATACATATTATGCAAGTTGCATCCGTACCAAACCATATATTACACCAGTTTCATCCACATGCATACAAAGTTTCATATATATCCATATACTACAATAGTTTCAATACAAGCTTCCATGAAGCCATGGTACAAGAAATCATCTTCAAGCATTCCATCAATATAATCCAAGCTTCCCGTGAAGTGAATGTAATCTGCAAAATGAAAAATAAGAAAGTTAGAAGAATAAGACTAGATGAAGAAGTATATATAGGTTATTTCGGAGAGAAATTAGCTAAGTATAGGCCATTTAATAGCTAAATTAGGTGAATAGGTCATCTTGGAGCTACATAGCCTTATTATGTCATTTAGGAGAAAACTTAGCTAAGTATAGGTCATTCTAGAGCTAACTTGAATAAAAATATGTCATTTTGTAGCCAACTATGATTATTAATCCATTTTGACCTTATTATGTCATTTTGGAGCTAAATTAGTCATTTTAATGAGCTAACCAAGGTTCTTATGATGTTTTTACCTAACTATGCTAATTATGTCATTTTGGAGGATAATTAGCTAAGTATGTCTTTGTTGGGGAAAATAACCTACGTAGAAGAAGAAAGAGAAGAAGCAAGAAGAGAAGAAGCAAGAAGAGAAGAATAAGGAGAAGAAAAAGAAGAACAAGAAGGAGGAGGAGGAGAAGGAGGAGGAGAAGGAGAAGAAGAATAAAAGAAGAAGGACAAGAAGAAGAAGAAGGAGTAGAAGAAGGAGAAGGAGCTTCTCTCCTCCTTCTCCTTCTCCTTCTTCTTCCTCCTTCTCCTTCTTCTTCTTCTCTTCTTCTTCTTCTTCCTTCCTTTCATTTTTCCTCTTTCTTCTCCTCTTGTTCCCTTCTTCGGGCTAAATGAGCTAAGAATGCATTTTGGAGCTAATTATGTCATTTCGAGGATAATTAGCTAAGTATAGGTCATGTTTTATTAAATAGACCATTTTGGAGCTAACTAAGCTAATTATGTCATTTAGGTGGAACCCTAGCTAACTATAGGTCGTTTCAGAGCTAACTTGGGTAAAATAGGTCATTCCGGAGCAAACTATGCTTATTAAGACATTTTGGATCTAGCTAGGCTAATTATAGGCCATTTAATACCTAAGTTAGGGGGAATAGGTCATCTTGCAACTACGTAAGCCTTATTATGTCATTTAGGAGAGAACTTAGCTAACTATAGGACATTTTTTATTAAATAGGTCATTTTGGAGCTAACTAAGCTAATTATGTCATTTTGTAGGATTATTATCCAATTTAGTCTTTCTTGGATGAGTCTAAGCTACGTAGAAGAAGAGAAAGAGAAGAAGAAGTAAAATAAGAAGGAGGAGGAGGAGGAGGAGGAGGATAAGGAGAAGGAAGAGGAGAAGAAGAAGAAAAGAAGAAGGAGAAGGAGAAGGAGGAAGAAGGAGGAAGAAGAAGGAGAAGGAGGAGCTCCTTCTCCTTCTTCTCCTCCTTCTTCTTATCCTCCTCCTTCTCTTCTTCTTCTTCTACCTTCCTTTCATTTTTCCTCTTTCTTCTCCTCTTGTCCCTTTCTTCGGGCTAAATTAGCTAAGAACGCCTTTTTGGAGCTAATTATGTCATTTCGAGGACAATCAGCTAAGCATAGGTCATGTTTTATTAAATAGGCCATTTTGGAGCTAACAAAGCTAATTATGTCATTTAGGTGGAACCCTAGCTAACTATAGGTCGTTTCGGAGCTAACTTGGGTAAAATAGGTCATTTGAGAGCAAACTATGCTTATTAAGCCATTTTGGATCTAGCTAGGCTAATTATAGGCCATTTAATACCTAAGTTAGGGGGAATAGGTCATCTTGCAGCTATGTAAGCCTTATTATGTCATTTAGGAGAGAACTTAGCTAACTATAGGCCATTTTTTATTAAATAGGTCATTTTGGAGCTAACTAAGCTAATTATTTCCTTTTGTAGGATAATTAGCCAATTTTGTGTTTCTTGGATGAGTCTAAGCTACGTAGAAGAAGAGAAAGAGAAGAATAAGTAAAAGAAGAAGGAGGAGGAGGAGGAGGAGGAGAAGGAGAACGAAGAGGAGAAGAAGAAGAAAAGAAGAAGGAGAAGGAGGAGGAAGAAGGAGGAAGAAGGAGAAGGAGGAAGAAGGAGAAGGAGGAGCTCCTTCTCCTTCTTCTCCTCCTTCTTCTCCTTCTTCTTATCCTCCTCCTTCTCTTCTTCTTCTTCTCTTCTTCTTCTTCTTCTTCCTTCCTTTCATTTTTCCTCTTTCTACTCCTCTTGTCCCCTTCTTCGGGCTAAATTAGCTAAGAATGCCTTTTTGGAGCTAATTATGGAATTTCGAGGATAATTAGCTAAGTATAGGTCATGCTTTATTAAATAGACCATTTTGGAGCTAACTAAGCTAATTATGTCATTTAGGTGGAACCCTAGCTAACTATAGGTCGTTTTGGAGCTAACTTTGGTAAAATAGGTCATTCCGGAGCAAACTATGCTTATTAAGCCATTTTGGATCTAGCTAGGCTAATTACATGCCATTTAATACCTAAGTTAGGGGGAATAGGTCATCTTGCAGCTACGTAAGCCTTATTATGTCATTTAGGAGAGAACTTAGCTAACTATAGGTCATTTTTTATTAAATAGGTCATTTTGGAGCTAACTAAGTTAATTATGTCCTTTTGTAGGATAATTAGCCAATTTAGTCTTTCTTTGATGAGTCTAAGCTACATAGAAGAAGAGAAAGAGAAGAAGAAGTAAAAGAAGAAGAAGGAGGAGGATGAGGAGGAGGAGGAGAAGGATAAGGAAGAGGAGAAGAAGAAGAAAAGAAGAAGGAGAAGGAGAAGGAGGAAGGAGGAAGGAGAAGGAGAAGGAGGAGCTCCTTCTCCTTCTCCTCCTCCTTCTTCTCCTTCTTCTTATGCTCCTCCTTCTCTTCTTCTTCTTCTCTTCTTCTTCTTCTTCCTTCCTTTCATTTTTCCTCTTTCTTCTCCTCTTGTCCCCTTCTTTGGGCTAAATTAGCTAAGAATGCCTTTTTGGAGCTAATTATGTCATTTCGAGGATAATTAGCTAAGTATAGGTCATGTTTTATTAAATAGACCATTTTGGAGCTAACTAAGCTAATTATGTCATTTAGGTGGAACCCTAGCTAACTATAGGTCGTTTCGGAGCTAACTTGGGTAAAATAGGTCATTCCGGAGCAAATATGCTTATTAAGCCATTTTGGATCTAGCTAGGCTAATTATAGGCCATTTAATACCTAAGTTAGGGGGAATAGGTCATCTTTATTCTACGTAAGCCTTATTATGTCATTTAGGAGAGAACTTAGCTAACTATAGGTCATTTTTTATTAAATAGGTCATTTTGGAGCTAACGAAGCTAATTATGTCCTTTTGTAGGATAATTAGCCAATTTAGTCTTTCTTGGATGAGTCTAAGCTACGTAGAAGAAGAGAAAGAGAAGAAGAAGTAAAAGAAGAAGGAGGAGGAGGAGGAGGAGGAGAAGGAGAAGGAAGAGGAGAAGAAGAAGAAAAGAAGAAGGAGAAGGAGAAGGAGGAAGAAGGAGGAAGAATAAGGAGAAGGAGGAGCTCCTTCTCCTTCTTCTCCTCCTTCTTCTCCTTCTTCTTATCCTCCTCCTTCTCTTCTTCTTCTTCTCTTCTTCTTCTTCTTCCTTCCTTTCATTTTTCCTCTTTCTTCTCCTCTTGTCCCCTTCTTCGGGCTAAATTAGCTAAGAATGCCTTTTGGAGCTAATTATGTCATTTCAAGGATAATTAGCTAAGTATAGGTCATGTTTTATTAAATAGACAATTTTGGAGCTAACTAAGCTAATTATGTCATTTAGGTGGAACCGTAGCTAACTATAGGTCGTTTAGGAGCTAAATTGGGTAAAATAGGTCATTCCGAAGCAAACTATGCTTATTAAGCCATTTGGATCTAGCTAGGCTAATTATAGGCCATTTAATACCTAAGTTAGGGGGAATAGGTCATCTTGGAGCCACATAAGCCTTATTATGTCATTTAGGAGAGAACTTAGCTAACTATAGGTCATTTGTTTTATTAAATAGGTCATTTTGGAGCTAACTAAGCTAATTATGTCATTTTGTAGGATAATTAGCCAATTTAGTCATTTTGGAGCTAACTAAGCTAATTATGTCATTTAGATGGAAGTCTAGCTATTTTTTATTAAAACACTAGAAATAACATACCATCATCGTCATCACGGCGGTGAAGCACGGTGGCTCTGGCTTGTTTCACCTGGAGAAGGCTGCCCTGGAGAAGGCTCCAATGTAGAAGGGTCGTGCGATGCGTTTCGGGAGATATTCTGCACCAAACATCGTTTGCAATGTGTCGTTAGCATGAGGACACTCTTAAGATCACTGCACTAAAATGAAACTCACCGTCCCCGCCACGTTAATGACTAGCATCGGCGGAGGGACTTGGCCGCTCTTCTCGCACATAGACTGTACATTTGGTTTCGACAAGTCAATTTATTTATTTATTAATGAAACGGACATTCAAATGCAAGATTTGACATAACATGAAGAAGAAACTTACCACGAAGAGCTCGTATATGGCCCTGTTAGACGCATCATTCCGTGCCCTCTCCGCCTCCACCAATGCAGTCGTCCTCTCCTCCAGCTCCCTAATCTCCTTATCCTTCTCCTCCATAGCCGCCTGCATTGTCTCTCTCTCTCTTTCTGAATAGCAGCCTGCAACACAACTCATTGTTAGCAATGTAATCATATTGGTTCCAACGCACAACATAATGCGTAAAGATAGTTGAGTCCATTAAACTAACCTCGATGGCGAGCTCGACTGGCCGTGGACGACGTGTTATCTTCGGACAAAAGCTCGTATGGCCTGCCCTTTGTCTGCCGGAGAGTGTTAGGACAACGTATAAGGCCGTCTCCAATGGCGATCGAGCCATGGGGCCTCCCGTTGCCAGCTATCATCACCAGCTCTGGATCGATAGGCCCATCGCTCGGGTTAAAGTCCCCCCTTTCCTCGCCTTCCCGTGATCTCTGTACTTCACGAGCTTGTGATGGGAGGAGATGTTGGTGAAGTTTTTTGGATGCTCGAGGTTAGACTCAGAGAATGCCTTGACCTTCTTGTACGAGGCAGTATGGGCCATCGCATACAAGTCGTACATCTGTGGCACCTCCGTATTATGTGACGCGCCTAAAAGAGAGAGAGAGGAAAATTGTATTAGTAAAGGGCTCAAGATAGCATTAAGAATGAATTGCATGAGGCAGAAAGCAAACCACATACCCAGTTCTCGCCTAATTGGATTAAGTTGATGCTCCCTTGATGGTGTGGCACACCAACCATTTTGCCACGCCTCTCCTTGGCGTTGTTGTGGATGGCCTCCCACGTTTCGGAGCACCACTGATCCACCAAGGCCTCCCAACAATCCATCTTATCCACAGACCATCTCGGGGGCACCTAAGTTAATAAAGAGAAATTTGAGCGCGTAAGAACCAAATCAAGGAAACTAACTACAAAGCCTTAATAATATGTAATTACCTTCATGTAATGCTCCTTCTCCATCTTAGCATCACAACACTTCGCCTTGTCAATCCTAATACACCGCATGGCATAGTAGTCTCGAACAGCCTGCACCCCAGCCTCGTGCCGAAAGTTTTGAAGTAGGCGGCGACATTCGGTTTCGATAACCTTTGCCGCGTCCTCCTCGTATCCCTCCTCACACCTGTAGTAGGTCTGCAAACGAGACAACACCGATTAGTACAATAAATAGCTATGGTTGATTTATAATTGTGTGAAGGAGAAATTACATAGAACTTTCGGATCATCATGTCCGCCCTCGTGTCGCACAAAACACCGTCGATCTCCACCTCCGGCGGGGCCGGGGCACCCAAGTAGTGCTCCCAGGTCATTCCTACCTCTCGCTCCCGACCGGGCAACGTAAAAAACCCTGGGAAGTTTTTACGGCAAAGCACACCAAGGACGCTGTTGGGCTTGCGGACACCCTTGGCAACAATCCAACCCCTACAGTATGACAAATTAAAGCCAAAACATTAGATATTTGAGAAAAAGTGAAGGCAAAAGGTTAAATAAGAGTAAACTAACTTACTTGTCCCCATTTGGCCTAATCGACCACCTCTGCTCGGGGGTCGCCGGCACGAGCGGGAGCCCCGTACTACCACGCTGGTAGACGGTAGCCCCCTCACCCAGATCCTCGTCGCTACCAGCATGACCACTTGGCTCAGCCCAGGTATCCCACTGGGTCTCTTGGGACGTACCCTCATCCCTGCTTTGCTCCGAAGTCGCCTGGAATGAAGCCTCTGGGACACAAGTCTTGTGGGTCGAAGGCTCGTCGACCCGAGGCTCGTGAACCGGAGACCGTGTAGCCTCCACCTCAGACGAATCCACCCTAGAAGTTCTGTGCTCAGGTGAATCAGCTTGGGGTGGTGGCGGAGACCGTATAGCCTCGACATCAGAAGGCGTGGAAGCCACCGCCCTACCTCTCCCACGGCCACGTGTACCTTTAGTACAACATAAATACCAACATGAGTAATAAAATGTATATAAATACCAATATGCATACAACATGAGTACAACATAAATACCAACATGAATACAACGTGTACCTTTAGTACCTCTCGGCTTCGCGGGGGGTCGACCTCCTCTCACGGGGGGTGCTCCTTGCAGAGTAGAGAGCAACGCTCTCCGAAGAGGCGAGGCAGGAATGGAAGTACCCATCCCATCACCCGCCGACGAAGAAGGAGCCACGGAGTGCTTTTGACCCTTTCCCACCATCTTTCAACACCTGTCATGACAAAGAGTAAATGAAATTAGTACAACATAAATACCAACATGAGTAATAAAATTTATATAATTTAAGTGTATCATCGTCATAAATACCAACATGACTAATAAAAATTGAATACCTAACATGAACTCAAAATTTATATATAGTATAATAGTTGAATACCTGACATGAACTAATAACAATCGTGCTCGTCTATATATGCTTCGGGGTCAATAAATGCATCATGATCATCACTATCATCAATAAATGCATCATCATCATCACTATCACGAAGAACATGTGGAAGGCCACCATTATGTAATCAGTCAAGAAGTGACAGGTCATCCGCAGCAGTAACCTCTTCTTCTTCCAGCTCTTCCTGTTCGGGCTCAGGGGTTAAGACGGATTCACTGTCGTTGTCTACTTCAATGTTCTGGGGTGAAGTAGAGCGGTTCTTGAAACGTTTCTTGGACATACGTGTTTCTTGGAAGAATTCTCCTTCATATGTGTCTGGGTTAATGTGAGGTTTGTAATCCTCTTCATTGAGGGTAGGTGGTCTAAAATGTGGTGGCACTTCATAAACGACATCCCAACCTTTGAGATTTGGATCAGTTTGGCAGGCCCACGGTAGATAGAAAACTTGTGTCCCCTGTTGAGCCGTAATATAGACATCGGGAACATCTAAGTGGGTGTTTTGGTTGATTTCGACTAGTCCTATATGTTCATGAGTCCTTCTAGTCTCCCTCGGCTCAAACCAATAACATTTGAAGACTACGACGGTCGGTGGGTTTTCACCATAGAATAGAAGTTCATAAATTGCTTCAACTCTTCCATAATACTCGGTGTCTCCTTCGCTGATAGCAGAGACAGAACAATTTGTAGTCTTTAGGTCAGGCATAGATATCTCTTTGCCAAAGGTACGAAAGTGATACCCGTTGATGTTGTATTTGTCAAATGAACGAACCTTATAGTCAAAACCATTAGCGACTTGTCTCAACTCGGCGTCCATAGACTCTGCATCAGCCTACAAGTTTAATACGAAAGAATGGATGCTTTAGCCGCAAATTAGACCAAGAAATCAAATGGGCCCTTAATGGTAATCAATTACCCTTTGTTTGAACCAAGAGATGAAACCGGGATAGTTGCCTCCATGCTTTGCGAGAAGCTCATACTCTTCGACGGAATCCTTTTTGATGACCGCTCCATCCGAGAATTCGGCGACGTATCGACTATATCAAATATCCTGGAATAAGAGTAGTTCAAAGCAATTAGAAGTTGCGAAACAATAAATTACCGAGAACTTACTTGATGTACGGCCGCACTTCTGTTAGGTTGGTGAAGATATACAAAGAAATGGTCCGCCATTCTTCGACATCCAACAATTTCCCTTTCGAAGCACCGGATGGTGCGAGCTTACCTTTGAATAGGTTGAGGTTGGATCGAACTTTTTTTGGATCGCCATCATTGTACCGAGGCTTCGGGTTATGCAAATGATGATTTTTGGCTTCGTAGTGTGCTGTCACGAAGTTTGCCGCCTCCTCAGTAATGAATGCCTCGGCCATCGATGCTTCAATTCTACGTTTATTTTTATACTTAGCTCGAGGCGTCTACTGCATCCTCTCAGTTGAGTAGCACCATCGATTTTGAACAGGCCCCCCCATTCTTGCCTTGGTCGGGAGATGCAAAATCGAATGTTGCATTGGATTAAAGAAGCCCGGTGGAAAGATCTTTTCTAATTTGCAGATCAACTCCGGCGCCAACTCTTCCATTTCATCTAG
Source organism: Hordeum vulgare subsp. vulgare (assembly GCF_904849725.1). Taxonomy (NCBI): domain Eukaryota; kingdom Viridiplantae; phylum Streptophyta; class Magnoliopsida; order Poales; family Poaceae; genus Hordeum; species Hordeum vulgare. The sequence continues at coordinate 309,685,186 of NC_058523.1, forward strand.
CACGCCAGGCGATAGTTCTTTCGCACAAAGAGAACGGAAGAAATAGCTCAGCTCTGCCAGTACTAGCCATTCATCCTCAGGGATAAAGCCACGCAACATCACCGACATTACCCGCTCAATCCATATGTTCCAATCATGACTCTTGAGCCCAAATATTTTCAATTTCTCAAGACTCGCTCCCCTCTTTAGATTCGCAGCATACCCATCGGGGAACATCAACCGCATTTTCACCCACAATAGCATTTTCCTCATAGCTGTCCTTTCAAGATTGAACCATGCCTTTGGCTTTGCTATGCTTTGCTTTCCTTTCCGTTGTCGCAAGTTTTGCAACGGTCTATCACATAGAGCCTCCAGCTCTATTCTAGCCTTAGGATTATCTTTTGACTTCCCCTCTATGCCGAACAATGTACCAAAAATGGCCTCCGCAATATTCTTTTCAGTGTGCATCACGTCGATGTTGTGTTGGCAAAGGAGGTCTTTGAAGTAAGGCAGATCCCATAAGCATGACTTGTGTAAGAGCATATATCTCCATATGTGGTTTTGGTAATTGATGACAATTCCTATGGACTAATGGTTGCCTTAAGTTATATTTATAGGATTTGTCCATAGGCACTTCTTGAAGTCCATCTATTGGGTTCAAGGAGTTTATATGATGACCAAGATGGTATTCAAGGTATTATCCAAAGAATGGTCATAGAGACACTAGGTTGATCAAGATCTCAGACAAAGAGTAAATCAAGATGATCAACACACAAAGCGTATAAGATGTACCGAGAGGGATCAAGTGATCCCATGGTATGGTAAGCATTGTCCATTGCATGTTTGTGTACTAACACATGGTCTTTGTGAGAGTCCTATGTGGGGTTTAGGTGTGCTTCCATGGGCTTGCGTCAAAAGGAAGATCTCATACAACCCATGAAGGATGACGTCAAGTGGTGATCATCATCAAGATTGTGGTGTGCAAGTTCAAGTAGATCAGCACGAATATATCATTGAAACTATTGTTAATGATCATGTGTTGATAAGGACAAGCTCATGTGCTAACAAGGACAAGATCAAGATAAGCATTCCTGAGCACTACATGCTTGATTCTTGTGGATGTTCACATGGTGGACAAATGAAGATGAATACATAAGCTAGGCTTTCCACATTGTGTATGGGAGAGCTGCTTGAATACTTCATCATGTCTTGCTTTCAACTTGAGCCAAGACGGAACAACAACATCAAGCTCAAGTGAAAGGGCTAACTCAAAGGTATCAGTTCCTTTGACGTTAGTGGTGCGGAGTGATGATCAGCGAATAAAAGTATACACACAAGTATGAATCATCAGTACCCTTTTATGATTCTTGAGTCTTTAGGAATCCCGCACTATTAAGAGGGGATCACAGGTTTTGCGATGAACTTGCTCAAACTACATCTCTACTTTTCTGCTCATACCACATCTCCACTACTCTGCTGTTATATGAAAACAGAACCAATGCCTCGGACATCTGGCTTCCTCCGAACGTCCGAGGGACGGACGCCCGACCACTTCGGAAATCCGGAACCTTATACCAGAGAAATCCAGAGTCAAATAACTCGGACTTCCGGCTCTCTCCGGACGTCCAAGGCCCGGACGTCCGACCCGCTTCGAAAAACCGGAACCTTGCACGAGAAGAAATTTGAGTCAAATAACTCGGACTTCCGGCCTCCTCTTGTCGTCCGAGGGCCGGACGTCCGGTCCCTGTTCGACTACACAGTGGTTCCTGATATATTTACATCCCTCGGACGACCGACCCGTGTCGGACGTCCGACCCCTTGTGGGAGTCCGGACATCCGAGAACTGTCGGATGTCCGACCACTATCAAACTTAAGTGACCCCAACGGTCACTTTCTCTTCTCCACTATAAATACCCCCTCCCACTTCGTGAGAGGGTGCCCAACACAGCCATATCCTCATAAGAACACATTTCTACCTCACACACGTTTGCTCACACCAAATCTTAGATCCCAAGAGCATTTGTGAGCCCCTTTGAGATTTATTCCAATCAAAAGATAGATCGTCTCCCTCTCCTCCTCTCAACCCAAGCTATTTGCGATTTGAGCATTCCCCGTGATCTTGTTACTCTTGGAGGTTGGAGACTCCTAGGCGGTTGGAGTTCTTCGGAGAGGAATCAATCCGTGTAATTTCCGCCGGAAAAGTTTGTGAGGGTTTGGAAGCCACCTCAAAGGCTTACCACTAGTGGTTGAGAAACGCCTTCATGGTGTTATCTCAAAGGGAGAATAGGGTGAGCCTTCGTGGCGTTGGTGTGCCTTCGTGGTAACATCCACCTCTCTAACGGTGACTAGCTTCCCTCCAAGGAAGTGAACATCGGGATACATCTTTGTCTCAGTGACCTTGGTTATCCTTAACCCTAACTCCTTACTTGTGGTTTACTTGTTTTACTTGAGCATACATACATTGCATATTGTTTATGCTCATTATATTGTGTTGGCTATTTATTTGTACAAGATTAATCGTTCAAGCATACCCTCTATATCCACACGTTCACACTTGCAGCTTTTGATATATCGTGTGCTATAGTGTGATCTAGTATCTTGTGTCATTCACCTACTTGTCGTGTGATATAGCTCAAGTAAGTTTGTGTAACTTACTTGTGCTTGGTAGTAACCGTGTTGTGTCCATCTTGCTAGATCGTGTTGTTGGTGCACGTTGCGGTGCCTATTGCATTTAGGATTTGTGCTTGAAAAGTATCATCTTAGTATATTTCCACATTAGGTTTAAGCCAAATCCGAATAAGTTTTTAAATAGCCTATTCACCCCCCTCTAGGCGTCATCGTGGTCCTTTCAATTGGTATCAGAGCAAGGTCTCTCTTTAATTAGGTTTCACGACATAGAGAGTATCGATGTCGACTATTGGATTAGTGCACAATGACACCTTTGACTTTGATGGCACAAATTATACCCTATGGAGAATTCGTATGCTTCATCACTTTCGGGCCATGGGCCCAAATACTTTATGAATTGTTCTTGTAGGGATTGCCGACAAAAAGGATGATGCATCTTCATCTACTAATGAAATGTATCTTGATTGTGAGTCTTTTCTTGCCATTCATCGAACCATAAGTCCTGAAGTGTTTAAGTCTATCTCGACTTGCAAGTCAGCTCATGAAGTTTGGACTAAACTTGAAGATATAGATGGTGGGTCCAATCTTGATGAAGACGATATTATGATGAAGGAGTTGGTGCATGAGCTCTTCATTCTTTTTGATCATAAAGAGTCCACCACTACTTCCATATCCGATTGCTTGCACACCTCAGCATCTTCAATCTCACAAGGTAATGACATGGTGAGTGAAGAAATATATGTTGATGAAAATGTCATAGCCTCTATGGACACGAGCATATCTAGCACCACACATAGTATACATTATTGTGCTGATAGGTCATGCATTTCACCTAAAGATCCCTCGACAAATGTCTGTGGTGATATGCCTCCTTTCCCGTGTCCTCTTGATCAAAATATCTTGTTTCTCCCTAGTTGCTCTATGACTAATCATTTAGGGGAAATCAAGAAATATGAAGTACTTTTGACTAATGAAGAATCTGATTCACTAAAAGAATCATCATCAACTCCTCCAGTTCACATGTGCCTCATGGCAAGAGGTAATAATGAGGTATCATCTTCCCCGTGCAATAACGATGATATTTGCGATGAGGATGATGATGATGACTTGACTGAAAATATCTATGTGATCAGTAAAATTCTTCATAAAGCTAAAAATAACGCTCTTCAAAGACTCCAAGATGTTCTTGCTTAATATGAAAATTGTAATGATTCACTTAATCATGAACAAGCTAAAAGTGAACAACTTGAACATGAACTTGAGAAGAGTCATAAAGCATGTAGAGACTTAAGATCTTAAAAAGGAGAGATTGAAGTTGCTCATGATAAACTTAAAAAGGATTTTTAGGTCCTTCTCCTTGAATGCAGTAATGTCAAGGGAGAGCTCATCAAAACCTCTAAGATCTATGAGGAGCTTCAATCTACTCATGAGAAGTCTCTATTTGCTACTTACTCCTCTCATATTGTTGATGATACTTGTACATCTAACTCTACCTCATTTGAAGTATCAACATTGAAGGAGAATATTGAGCTACGTGCTCAACTTGATTTACTAACTAGCAATTATGGGAAGTTGGAAGAAAACCATGTAATGCTCACAAACTCTCATGCCGATCTTCTAACATCCTATAATGTACAGAAGTTAGCTCATGAGGCTATCATCACCAAGGTAACATCAACTGAGCCTCATGTGGACAATGACACTACTTCTAGTCAAAGTACTATATTTCCATGTGCTAGTCCTCGTAATTCGTCTACTCATAATGTTGCTACCTCGTGTGATGAATTACTTTCCTTGCCTTGTTGCTCTAACATTGAAGCTTACACTTCCTCTAGTACTTGCATTGATACTAACCGTGCAGAGGAAATCGAAGAGCTCAATGCCCAAGTCACTTCTTTGAAGAAAGACTTGGAACAGTGTCATGAAGGGATGTCCACACTCAACAACGTCTTGTGTGAGCAAACATCTCCGAATGACAAAAATGATGTTGGAGTAAACTTAAACAAGAACAAGAGGGGCCTAGAACAAGTCAAGAATTCGGCCAAAATCATTTGCTTCAAGTGCAAAGTTAAAGGGCACCATGTTAGATCTTGCCCTCTGAAGACAAAGTCTCAAAGTCACAAACAACAAGGGAAGCGGCCAGAAACTCAATCACATATTCAGCTACAAGTTGAAGGAAGGCCTCTTCCCAATAAGACCCAAGCCAACACTCCCCGAGGTGAGAAATCAACTGGGAAGAAATCAAAGGGTAGATGTTGCTACTTATGTCGTGAGAAGGGTCACGTCGCTTCGTCTTGCACAAGAGGTAACTTATCCAACCCAATCACTATTGATGATATCTATTCCCTTGGGAAGGATAAGGTTGACAATGTGTTTGCCAAGTTTGTTGGTACTCAAAATGGTGTCAAGAAAAGAACCATTTGGGTTGCCAAGCCTATTGTGATTAACCTCTTAGGACCCAACGTAGTTGGGGACCAACAAGCTCAAACTTGATCAATAGGTGACTATGGAGGACATTAGAGACTTGGATACATAATGAAGAATTAAGGGGTCTTCATCATTCATATTATCTCAAGCCAAGTCATTTGGATTATCGAGTTTCTATCTTATATCCAATGTGCCTCCTTACGGTAACTTATACTTAAACTGTTTACATTGTTAGGTGCTTGCCCCTTTGCATGTTGTGGTTTTGTACCTTGCATGCGTTTGTATATGTTGTGCTTCCAACTTGCTTATCTTAAGTAATCGAGTATGTGTATGTTGGTTTGCATATCATGTACATGTGAGTCTTGTATTGAGCCTTTTTGCATCTTGTTTGTATTTTTGTTGGCTCTTATGAGAGATTAATGGATTATCCCATTGTGGGGAAGTGATGTGCTTTGCACACCTCACAATCCTATAAATGTGTATACATGGGGAATACCACTTAGTTTTGATATTTCAAGATTATCTAGTTTCTATGTGGTATGTCTTACTCATGAGAAATTCAAATTCTATATGGTACATTAAGTATCTCTTGTTGGTTTTAATTTGCCACTTGTTAATATTGTTGGTTTATCACATTATGGGGGAGTAATATGCTATGTGCATATTACAAACCTAGAAAATGTGTACATTTGAGGTGTTGCCACTTAGTGTTGATATTGTAAATTATCTTGTTCCTAGGTGGCATGTTTGCTCTACAAGTGTCATTTGCTTGCGTTTTATGGGTAAAGATGATCTTGGATATATTTGCGATCTAGCAATGAGTATCACTTCCAAAATACTTCTTGTCCTTGACAATTGGTATTCCCATCATGTGATAGGAATTGCTAATCGTCTTTACATTGGATTTTGTGTTTCGTTTGTCTTCCTTGCCTCTTATGGATCTATTTTAACATGTCTAGTGTTTTTATAGATATAGAGAAAGTGATGATCCCATCGTGTGCATTTTGTATTTAAATGCAAATTCTATATAATGCACGTCCCTTGGGGGAGCTATCCTATTTTCTTTAGAACACTCTCTTTATTCAGCCATCATAAAATCTTTTGATCCCCATCAAGTGTGTGTTGATGGGAGGCAAGTCTTGCTCTTTATGATGCTTTGTGCCATCATGAAAATTTGTCAAGGGCTTGGTTTGTTGGAACCTAGCTCTCTTTTGGAAATTAGATACCTCGTGTTTGTTTTCCTTCAATTGGTTTCTTGTTTCCTTTTATTTGGCATGTGTCAATGGATATCTCATTCCTTGAGGTATCTTTTAATTGATATCCTTCAAGTGATAGTTATCTTTTGTTTAGGATCTTATTATCACTTGATACCTTGTCTCTTGGTGACTTATCAACTTTGTGTTGAGTTGATTCTTGAGAGTCTTGAGCATGCATATCTACTATATACAACTTCTTTTGCTTGCTTTCCTTCTTTGACCCAATATATAGGGGAAACTCCACCTTGTCATAAATTGGCTAAAGTGTGCATGAAATTCAAATTCATATCTATATGCACATATGTATGTGGAGTTTGTCCTATGTATTGCTGGTTTTCTAACTCTTTGGTCCCAATGAGTTTGGGCACCATTTTGTTTGTTTTGCTGTTCCAGGAACAACTGGAGATGCATTGGATGCTCGGCTCACGTATAAGGAAGGTGTTGAGACCATGTGATTATTGGAGCCAAGTTAGGATGATCAAAGAACAACTATCTACTACATCAATCCAATGTTGTCTCGGTAACAAGTATCCACTTCATGCATTCTTTTCTTGCAAAGGCCCCAAACTGTCTTTTCTTTTCCAGGTTGCATCATGGCATGAATCTCTTGATTTGTTCTTGTAGTACTTGTTTGCTTTCTCAAAGCATCCGAACGATGATGTCTTACTACTAGTTGGGATGTCTTTGATGTTCGTATGTTGGAAGTTCATATTCTACAATAAGAAAATATTAGGCCATGTGCTATGCTTCCAAGCAAAAGATCTCATTGATATATTTATGACTTCCTTTTGGATATCTAGTTTGTTCCTTCTTGTAACCATTTCGTGTGTATATCCTTCTTTGTGGATATATATCATCATGATTGTCTTCTACTAAGAATATTTTACACATGAGAGAAGTTACATCTCTAATTGATATCATCTTTTCTTTCACGTCCATCGTTGCATTTCCTTTTTCAGTTTTTGGTGGCTTCGTGAAAGGATTTGTTTTGAGTGCATATCTTATTTTCCTACATCTTGATGCACTCTTTGGCCGTGAAGATCATTTTTCCTCATGCTTGTCTTGATGAGGGTTTTGCCATTTCAATTAGTATCCCTCCTCTTGACAAGGTTCTTACTTCCTATCTTCACAATGGGTTGTAACAAGCATTGGTTCTTATTTTGTTTATTAGTAAGCTTGTGAACCCATTTTCTAGTATGTGTGTGTGGGAATGATATGTCTTGCACTTTGTATCTCATTTCATCAAGACTATGTTGCTGAGTAATGCTCATCCTTATCTTAGTCTTCTCAAGTGCTTTGCCATGACTCACACACATTACTTTGGTTGAGCCTATTCTTAAGTTGCTTCTTTTACATGTTTCTCAACCATTTGTTTTGTCCAATTGATATGCTTATCGTCTCATCTATCTTCTTGCACTCGTTGTGTGTTTTTATTAATTTTAGGGGAGCAACGATCCTATTTTGTGCACCTGTATCAAATACAAAAATCTCGTATTAGTGCACAAATCATGGGGAGCTTCTCTAGTTTTTGATAAAACACTCTGTTGCCTTTATCATAATATCTTTTATTCATGTGGTTCGAAGGACCATATGATTGTTTGTTCCATCTGGAATCTTTTGATTGCTTGCCTCTATTTTTGTATGTCTTTGTGGCATACGATCCTTTGATTTGTAATCTTTGGGTCCTCAATATAGTTTGTTTTCCTCCAACTACTTATCATTGTATTTGTGTATTTCTCTGCACTCATTTGCTGAGAAGTACACACTTTTTGGAGGACCACCTGCTGTATTGGCTTTCTAAACTTTTCGTCCATTTTGGCAATCGATGCCAATGGGGGAGAAGTTTAGAGAGTTTACTTTGGATATGTTTAGAGGGTTTTGCTTTTTATTGCGTAAGCATTTACATCTTGCACGCATGCATTATTACCTTGTACGTGTGCGCTTGGTTATGCTTATTTCCTTAGAGCATCTCCAACAGCGGCGCAAAAAGGCGCGCGTGCGCGCTAAACCGGCATTTTACCGCGCGCGGGACAGTTTGGCGCGCTCCAGCGGCGGCGGGAAAACCGCGCGCGGGAACCGCTTGCGCGCGCGCGCGAAAAGGCGGTAGCTCGCGCGCCATTTTTGCGGCGCCGCGTCCCGCGCGCCCATAAAAGGCAGCGCGCTGTCGCTTCCTCGCGCCATCGCCGCGCGCGTTCTCTCTCCCTCTGCCTCTCGCGCCGCCGCCCCAGCGCGCTCTCTCTTCCTCTGCCTCTCGCGCCGCCGCCGCCGCCGACGCGCCACCATGCCGCCGCGCCGCCGTTCTGCGTCGGGCTACCGTGGCGTCCGCGAGCGGCCCCAACGGCGGGTTCTACGCCGAGATACACTCCGGCGATCTCTGGCTGAGCCTCGGAACCTACGACATGGCGCACGAGGCCGCCCGCGCGTTCGACGCGGTGGCGTGGCGCCTAGGCAGGCCGCGCCTCAAATGAATTTCACGGACGTCCACACGCTCCAGCAGGCGTTAGACCTCGCCCCGCCGCCTCGTCTAAACTCCGCACAAGACCGTGCGGAGCACACTGCGCTGCAGCGCCGCCTTCTCGTCGCCCAGGAGGACGAGCGGGTCATGGGGGAGTGGCGCCGGCGCAACCCGGAGGACGTCGCCTACGAGCAGGAATATTGGGAACGGCGCCGCGAGGAGGACACGCGCCGGCGCTGTGAGGAGAGGTTGGACATGCGTCGTCGGAAGGCATTGGCGTGTGCGCAAGCCGACCTCGTCAATGCAGGCGGGAGGTTCTTCTTCACTAAAGAAGATGAGCGTTGGTTTGACATCTGGCTGTCAACCTCTGACGACACCAACGACGATGATGATGGTGCAGATGACTGGAGCGACTAGGATTAGTTTTTTTGTTTTTGAACTATCTAGCACCGAACTATCTATCTATGTTTTCGAACAACCTATCTAGTTGAAATATATGTAAAATATCGTTTTGACTTCCCCTCTATGCCGAACAATGTACCAAAAATGGCCTCCACAATATTCTTTTCAGTGTGCATCACGTCGATGTTGTGTTGGCAAAGGAGGTCTTTGAAGTAAGGCAGATCCCATAAGCATGACTTGTGTAAGAGCATATATCTCCATATGTGGTTTTGGTAATTGATGACAATTCCTATGGACTAATGGTTGCCTTAAGTTATATTTATAGGATTTGTCCATAGGCACTTCTTGAAGTCCATCTATTGGGTTCAAGGAGTTTATATGATGACCAAGATGGTATTCAAGGTATTATCCAAAGAATGGTCATAGAGACACTAGGTTGATCAAGATCTCAGACAAAGAGTAAATCAAGATGATCAACACACAAAGCGTATAAGATGTACCGAGAGGGATCAAGTGATCCCATGGTATGGTAAGCATTGTCCATTGCGTGTTTGTGTACTAACACATGGTCTTTGTGAGAGTCCTATGTGGGGGTTAGGTGTGCTTCCATGGGCTTGCATCAAAAGGAAGATCTCATACAACCCATGAAGGATGACGTCAAGTGGTGATCGTCATCAAGATTGTGGTGTGCAAGTTCAAGTGGATCAACATGAATATATCATTGAAACTATTGTTAATGATCATGTGTTGATAAGGACAAGCTCATGTGCTAACAAGGACAAGATCAAGATAAGCATTCCTGAGCACTACATGCTTGATTCTTGTGGATGTTCACATGGTGGACAAATGAAGATGAATACATAAGCTGGGCTTTCCACATTGTGTATGGGAGAGCTGCTTGAAGACTTCATCATGTCTTGCTTTCAACTTGAGCCAAGAAGGAACAACAACATCAAGATCAAGTGAAAGGGCTAACTCAAAGGTATCAGTTCCTTTGACGTTAGTGGTGCGGAGTGATGATCAACGAATAAAAGTATACACTCAAGTATGGATCATCAGTACCCCTTTTATGATTCTTGAGTCTTTAGGGATCCCGCACTATTAAGAGGGGATCATAGGTTTTGCGATGAACTTGCTCAAACTACATCTCTACTTTTCTGCTCATACCACATCTCCACTGCTCTGCTGTTATCTGAAAACAGAACAAATGCCTCGGACATCCGGCTTCCTCCGGACGTCCGAGGGACGGACGCCCGACCACTTCGGAAATCCGGAACCTTATACCAGAGAAATCCAGAGTCAAATAACTCGGACTTCCGGCTCTCTCCGGACGTCTGAGGCCCGGACGTCCGGCTCTCTCTGGATGTCCGAGGCCCGGACGTCCGGCTCTCTCCGGACGTCCGACCCCCTTCGGAAAACCGAAACCTTGCACCAGAAGAAATTTGAGTCAAATAACTCGGACTTCCGGCCTCCTCCTGTCGTCCGAGGGCCGGACGTCCGACTTCCTCTGGACGTCCGGTCCCTGTTCGACTACACAGTGGTTCCTGATATATTTACATCCCTCGGACGACCGACCCCTGTCGGACGTCCGACCCCTTGTGGGAGTCCGGACATCCGAGAACTGCTGGATGTCCGACCACTGTCAGACTGAAGTGACCCCAACGGTCACTTTCCCTTCTCCACTATAAATACCCCCTCCCACTTCGTGAGAGGGTGCCCAACACAGCCATATCCTCATAAGAACACATTTCTGCCTCACACACATTTGCTCACACCAAATCTTAGATCCCAAGAGCATTTGTGAGCCCCTTTGAGAGTTATTCCAATCAAAAGATAGACTGTCTCCCTCTCCTCCTCTCAACCCAAGCTATTTGAGATTTGAGCAAGTTTTGAGCATTCCCCGTGATCTTGTTACTCTTGGAGGTTGGAGACTCGTAGGCGGTTGGAGTTCTTCGGAGAGGAATCAATCTGTGTGATTTCCGCCGGAAAAGTTTGTGAGGGTTTGGAAGCCACCTCAAAGGCTTACCACTAGTGGTTGAGAAACGCCTTCGTGGTGTTATCTCAAAGGGAGAATAGGGTGAGCCTTCGTGGCGTTGGTGTGCCTTCGTGGTAACATCCACCTCTCTAACGGTGACTAGCTTCCCTCCAAGGAAGTGAACATCGGGATACATCTTTGTCTCAGTGACCTTGGTTATCCTTAACCCTAACTCCTTACTTGTGGTTTACTTGTTTTACTTGAGCATACATACATTGCATATTGTTTATGCTCATTATATTGTGTTGGCTATTTCTTTGTACAAGATTAATCGTTCAAGCATACCCTCTATATCCACACGTTCACACTTGCAGCTTTTGATATATCGTGTGCTATAGTGTGATCTAGTATCTTGTGTCGTTCACCTACTTGTCGTGTGATATAGCTCAAGTAAGTTTGTGTAACTTACTTGTGCTTTAGTAACCGTGTTGTGTCCATCTTGCTAGATCATGTTGTTGGTGCACGTTGCGGTGCCTATTGCATTTAGGATTTGTGCTTGAAAAGTATCCTCTTAGTTTATTTCCGCATTAGGTTTAAGCCAAATCCGGAGAAGTTTTTAAATAGCCTATTCATCCCCCTCTAGGCGTCATCATGGTCCTTTCAACTTGTGAGTCCAGGCGTGTTCTGTCTTATACCCTTTGAAGTATCCTGGACGCAAAGTATCAGGCTCGAGAGCGTTTAACTGATCAAGGGTCTATTGGCCTGTCAATGCAGCTGGTGCAGTCTTTTTGACAACTCTACCTTTGATGAAATTCTTCTTGTCTTTTCTAAACTTATGGTCAGGATCCAGGAATTGTCTATGCATGTCGAAGCAAGAATACTTGCGACCAGCCTGCAGCCAACGGATCTGAAGATCTGCCTTGCATGTGGTGCACGGGAACCTTCCATGCACACACCAGCCAGCGAATAGCGCAAACGCCGGATAATCATGCGTTGAGTACATGTACCACACATGCATTTTGAAATTTGTTTTGGTAGCCGCGTCGTAGGTCTTGATCCCATTATCCCAGGCTTCTTGCAACTCATCCTTAAGCGGTTGGATGTACACATTCATATTCTTGCCCGGATAGTTGGGCCCTGGAATTATCAACGTCAGGAAAATGTTCTTTCTTTTCATAATCTCTCCAGGTGGCAAATTTAGTGGAATGACAAATACATGCCAACAACTGTATTATGCTGCCGTCATACCATACACATTGGACCCATCCGTGGTGATGCCAACTCTAGGTTGCCTTGGATCTTCCGATTTATCCTTATGTAATGCATCGAAGTGCCTCCACGCAAAACCATCTGAAGTGTGTACCAGCATCTTGTTCCCATGCGCGTCTAGTTCGGTTCTTTTGCCCAATTTGTGCCATGTCATCTGTCTGGCCGTCTCTTCGACCATGAAAAGACGTTGAAGTCTTGGTAGGATTGGCAGATACCGAAGAACACTAATGGGTATTTTGGTCTCATTCTTCTCACCCATACCGTTGTCTACCACAATATACCTGGAAGAATTGCAAATGGGGCAACAGTTCAAGGCCGCATACTCAAGCCTAAATAAGGCACATCCATTCTCACAGGCATGTATCTTCTCATAGGGCATCTTAAGTACACGGAGGATTTTCTCTGACTGGTACAGGTTTGCAGGCAGTACATGGCCTTTGGGTAGAAAGCGTCCAAATATCGTCATCATCGCGTCGTAGCATTCTCTGCCTAGGTTGAATTGAGCCTTCAGAGCCATTACTTGCGCGATGACATCCAGCTGACAAAGCTTAGTCTGCTCGTGGAGAGGATGTTTTGAAGACTCCAACATTTCATAGAAGGCCTTTGCAGATTCCTCCATCTCATCGTCCGAATCCCGAGCATCATCAAAGTCTTGCACCATGTCTTGAATCCCGGTACCATGCTCGTCGGTGCGATGACGAATCACCTCAGCTCTGGCACGTTGGTCAAACTCACCATGAAAAGTCCACACCATATAATTAGGCGTAAAACCCCACTTCTGCAGGTGTTTACCCATTTCAAACTCTGTCTGCTTTTTCCAGTTGTCGCAGTTGGGACAGGGGCACCATGTTTTTGCTGGGCATTTGCAAATGTAGCTCTCACAAACCCCCTGGTTTTTGTTAACCATTCATGGGTCATGTCTTTCTGACTAGGGTGACGAGTGTACATCCAAGCACGATCACTCATGTTGCCTAGCTACCTATGGGGGCACAAGAAATAAATATATAATTCATCATCTATATTCATCCGCTAATCAAGTTTGTCAATTTTATTACGTCCATGCAACCTACACGCTAATAGGTAAAGATAGGTCCTAATCCCACCCGAGTATGTGTAGATTGGGTTCGTTTTCCCATGCTCTGCTCCGGATGCAACGCATAATTTCGGCAGCACCTCCCCGCTGTTCTCCTGATACACGTCTCGGCAATAAGCAGAGAGGATGTGTACCCGGAGAACAACAGGGAGGCACTGACAAAATTCTGCGTCGGATCCAGAGCACGGCATACGGGAAAATGAACCCAATCTACACATAGTCAGGCTGTCCATGGATAACGTTGGACAATTCGAAAGGATGGCAATTATAAATATGCAAAGACATGCATAATTATAGATGCCACCCTTTCGAACGGGAGACACATACTAGTCACGCATACTCATGATTGAATAAACCTATATCTAGCAAGTTTCATCGACACGAAGACCTGAACATAGCAAATTAAGGGGGTAGGAGGAGAAGTCATTTGTGCTCACCAACAAACGGAGGGGCGTAGCTCTTCCAACGCATGTGGAGGTCGTCGAACAACTGCACATTAAAATTCACACGATCAACACAAATATGATGTTTTTAAAACATAATCGGAAAATATGTGACCTAACTTATAATTTACAAAACTAGGACCCCGTCGGTTTGTGGAAGGCCGAAAAGCACCTTCTCGTTCAACCGGAGGCAGAAGAGTTGTCGGGGGTCGGGGGTTAGTGGCGTCGGGACTCAGTGCCATCGAGGGTCGGTGGTGTCGGGTGTCGGTGACGTCGGGGTTCGGGGGTTAGTGGCGTCGGTGGTCGGGGGTCAGTGTCGTCGGGGGTCCAGGGTCAGTGGCGTCAGGGGTCAGTGGTAGGGGGACTTTTTGGTCAACAAGAGGCCCAAGAGGTGTCGGAGGTCGGGGGTTGGGGGTCAGTGGCATCGGGGGCGGCGTATTCTGCCAGGGTGTCGTCACGATGTCGTGTCGGGGTTTCGGGCATCGTGTCGGGGTGTCGAGGTGTCAGGGTGTCATTTTCTTCTTCTTCTTCATCTTCTTTTTTCCCACCTCTTCCTTCTCTTCTTCTTCTTCTTCCTTCCTTCCTCTTTATTCTTCTTCTTCCTTCTTTTCCATTTCCCTCTTCTTCTTCTTCTTCTTCTTCTTCTTCTTCCTACTTTTCCTTTTTCGTCTTCTTTATTCTTCTGCTCTCTCCTCTTTTTCTTCTTCTTCTTCTTCTTCTTCTTTTTATCCTCCTCCTCCTCCTCTTCTTATTCTTCTTCCCTTATCTACTTATTCTTCTTCTATTCTTCATATTTTTTCTACTTATTTCAATTATGACTATGTAGAATCTAAACCTATCACTAAACCTATCGCTAAACCTATATAGCACTAAACAGCAAAAAAAATAACAAAAACAGAATCTACCAATCATTAACTAAAAAAGAATCTACCACTAATTAAAAAAATAGAATCTACCTCTAAATTAACAAATAACAAATAACCTAGCACTAATTAACTAAACCTAGGACTAAATCTACTATTTAACTAAAACAACTAACTAAACTACCACTAAATCAAATAACTAAATCTAATTAAAAAAAAAACTCACCTATGGGCGGTGGGCACCCGGGAAGGAGGGGGCGGGGAGGAGGGGCGGGAGGCGAGGCGGCCGGCGGGCGGGGAGGAGGGCGCGGGGAGGAGGGGGCGGGAGGGGAGGCGGCCTGCGGGCGGGAGGGGAGGCGGCCGACGGGGGGGGGGGGGAGGGGAGGTGGCCGGGAGGCGGGAGCAGAGGCGACCAACGGGCGGGGAGGAGGGGTGTGGGGAGGAGGGCGCGGGAAGGAGGCCGCGGGGAGGAGGGGGCGCGAGGGGAGGCGGCCGGCGGGTGGGGAGGAGGGGTGCCGCAGGAGGGGAGGAGGGGGCGGGGGAGGAGGCGGCCGGCGGGCGGGGGACGAGCGGGTGAGAGAAATAGTGAGTACCGTCGGAGCGGAGGAGACTGGGGTGGGGAGACGACCGTTAGTGGGGGGGGGCTCTCTTTGCCGTCCGCCCCCCGACGGCAAAGAGCAGGAGATAGGGGGGACGGGGTGGGGAGACGGCCGTTAGGGGGGGGCTCGCTTTGCCGTACGCCCCCCGACGGCAAAGAGAAGGAGGGCAGACGGCAAAGGAAGCGCCCGTTATGGGGTGGGAGGGGGTGTGCGGTGGGCTCTTTACCGTCTGCCCTCCTGCTCTTTGCCGTCTGCCAGCAGACGACAAAGACAAGACTTATGGCAAAGAGTATCTTTGCCATCCGTCTGCTCTTTGCCGTCAGTTTTCTGGTGACTGACGGCAAATAGGGTCTTTGCCATCAGCGAGCGGACGACAAAGAAGGGGCTGACGGCAAATAACTGAATTCCCATAGTGGTAGATCAATGGCTTGCGTAGTAGCACCCTTGAATTTTAATGCGTTCCTTGAGAAAGCCAAGGTGAAAGATGATGGAAGTAACTTTATAGACTGGGCCCAAAATCTGAGAATTTTTCTCACGGTTTCTCAAAATGCTTATGTCCTTGATGCACCATTAGGTGATGCACCAGCCCAATCGGCGACCCAAGATGATATGAACATCTCTCAATCGCGTCTGGATGACTAGTCAGTAGTTCAATGTGCAATTTTGTATGGCTTAGAACCGGGACTTCAAATATGTTTTGCACGTCATGGAGCATATGAGATGTTCTAGGAATTGAAGTTTATCTTTGAGAAGAATGCCCGGATCGAGAGGTATGAAACCTTTAATAAGTTCTATGGTTGCAAAATGGACGAGAACAAGTGTGTAAGTGAACACATACTCAGATTGTCTGGGTACTCTAACCGTCTGGCTGAACTGGGAATTGTTCTCCCGCCAGAGGCTATCACTTACAGAGTTCTTCAATCATTTCCACCTAGCTATAAAGGCTTTGTGTCGAAGTAGAACATGCAAGAGATGAATAGATTAGCCGTCGAGCTATTTGCGACGCTAAAGATTGCTGAGTCACAAATCCAGAAAGAACATCAAGTGTTGATGGTTAATAAAACCGCTAGTTTGAAGAAAAACGGCAAGGGCAAGAAGGGTAACTCCAAGAAGAGTGGCAAAGGAGGTGCCCCTCCCACGAAGAAACCCAAGGCTGGACCCAAGCCGGGAACTGAGTGCTTTCATTGCAAGGGGACTGGTCACTGGAAGCAGAATTGCCCCAAGTATCTGGCTGATAAGAATGCGGCCAACGCCAAACAAGGCATATTTGATATACATGTTATTGATGCGTACCTCACCAACTCTCGTTGTAGTGCGTGGGTATTTGTTACCGGTTCGGTTGTGTAACAGCCCGAGACCGACGCTCTAGAAGATTCCCCTTTTATTCCATTATCGTTGTGCGATTAGATTGTGTGTCGCATTCATCATCGCATCATGCGCATCATCTGCATTGCATCGACACTCCGTTGCCACCAGTTTTCAATACTTGCATCCGTTATTAATTGTCGGTTCTCTCCGTTCTTGCCGTTGCCCGTACTGAGACCAACCACACTCGCACGCACCCGCGACATCATTAAAATATTGTTTTTAAAAGTGAGTATAAAATATTCCCGGATTGGGTCAAAACTTGGCGTGCGGTCTTATTTTAATGTAGGTAGGCCGCCTACCAAATTTCGTCGCAGTGGGAGTCCGTTTGGTAACCAAACGGTCGACCGTAGAGGCACCATCATCGGATTATTATCGAATGTTTTTTTCATGTTCAAAAATCTTGTGCGGGGCCGCAAACCTCCCTCTATTCCCACCTAGCTTATTCTACACAGCCCAACACCATCAGCCCAACCTACCCCTCCCTTTCGGACCGTCCGATCAAGATCTTACGGCCCGAAAATGGTGCAAAACTGCTAACCCTAGCCCCGTGTCTATACATAGACAACCAAACCAGCCTCTCCTCGATTTCCGTGCCCCCCAAACCCTAGCCGCCGCAGCCTCTCTCCTCCCCTCAGCCACCAGGCCCGCTGAGGTCCAGATCCGGCCCACCCCGCCCCAGAAACCGAGCTACCGCCCCGCTCAGATCTGTATCGGGAGGATCCCGATTTCCATGGCCCTGCCTCCCCTGGAGCCGCAGCCCCATGCCTCCCCACCGGCTCGTCGCCCCGCGAGAGCACGACACGCCACCATACCAGCCGAGCTGTAGCACCCCTCGCTCGTCGGAGCTGCCTCGGACGAGCTAGCCCCGTTGCCTCAACCTCCGCCGCTGCCCCAGCTCGCCTCGACCTCGCCCGTCGCCGCATGGAGCTGCTGCTCGCCACCGGCCCTTCTGCCGCCGGGAATGGGCCCCTTGGTCCCCGATTCGGCCGGATCCGAGGCCTGCATCGCGCGAGCCGCCTCGGCACCTGCAGCGCCGCCCTTGCCGTGGCACGATTCCTGGCTGTCGCCATGGCTTCCGCTCGAGAGGACGAGGCGACTGAGCGCACGGCGGCCGGTCGTGGACCTTTGCCAGCGCCCCGCGGCCCATGAGGGCTCCAACCGGCCCGAGCCTCCCGAAGCTCCCCAAGGCCGAGCCCAGGGTGAGCGCCCCTATTGCCCGCCCAGGCGCAACTTAGTTAAGTTGCGCCCACTGATCTGTTGGGCTAGAGCCAGATTTGGCCCAATAGTAATTTTTTTGTGTCACGCAATTTGTCTATTATTCCAGGTTTTAGTAATTTAAAAAAAACATGCATATTTTTAAAACGTTCGGAACTTTTAAACCGTGTGTCAGATCAGAATAGTTTATTTATGTAGAACATGTAGAATTTCACGCAGATTAATATTTTCCGTTTCTCATGCATATTTAGAACTATTTAACATGTTGTTTGAATTGGTTTGCGTGACAACGTGTTAAAAACAGTCTAATTCGTAACTAGTTAACCGTAGCTCCGTTGGAGATGAGCTATATACGCAGGCCGACTAGAATGATGCGTAGTTTCACATGAACCACCTTGTATTGTCGTTTAACAAACTTAAAATACGTTTAGGACAAATCTGGACAGATTTTGATGTTAATGTGTCGGGTCGTTTCGGAAATGCTATAAGTCGTTTCCGACATCATTTAAAATGCCTAGATAGGTAGATTATTTGTGGTTCACCCCTTGCCATGTTCAACAACATTTAATTTTATCACGTACCTCAACGGGAGTGAACTAAATATTTGTATGTGGAGTTTCGTCAATATGCAACTCGTTGCATATTGAGCTTCACTTAATGTGTAGTGTTTGATTGTTGTGAATTGCCATGCCGTGCCTTGCATAATTGAAATGGACATGCGTCATATTAGGTTGTGCATCATATCATGCATATGTATGGTGAATATCATGTGTTGATTCTTGTTTCCGGTTTGCTTCGTTTCGATAGAGTTTCGCAAGCATGTCGGAATGTGAGGATCCATTCGACTACGTCGGTTCGTCTGCTTCACGGAGT
Organism: Hordeum vulgare subsp. vulgare; assembly: GCF_904849725.1. NCBI lineage: Eukaryota > Viridiplantae > Streptophyta > Magnoliopsida > Poales > Poaceae > Hordeum > Hordeum vulgare. The sequence continues at coordinate 309,704,031 of NC_058523.1, forward strand.
CGTTCTTCTTCCAAGCGGGATCACATGCAAGATGATTATTTCCCTAGATACCATTACTATTAATGCCATGCTTGTTGTCTCGTTTCTTTCGTTATGTCTCCGTGCCTACCACCTGTTAAATATCAACCTCCCAACATTGGCATGAAAAACCTATAATCCTTCCACTACCCAACAAACCTTGTTTGGCCATGTTACCGCTTGCTCAGCCTTTTAATAGCGTTGCTAGTTGCGGGTGCAGTTGCTTCCATGTGAAACATGGGTTCCTTGTTATATCACCATACTATTGCTAATTAATTCAATGCACCTATAAACTTGGTAAAAGGTGGAAGGCCCGACCTTTCTAGCCTGGTGTTTTGTTCCACCTTTGGCTTCTTAGTTTCCGCTACCGGTGTTATGTTCCATAAATGAGCGCTCCTAACATGCTTGGGTTGTTATGAGGACCCCCTAGATTTTTGTTTTTGGCTAAAACTCATCTCGCAAGGCCCAAGATTGGTACTATATTTGCCCAACATAATAATTCTGTTAATACTAAAAAACGTAGGGCGTCATGAACCTGAGGAATAATTCAACATAATACAGGGGGGCAGTGCTGCTGGTGTTGGTCCTAAACAGAGCCACTTGCGGGGCCACCTCGGGCAACTTGGGGGATGTCTATCCGGCCACCGTACGTATTGCTCATTCGTCGTGTCCTGAGAGCGAGATACGCGGCTCCTATCGGGATCGTCGACACGCGGGCGGCCTTGCTGGGCTTGTTTTACCTTTCTCGAGCGTATCGTGCGTGGGATTCCGAGTGTACTTTGGGCTATTGCGAGGTTGAGGTTTTCCAATAGGAACCCGAGGAGATCACATGTTTCCCTGTTTGAGGTCATTCCGTCACAGCGTGTGGTAGTTTGTGATGGACAAGTTGGAGCACCCCTGCAGGGTTAGTTCTTTCGGAAAGTTGTGTCCGTGGTTATGTGGCAACGTGGAAACTTTGTTTAACATCCAGTTCTAGATAACTTGAAGTAAACTTAATTAAAACTTGCCAACTAAGTGCGTGACCGTGACTGTGTCTTTCGTGAGCTCCTTCTCCGGTCGAGGACATGGTGGGGTTATGTCTGATGTAAGTTTGTGTTAGGATCATTCATTTGATCATTAGTAGTTCGCGTCCGCTATGCGTAGATCATCCCCCTCTCTTATTCTTGTACTTGTAAGTTAGCCACCTCAAATAAATGCTTAGTCGCTTGCTGTAGCCTCACCACTTAATCATACGTCACCCATTATGCTTGGCTAGTCTTGATACCTTTGGTAATGAGATTGTCGAGTCCCATGTGGCTCACAGATTACTACAACACTAGTTGTAGGTAGAGGTAAAGAGTTACTTTGACGTGAGCGCGCTGATTGTGTCATTTGGAGTTTCTTCTTCTTCTTCTTCATCGATCTAGGATGGTTTCGGGCTGGCAACCTGGGATAGCAAGGATGGACGCCGTTATTTTATCGTTTGTTTTCGTCTGTAGATGGACCCTCCTTTTCTTCATGATGAGTGGATATTGCTGTCTTGATGTGACCTTGACGTAGCTTGTGGCGAGTGTAAGCCAACTCTTTGTACTCATCTTTTCAGTACATGTACTTGTAACGATATCCATTCTTGTGAAACAACGAGATGCGTTTCTATCCCCGTCGAGGCCCTCATGCCAAAATAAGGATATAACCGCATCTTGGACGTTACAAGTTGGTATCAGAGCAGTACCGACCTAGGAGCCCCTAGATTGATCTAACTTGGCCAGGTCGAGTCTAGTGAAAACTGCTTTGAGTCTAGTTATATATCAGAGAGTAGGGTTCTTTTTTCTCCTCTTCTATGCTCTGGTGAGGAATCTTGACGTAATGATTTTAGTTATACTCCTCTTCTCACTTCAAAAATTAGGATCACGCGGATATTTTTGGAATCTATATGATGTCGATGTGACTGAGTTCTGTATTGGTGCCTCTTGTTGTGTTGATTTTATTCCCGGGAGTTGAGCTCCAGGGGATTCTTGAGCACATCGTTATCATTCAGATTTCTTAATATCTCAGGAGAAGGATGTTTGAAATTGCTTCAATACTAGTAGTGGCGAGATAAGCTCGGCATCATGAGTACTGATGTAGAGAGTTCGGCGGTACCGCCATACTTAGTATTGTTGTGTTTTCAAGGGTGTGCGAAAGATGATTTTCCGAGATCTCTCGTTATGTTTTGACGGATATGATACACTGGACGGGTAGTGTTACTGCTAGGAGTTGAGTGATGGATTTTACTGCTTGTATCCGTGGACCTGATTGCATGACCAGAAAATTTTGGAAGTTCTTAGGTGGGAATTCCAGTAGTTACTTATAGGACAATCTTCCAACAAATGTATGATGTGAGGTTGGGGTTCGAGATCTAGTGGATTTGTTTGTTCACAGCCGTCTTACATCGGTTATCGCCGTGTCTTAAAGAGTCCTGGTAGCTTACTACAACTCGGGGATGCTTCTTATGTCGTGTGCACTGCCTTGTACATGATGGCTAATGTAGGATAGATCCGTGCGAATCTATCCACGAAAATATCGAATGCAATCTCTGTCATGAATTTGTTCTAGCTTGTTAGTAAGCCTCATCCTTTGTTTTCTTGGAGTATGGTAATTCGAGTTGCTTCGATGTCAAGTGGTGAATTCATATCTTTCATAGAAGTGTTCCCATATTTTTATGGGTATGCAAGTTCTTTTTCTCAATCAAGTGATGTTTTCAATTCTTTTCAACCGAAGTCGTCATGTCAACTCTTTTTCATCCGGTGTGCTTCTCTTCAAGTCAATTCTATCCTTTTCAAGATTTGCAAGATCAATATCTCATTTCTTTCCGGAGTTCATCTCATCCGTCCCAAGTTGTCTTTGTTTTCCCCGCCCTCCCACCTTTTTTCTTCAATGTTATAATTATCATCCAAGTGCATTTCAATTCATTGATGCTTCTGCTATCTTTTCTTCCATATTGTATCCGGTGATTCATTATGAAGATACTCATAAGTTTCTTGTTTTCAATCCTTTCAATTATTTCGAGGGTCTCAACTCATCAAGTTTTCATTTATACCTGTGTAATCTCTCTTTTCCAATCAATTGTTTCAATGGTGTTTTCTTTTAGTGGCCCCATAACCCACAGGTTTCTCCCAGGATCTTATTTGGCTCTTCTAATCTTTTCCCGGAGATCTCTTATTCTTTTCAATTTTGACGTAAGTAGGAATTTCATGAGTCATATTCCTTCTCCAAGATTACTTCAAAATTAATTCTTATCTTTGGATCAACCTTTCATTCTTCGTTATTCGAAGTGTCTCAGTTATTCTTGGTGGTGTTCTCCTCATCATTTCCAGCTTGCAAGACCGAATAAGTGTTTCTCTCAAATCTTGGTCCATTCTCTTGAATATTCATCATTTCAGCTTTATCTTATCATCTTGAATTGTTTCCAATCATGAGTAATCCCTTTCTTGCTATCCGGTGCATTTAAGATTGGTTTTCATTCTTGATCCTCCGAAGGCCACCATTGCAGAAGATTTCTTCGTTCTCAGCTTTTAGCTTTCATTCTCAAACTCTTCTCAATTGTTGTCTCGTTCGTCTCTCAATTATTTTGGTGCTTTGTTCAAGTTTCTTCTATGTGTATCATGATCTATTCATTCTCAATGTGTTCTTCAAGATTCTTGTTGGAGAACCTCAACTATTCCTTGTCTTGCATTGCGAAGTGCAATTCTTCCTCCTTTTTTGCTTTTAAGGTGGTGTTATAGCATTCTTGTTAGTGGAGGAGTCACGAAGAGAATTTGTTTCAAGAATGAGATATTTAAATCCACCAATTCTTTGATCATGAGATATTTTCAACCCATGATTCCTCATTGAAGCTATGAGGATTTGGATTTCACCTAAAGCTTTTCCTAAGGGTTGCGGCTATTATGGTGATTATCATTGATCCAAGTTCTTAATGTATCCTTGTGGTGTAAGAAGTTCTGCATATCTTGTTTCTCCCAATCAATCCTTGTTTATGTTAGTAGCCGGTTGTCACCTCATTATTTTGAAATGGTTTCCATAAGCCCACAACAAGCTTGCTTTTTTCGTTGTTGTTTTTCCAACAACTACGTTCAATTCTTCTTCTTAGGATGCTCTTCAATCCAATTGTGTTGCAAGTGTCCTTTCTGTTGTGTTCTGTTCATTCCAATGATCTAGTTTATATTCTCTTGTTCCGGAGTTGTTGTCTTGTTGCTCTCTTATATCCATTTTCTAGTTTGTCAAGATGATGTTCTTTCCTTTCTTATTCATTTAACTGGAGTGTTGTGTCTTATTTCATGTTATTTCCTTGCATATCAATTTAGTTGGTTTGTTGTGAATCTTCTGAAGATCCTTCCATCTTATCAAATTTCTTGCCCTCTTTCCTACCGAAGTGCTCGCAAAATTTTGTTTGAATTCTTGTTTGTTTCTCATATCATTCCTCATCTCTTCCAACCTTCAAGATTCATTGGTTTCACTCGTTTGTCAAAGAAGCGACTAAGTTTTACCTCTATTTCTCTTCCTCTTCCCCTTTCATTCTTACATCTCGGGGCAAGATCTCTTGTTAGTGTAGGAGAGTTGTAACAGCCCGAGATCGACGCTCCAGAAGATTCCCCTTTTATTCCATTGCTACCGTACGATTAGATTGTCTATCGCATTCATCATAACATCATGCGCATCATCTGCATTGCACCGGCACTCCGTTTCCGCCAGTTTTCAAAACTTGCATCCATTATTAGTTGTCGGTTCTCTCCGTTCTTGCCGTTGACCGTTTTGAGACCAACCACACTCGCCCGCGCCCGCGACATCATTAAAATATTGGTTTTAAAAGTGTGTATCAAATATTCTCTGATTGGGTTGAAACTTGGTGTGCGGTGTTATTCTAGCGGCACTATCCTTCCGCTCACAGCTCAGGCATCCGCATAGAACATCTCATAGAGATTACCTCCATGACCTGGAAGCTCAACACGCGGATCAGGAAACACTCTAGCCTGAGATCCCTGGGATCCATAAGGACACGGATGTGGCCTTGGTCCCCCGACTGGTGGTAAGAGGGGTCCCCGAAGAGGTGTGACTCCTCCTATAGCTGGCCAGTCAACGTGGGCCGGAAGATGGGTCCTAACAAGGTTCAACATCTCCATCTCTCCATACCCTGTCTGGACTACCGGTGCCAGCTGCGTCAAAGTTGTCCACAGACGGGCATGGGTAGCATAAAGCTCCATGCGGAGAGCACGAGCATCCCTGTCTCTGTTCTCTAGCATCTCAACAGTGGACTGCAGTAGTGGATCCTCCATAGAAGAATCAAATAGACTCCACTGAGGTATCCCTCTTCACCAGGCTGAGAGGCCGGAACATAGCAGAACTCTGAATTCTGCAGCAGTGCATGTCTCGCTCTCATAATGGTCAGCATTGAATAGGCAGCATCCTGTACTGCCATGTCAACGGTGACCCCCAACCCATAGGACCAATGGATTGGCTTCTCAGCTCCAGGGTAGTCTGGAAATACCCTAACAGTGCAGATGTACTGGCTCTGGTTGAAGTCTCGGTACTGTTCCTCTACTGTGTACTCGGGGTACCAGCGGTAACCGCACACCGACATCACCCTGACCAGCATGGCCGTATGACCCGGCACATCAATGCACCTGGTCAGACGTACCACCTGACGAGAAGGACGGCCAGGCATCTGTCAATAGGGAGTAATGCAAAAGCATTAGAGCTCTGAATGCAAAAATTGGGCAGCATAACGGCTGTAAATGCTCAAAAAACAAATTTTGAGACAACCCAAAATGGAATAGCGTAACCACTCAACTATCAAGTTCAACTCTCTGATCATCAACTTACTTCCTTTTTCCTAGGAATAGAAGAAACCCAATGTCTCTTGACCCGTAGTCCTATAATCTACCGATCAGAACACGAGCCTAGAAGAACATGAGTAACCTAGTCCTTAATTCCCGCAGAAAAGACGAGGATGACCAGAATAGAATAACTTGAGAAGAGAACAAGAATCTTACGTTCCCTTCCACAAACAATTCCCTTATATATAACTAAAGCAATTCTAGACTCAACTTCGACCAGTTTGGCTTAGTAATCCTACAGTCAGTCAGGCTCTGATACCAACGCTGTCGGGACCCCGATCCTAAGCCATAGGAATCCAGCCTGTAACACATCGCATCCCTTTGTGGTCTCACGCACGGTTAACTCCACGGCTGCAGCCTTACCTTAGCCGGGACCGTTCGCGTCTTTTGACTCACGTATGCGATAGTGTCGCTAGCAATCCAATGTCAAAGAACCCGGATCGACATGTCTAGTCATAAACCAAAGTGGCAGTACCGCACAAGGACAGGCATACATGACCCAACAAAGCAGGTGTCGGTCATCAGCGAATGTAGACGAGTCGTAGCATGCTACAAGGACTCCATTACATCGCGTGACATTTCCCCAAAGGGGACAGACACAACAGCTAAGAAGGACACATGCCGGTCAACCAATGTGTCCGGAGCAGTAGCGAACTACCAAGGCTCATTGGATCACAAAGGGGCATTTCGTTGTAAGGAGTGCTACTAAAGTTCACGACTAAGTAATCGAACCCCATACATATCAAGTATGACACACGTACGCATGGCATACCGATATGTATAGATACATCTATGGCATCACAACATAACCATAAACATACAAGCTTTATTTAAAAGGCTCGGAAGAGCCACACATATAATATTACACATTAAGGGTCTCACGACCCATAATAGCAGTCATTCAGTTACAAGCCAGCGAAAGAGTTTAAACTGTCTGAGTACAGACAGGGCAACTAGAAGGCACATGGCCTGACTATACTACAGATCCAACGTAGGGCCAGATCGTAGCTGGGACACCAGCTACTCGTCGTCGTCGATGTCTACGAAGAACCCTCCATTAGGGTCATTAGCAACCTCTGCAACAGGTATTAATCAAACATGAGTACGAAGGTACTCAGCAAGACTTTTAGGACAACTAACTACTCATGCAAGGTATCAAAAGGTATTGTGGGGTTTCATGCGGAAAGCCAGCATTTGACTCGTGGCTAGACAATTTGCATTTTTAAATAATTTTGACAACTTGATTTCTCGCACACGAGTCCACTAACACCACAACAATACTCTATCGTGGAATCATTCCGTCTCCATACGGAAATGCCGTCCACGACACTCACGCTTATCTTGGCAATTTTATGAGTAGCCATTGAAGTTATCTATGAACAACATATGTCTCCAAGTAGTCCATATCCGCGGACGCGGCTATTCGAATAGATCATAACCCTGTAGGGGTGTACTTCGTCACACACGCTCTTGCCACTTATCGCCATGTGCACGTCATGCACCTCGGCAACCTTCAAGCGGAAGCCCAGTGAGGGAGTCGGCCACGACCGTTAACCACACTAGTAACTAGTCCAGGTTTATCGCCTATCTGAGATTAACCCGTACGGAAGTCCGGCCGAGGTTTCCGCCACAGCCTCAAACGATGTGCGCAGGGTTCCCAAGCCCACCATCCGGGTGCCACTTGGTACACCGTGCCACTGCCTACCGCATCACGGCCCACCTCTCAGGTCAGCACCATGCACGGCCTCCAGCATTACTATAAACACCAGAAACTACTTGCAACTCCTGGACCGAGTACTACGCGATTAATAGGCCGAGCGGGGTCATATTTCAGGGCCCAGCATGTGGTAATATCTAGTCTTGGATTACATACACGGAACTCAGTTCCTAAGGACGGTTCCAATGAAACAACCCGCCATGTACTCCTACACAGCCTTTCACCGGTACCTTTACCAAATCAAGTTCAACACACAACCTTTGCTCACCGAACACATTCTCACAATTCTGTTCATCTCCCAGATGACAGACCATACACAACTCTAAGCATAGCATGCATAGCAGGATAAGGCACATCATAGCTCAAGCAACTATCAGGTATGCTAGGTTGCAAGGTTCGGCTATTTACTGTGACAAGGTTAGGTCATGCAAAGGAAGTGGGTTCAACTAATGTGGCAAAAGCAGTTAAAGCATTTGATCCTAATGCAATGAATAAGTGCAGGAGCAAGAACATGGGAATTATCGGGATGATCAAAAGGGTTGCTTGCCTTGTTTCTCAGAGGAGGAACGATATCCGTCAGACGGATACTCGATGGAATCCGGGGGTGCGGAGCCTACCGAAAACAATGGTAACATTCAATAACAATCATATGCAATCAAAATGATGCATGAGCATGGCATGAGAATGCAAAGTGATAAGTTATTATTTTCAACATGTATTAGGTTTAGAGTTGATTTGAATCACATTCGAATAGCAATTCAACGGGGTATTCTCGGATACCGGTTTAATTGATTCGACCTGATGCTCAGATCAACTTGATTTTAGCATGCATGAAAAGTCATGTTAATGTACTGATTTGTAATTAGGACAGTGTGTGATCATGGCAACCATATTGTAATTTGAATATTTTCCAAATTCCATTTATAAAGTGATTATAAGAATTGAATTATTTCTTATTATACATGTTAGGGTTCTGTAACTTTTTCAAACATGGTTGAAAATAGCGTAATCAGAATCCTTGAATTTTTCTGATACTTTTTCATATATAAATTATTTTCATTGGAGTTACAGATTAATTTCTATGATTTTTACAAGTTTTAGCAATTTCCTGGAATTATTTCTATACTGATAATTCTCTTTATTGCATCAGACTGACGTCAGTAGGTCAGCCGACCTGTTCAGGTCAAACCTGACAGGGGGGCCCACTGGTCAGCCTCTCTGGGACTAATCCCGCGCTGACCAGCCCCTAAACTGAGTTGACTTGGCCTTGGGCCCACTGTCAGTGAGAGATTAAGCTCCTAATCTGCTGGATTAGCTTTGCCACGTCGACCCCCACCGGAGCATGGCCGGCGGCGACCACGGGCGCGGCGGAGGGCTCGCCGGAGGAAGCTAGACTGCGCATCGGCCATCGGTTTTGGGCGCAGAAAGCAGCTACGGGTAGCTGGTGCAACACCGCATCTAGCGGGGGCATCAGGGAGAAGCTAGGGTCGCCGGGAGGGGCGCCGGTGACGAGCCGAAGCGGCGGCCGAAGCTCGGCCTTCTAAGAGAGATGGCTCTAGGGCACGGGGAGGGCAGCTGGAGGGCTCATCACACTCCTGGAGGCTCCAGGAGCTCGAACCCTAGCTCGAGCGCGTGGATCAGACACCATAGCAACGACGACGACATGACCGACGGCGAGGAGCTCTCGGCCTTGGTGGGGAACGGGGCTACGATGCACGGAAGAGCGTGGGGCGAGAGGGGAAATGAAGACGAGCTCACGGCGGTTCCGATGGTGCTGCTGAGGGGCTCGGGGGTGCGCCGGAGGGAGCGAATCGACGGGAGAGGTCCGGCGGCTGGAGGTGGAAGACGATGGCGTTGGGGCGATGCAGAGCTCGGGGAGACTTCGGCTTCTGCAGGGAGGACCGGCTCAATGAGGCGGAGCTAACGGCATGCTCAGCAAGAGGAGGCTAAGGCTAGGGGCACGGGCAGCTCGAGCTTTGCTCGGCTCCAATGGCGGCAGCAAGAAGGAGGAAGAGATCCGGGAGGAGGGAGAGAGCCGACGCTAGGAATGGATAGGTGAGGCCTCGGGGAGCTTATCCCTGGCCTTGCCAGCGCGAGGCGGCGGCCAGGCAGGCGCACAGGTGCGTGGCCGCGTCGGAGGAGGCGGCGGCCACCTCCTGCTCCTACTGGCGCGAGGGAGACGACAGGAGCTGGGATGGGCCGGGCCAGGCTAGGCGACAGGTGAGCTCTTTTCCATTTCCTTTTGTTTTATTTCTGTTTTAATTTCTGACATTGATTTGCTATTTATTTCAGCTCCAAAAGGGTGGTAAAAATTATTTTAAACACACCTGAATATTTGTTATAATATTCCCAACCATTTCCAAAGTTTTCAACATTTTTGAAAATTTATAGCTTCTGATTTCAAATTTAAAGTTTGAAACCAGTGGCTTTTGCATTAATTTAAAATGCTTAAAGTGTCAAGAAAATAGTTTTCTCCAATGCTCATTTACTTTCATGATTTATCAGAAAGTTTGAACATTTCTTGAGGCCATTTTGGGTTCATTGATTTTAACTAGTTTGAGATTTTCTTTATTTAAAGTAGTGACTAGGGTTTTGAGTTTTTCTTTTGCCACTTTCTTGTTCTTGTTGAAACTTCTTAGATGCAAATGCAAAGAAGACATGAGCACAAGGCTAACTTGCTTAAGGGTTAGGGATGTGACAAAAAGCCTAAGCTTGGGGATGCCCCGGGAAGGCATCCCCTCTTTCGTCTTCAATCTATTGGTAACGTTACTTGGGGCTATATTTTTATTCACCACATGTTATGTGTTTTGCTTGGAGCGTCTTGTATTGTAGGAGTCTTTTATTTTTGTTGTGTCACAATCTTCCTTGCTGCACACCTAGAGAGAGAGACATGCACTCACCGTGATTTTGTGGAGCTTCACTTATATCCTTTGGTTAGACAATTCAGCTCACATGTGTTTCACTTATATCTTTTGAGCTAGTTGATTTTGCTCTGTGTGTTACACTTCTATATTTTAGAGCCCGGAAGCGTGTGGTGTGGTAGTTGGGTTATGCTATGTAAGTACTCTCAAAAGGCGTAGTTATCCAAAGGGATATGAAAACTTCCACCTTCATGTGCATTGAGTAGTTAGAGAAGTTTGTTTCATCTCAATTAGTTTTGAGTTGTGGTTGTGGTAATATTGAAGTTATATTTGTAAGGTGTTGTGGATCTAGAAATACTTGTGTTGAAGTTAGTGATTCCCGTAGCATGAACGTATGGTGAACCGCTATGTGATGAAGTCTGAGCATGATTAGTCTATTGATTGTCATCCTTTGTGTGGCGGTCGGGATCGCGTGATGGTTTATACCTACCAACCCTTCCCCTAGGAGTATGCGTTGAATGCTTTGTTCCGATTACTACTAAAACTTTGGCAACAAGTATATGAGTTCTTCGTGACTAATGTTGAGTCCATGGTTTAGATGCATTTTCACCTTCCATCATCACTATCTTCTTTAGTGTCGTGCAACTTTCGCCGGTGCATAAAACCCACCATATAGCCTCCCTCAAAACAGCCACCATACCTACCTACTATGGCTTTTTCAAAGCCATTCCGAGATATATTGCCTAGCAACTACCACCATGACATGTGCCACCACTTCTACATTGCCATTGCATGATCATAAGATAGCTAGCATGATGTTTCCATTGATGTCTATGCCATGCTAGATCATTGTCACGGTACACTACCGAAGGCATTCCATATAGAGTCATCATTGCTCTAAGTTTTGAGTTGTAAGTGTGATGATCATCATTGATGGAGAATTGTCCCATGTGAGGAAATAAAAGAGGCCAGTGAAGCCCATTTACAAAAAGAGGCCAAAGATGCCCACAAAAAAAGAGAGGCCAAAGAGCCCACAAAAAATGAGAGAAAAAGAGAGAAGGGACAGTGCTACTATCTCCTTTCCACTCTTGTGCTTATTAAGCACCATGATCTTCATGATTGAGAGTCTCTCGTTTTTTCACCACCATATAGCTAGTGGGAAATTTTCATTATATAACTTGGCTTGTATATTCCAATGATAGGCTTCCTAAAAATTGCCTTAGGTCTTCGTGAGCAAGCAAGTTGGATGCACACCCACTAGTTTTCTTTAAGAGCTTTCACATACTCTTAGCTCTAGTGCATCATTTGTATGGCAATCCCTACTCATTCACATTGATATCTATTGATGAGCATCCCCATAGCTCATTGATATGCCTAGTCAATGTGACCATCTTCTCCTTGTTTGCCTTGCAACCTCCACCACACTCCATTCCACTTATAGTGCTAAAACCATGGCTCACACTCATGTATTGCGTGAGAGTTGAAAAACTTTGAGAAAGTAAAATGTGAAAACAATTACTTGGCCAATACCGAGGTTGTGCATGATTTAAATTCGTTGTGCAAGGATGATAGAGCATAGCCAGACTATATGATTTTGTAGGGATAACTTTCTTTTGGCCTTGTTATTTTGAAAGTTCATGATTACCTTGCTAGTTTGCTTGAAGTATTATTGTCTCCACGTCAATAGGAAACTATTGTTTTGAATCTAACGGATCTGAACATTCACGTCACATAAGAGGAGTTACAAAGGACATCTATGCTAGGTAGCATGAAAGCATCAAAAATTCATTCTTTATCACTTCCCTACTCGAGGACGAGTAGGAGTTAAGCTTGGGGATGCTTGATACGTCTCAAACATATCAATAATTTTTGATGGTTTCATCCTGTTATGTTGTCAACTTTGGATGTTTTATATACCTTTCATATCTTTTTTGGGACTAACTTATTAATTCAGTGCCAAGTGCCAATTCCTGTTTTTTCTGTGTTTTTGACTCTTTTCAGATCTGATTTTGGAACGGAGTCCAAATGGAATAAAATCCCCGAAATAAAATTTTCCAGAATAGAAGGAGATCGGGGGACTTGAGGGCCAAGGAAGGAGGCCCACAGGGAGCCCACAAGCCCTGACGCCGCGGCCAGGGGGGGCCCGCGGCGACCAGGCTTGTGGCCTCCCTGACACTCCCCTGTCCTAGCTCTTTCGCCTATATATTCCCTAAAATCCCAGAAAAAATCAGGGCATCCACGAAAACACTTTTCCGCCGTCGCAAGGTTCCTTTTTCGCGAGATCTCATCTGGAGACCCTTCCCGGTGCCCTGCCGGAGGGAACTTTGGAGCTGGAGGGCTTCTACATCAACATCATCGCCTCTCCAATGACTCGTGAGTAGTCCACTTCAGACCTAAGGGTCCGTAGTTAGTAGCTAGATGGCTTCTTCTCTCTCTTGGATCTTCAATACAAAGGTCTCCATGATCTTCATGGAGATCTATCCGATGTAATCCTCTTTGGCGGTGTGTTTGTTGAGATCCGTTGAATTGTGGATTTGTGATCAGATTATCTATGAATAATATTTGAGTCTTTGCTTATTTCTTATATGCATGATTTGATATCCTTGTAAGTCTCTCCGAGTCTTGGGTTTTGTTTGGCCAACTAGATCTATGATTCTTGCAATGGGAGAAGTGCTTGGTTTTGGGTTCATACCGTGCGGTGACCTTTCCCAGTGACAGAAGGGGCAGCAAGGCACGCATCATGTTGTTGCCATCAAGGGTAACAAGATGGGCTTTCATCATAGATTTGAGATTGTCCATCTACATCATGTCATCTTGCTTAAGGCGTTACTCTGTTCTGATGAACTCAATACACTAGATGCATGCTGGATAGCGGTCGACGTGTGGAGTAATAGTAGTAGATGCAGAAAGTATCGGTCTACTTGTTTTGGACGTGATGCCTATAGATATGATCATTGCCATAGATAACGTCATGACTTTGCACGGTTCTATCAATTGCTCGAAAGTAATTCGTTCACCCACCGTCTACTTGCTTTCATGAGAGAAGCCACTAGTGAACACTACGCCCCCCAGGTGTATTGACAACTACCATCTCCACTTTTACTTTTACTTTGATTTGTTTACTTTTTGCTTTCAGTTCTCTCTTTCCAAACAATCTATAAGGGATTGACAACCCCTTCATAGCGTTGGGTGCATGCTCTTTGTGTTTGTGCAGGTACTTGTGACTTGACGCGATCCTCCTACTGGATTCATACCTTGGTTCTCAAACTGAGGGAAATACTTACCGCCGCTGTGCTCCATCACCCTTTCCTCTTCAAGGGAACATCAACGCAAGGCTCCAAGGCCGCGGGGGAATCCTTTGCATATTTTCCAAGGAAGTCTCTATAGGCGTAGCCCGTAGCAGAAGGGTTTCTGGCGCCGTTGCCAGGGAAGGTCTTTTGTTGCCGGGATCACATCATTAGGAGAATGATATGATAGAGAAGACCCAAACTACGAATGTAGCATGTGATCGTGTGGTTTTATTGCTATTGTTTTTCTGCATGTCAAGTATATGTTCCTATGACCATGAGATCATTTAACTCATTGACAACGGAAGAATACCTTATGTGTATCAAACGTTGCAACGTAACTGGGTGACTATAAAGGTGTTCTACAGGTATCTCCGAAGGTGTCTGTTGAGTTAGCATGGATCAAGACTGGGATTTTTCACTCCGTATGACAGAGAGGTATCTCGGGGCCCACTCGGTAATACAACATCACAACAAGCCTTGCAAGCAATGTGACTAAAGAGTTAGCCATGGGATTTTGTATTATGGAATGAGTAAAGAGACTTGCCGGTAACGAGATTGAACAAGGTATAGGGATACTGATGATCGTATCTTGGGCAAGTAACTTACCGAAGGACAAAGGGAATAATATACTTGATTAATTGAATCCTTGACATAGAGGTTCCACCGATAAAGATCTTCGTCGAATATGTAGGAGCCAATATGGACATCCAGGTCGTGCTATTGGTAATTGACCGGAGAGTGTCTTGGTCATTTCTAAATAGTTCTCGAACCCACAGGGTCTGCACACTTAAGGTTCGGTGACGTTTCGGTATAGTTGAGTTATGTATGTTGGTGACCGAATATTGTTTGGAGTCTAGGATGAGATCTAAGACATCATGAGGAGTTCCAGAATGGTCCGGAGATGAAGATTGATATATAGGAAAGGTGTATTTGGCTTCCGGAAAGATTTCAGGCATTACTAGTAAAGTACCGGGAGTGACGAATGGGTTCTAGGATTTTCACCGAGAGGGGCCACCCATCTGAAGGGGGACCAAGTAGGCCTAATGGTGGCGCACCAGCCCCTGGTGGGCTGGGCGGCCAACCCAATAGGCTTATTCGGCCAAAATACAAAAGGGGAAGGGGTAATCCCACTAGGGAGGGGAGTCGTCCTCCACCAAACCGAATTGGAGGAGGACTCCTCCCCCTTGTGCCGCCGGCCAACCCTTGGGCTTTTTCCCTAGGGTGCCACCCCTCCCTCCCTCCAATATATAGTGGAGGGGATATGGCCTAGCTGAGCACACAAGCCATGATAGGCCCTCTCCCTCCACTAGTTCGTCATATCCCGTAGGTTGATTTGGTGGTGCACGACGTAGCCCTCCCGGATCAACTTCTCCAATACAGCCGCCACACCGTCGTGCTGTCAGAGAACTCAGCTACCTCTTTGCCCCTCTTGCTGGATCAAGAAGGCGGAGATCATTATTGAGCTGCACGTGTGCAGAACACAGAGGTGTCGTCCGTTCGACACTAGATCATGATTGGATCACGAGACGGCTTGCGATTTGGATCGCGAATACGTTCGACTACATCAACCGCATTTCTTAACGCTTCCCGCATAGCGATCTACAAGGGTGTGTGCATCCGATCTCTCCTCTTGTAGATGATCATCATCATGGATAGATCTTATGTGTGCCTAGGAAATTTTTTGTTTCCCATGCAATGTTCCCCAACACAACCTTGCCAGAATCCATGCTTATAGCCGCGTCTGTGTTGATCTTGACCACCCGTGCACCAGGAGATTCCCAGCCATGTCCTGAAAGAATAGAAGCATGGGACTGGGGTATGTCTAGTACTGCCAGATCCTCCCATATACGCTTGACAGAAGTAAGAGTGTCGAGCTGCTCGTCATCATGAGTAACCCTATTTCTTGAATGCCAAATAGACCACATGACCGAGATCATCTGAGCCCTCTAGACATCAGAAAACTTCCCATCGCATAGAATATCCCGAGTCCATGTATCTGGGTGCAAGTGAGGCCTTCGTATGCCAAATAGCGCATGTGCTTGTTCCCAGAACAAAGTGGCATGAGAGCAATGCACTAGGGCGTGCATCAGATCCTCATCCATCGCAAAGCATACATTGCATCTACTGATGACTTCGATATGACGACATCGAAGAGTGCAATCATCTGGAAGGATACCACGAACAACTCTCCACTAGAATACATGCACCTTCGGTAAAACCTTGAGCTTCCAGAACAACTTCCACATCTGTTCGTGAGTCTGTGAGGTGTTGGTAACCGTTCCTTCCTCTAGATCAATATGCTATTTCCGAGTCACGAGAGCATGGTATGCATATTTGATAGAATAGATGCCACTCCTTTCATAGGCCCAGGCAAGGAAATCATCACCACCGCCAGAGTGTAGTGGGATATTCAAAATGGCTTCAGCTTCCGGCAAGATGAAAAAATGACGAATGACCTCTTGCCTCCATGTCCACTTTTAAGAATCAATGAGATGATCAACTGTACTGAGTGTAGTGCCCCCCTAGTATGACCGAGGGTAACAAGGTGGGTAGACCAGGGGGACTCTTCATGATCCTCCCACATAGAAATAGTACTGCCATCACCCACCCTTTTAGTCAATCCTACTGTGAGTGCTTCCCTGCCCGCGACAATGGCTCGCCAGATCGCCGATGCTGACCGCGGAACAGGAGCTTGCATGAACTCATAGTCGGGAAGGAGAGCCCCTTCATGACCCTTGCACACAACGAGTTTGGGATAGTAAGAAACCTCCAGCCGTGCTTGCCTAAAAGCGCCAAATTGAACAATTCAAGGTCACGAAAACCCATGCCACCACGGCCGTTAGACAATGCAAGCTTGCCCGACGCTATCCAATGCAACGATCTGCGATCAAGGGAACCGCTCCACCAAAATTTTGCCATGCTGGCAGTGAGGATTTTATAAACCTTTTTTGTTAACCTAAATTAGGTCATGCTAAAGTTTAGGTTTGCTTAAATAACCGACTTAATCAGTGTCTCTCTCCCTACGCATGCCAGAAGTCTTTCAGCCCAACCACACATCTTCCTCCTGGATTTCTCTCCAATATGATCAAATGTATCACTAGTAATCCGTCCCACCGTGGTTGGCCAACCAAGGTATTTATCACTGAACGCCTCGACCTAGATAACGAGGACAAGTTTTAGAGATTGTCTTCGATCGGTAGGAGTATTGGGCGAGAAAAAACTGCACTCTTATCTCTGTTCACAGACTGATCGGAACACATCGCATATATGAATAAGATTTCATCCGACTTGTCAACACTCTTCTGTGTTGCACTAATAAAGATAAGACAATCATCAGTAAATAATAAATGACCCACACACGGTGCTCGGAAGGATACTCTTATACCTCTGTCAATATTGGGATAATAACTGAGTAGAGAAGTAAGCCCTTCAGCACACAACATAAAGAGGAAGGGTGACATGGGATCTCCTTGCCGCAATCCGCATGAAGGTATTAAAGTTGGTAGGAGCTCCCCATTCACTCTCATCGTGAACCTGACCGAGGACACACAACGCATCACCAGGTTCACAAACTGACCGCAAAAACCGAGTTTCAACATGATTGCATCCAAATTGTGCCATTCAACACAGTCATAAGCTTTCATCATATCCAACTTCACATCACATGTATAATTCTTCCCTTTTTCCACCTCCTCATAGTATGACCACTTACAAAAGAAACTACCACATTATAGATAATCTAGTGGCCAAGGACAAATGCACTTTGTTCCTCTCCCACCACTGCATCCATGATCTCCTTCAATCGATTAGTGATCATCTTGGCCGCAATCTTATGGAACACTGGACATAGAGAGATGGGCCGGTATTGACTTATAGATTGTGGACTTCTTACCTTCGAAATAAGAGTGATAGATGTATCATTAAACCCCACCGGTAAGTTACCACCATTCAGAAACCCAAGACTAGCCGACACAAGGTCACCTTTAATCAGGTCCCAATGCCGTTGGACCTGTAGTAAAACCATCAATACCCGAAGCTTTGGAGGGTGACATCTGGAATAAAGCAGTATGAACCTCCTTCGGCACGAAATGTTTATCCAAGAACACATTCATATTGCCGTTAACTCGCTCTGGAATAAACTGAGGCAGCTCGTTCATATCATGAAACCTTCGCGTCATATATAAGTTCTGATAGAACACCTGCACCTATGCCTTGTCTTCATCTTCAGACGCACAAAAAGACCCATCTGAACGAGAAGATTGGCAATTCTATTAATATGCTACCGTTGCGCTCCTTGTGCATGGTAGTATGCCATATTCCGATCCCCTTAACGAAGCCAAGGGACACGAGAGCGCTAACGGATCCATATTTCCTCTTGCCTCAGTGCCTCACTGGAACAACCCGGAACCGACGCTCCAGAAGATTCCCGTTTCATTCCATTGTTGCCTTGTGATTTATTTGTTTGTCGCATTCATCATGGCATCATTCGCATCATCCTCATTGCATCGGCACTTTGTTGCCACCAGTTTTCAAAACTTGCATCCGTTATTAGTTGCCGGTTCTCTCCGTTTTCGTCGTTGGCCATTTTGACCAAGCACACACACGCGCGCCCGCGGCATCATTTAATTATTTATTATAAAAGTGTGTGAAAAATATTCTCGGATTGGGTTGAAAGTGGCGTGCGGTCTTATTATAGTGTAGCTAGACCTCCTGTTAAATTTCGTCGCAATCGGAGTCCGTTTGATACCGAACGGTCGATTGTAGCGGCACCATCACCGGTGTATCGTCGGACATTTTCGAGTGTTCAAAATTTTGTTGCCGGGCCGCAAAATCTCCCTCTCTTCTCAGCCCAACCTATTCTACACAGCCCAACACCACCCATCTAGCCTACCCAATCCTAGGATGCAACCGGAGCCGTCCGATCAAGATTGGAGGGTCCGAAAATGCCCCTAGCCTCCCCTCCTTTACCTATATATAGACGTGTGACCATCCCTAATTTCTAGGGATTCCCTCTTTTTGTCTTAGCGCCGCCACCACCCTCTCCCTCCGGATCTCCTCCCGACCAACCCCTCCTCCTCATTGTGCGACCGCATCCAACCAGAGCTAGCCCGCAGCCACAGCCGAGCTCCCGCTCCACCCAATCGAGAGGCTGAGGCACCCGAGTTCGCCCTCCCCTCCTATCCGTCTGCGGCGAGAACCACCCGACATACTCCTGCCTCCTCGCGCGAGCATGCATCCGAGGAGCTCGATCTCCTCCTCCTCCTTGCAACAGCTAATACGTCCCAAATGTATCTATAATTTCTGCTTGCTCCATGCAAGTTTTGGGTGATATTGCTATGTGTTTTGTACACTTCCATACCTTTTTCAACATATTTGGACTAACCTACTAAATTAGTGCACCCAGTGCTAGTTTCTATCTGTTTATGTATGTGAATTGAAGGTTTATACCCATATTTAAAGTGCTCGAAAAATTCCACAAAAATATATAAAAAATCAGCGTTCCAGAAGACTCCACACGGCCGAAGGAGGGCCAGAGGGGGGTCACTAGGCCCCCAGGATCCCTGGTGGTGCGGCGTGCCCCTGGCTACGCAGGGAGGTTGTCTAGGTGGGTCCCACCCCCTCTCGTGCCGTACCTTGGCTCCTATTTTTACCCCCGTGGAGGAAACCCTGATTCCGGAACCCTTTTCTCCAGAAGAAATTCTGATCTCTGCCGCCATCGCCAACAAGTTTCGGGGGACCAGAAATCCTGTGTCGGTGCCCTGCCTGGATGGGGAAGTGCCCCCAGATTCATCTCCATCGACGTTGCCTCCTCCCTCCATGAAGCGGGAGTAGTTCGTCCTCGGGGCTGAGGTCTTCTACAATAGCTAGGTGGTTAATTCTCTCTCCCATGATGTGATCTTGATTGTGATCATAAGCTATGTTAACCAAGGGTCATCCCATGATGTTTCCCCTTCTTCTATGTATTGGATTGATGTACTCACTTGATCTTATCTAGTAGAATCCCCGAGACCAAGGTGATAGCGGTCTATTGGACATGGATTAGAAGAATATTTTCATGAGTGATTTCCTCTTTTGTGAATTGATTGAAGATTGAGAGTCTCTTGGTGCTTGTCTTTGACTATCCTTGAGATACGTTGTGGTGATTGTGGTACTCTCTTTGGATGGCCGCGGTGACATTGAGAAATCCATAGATGAGAACTATGAACTCTAAGGTGTGCTTTGTAGCCCTACATAATTCTCGTCCTCTCTTGATCACAAAGGAATGACCTCCGACTACGTCTCCATTGCATGTTTTAGTGGAAATATCATGTGATTAGACTATGTTAATGTTGTTGGGAGTTGCCACTAGTGAAAGTATGAAGCCTATGCCTTGTTTCTCACCATTGTTACACTGTTTATGCTCACTTTTGTCACTTGCTACCTTGCTGCCATTTTTTATTTCAGATTTACAATACCTTGTTTTACCATCCATATCACTTGCCTTTTAACATCTCTTTGCCGAACTAGTGCACCTATACAACTGACAATTGTATTAGGTGTGTTGGGGACACAAGAGACTTCTTGTATCTTAATTGCAGGGTTTCTTGAGAGAGACCATCTTCAACCTCTACTTCCCTGAGTTCGATAAACCTTAGGTAATCCACTTGAGGGAAATTGCTGCTGTCCTACAAACCTGTGCGCTTGGAGGCCCAACAAAGTCTACAAGAATAGAAGCGTGCGTAGACATCAGCAGCAACAACATCTGCAGACGCGCCGTCGCGTGCAGGCCAAAGCTGGCAGGTGGCCCCGTGCTTTTCCTCTGCTCTTCCATCTCTGTTTCTTCTCTTCTCTAAACCTCACATCTCTCTCTTTTCTCTCTCACTCAGCAGCAGGTGCATCCGTCGCCATTGTTTGGAGCAGCGCCGCCTCGAGCCTCGCCGTAGATGCCCATCGTCCCAGGACAGAGCTCCCTCACTCCTCTCTCTCTTCCTCCTCCCTGCTCTCGTTTTTCTCTCTCTCAGAGCTCTCCCTCTCTCTGTTTTTTTTGCAGCTACATGAGCCATGGCCGTCGTTGTGGAGCTCCGCCTCCCGCCCGATCTGCTGCCTCACCATCGCATCGGCGAGCACAACGCAGGAGCGCAGCAGGTCCTGGCCACGCCTCCCCCTTCCCCTCTCTTCTCCTCTCTTCATTTCCCTCTGCCTCTCTAACCTCTGTTGTCTCTCTCTTTTCATAAGAGATCAGGAACAAACAAAGCAGGGGCTCCTTTCATGGCCGCCTCGAACCGGAGCTAGCTGCCACAAGGAATGGGTCAGGCACCCCATCCCCGACCTCCGGCCTCGACCCTCATGCCTGGATCCATCAAAACCCCGGCACCTCTCAACTTCTCTTCGCCATGGCCTCCGACCTCTCTGCTTACCCGATGTGAGCCAGCTCCCGAGTAACTCAAATTCAGTTTTGTCGTAGATCTGTTTTTCCATGGTGATGTTATATTCTGTCGTCGCTGATATCCTCCGTAAATAGTACGTTAGCCATGATGGTTAGCACAACAGTGCTACATCCTGGAGATCTTTGGATCAAATCCCCATGGTTGCGTTTTTTTACTTCTGCATTTATTTGTGTTTTCAGAGTATCAAGTAGTGCATCTGTTTTATCTACATCCACGACCATTTCTAATCACTAGCATGTACATGTTACACTGGTTATCATGTTGATCGACATCGCGGAGGTCTTGGGATCAATTCCGAGGGTGCCCAAATTTTGTCATTTATTTTCCTTTTATTTTGCACACACTCATATTTGTTCCCCGACATTTTTACGCTTGTTGTGCACATCTGCGCCTTTATTCTTTTGCACCGACATGAGTTGTTAGAACCGGGACGTGTCAGGGCTATCATTGCATGCATGTTGCATTCATGGCATAACATCATGTGTTGCACATATCTTTTGGACTGTAACTCCGTTGGAGTTGAGCTATATATAAATCGACTAGAATGACGTGTAGCATCACATGAACCTCTTTATTCTGCTGCTTAACAAACATTAAATCATGTTAGTTCAGATCAAGACAGATTTCTTAATTAATGTATGGGGTCATTTCAGAGATGCTATATGTCGTTTCCTACCTCATTTAAAATGACAAGATAGGTACTTTATTTGTGCTTCACCTCTTGCTATGTTTAAAACACCATTTAATAGTGACGTGCACCTAACGGGAGTGAACTAAATAATTTGTATGTGGAGTTTCGTTAATATGTAACTCGTTGCATATTGAGCTTCATTTAATGTGAATTGCTTGATTGTTGTGAATTTCCATGCCATGCCTTGCATAATTGAAACCCATCATGCATCATATGTGTTGTGCATCATATCGTGCATGTGCCATGGTGAATATCGTGTGTTGATTCTTGTTTTTGGTTGGCTTTGTCTCGATAGAGTTCCGCAAGCGTGTCGGAATTTGAGGATCCGTCTGACTAAGTTGGTTCATCTGCTTCACGGATCCATTCTTCTTCCAAGAAGGATCACATGCAAGATGACTATTTCCCTAGATACCATTACTATCAATGGCATACTAGTTGTGTCGTTTCTATCGATATGTCTTGTCGCCTACCACTTAAATGCCAGCCTCTCAACATTGCCATGAAAACCTTTAACCTTTCTACAACCTAGCAAACCACTGTTTGGCTATGTTGCTGCTTGCTCAGCCTTCTGATGGCGTTGCTAGTTGCAGGTGTAGTTGCTTCCATGTGAAAACATGTGTTCTTTGTTGTATCATCCTATAATAGGTACTTAATGTAATGCACCTATATACTTGGTAAAAGGTGGAAGGCTTGGCCTTCTAGGCTGATGTTTTGTTAAACCTTTTCCGCCTTAGTTTTGGATACTGGTGTTATATTCCATAATTTAGCGGTCCTAACACGCTCGGGGTTGTTATGAGGACCCCCTTGATAATCCGTCTTAGTTAAAGCTTGTGTGGCAAGGCCCAACTTTGGTACTACATTTGCCTAATAACTAATAAAAAAGCATAGGGAGCCGTCGGTACCCACAAAGTAATTAATTAACCCCCGAGCCAGTGTTCCTCATGAGTGTTGGTCCAAAAAGGGCAAACTGAATGGCCACCATGGGGCAAATCGAGGTTTGGTTTTACTCGTAGGCTTTCCCATCCGGTCGTGTTCTGAGAACGAGGTACGTGGCTCCTATCGGGTTCGTCAACATGTTGGGTGTCCTTGTTGGACTTGATTTACCTTCTACGAAATATCTTGTGCATAGGGATTCCGGTGATGCTTTGGGCTATCTCAGAGTTGAGGTTTTCCACTAAGGAATCAAGGAGATCACGAGTTTCGTGATCGAGGCTTTCTATGCGGCTTGTGGTAATTTCTGATGGACTAGTTGGAGCAGCCCTGCAAGGTTAGATCTTTCAGAAATCCGTGCCTGCGTTATGTGGCGGACTTGGAAACTTTGTTTAACATCTGGTTCTAGATAAATTGAAGTAAGCTTAATTAAAAATATGCCAAATGTGTGCGTAACCGTGATTGTTTCTTTTGAGAGCTGCTTCCTCGATTGAGGACACGCTGGGGTTATGTCTGACGTAAGTAGGTGTTCACGATCATTCATTTGATCATCATTTGTTCACGTCCGATTATGCGTAGATCACTCCCCCTCTTTATTCTTGTACTCGTAAGTTAGCCACCTCAAATAAATGCTTAGTCGCTTGCTGCAGCCTCACCACTTAACCATCCCTCACCCATGAAGCTTTGCTAGTCATGATACCTTTGAAAATGAGTCTGCTGAGTCCCTATGGCTCATAGATTACAACAACACCAGTTGTAGGTACACGTAAATCGATAATCTGATGTGAGCGCGATGATTGTTCTATTTGGAGTTTCTTCTTCTTCTTCATCATCGATCTAGGATGGGTTCGAGGCCGGCAGCCTGGGATAGCAAGGATGGACGGGTAGTGTTATTGCTAGGAGTTGAGTGATGTATTTTACTCCTTGTATCCATGGACCCAATTGCATGACCAAAAAAGTTCGGGAGTTCTTAGGTGGGAATTCAAGTAGTTACTTATAGGACAATCTTCCAATAGATGCATTATTTGAGGTTGGGGTTCGACATCTAGTGGATTCGTTTGTTCACGGTCATTTTTTAAAGAGGATAGTCTCGATATATGTCATCAGTATGCTTCGACAAGCCTTGTAGTTCTCTATGCCTAGGGAGCATATTCAAGCGTCATTTCAATATGACAATCCAATGTATGATCGAGCCCGTGGGAACCTTACCACGAAAATATCGAACGAAATCTCTGTCATGAATTTGTTCCGGCTTGTTTCATAAGCCTCATCCTTTGTTTTGTTGGAGTACGGTAATTCGAGTTTCTTCTATGTCAAGTGGTGATTTCATATCATTTCTAAGTGAAATTCTCACATTTCTATGAGAGTGCTAATTCTTTTGCTCAATCAAATTGTCTTATCAATTGTTGTCAACCGGAGTCATCATGTCGATTCTTTTCAACTGGAGTGTTCCTCTTCAAGTTATTTCAATCTTGTCCAAATATTTTCAAGATCAATCTCTCATTTCTTTCCGGATTTTATCTCATCTGTCCCAAGTTGTCTTGTTTTTCCCGCCCTCCCGCCCTTTTTCTTCGATGATTCAATTATCATCCAAGTTCATTTCATTTGATTGTTGCTTCCGCTATCTTCTCTTCCATGTCGTAGCTGGTGATTCATTGTGAAAATTATTTGGAGTTTCAAGTTCATCGTTCCTAATTCTTGTTTTCTTCTCCGATGGATTCAATTCAAGCTTTCAATGTTCATCTTATCCTTTTCATTCGCTAGTGCTTTCTCGTGTTGGAAATTCTCCTTCTATCCTCTCTATTCGACCCGGAGTGTTGGAAATATCTTAGAGTTTCTTGTTTTCAATCCTTTCAATTATTTTAAGGTTCTCACCTCATCAAGTTTTCATTTGTACCGGTGCAATATCTCTCTCTCTTAGCAATTGTTTTAATGGTGGTTTCTTTTGAGTGGGCCTATCACCCACATGTTCTTTCCCAGGATCTTTCCTGGCTCTTCTAATCTTTTCCAGAGATCTCTAATTCTTTTCAAATATGTTATAAGTATGGATTCCATTAGACATATTCCTTCTTCAAGATCTATTCAATTATTTTCATAATTGGTTCAACTTTTCCTTATTCATTGTTCCGGAGTGTCTCAGTAATTCATGGTGTTGTTTCTTGTCATCATTCTCAGCTTGGAAGACCGAAGGATTGTTTCTCTTAAATCTTGGTCCATGCTTTTGAAGATTGTCATCTAAGTTTCATGTTATCATCTCAATTGTCTTAATCATGAGAATTCTTTTCATATCTATCCAATGCGTTTCAGAGTTGTTTTAATTCCTTGATCCTCCGAAGGCCATCATTTCAGAAGATATCTTCATTCTTAGCTTTTATGTTTCGTTCTCAAATTCTTCTCAATTGTTGTCTCTTCGTTCGACTCTCAATTATTCTGGTGCCTCATCCAAGTTTTCCGTTAGGCGGCTCAAGATCTCTTCATTCTCATGTATTCCATTCATTTTTTCTCATGTATTCCATCCATTTCTAATATCCCCATATGTTCTAAATTCTTCGGGTTGATCATGATCTCTTCGTTCTCATGTATCATTGTGGGGACCCCGACTTACAAGTCGAGATTGCCGAATGAACGCGCTCAGTGATCCCACGGATCAATACTCACAAACACACAAATACTGAATATTAAGAGTCTTTCATCCAACATACCGAAGTAGTACATAAAATGACCATCAAGGTCAAGTTCACATAGGTAGGGCCTATAAGGCCAAATCACACCGATACATCTAATAGCAGAAATCTTGGGGCTAAGCAGGTGCCCATGCCATCAGCCTACACCAACATGCATTCTGACTGGGAAGCGTCCTAGTTCGCAAGTCCGTCTCCGATGACGAATTCTTCTCCAAACTCCGGTCCTTCCATGTCTGGTCAATAACATAACCAGTGGCAAGCCAGTGAGTACTTTGAATCTACTCGCAAACAATCCATGATATGGATAATGCAGTTGGTATGATAACAAGTAATATGTAGTATTGGTGGGTAGCAACTTGATTGTAAATAAACATGATCGTAGATGGATGTGCAACATAAGCTAGATGGTATTTAGAACAACAAGTTACAGATATCAACATGTGTGTCGTGGGCGGAACACTTCGGGTTCACCCAATATGCCAAGTCACCAAACTTGGTCATATCAACTCTTACTCAGATAACTCCTTGAAAATACACACACACACACACACACACACACTTGGTTTATGCGGAAACGACTTGAAGTAGTTTAAGCAGCACCACCCAACTGTCCTTGACCGTGGACACGACTATTCAAATTGTTTAACACTCTGCAAGGGTTGTACGCTGTACGCACGAGATCCGGGAATCTTCCATGTCATCCATGACTCCCGGTATATAACATACCTGAGGTAAGTAACCGATCATTGTCTTTCCCCTGACGATACTAGACAAAGAGTTCCACTCGATTGGTACCCAGCCCACATGATGTACGTCTTACGAGCACCGACTCTGGACAGTATCATCCACGCGGGGACCAACGCTGTGCCCGGAACACGTAAAAATGGCATAGTCGACCTACTTGGTACGACCCCGTCATGAGAGTGACCACATATCACTCCCGCCACTAGTAATGTGGCTCTTTGCTAGCACCGACCAAAGTAATCAACAAATCCCTATCCCATAAAGGGGTAAGATGGTCGCACACGTAAGGTTGGGACGTTCGACAGATCATAAGTCTAATCCTGTTTTCGAAACCACTCACACCAAATATACCCGGTGCACCACTTCTTCACAAGTGGCCACCTAACTCATCATTGCACTCGGGCATTAGTGGCACCCGACGGGGTTTTCGTAAACCTTTGACATTTACCATCATCATGCTCATGCTTCTGCTATGCTTAGCTCTACTTTTCAACATAATATTAGCGTGACCCTCATAGGTCGTAGGATCATGCTCAAATGCAAGTGCTCCGGAGGAGTCATCGGTAACATCATACCGATGATTTATCAAATACTCATGATCATATGCAATGGGAATAATTGCTGTACTAGCATGCAAATAATATTTTGCTCAAACATGGTCAAAGGGGTGCTTGCCTTGATCAGCTAAGTATCCGGGGTCTTCGGGGTCCTCGAGTCCAACTCCTTCATCAAACGTGGCTCCTTCGTCAAACGTGGAATCTATCATCATAGTAAATAATAAAATAATAAGTAGCTCGCTCAAAAACAGAACACAAACTCACTTTTAAAATATTCTATTTTGATAATTCTATATTATAGTTTAAAAAATATTTATCTCTGGTTTTGGTGAAAAGATTATTTTTAAAATCAATTTAACAGAAGCTAAAGTATTCAAAATAAGCCCTTTTAATCATAGCTCTACAGGAAAGTTGTCATAGAAATTTGCCTAACAGCTCTATTAAATCCTACTCATTTGTACAAGAATTGTAGTGGAAAAATAACTAATTTAGTTGAATAACAAATTCTACAAAAATCTTTTAAAACAGAATTAAAACAAAAATGAAAAAGGGCTCAGCCCTGGCCAGGCTCGGCCTGTGGCTGGGCCAGCCCAGCTGGCCAGCCAGCCAGCCAGCTTAGGCGCGCGGGCCCCTGCAGTAAGCGGCTGAGAAAGGAGAGAGGGAGAGAGATGAGCCACCGACAGGTGGGGCACACCTGTCGGGGTCGTCTTCCACCCCTGGACAGAGGGGAGGGAAGGCACGCCGGCAGCGATACCGATGCCCTCATGCCCCAACAATGGCAGAAATGGAACCAGCACGTCGCCTCCTACTTGCTCGTGGTTGAAAGGTCAATGGGGATGCTCTGGTTCACCGATGACGAGGTGGCAGTGGCGGAGCCGATTTGGGAGGTGGATGAAGTGGGTGCTACTGGGTGGGATTAGCTCGAGGAAGAGGTGGGGAAGCTCCCCGAGCTCACTACGGTCATGGGGGAGGTGAGAGGAGCGCGAGCCCTGGCCTGTAGCTCGAGATCGACGGAGCTCCGAAGCAGTGGGGCCTGGGTCGATCTCGAGCAATGGAGCTCACTGTGCTCGAATGGGGTGGTTAGGGGCTCAAGTTAGGCTCTAGAGGAGTGGAGTGAGGGTGCAGGAGCAAGGGGGAATGCCTATTTATAGGACCTCGACGGTGCACCAAGCGGGAAGCGCCAGTGGTTTCACCATGGCTCGCAGGAGAGGGAGAGAGAGCTCGGGGTCGAAACCACGGTATTTGCGGACGCGGTTTAGGACCCCTGTGACTCACTGAGAGGGAGAGAGAGAGTGAGGAGTGCACGTGCATGCGTCGCCGCGTTCTTCTGGCCGAATCTGGCACGCGCGGGCATGCTTCTCTCCGGCCAATAGAGTGGGGGAGGAGGGGCCGTGAGGGTGCCCTGATGCAGGAAGGTTATCGGGGATGTGGAGAGGCATCGAGGGGAGGCTTCAACCAGACGGGGTTGGCCACCTTTGCCTCTGGTGCGCCCTCTGGCGCACCCAGAGCATAGTTTTGGCATGCCATGGCATGCTGTCACGCTCTTGGGTGCCTTGGCTGTGTCTGGTGTGTCCTGGGGTGGGGTTAGATGATCCCTAGCCGTTTGCGAGCCGAGAGAATCACCGTGGGTCAAAGGGAGTGATTAAAGAGATGATGACACGCTTGAGCCAGGAACTAAAATGGAGATTTTGGCTCTTCTGCTTGGAACCAGAGAGGGGCCACTCGTCTGCAGTTGAGGAGTGGTGCTGGTTGCTTGGTCTATGAGTTTGAAGTAAAGTGCATGGGTGTAGAGTGAGGTAAGTGTTGTTTTACTAAGCTGGCAGAAGGTGTTCGACAGGTGTTTGGGGTATCTACACTTCACCACTGGTGATGAAA
Source organism: Hordeum vulgare subsp. vulgare (assembly GCF_904849725.1). Classification (NCBI taxonomy): domain Eukaryota; kingdom Viridiplantae; phylum Streptophyta; class Magnoliopsida; order Poales; family Poaceae; genus Hordeum; species Hordeum vulgare. The sequence goes on from NC_058523.1 coordinate 309,732,677, forward strand.
GTTAAGAGGATTAAGTTTGATGCAAAAATAGGATGCTCCACCAAATTTGAGCTTCATTGGACAAGTTTGGCAATGCAAACTTGAAATCATCCCCAAATGGGCAGATGTGTCCCTTCCAAAGGGAATATGGGTAAATTAATCCCTACAAATCCCATTTTTGGCAGAGGCTCCTTATTTGGGGGTGTTGAGCAGTCTTGCAAATTTCAAGCCATTTGAACAAACTTTGCTATGTAGAGTTGCTCCAACTTGATTCTGGACAAAGAGGGTTTTAGGATTATTTGGTGAACCAAACCACCTTGAAATGAGGTGAAACTTGGCATGGCCACCAGATATAGCTTGGGAGAATGCTGGAATTTTATGGGAATTAATTGGAAATAATTTCAAAAGGTTAAGATAGAAAGTATAGGCTTTCAGGATTTGCTCAAATATTTTGAACATAAATAGGGGTTTAAAATCTTATGTGTGGAAAATATATGTCCTGTGAGTATCTCCAAATTTTCTCAGATTTTTCTAAGGTAGAAAAGTAATTTTTCATACAGAAATATCATTTCTGGCCTCAGAAATGGACATGCAAATAAAATAGGAACATATTTTATAAAATAATTATTTTATGATGTTGGAGAGTAAAAATAGTTCTAAAACTAGATTACCATCTTTGGGTAAAGGCACTCCCTTGACATGAGAGACTTGTAGTGCAAACCCAAAGCAAGGTTTTGAAATAGTCAAAATGAGAAAAGGAATCTTTTGAAAATAACATGCTATAAAAATATGGTTTTTGGATCCACTCATTCAAGTATACATACAAAAAATGACAATCATGGCACTCATATCATTTGTTTATAAAGTATTAATAAATTCAGATTTTGAAAACTACAGTTGAAGTGAAGTAAAAACAGGGTGTGACAGACCTATCCCCCTTACAAGAATCTCGTTCCCGAGATTCCTAAGCTAGGTGCTAAAAAGTTGCGGAAATTCAGATCGCAGATAGTCTTCACGCTCCGAGGTTGCTCCGGCTTCGGTGTGGTTGCTCCACTGAACCTTGAAGTACTTGATGGTGCGGCTTCTGGTGCAATGCTTTGCTTTGTCCAGGATGCGGATCGTCCTCTCACGATAAGTGAGATCTGGTTGGAGGTCAATGGCTTGATGGTCAATGTTCTTACAAAGATCTGGACGGTTCGGTGCTTGCGGACACTTCCGAAGTTGTGACACGTGGAAGACATTGTGCACACCCGAAAGTTCCGGAGCTAGCTCCAACCGGTAAGCGACTTCTCCATGCCTTGCCATGATCTTAAAGTGTCCAGTGAACCTTGGAGCAAGTTTCCCTTTAACATGGAAACACTTGGTTCCCTTGAGAGGTGTGACGCGGAGGTACACCTGGTCTCCGGGATTGAACTCCACTTCTCTGCGGTGAGAATCCACATAGCTCTTCTATCGCGACTTGGTTGCCTTCAAGTTTTCCCGGACAAGTTGCACTTTCACTTCTGCTTCACGAAGAACTTCCGGCCCGAAAATCAACCATTCACCAGTTTCTGACCAGCTGAGCAGGCTGCGGCACTTCCGTCCATATAGCACTTCAAATGGGGCCATCTGGAGACTGGACTAGTAGCTGTTGTTGTATGAGAACTCAGCAAACGGCAGACGGTCTTCCCATTTGATCCCATGTGCTAATACACAAGCGCGAAGCATATCCTCAAGTATTTGATTCACTCGCTCTGTCTGTCCGCCCGTCCGCGAGTGCAAGGCGGTGCTGAAAGAGAGCTTGTTTCCGAGAGCCTCTTGGAACTTCTGCCAGAAACTTGAGGTGAATTGCGTGCCTCTGTCAGATACAATTTCCTTGGGAACTCCATGGAGGCTCACAATACGATGGATATACAGGCTAGCCAATTGGCTACCATCGTAAGTGGTGTTGACCGGAATAAAATGGCCACCTTGGTTAGGTGGTCGACAATGACCCATATGGAGTTGTGCCATTTGCTTGATATGGGCAGACCGGTGATGAAGTCCATGCCGACTTTGTCCCACTTCCATTCGGGCACATGGAGAGGTTGTAGCAATCCAGCAGGTCGTTGGTGCTTAGCCTTGACTTGCTCGCACACGTCACACTTGGTGATATAGGACACTATTTCCCTCTTCATGCCATGCCACCAGAATCTTTCCCGGAGGTCTTGATACATCTTGGTGCCACCGGGGTGAATAGAGTAGGCTGTGTCATGGGCTTCTTGCAGGATCAAATCCTTGAGTTCAGCCCTGTCGGGTACGCATAAATGTTTCCCAAACCACACTACTCCTTGTTCATCCACTACGAATTCTCGTGCCTTGCCTTCCTGGATCTTCTTCTTGATTCCTTCAATGCTCTTGTGCCCTTCTGGGCCTCCTTCATGTCGTCTGCTAGAGTGTTTTTGACTTCGAGGTTAGCTAGGAATCCCGGTTCAACTAGCTCCAATCTGAAGCTTTCCAGCTCTTCATATAAGGCAGGTAGCCTTTCCTGGAGCATAACATTCAAGGTGCTGGCCTTCTGCCTTAAGGCATCGGCCACCATTTGGCCTTACCGAGGTGGTATTGAATGTTGAGGTCGTAGTCTTCGATTAGCTCCAACCACCTTCGCTGCCTCATATTCAATTCCCTTTGAGTAAAGATATACTTCAGACTCTTGTGGTCGGTATATATTTCACATCGCTTCCCCAGAAGGTAATGTCGCCATGTCTTTAGGGCATGCACTATGACTGCCAACTAGAGATCATGCATGGCGTAGTTCTCCTCATGCGGGCGCAGTTGCCGTGACAGGTAAGCCACGACCCTGCCGTCTTGCATTAGGACTCTATCGAGCCCGGTTCTAAAGGCATCACAGTATATCACAAAATCCTTGTTGATATCCGGAGTAGCCAATACCGGGGCGGTAGTCAATCTCTTCTTCAACTCATGGAAGCTTTCTTCGCACTCCGACGTCCATTTGAACTTTTTACCCTTCTTCAAGAGGTGAGTCATTGGCCGGGCGATGCGGGAGAATCCTTCCAAGAACTTGAGGTAGTATCCCGTGAGTCCGAGGAAGCTTTTGACTTCCTTCACATCGATTGGCGACTCCCAGTTGGTTAACGTGGTAATCTTGGAAGGATCGACCGCTAATACGTTTGCCGTCATGGTATGACCCAAGAATCCAACTTCATGCAACCAAAATTTGCATTTGCTAAACTTGGCATAAAGCTGGTGCTCTCAAGCTTTTCCAACACTAGCCTCAAGTGTTGCTCATGTTCTTCTTCGGACTTGGAGAAGATTAATATGTCATCGATGAAGACGACGACAAACTTATCCAGGTATTCCATGAAGTCTTTGTTCATGAGGTACATGAAGTATGCTGGGGCATTGGTCAACCCAAATGATATGACTCTGCACTCGTACAGACCGTACCGGATTACGATTGCCGTCTTAGGTATGTCCTCGGGTCGGATCTTCAGTTGGTAATATCCAGATCTGAGGTTGATCTTGGAAAATACCGTGTCACCATTCAACTGGTCAAATAGGTCTTCAATCTTGGGGAGTGGGTACTTGTTCTTGGTCGTGACTTCATTGAGAGAATGGTAATCGATGCAGAGTCTGATAGTCCCATCCTTCTAAGACACGAACAGAACAGGTGATCCCCAAGGTGATGCACTCGAACGGATGAATCCCTTCTTGAGTTGCTCATCCAACTGCTTCTTCAACTGTGCTAGTTCTTCGGACCTCATCCTATAAGGCTTCTTATAGATAGGCCTTGATCCGAGCATGAGCTCAATGATGAACTCGATGTCTCGGTCAGGAGGCATCCCTGGCAGCTCACTAGGAAAGACATCCACGTACTCACAGACTATTGGCACTCGGTCCAACTCTTCTTCCGATAGGCAATTTACCTGAGGAACTTGAGTGGATGTAGGCTCAGGGACATACTTGACTCTGACCCCTTGGTCGCTCATCATGGTAATATCCCTTTTGGCACAGTCCAATATGCTTTGGTGCTTGTCAAACCAATCCATTCCAAGGATCACGTCCAAGCCTTGCGACTTAATGGCGATGAGATCTCATGTGAAGCTTATCCCATTAATGTTGATCCGGACTCCTCTACATCCTAGGTTGGTCCTTAGCACTGCTCCCGGGGTATGTACTGTAAATTGCCCATTAAGGAGGGTAGGCTTGAAACCACACTTTTCCGCAAAATTTCGAGTAACAAAAGAATGCGAAGCACCACAATCAAACAATACTGTTGCTGGGGTGGAGTTGAGGAGAAACGTACCCAGAATGCAGTCCGGGTCTTCTTGTGCTTCTTCTGCACAAATGTGATTAATGTGTCCCCTGCTATGGTACTGCTGGTTGCGGGGAGCTTGGTTGCTGCCTGGCGCTCCTTGACCTTGTCCTTGATTAGGCGCATTGGGGCGCGGTGCATCGGGCTTCTTGTTGGGGCACTGCCTAGAGTAGTGCCAGTCTGTCCACATCCGAAGCAGGTAACCTGCCCTGGGATGTTGGGCTTGACTCCACTATTATTGGGAGGGATGATTGCTCGCTTGGTGTTGACTTGCTGCCGGGGCTGGTAGTTTGGCGGAACGTTGGTGCCTTGGACTGTTGTTGCTGATAGTTGGGTCTTGCTGGGGTTGACTGCCATGGGCGTGGCTTCTGGTTACTAAGTCCTCCATTACCCATCAGCTTGTGCTTACGGGTACAATCCATTGCACGACGCTTATCCTCCAGCATGAGGGCCTTGTTCACCAGATCGCAGAAGGTCCAACATTCACAAACAACCAGCTGATACTGAAGCGACTACTGCAGTCCTTCCATAAAGCGTTCCACCTTTGCGGCTATAGTGTTGACGTCATCCGGTGCATATCTTGACAGTAGGTTAAACTTTTGCAGGTATTCCTTGACTGTTCCACTGCCTTGCCTCAAGGCTCGGAATACCCGCTTCTTAATGGTCATCATTTCAGGGGGAATGTGAGCGGCGCGGAATCCTTCCTTGAATACATCTCAAGTGATAGCTGCCCTTCTCTCATGATCTGGAATCTGTTCCACCAAGCTCTGGCCGTGCTTCCGAGATAGTGAGAAGCATAAAGGACTTACTCGCAGTCATCGGTGCACTTGACCAACGCGAGGAGGTCTTTGATGGTGCGGATCCAGTCATCGGCATCCAATGGTTCAGTTGTCTCCATGAATATAGGAGGTGTAGTTCTCATAAACTCAAACAGAGTAGAGCGACTGTTGCCATTTCCGTTCTGTGGCGGATTGTTCACTAAGACTTGAGCCAGCTGTTGTATGGCAACATTGTTGGCTTGATGTTCCTCTCGGAGAGCTTGGAGGAACTGAGCTACTGTCAGGCTCTCCGGAGGAGGCGGTGGTGGGGGAATGTCGCCTTGCTGCTGGTCGAGGTGATCTCCAGCTTGAGCGGTCATACCGGTTCCCTGCTGCTGGCCAGAAGTGGCAGTGCTGGGGTTGCCGAAGGTGCTGGTGCGAGTTGAAATCACCATCTTGTTTGGGGAGCAGAGAGGTCAATATGCCGAAGTGGTCGGGGAATCATAAGGGATGATGCTCCTAGATAAGGGTGTTTTGTACTCTGCTAGTGTGCGAGTCGAATAATGGTTTTGAGAAAACTAATGCATTGAATTAAAGCAAGTGATGTAGCCGCTTACAAGCTGCCTAAGGCAGAGATGCGGCTTGCATCAAACATGATCACACACTCATGGTTCTCATGAACCGATACACGGACTCAACTACGCATGGGGAGACTCCTAATTGCCTAAGACGTTCCTCTAAGCAGCGTACTGCTCGGTCTTATATGCAGCCTCAGCAGGATCTCCGTCTTCATCCTCATCGGTACCTTCCTCCTTCAGAGGTGTGGGAGATGGGAGCGGTCCATCACGACGTCTCTTTGTTGGCGAAGCGGTGAGGAGCTCTTCTATGGTCAGACGGCAACTCTGAATAGGAGTGGCCTGGAGCGACGGTATTCCCCCTCGGAAGGCAATGGCTGACTGCCCTTCGGGTGCTCCTTCCACGTGAAGTAGGTCCTTGACTTGGTGCAGTTCTTGGCGAAGCGTCACGGACTCCTTGATCATAAGGTGAGTCAATGTGTCGGCGGAGAGGCTGAGGTAGGTCTGAAACCTGAGTGGCGTCCCGTCCTCCGAGGATGGGTTAAGCATCCAGCTCCCATCAATCCCTTCCATAATAAAAGGCAGGTGACGAGTAGCCGGCTTGTTGGTCATCTCGGGATGGATGTCCCGGAGACGCACGAGCGCCTCTGGTGCGACTATCTCCACTGCCAACATCAGATTCTCCATCTGTGGTCCTTCAAAGAACCAACTAGTTGGGGAGTCGTTATCCTTCACTATCACGTCCATGTGATATTCTTTTGTGTCGGCGTTGACCCAGTGCTCGTGGTAGAGAAAAATGGGCGTGCGGCGTACTTGACACTTCTCAGGGTTGTCTCCCAAGAGTAGGGGAAAGGCCGTCTCCAGAAGCATCTCAGGTACGGCGGCCATTTACAAGGTTGTAGGAGAGGGCTAGAAATTTTTGAGGGTGGTATGAAATGGTAGTAGGGTGTAGAAAATCTCAAGTGTAAGGGCTGAGTCTACTACTCGTCTCGGCTATCGTCCATGCTACCTAAGGCTTTCTATAGTCAAGATGGCTTTGATACTAGTTTTGCGGGGACCCCGACTTACAAGTCGAGATCACCGAATAAACGTGCTCAGTGATCCCATGGATCAATGCTCACCGAACACACAGATACTGAATATTAAGAGTCTTTCATCCAACATACCAAAATAGTACATCAAATGACCATCAAGGTCAAGTTCACATAGGTAGGGCCTATAAGTCCAAATCACACCGATACATCTACTAGCGGAAATCTTGGGGCTAGGCGGGTACCCATGCCATCAGCATACCCCAACAGGCATTCTGACTGGAAACGTCCTAGTTCGCAAGTCTGTCTCCGATGACGAATTCTTCTCCAAACTCCGATCCTTCCATGTCTGGTCAATAACATAAGCAGTGGCAAGCCAGTGAGTACTTTGAATGTACACGCCAACATCCCATGATAGGGATAACTTAGTTGGTATGATAACAAGTAATATGCAGTATTGGTGGATAGCAACTTCATTGTAAATAAACATGATCATAGTTGGATGTGCAACATAACCTAGATGGTATTTAGAAGAACAAGTTACAGATATCAACATGTTTGTCGTAGGAGGAACACTTCGGGATCACCCAATATGCCAATTCACCAAACTTGGTCATATCAACTCTTACTCAGACAACTCCTTGAACACACACACACACACACACACACACACACACACACACACACTTGGTTTATGCGGAAACGACTGGACGTAGTTTAAGCAGCACCACCCAACTGTCCTTGACCCTGGACACGACTATTTGAATAATTTAACACTTTGTAGAGGTTTTACGCTGTACCCCCGAGATCCGGGAAACTTCCGTGTCATCCACGACTCACGTTATATAACATACCCGATGTAAGTACCCGATCATTGCCTTTCCCCTGACGATACTAGACAAAGAAATCCACTCGGTTGGTATCGAGCCCACGTGATGTACGGCTTATGAGCACCGACTCTGGATAGTATCATCCATCCGGGACCTACCTGGTATGACCCCGTCACGAGAGTGACCACATATCACTCCCGCCACTAGTAATGTGACTCTTTGCTAGCATCGACCAAAGTAATCAACAAAGCCCCGTCCCACAAAGGGGTAACGTGGTCGCACATGTAAGGTTGGGACGATCAACATATCATAAATCTAATCCTGTTTCCGAAACCACTCACACCAAATATACCCCGTGCACCACTTCTTCACAAGTGGCCACCTAACTCATCATCGCCCTCGGGCATTAGTGGCACCCGACGGGGTTTTCATAAACCTTTGATATTTACCATCATCATGCTCATGCTTCTGCTATGCTTAGCTCTACTTGTCATTATAATATTAGCATGACCCTCATAGGTGGTAGGATCATGCTCAAATGCAAGTGCTCCGGAAGAGCCATCGGTAACATCATACCGATGATTTACCGAATACTCATGATCATATGCAATGGGAATAATTGCTCTACTAGCATGCAAATAATATTTTGCTCAAACATGGTCAAAGGGCTGCTCGCCTTGATCTGCTAAGTATCCTGGGTCTTCGGATCCTCTTCGAGTCTAACTCCTTCGTCAAACATGGAATCTATCATCATAGTAAATAATAGAATAATAAGTAGCTCACTCAAAAACAGAACACAAACTCACTTTTAAAATGTTATTCTATTCTGATAATTCTATATTATAGTTTTAAAAATATTTGTCTCTGGTTTTGGTGAAAAGATTATTTTTAAAATCAATTTAACAGAAGCTGAAGTATTCAAAATAAGCCCTTTTAATCATAGCTATACAGGAAAGTTGTGATAAATATTTTCCTAATAGCTTCATTAAATTCTACTCATTTTTAGAAGAATTGTGGTGGAAAAATAATTAAATTTAGTTGAATAACAAATTCTACAAATATCTTTTAAAACATAATTAAAAAATATGAAAAAGGGCTCAGCATTGGCCTGTGGTCGGCCCAGCCCAGCTGGCAAGCTAGCCAGCCAGCCCAGGTGCGCGCGCCGTCAGGTTCAAACCTGACGTGCGGGCCCCTGCGGTCAGCGGGTGAGAGAGGAGAGAGGGAGAGAGATGAGCCACCGACAGGTGGGGCACACCTGTCGGGGTGGTCTTCGACCTCTGGACAAAGGGGAGGGGAGGCACGCCGGCGGTGACACCGACGCCCTCAAGCACCAAGGACGGCATAAACGGAACTAGCACGTCGCCGCCTACCTGTTGGTGGTCGAAAGGTCGACGGGGAAGCTCTGGTTCACCGGCGATGAGGTGGCAGCGGCGGAGCGGGATGAGGTGGCAGCGTCGGAGCCGATTCGGGAGGTGGATGAAGTGGGTGCTACGGGCAGGGATTAGCTCATGGAAGAGGTGGGGAAGCTCCCTGAGCTCACTACAGTCACGAAGGAGGTGAGAGGAGCGCGTGAGCGGGCCTATAGCTCGAGATCGATGGAGCTCCGAAGCGGCGGGGCCTCAGTCGATCTCGAGCACCGGAGCTCGCCGTGCTCGAATGGGGTGGCTAGGGGCTCGGTTTAGGCTCTGGAGGAGTCTAGTGAGGGTGCATGAGCGAGGGGGAGGCCTATTTATAGGCCCTCGACGCTTCACCAAGTGGGAAGCACCGGTGGTTTCACCATGGCTCACAGGAGAGGCGCAGAGAGCTGAGGGTCGAAACCACGGTATTGCGGACGCGGTTTATGACCCCTGTGACTCACTGAGAGGGAGAGAGAGCATGGAGTGCGTGTGCATGCGTGGCCGCGTTCTTTTGGCCGAATCTGGCGTGCGCGGGCATGCGTCGCTCCGGCCAACAGAGCGGGGGAGGAGGGGCCTTGAGGCTGCCATGATGCAGGAAGGTTGTCCGAGGCGTGGAAAGGCATCGAGGGGAGGCTTGAACCGGCCGGGGCTGGCCACCTTTGCCTCGGGTGTGCCATATAACGTGCCGAGAGCGCAGTTTTGGCATGCCACGGCATGCTATCACGCTCTGGGGTGCCTTGGCTATGTCTGGTGTGTCCTGGGGTGGGATTAGATGATCCCTAGCCGTTTGAGAGCCGAGAGACTCACTATGGGTCAAAGGGAGTGATTAAAGGGATGATGCCAGGCTTGAGCCAGGAACTAAAATGGAGATTTTGTCTCTTCTGCTTGGAACCAGAGAGGGGCCACTCGTCTGTACTTGAGGAGTGGTGTTGGTTGCTTGGTCTATGAGTTTGAAGGAAAGTGCATGGGTGTAGAGTGAGGTAAGTGTTGTTTTACTAAGCTGGCAGAAGGTGTTCGACACGTGTTTAGGGTGGCTACACTTCACCAATAGTGATGAAAGTTAACAAGATTAAGTTTGATGCAAATATAGGATGCTCCACCAAATTCGAGCTTCATTGGACAAGTTTGGCGGTGCAAACTTGAAATCATCCCCAAATGGGCACATATGTCCCTTCCAAAGGGAATGTAGATAAATTAATCAATAAAAATCCAATTTTTGGCAAAGGCTCCTTATTTGGGGTGTTGAGCACTCCTGCAAAAATTCAAGCCATTTGAACAATCTTTGCTATGTAGAGTTTCTCCAACTTGATTATGAACAAAGAGGGTTTTAGGATTATTTGGTGAACCAAACCACCTTTAAATGAGGTGGAACTTGGCATGGCCACCAGATAAAGCTTGGGGAGAATGCTGGAATATTATGGGAATTAATTGGAAATATTTCAAAAGGTTAAGACAGGCATAATAGGATTTTTTGGATTTGCTCAAATGCTTTGAACATAAATAGGGGTTGAAAATATTATGTATGGAAAATATATGTCCTCTGAGTATCTCCAAATTTTCTCAGATTTTTCTATGGCAGAAAAGTAATTTTTCTAATAGAAATATCATTTCTGGCCTCAGAAATGGACATGCAAATAAAATAGGAAAATATTTTATAAATTAATTATTTTATGATATTGGAGAGTAAAAATAGTTCTAAAACCAGATTACCATCTTTGGGTAAAGGCACTCCCTTGGCATCAGGGACTTGTAGTGCAAACGCAAAGCAAGGTTTTGAAATAGTCAAAGTGATAAAAGGAATATTTTGAAAATAACATGCTATAAAAATATGGTTTTTGGATCCACTCATTCAAGCATACATACAAACTGTGACAATCATGGCACTCATAGCATTTATTTAAAAAGTTTTGATAAATTCAAAATTTAAAAACTAGAGTTGAAGTGAAGTAAAAATAGGGTGTGACAGACCTATCCCCCTTACAAGAATCTCGTCCCCGAGATTCCTGAGCTAGGTGCTAAAAAGGTGCGGAAATTCGGAAGGAGATAGTCTTCATTCTCCGAGGTTGCTTCAGCTTTGGTGTGGTTGCTCCACTGAACCTTGAAGTACTTGATGGTGCGGCTTCAGGTGTAACGCTCTGCTTCGTCCATGATGCTGATCGGCCTCTCACGATAAGTGAGATCTATTTGGAAGTCGATGGCTTGATGGTCAATGTCCTTATAAATATCTGGACGGTTCGATGCTTGCAGATACTTCCAAAGTTGTGACACATGGAAGACGTTGTGCACACCCAAATGTTCCAAAGGTAACTCCAACTGGTAAGCAACTTCTCCACGCCTTGCCGTGATCTTAAAAGGTTCAATGAATCTTGGAGCAAGTTTCCCCTTGACGTGGAAACGCATGGTTCCCTTGACACGTGTGACGCGGAGGTACACGAGGTCACCGGGATTGAACTCCACTTCTCAGCTGTGAGAATCTGCATAGCTCTTCTGTCGCGACTTGGTTGCCTTCAATTTTTCCCATTCATTTGTGAATTATTACGAGTGGCTTGTTCAAGCATTCTCTAATTGAATAATGCTCTCTTTGACCTTGTGTAGCCCAGCTCATTTGTGTTATCCTCTTTCGTTCCAAATTCTTACCGGTGTTTCTTCCAACAATTCTTCAAGTGTGTGCCTTATCTATTGCTCTTTTGTCTTTTGAAGAAGAATAAGTGATATGCTAAATCCATTCCTTGTCATCAATTTAACTTGATGAAGGATAAGCATTACATAATTCGTATTCTTGTTTCGTCAAGGTGATTTCAATTCTTCTTCTGAAGTGGCTCATGATGTCAAATACTGATTCTAATTTGCTTATCTTTTCCTTTCCGGAGTTCCAAGTATTTTCTCAAGTTTCTCTTCGCGAAGTTCCATCTAAATCTTTGCAAGGCCATAATATTATTCTTTCATCCTTCATTTCCTTACCTCATTCTTTTGTTCCGGAGGTTCTTCATGGTGGTTTGTTTAGGGTATATTCCATTCTCAAGGTGTTCTTCAAGATTTTTGTTGGAGAACCTCAAGTATTCCTTCTCTTGCATTTCGAAGTGCAATTCTTCCTCCTTTATCCTTTGAGGTGTTGTTATACCATTCTTTATTTATGAGCAACCTCAAAGTGAATTTATTTCAAGAATGAGATATTTAAACCCACCAATTCCTTCAATCATGAGATATTTTCAACCCATGATTTCTTGATTGAGCTATCTTGGTTTGGGTTTCACCTAAAGCTTTTCCTAAGGATTGTAGCTATTGCGGTACTTCTCTTTAATCCAAGTTCTCAATGTATCCTCTTGGGGTAAGAAGTTTTGCATTTCTTGCTGCTCCCAAGAATCCTTGTTTCTGTTAGTGGTGGGTTGTCACCTCATAATTTCGAGATGGTTTTCATAAGCTCACTATAAGCTTTTTCTTTTATTGGTTGGTTTGCCAAAAAATCCGTTCAATTCTTCTTGCAGCTTGTTCGTCAAATTCAATTATGGTAGAACTTGTCATTTTCTTGTCCATTCTTCTTCCTAATGATCTAGTTTCTATTCTCTTGTTCTGGAGTTGTGCTGATGTTGCTCTCTTTAAATCTATCGTCTCGTATCATCAAGATCATATTATTTCCTTGCTTATCAATTTAGTTGGGTTGTTTTGAATCTTGTCGAGATCTTTCCATCTTATCAAATTTGGCCCTCTTTCCTATCGAAGTGCTGCCGAAATTTTGTTTGATTCTTGCTTGTTCTTCATGTCATTCTTCAACACCTTTGCAACCTTCAAGGATCGTTGGTTTCACTCGTTTTTCAAGAAGCAACTAAGCTTACCTTTTGCTCTTTGTCTTCCTCTCCCCCTTTAATTCTTAGATCTCGTGGCGAGATCTCTTGTTAGTGTAGGAGAGTTGTAATAGTCCGGAACCGATGCTCTAGAAGATTCCCCTTTTATTCCATTGCCGCCTTGTGATTTATTTGTTTGTCGCATTCATCATCACATCAATCGGCACTTTGTTCCCGCCAGTTTTGAACACATGCATCCTTATTGTCGTTGACCATTTTGAGACCAATCACACACATGCGCCTGCGTCATCATTTAATTATTGTTTTTAAAAGTGCATGAAAAATATTCTCGGATTGGGTTGAAACTTGGCGTGCGGTCTTGTTATAGTGTAGCAAGACTGGTTGTCAAATTTCGTCGCAATCAGAGTCCGTTTGATACCCAAACGGTCGACCGTAGCGGCACCGTCATTGGTGTTTCGTAGGACGTTTTTCAGTGTTTAAAATATCGTTGCCGGGCCGCAAATCTCCTTCTCTTTTCAGCCCAACCTATTCTACACAGCGCAACACCACCCATCTAGCCTACCCGATCGTAGGACGCAAGCGGAGCCGTCCGATCGAGATCCGAGGGTCCAAAAACGCCCCTAGCCTCCCCTCCTTTACCTATATATAGACGTGTGACCATCCCTAATTTCTAGGGCTTCCCTCTGTTTGTCTCAGCGCCGCCGCCACCCTCTCCCTCGGTATCTCCTCCCGACCTACCCCTCCTCCTTGTTGTGTGACTTTATCCAACCAGAGCTAGCCCATAGCCACAACCGAGCTCCCGCTCCACCAAATCGAGAGGCCGAGGCGCCCGAGTTCGCCCTCCCCTGCTACCTGTCTATGGCCAGAACCTCCTGAGATGCTCCTACTTCCTCGGGCAAGCACGCACCCGGGGAGCTCGATCTTCTCCTCCTCCTTGCAGCAGCAGCAGCATGTGCGGACGCGTCCGTTGCGCGCAGGCCGAAGTCAGCAGGTTGCCCCGTGCTCTTCCTCTGGTCTCCCATCTTTGTTTCTTCTGTTCTCTCAACCTCACACCTCTCTCTTTTCTCTCTCGCTTAGCAGCAGGTGCATCCATCACCATTATTTGGAGCAGCGTCGCCTCGAGCCTCACCGGAGATGGCCGTCGTCCCATGCCGGAGCTCCCCCGCTCCTCTCTCTCTCTTCCTCCTCTCTGCTTTCGTTTTCTCTAATTTAGAGCTCTCCCTCTCTCTGTTTTTTTGTAGCTATAGGATCCATGGCCGTTGTCGTGGAGGTCCGCCTCCCCTTGATCTGCTGACTCACCACCGCACCGGCGAGCACAACAGAGGAGCGCAGCAGGTCCTGGCCGCGCCTCCCCCTTGCCCTCTCTTCTCCTCTCTCCATTTTCCCTCCGCCTCTCTAACCTATGATGTCTCTGTATTTTCGTAAGAGATCAGGAACGATCAGAGCAGGGGCTCATTTCGTGGCCGCCTCGAACCGGAGCTAGGTGCGACAAGGAATGGGTCCGGCGCCCCATCCCCGACCTCCGGCCTCGACCCCCATGCCCGGATCCATCAAAACCCTGGCCCCTCTTAGCTTCTCTTTGCCATGGCCTCTGGCCTCTCTGCTTGCCCAATGTGATCCAACTCCTATGTAACTGAAATTCAGTTTTGTCCTAGATCCGTTTTGCCATGGTGATGTTATATTCTGTCCCCGCTGATATCTTCCGTAAATAGTGCGTTAGCGAGATGGTTAGCTCAGCAGTGCTACATCCTGGAGGTCTTGGGATCATATCCCCACGACTGCATTTATTTGTATTTTCAGCGTATCAAGTAGTGCATATCTTTTATCTACAACCACGATCCTTTGTAATCACTAGCATGTACATGTCACACTCGTAATCCTGTTGATCCACATCTAGGAGGTCTTGGGTTCAATTCCCAGGGTCCCCAATTTTTTTCATCTATTTTTCCTTTTATTTTGCACACACTCATATTTGTTCCTCGACAATTTTTTGCATGTTCCACACATCCGCACATTTATTCTTTTGCACCGACATAGGTTGTTAGAACAGGGACGTGTCGTGGCTGTCATTGCATGCATGTAGCATTCATAGCATAACATTATGCGTTGCACGTATCTTTTAGATCATAACTCCGTTGGAGTTGAGATATATATAAATAAATAGACTAGAATGACATGTAGAATCACGTGAACCTCTTTATTCTACTGTTTAACAAACATTAAAACATGTTAGTTGAGATCTGGACAGATTTCTTAATTAATGCATGGGTACGTTTCGTTGATGCTATATGACGTTTCCGACCTCATTTAAAATGCCTAGATAGGTAGTTTATTTGTGCTTCACCTCTTGCCATGTTTAAAAAAACAATTAATATTGTCGTGTACCTAAACGGGAGTGAACTAAATAATTCGTATGCAATATGTAACTCGTTGCATATCGAGCTTCACCTAATGTGTAGTGCTTGATTGTTGTGAATTGCCATGCCATGCCTTGCATAATTGAAAGCCATCATGCATTATATGTGATGTGCATCATATCGTGCATGCGTCATGGTGAATACCGTGTGTTGATTCTTGTTTCTGGTTGGCTTCTTCTTGATAGAGTTCCGCAAGCGTGTCGGAATGTGAGGATCCGTTCGACTACGTTGGTTCATCTACTTCACGGATTCATTCTTCTTCCAAGCCGGATCAAAGGCAAGATGACCATTTCCGTAGATACCATTACTAGGGAAATGATCATCTTGCATGTGATCCCGCTTGTAAGAAGAACGACTTCGTGAAGAAGACGAACCGACGTAGTCGAATGGATCCTCACATTCTGACATGCTTGCGAAACTCTATCGAGACGAAGAAAATTGGAAACAAGAATGAACACACGATATTCACCGCTCATATGCATGTCATGATGTACAACCTAACATGACGCATGTCCATTTCAATTATGCAAGGTATGGCATGGCAATTCACAACAATCACACACTACACATTAAGTTAAGAAGACGAAACTCCACGTTTATATATTTAATTCACTCCCATTTAGGTACCCGACAATTTTAAAATGTTGTTCACATGGCAAGAGGTGAAGCATATGATTGTACACTTCATTCTAGTCGGTTTACACATATAGGTCATCTCTAAGGAAGCTACGGTTAAAACATACGTGCACCACAAGATATCGTACCATGAATGCAACTTGTATGCAATTTAATGAAAACACTGGCAAGAATGATATGAAGCATATGTCGCCATGGCGAACAAAAGGGAACCATGGTGGCAAAACGGAAACGATGCCACGACAACGTTCCGGTCCTGATAACCCGATGAGGTACCGGTGCCAATGACTTGTGAGCGTGAGCGTGTCATGCCACGATTGATGGGGTGATCCCAGTTATCGGGTTCCCATGTTGGGGGCACTACAAAAGAGGGACAACATGCAACTAGCATGGCATCTACGAAACAGACAACATCGCCTCTCATACAACAATGCATTCATCCACGGGTATCATCTCGACGGTATACCTTTGAAGCATGCCTCTCGGAGCGGGTCGAGTCATAGTGGTGTAGTTGTACATGGGTCGCCGTGGAAATTGTGATACTCGCGATCTTGTCGACGGTAGTCGTACATTTGGCGTAGTGGTACACGGGTCTTCGGCGATGGTACTGGTACATGCGGTCTTGGTGGTCCCCAAGAAACTCGGTGTGGCGGTGACCAAAATAAAACAACACCAACAATCTCACGGTTCCACAACATATCCCTGGGCGACATGCTCAACTGTCTAAAAGGAACCAGCTTCATCCGAAGGCAGCCAAGTCTGTGTGCTCGTGGCGTGCTAACTAAACCTCTCGCTGACTGAACAAAACAGAAAACAAAGGCTTGCTCTATTCTCATAGTGTCGGGACCCCGATCCTAAGCCATAGGAATCCAGCGTGTAACACATCACATCGCTTTGCGGTCTCATGCACGGTTATCCCCACGGCTGCAGCCTTACATCAACTGGGACCGTTTGTGCCTTTTGACTCGCATATGCAATTGTGTCGCTAGCATTCCGATGTCAAAGAACCCGGATCGACATGTCTAGTCATAAACTTAAGTGGCAGTTCCGTACAGGGACACGCATACACGATCCAGCAAAGCAGGTGTCGGTCATCGGCGAGTGTAGACGAGTCGTAGCAAGCTACAAGGACTCCATTACACCGCATGACATTTCCCCAAAGGGACAAACATAGTAGCTAAGAAGGACACATGCCGATCAACCAATGTGTTTGGAGCAATAGCAAACTACCATGGCTCGGTGGAATCACAAAGGGGCATTTCCCGTAAGGAGTGCTACTAGGGAATACAACTAGGTGTTCGAACCCCATGCATATCAAGTACAACACGCGTACGCATGGCATACCGATATGCATAGATACATCGATGGCATCACAACACAACCATAAACATACAAACTTTATTTAGAAGGCTCGGAAGAGCCTCGCACATAATATTACACACATAGGGGTCTCACAACCCATCATCACAAGTCATTCAAACAAGTCTTACAAGCCAGCGGAAGATTAAAATTGTCTGAGTACAGACAAATGGAAAGGTAAAAGGTACATGGCCTTACTATCTACAGACCCAACCTAGGGCCAGATTGTAGCTGGGACACCATCTACTCGTCGCCGTCAACGTCTAGATAGAACCCACCATTAGAGTCATTAACAACCTCTGCAACAAATTATTAAGCAAACGTGAGTACAAAAGTACTCAACAAGACTTTAGGATAATCTATCTACTCGTGCAATGTATCAACAAGGAGTTGTGGGGTTTCATGCAGAAAGCCAACTTTGACTCTTGGCTAGACAAACTACAATTTTAAATAGTTTTAACAACTTTGTTTTCTCGCACACGAGTCCACTAACTCCACAACAATACACCATCATGGAATCATTTCGTCACCCTACGGAAATAACATCCACGACACTCACACTTATCTTGACATTTTTATGAGTAGCCATTATACTTGTCTATGAACAACATACGTTTCCAAGTAGTCCATATGCGCGGACGCGGCTATTCGAATAGATCATAACCCTACAGGGGTGTACTTCTTCACACACGCTCTCACCACTTATCGCTATGTGCACGTCATGCACCTCGGCAACCTTAAGGCGGAAGCCCAGTGAGGGAGTCGGCCACGACTGTTAACCACACTAATACCTAGTCCAGGTTTATTGCCTATCTGAGGGTAACCCGCACGGAAGTCCGGCCGAGGTTTCTGCCACGGCTCCCAAACGATGTGCGCAGGGTTCCCAAGCCCACCATTCGGGTGCCACTTGGTACACCGTGCCACTGCCTACCGCATCATAGCCCACCTCTAAGGTCAGCACTATGCACGGCCTCCAACATGACTATAAACACCCGAAACTACATGCAACTCCTCGACCGAGTACTAGGCGATTAATAAGTCGAGAGGGTCAATTAAGTATCCCAACGTGTGGTAGTATCTAGTCTTGGATTACATACACGGAACTCAGTTCCTATGGACGGTTCCGATGAAACAACCCGCCATGTACTCCTACATAGCCTTTCACCGGTACCTTTACCAAATCAGGTTCAACACACAACCTTTATTAACCAAACACATTCTGACGATCTTTTTCATCACCCAGATGACAGACCATACACAACTCTAAGCATAGCATGCATAGCAGGATAAGGCACATCATGGCTCAAGCATCTACCAGGTATGGTAGGTTGCAAGGTTCAGCTAATTACTGTGACAAGGACAGGTCATGCAAAGGAGAGGGTTCAACTAACATGGTAAAAGCATTGAAAGCATTTTGACATAATGCAATAAGTAAGAGCAGGAGCGAGAACATGGGATTTATTGGGATGATCAAAATGGTTGCTTGCCTTGTTGCTCAGCAGAGGGGTGATATCCGTCAGTCGGATAATCAGTCGTGTCCGAAGGGGCGAGGCCTACAGAATAACAACATACAAATATTAACAATCATATGCAACAGTCATTATGCATGAACATGGCATGAAATGAAAGGTGATATGTTTGAATGTGGTTGGTGAAACCTTAGTTTGCATCTGGTTTGAAATCCAAATCCAAATATCATTTGAAATGGCATATTCATCTTAATCATTTAATTGATTTGACCTAATGTTGTTTCATAACTTTGTTTTTCATGCATGAAAGTAGCACCATTGTGTTTATTGAATTTTTCTGATCAATTTGCATATATTAGTTGTCTGATTTGGAGTTATATTCAAATTTCTATGAATTTCCAAAGTTTTGCAAATATTCTGGAATTATATTAAAATCAGAATTAGATTTATTGCATCAGCATGACATCAGCAGGTCACCTGGCCGATAAAAGTCAAACCTGACCAGTGGGACCCACTGGTCAGTGACTCTGGCCAGATTTAGATTAAGTTTATACTTAATTAGCTAATTAACATGGCTGGACCCACATGTCAGTAGCTGGTTAGGGATTTAATTATTTATTTATTTTCATTAACTTAAACTTAACTACTCAGGGGCTGGCCCCACCTGTCATAGGCTCAGGAGGTTGAACCCACCGGCGACAAGGTCGATCTCGCCGGCGATGAGCCTCCAGCAGCACCAGAGACGGCGGAGGACGTCGAAAACGCGTCTCCGATGACCAAACGCACGATGGAGGGCACTGGAAGAACGACCACTCGATGGCGCGCACGATGGAGCAAACCCCAGGGGCTGGGGTGGCCAGAATCGAAGCCAGCAACGAGCTTGGCAGCGGCCAAAGCTCGGCCATCATCGATGTCATCGGAAATGGGGGCAAAACGCACGGGGATGGGCTCCTAAAGCACCTACGAGACGAGCTGAAGCTGTTGCAGGCCTCGGATGAACCAACCGGTCACCGTAGGGTCACCGGCGACGAGCTACAGCGGCGGTCCTCGTCGGGCTCCGGTTAATCTAGGCCTAGAGCTCGGGAAAGAGAGGGGGAAAATGGGGGGAATCACTCCGGAGCTCACTGCGGTGACGAGGGGATGCTCAGGCTGCTCGGGGAGGCACTGGATTCGGTGAATCGACGACCGGAGCAATGTCTAGCTCGAGCTCAAGCTCGCAGCAATGGCGGCCGAGAGAGGAGAGGACAGGGGGCGAATGAGGAGGGAGAGAGGATGGGAACGAGCTCGGGGAGGCTTATCCACCCCCTCCAGCTCATCCGGGCAAGCCAGGCATGCACACAAGTGCATGCGCGCGCCGGGAGAAGCTGCGGCCAGCTCTTGCTCCGACTGGCGAAGGAGGAAGATGACAGAAGGGAAGGTTATGGGCCTGGGCCAAGGTAAGCGTCTAATAACCCTTTTTCCATTTTTTTCTCTTTTCTGTTTCTGTTAAAACATTTCCGATATGGTTTTGTTTTATTTTTGGCTCCAAACTATTCCTAAAATAGTTTGAAACATGCTGAAGTGTTATTTGGAATATTTCCAAACATATATAAAAGTTTTCAATATTTTTGAAAACTTTGGATTATTTGATATCAATTATATAGTTGATTTCAGTAGTTTTTATCTTTAATTTACAATGCCAAAAGCACTTTGAAAATATATTTCACCCCTGATATTTTGTTTTCAACATTTATCAGAAATGATGAACTTTTCTAATGGCTATTTTGGAATTTTTAATTTGCCACCAAATTTGAATTGCTTTTGAATATAGAGTTCCTATTGTTTGTTTTTTTCTTTGCTTTGCTTCTAATTTCATTTCATTTTCTTGGATGCAATGAAGAAGACATGAGCACAAACTTGCTATACTCTATTAGGGATCAGGGATGTGAAAACTCACCCCCACTCAAAAGAATCTCTTCCCGAGATTTGGAAGTCGTCGGGAATAGCACGGGATACTTAAGTCATAGATGATCCTCTCTTTTCTAGAATGATTTGACCATTGAACTTTAAGCAACTTGAGGCTTCGACGTCGAGTGGTACGCTCAGTTTGATCAAGAATACGAACAGGGTATTCTCGGTATGAAAGGTTATCTTGGAGATCAAGCGTTTCGTGGTCCACTTCACGGATAGGATCCGAAAAGCAACGCCTGAGTTGCGAGACGTGGAATACATCATGAACCTTGGAAAGATGCGGAGGACGTTCCAATTGGTAGGCAACTTCTCCTTGTTTGGCAAGAATGCGAAAAGGACCGATATAACGAGGAGCGAAGTTGCCCTTGATACCGAAACGATGGGTACCCTTCAGAGGTGTAACCCGAAGGTAAGCCTTCTCGTCAACTTCAAAGGTCACAACCTTATGATGACGATCATATTGTCTATTTTGACGAGACTGGGCTGTTTTCAACTTTTCACGAATAATGCGAACTTGCTCTTCTGCATCCTGGATCATATCCGGACCAAAGAGTTGCCTCTCTCCGGTTTCTGACCAATTAAGAGGTGTTCGACATCTTCGTCCATAGAGAACTTCAAAAGGGGCTTTGCCCAAGCTTGATTGATAACTATTGTTATAAGCAAATTCGGCGAATGGAAGGCATTTCTCCCAATTCATACCGAACGATATAACACAAGCTCAGAGCATATCTTCTGGAATTTGATTCACTCTTTCTACTTGTCCACTTGATTGAGGACGGAAAGCAGTGCTAAAACATAAGTGAGTCCCCATGGCATTCTGAAAACTTTCCCAGAAGCAAGAAGTAAAAATACTTCCACGGTCTGAGTTAATCTCCAGAGGAACACCATGAAGAGACACTATTCGAGAGATATATAACTCTGCTAGCTGGCTAGCTGTTATACTCTCACGAACTGGAAGAAAATGAACTACTTTGGAAAGACGGTCAATGACCACAAAGATAGCATTATTTCCTTTTTTGGTCTTGGGAAATCCAGTGATGAAATCCATACTGTCTTTATCCCATTTCCATTCAGGAATAGCTAAAGGTTGAAGGGTGCCAGCAGGCCTTTAATGTTCTGCCTTAACTCGACGACAAACGTTGCATTTAGCAATGAACTCATCAATTTCTCTCTTCATCCTAGTCCACCAAAACCTCTGGCGTAGGTCCTGATACATCTTAGTACTACCAGGATGAATGGTGAGAGGAGAATCATGAGCCTCCTTGAGTATCAACTGCCGCAGACGTTTGCTCTTAGGAACCACCAGACGGTTCTGAAAGAACACGACACCTTGCGCATTGATAGAGAAATCCCTAGCGTTTCCACTAGCAATATTCTCCTTGATCCGGGATATACCCTTATCATAAGTCCGCACGGCTCTGATTTCATCCCCAAGAGTAGGTTTCGCCACCAGGTTAGAAAAGAATCCTTGAGGAACAATGTGAAGATTTAACTTTCGAAATTCCTCATAGAGATGTGGTTGACCTCGTTGTAACATCAGATTGTTACAATAAGACTTACGACTTAGTGCATCATCCATAACATTGGCCTTCCCCGGGGTGTAAGTTATCCCTAAGTCGTAATCTGTGATAAACTCAACTCACCGTCTTTGCCTGAGATTCAAATCCGGCTGGGTGAAGATATATTTCAGACTTTGGTGATGAGTGAATATTTTGCAACGATTACCAAGAAGACAATGTCGCCAGGTTTTAAGTGCATGGACTACAGCTGCAAGCTCAAGATCCTGTGTGGGATAATTATCCTCATGCGGATGCAACTATCGAGATGCGTATGCAATCACATGACGATCCTGCATGAGAATGCAACCTAATCCTTGTCGCGAGGCGTCGCAATAGATAACAAAGTCCTTAGAAAAATCTTGTGGTAGCAACACACGTGCGGAAGTCAGGCGTCTTTTCAGTTCCTAAAAACTATGCTCACACTGTGGTGTCCACTCGAACTTTTTTTCTTTCTTGAGGAGTTCAGTTAGAGGCTTTGCAACCTTGGAGAAATTCTCGACAAAGCGGCAACAATAGCTCGCTAGGCCAAGGAAACTCCTAACTTGCTAAACCGATTCAGGTTGAGTCCAATCAAGGACGGCTTGAACGTTCTCGGGATTGACAGCAATACCCTTACCAGAGATTACGTGGCCTAGATATGTCACTTCTGGTAACCAGAATTCACATTTTGAAAACTTGGCATAAAGGTGGTGCTCTCGAAGTTTCATCAATACCAGCCTTAGATGCTCGGCATGTTCTTGTTCGTTCTTCGAGTAGATGAGAATATCATCGAGGTATACTACGACGAACTTATCCAAATACTCCATGAAGATTGAATTCATCAAGAGAGAGAAGGTGGCTGGGGCATTGGTTAAACCGAAGGACATGACGGTGTACTCGTATGGGCCATAACGAGTGACAAAAGCCATTTTTGGAATGTCCCCGTTCTTGATCTTGATTTGATGGTAACCCAACCTCAAATCCATTTTAGAGAAGACTGAGGATCCAGCGAGCTGATCATACAGATCGTTGATCCTGGGGAGCGGATACTTGTTCTTTATGGTGACGAGGTTAACTGGTCGATAATCTACAACCATCCGATCTGTTCTGTGTTTCTTCTTGACGAAGAGGACGGGGCTAGCCCAAGGGGAAGAGCTAGGACGAATGAAACCTTTATTCAACGCCTCATCTAGTTGCTTCTTAAGTTCGGCTAGCTCCAGGGGTGCCATCTTATAAGGTCTTCTGGCTATTGGAACAGTTCCCGGAACAAGGTCTATCACAAACTCTACATCCCTGTCAGGTGGAATTCGTGGCAGTTCTTCTGGAAAAACATCCGGAAAGTCACGGACTACCGGAATGTCTTCAAGTTTTGGAAGAGGATTTGCATTGAGGGAATAGAGTTGGCATTTGGCAACTCGAGTAGAGACATTAACTATCTCACCTGAGGAATGGGTAAGCTGAACATTTCTAGAATGAGTATCAATCTTGGCATAATGGGCTGACATCCAGTCCATACCCAAGATGATATTGATATCCGAAGATTTTAAGGCTATCAAAGATGCTAGAAAAACTAGCCTATCTACTAGAATTTCATTGTAATAGGTTATCCTCGAGGTTTTCCACTTACGACCAGGGGTTTGGAAAACCAATGGGATTGGCATATCACAAAAGGACATGTTATGCAACTATGCATAACTTTGTGAAATGAAGGAATGAAATGACCCGGTGTCAAAAAGAGCAGACACTAGGTGATGATTGACAAGGAGCGTACCCAATATAACATGGGGATCCTCTGCAGCTTCTTCTGCTGAAACATAGTTCACGCGGCCACATGTAGGAGTTGGCTTCACATAGTGGCTTCATAGTCGGTATGACCAGTCTCGGCAATGATCGTCTTGTTGACAAGAGCTTGAAAGCTTGTACATTCGTGGAGGTGCAGGTCACGACGAAGTTCAGGGCTTAGACCCTTGCGGAATCTTGCTTGCTTCTTGGCATCAGTTGACACCTCTTCAGTTGCATAGCGGGCGAGGTTACCAAACTCGCGGCTATAAGCATCCACGGTCAATTTTCCCTGGGTGAAGGCACATAACTTCTCTCTCTTTCTGCCCATCAGACCCTCTGGAATATGGTGCAGACGGAAGGCTGCACTACAGTCCGCCCATGTGGCTGCTGGTCCGGCAGGACACATAGCTTCAAAGTTCTCCCACCACAGATTGGCGGGTCTTTCCAGAAAGTACGCCGCAAAGGTCACCTTGTCGGCCTCAGAAATATTTGCACAGAAAATCTTGCGCGATATACTGCACAACCAGTCATCAGCGTCGAGGGGATCGATGGAGTGATGGAACTTCGGAGGATTCAGCTTCACGAAGTCATTGAGGGACACTGCATCATTGCTCGGCTGACGAGCCGTATTTTGCTCAATACGCTCTAGCAGACGGTTGGTCTCCCTTTTGTTTCTTTCCGCCTCAAGCATAACTTCCGCCAGGGAAGGCGGGTGAGGCAATTCCTCCTGCGGTGCTTGACTACCCTCTCCCTGCTCATGAGCAGGGGCGCGGTTCAGCCTGGTGAACACCATCCTGACAAACAAACTCACAGCTTAGACCAATATCAACATCAATACCACCTATGGATTAAGAATGCACTGAACACATGGAATGCGGAAATGAACATCCGAACAACATGGTAACAAGCAACTGTTACATATACACCAGGGTTCATGCACACCATTACATAGTTTAGTACAACCTCAACCCGAAGAGCAAACTACTAAAAAAGATGATACTACTCATAAGAGGCTTTCCAAGCTTCCTATACATTATTTATCTATGCCTCCGGAATTCATCTGACGTCATAAGCATACTCCACAAGACGCACAGGACTGTGGAAGTACAGCTACTACCATACTACTCTTCCACTCACGGGTTCAGGCATCCACATAGAACATCTCATAAAGGTTGCCTCCATGGCCTGGGAGCTCAACCTGCGGATCAGGAAATACTCGAGCCCGAGACCCCTCGGAACCATAAGGACACGGGTGTGGCCTTGGTCCTCTGACTGGTGGTAGTAGAGGTCCCCGAAGAGGGGTGACTCCTCCTATAGCAGGCCAGACAACATGAGCTAGAAGATGGGCCCTAACATGGTTCAACATCTCCATATCTCCATACCCTGTCTGGACTACAGGTGCGACTTGTGTCAAAGCCGTCCACAGGCGGGCAAGTGCAGCATAGAGCTCCATACGAAGGGCACGAGCATCCCTGTCTCTATTCTCTAGCATCTCAGCGGTGGACTGCAGCAACGGATCCTCCACAGAGGAATCAAAGTAGACCCCACTGAGGTATCCTTCTTCTCTTAGCTGAGAGGCAGGAACATAGCAGAACTCTGAATTCTGCAGCATTGCATGTCTGGCCCTCATAATGGTCAACATTGAATAGGCAGCATCTTGTATTGCCATGTCAACAGTAACCTCCAATCCATAAGACCAATGGATCGGCTCCTCGGCTCCAGGGTAATCTGGGAATACCCTAACAGTGCAAAGATACTGAATCTGATTAAAATCCCGGTACTGCTCCTCCACTGTATACTCTGGGTACCAGTGGTAACCGGGTACTGACATCATTCTGACTAGCATGGCCGTGTGACCCGGCACATCAATGCACCTGGTCAGACGGACCACCTGACGAGAAGGACGGCCATGCATATGAAAATAGAGCGTAATGCAAAGGCATTAGAGCTCTGAAGACAAAATTGGGCAGCATAACGGCTGTAAATGCTCAAAATCAATTTTGAGGCAACCCACAAAAGATAGGATGGCATAACCACTTAACTATCAAGTACAATTCCATGGTCATCAAAACTTACTTTCTTTTCCTTGGAATAAAAGAAACCCGGAGTAACTCTCGACTCATTGTCCTATAATCTACCGATCAGCAATACACGATCCTGAGAGAAAGATAAGTAACCTAGTTCTTAATCCCCGCAGAAAAGACGAGGATGACTAGAATAGAATGACCTGAGAAGAGAAGCAAGAATCTTACGTTCCCTTCCACAAACAATTCCCTTATATATAACTAAAGCAATTCTAGACTCAACTTCGGCCAGTTTGGCTTAGTAATCCTACAGTCAGTCAGGCTCTGATACCAACGTTGCCGAGACCCCGATCCTAAGCCATAGGAATCCAGCCTGTAACACATCACATCGCTTTGTGGTCTCATGCACGGTTATCCCCACGACTGCAGCCTTACCTCAGCCGGGACAGTTTGCGCCTTTTGACTCGCGTATGCAATTGTGTTGCTAGCATTCCGATGTCAAAGAACCCGGATCGACATGTCTAGTCATAAACTTAAGTGGTAGTTCCGTACAGGGACATGCATACATGACCCAGCAAAGCAGGTGTCGGTCATCAGTGAGTGTAGACGAGTCGTAGCAAGCTACAAGGACTCCATTACACCGCGTGACATTTCCCCAAAGGGACAGACAAAACAACTAAGAAGGGCACATGCCGGTCAACCAATGTGTCTGGAGCAGTAGCGAACTACCATGGCTCGGTGGAATCACAAAGGGGCATTTCCCCGTAAGAAGTGCTACTAGGGTATACGACTAGGTGTTCGAACCCCATGCATATCAAGTACAACACATGTACGCATGGCATACCGTTATGCATAGATACATCGATGGCATCACAACACAACCATAAACATACAAACTTTATTTAGAAGGCTCGGAAGAGCCCCACACATAATATTACACAGATAGGGGTCTCACGACCCATCATCACAAGTTATTCAAACAAATCTTACAAGCCAGCGGAAGATTAAAACTGTCTGAGTACAGACAGAGGGAAAGGTAAAAGGCACATGGCCTGACTATGTACAGACCCAACCTAGGGCCAGATCATAGCTGGGACACTAGCTACACGTCGTCGTCAACGTCTAGATAGAACCCACCATTAGAGTCATTAGCAACCTCTGCAACAAATTATGAAGCAAAAGTGAGTACAAAAGTACTCAACAAGACTTTACTATAATCTATCTACTCATGCAATGTATCAACAGGGAGTTGTGGGGTTCCATGCAGAAAGCCAGCTTTGACTCTTGGCTAGACAAACTTCAATTTTAAACAATTTTAACAACTTTGTTTTCTCGCACACGAGTCCACTAACTCCACAACAATACACCATCATGGAATCATTTCGTCATCCTACGGAAATGCCATCCACGACACTCACACTTATCTTGACATTTTTATGAGTAGCCATTATAGTTGTCTATGAACAACTTATGTTTCCATGTAGTTCATATCCGCGGACGCGACTATTCGAATATATCATAACCCTGTAGGGGTGTACTTCTTCACACACGCTTGAAAGTGCAGTCATGCCCTTAATCGTGTTTTGGTGTTGCTGACAACACACATATAGATAACTAATCACTAATCCCCTATAAGCTATTGTGAATGATCATGTGTTGATAAGGACAAGCTCATGTGCTAACAAGGACAAGATCAAGATAAGCATTCCTGAGCACTACATGTTTGATTCTTGTGGATGTTCACATGGTGGACAAATGAAGATAAATACATAAGCTAGGCTTTCCACATTGTGTATGGGAGAGCTACTTGAAGACTTCATCATGTCTTGCTTTCAACTTGAGCCAAGAAGGAACAACAACATCAAGCTCAAGTGAAAGGGCTAACTCAAAGGTGTCAGTCCCTTTGACGTTAGTGGTGCGGAGTGATGATCAGGGAATAAAAGTATACACTCAAGTATGGATCATCGGTACCCCTTTTATAATTCTTGAGTCTTTAGGTATCCTGCACTATTAAGAGGGGATCGCAGGTTTTGTGATGAACTTGCTCAAACCAGATATCCACTGTTCTGCTCATACCACATCTCCATTGCTCTGCTGTTATCAGAAAACAGAACCAGTGCCTTGGACATCCGGCTTCCTCCGGACGTCCGAGGGCCGGACAGCCGACTGCTTCGGAAATCCAAAATCCTATACCAGAGAAATCAGAGCCATATAACTCAGACTTCCGGCTTCCTCCGAACGTCCGAGGCCCGGACGTCTGACCAGCTTCGGAAATCCGGAACTATGCACCAGAGAAACTTGAGCCATATAACTCGGACTTCCGGCTCCCTCCGGACATCCGAGGGCCGGACGTCCGACCAGCTTCGGAAATCCGGAACTTTGCACCAGAGAAACTTGAGTTATATAACTCGGATTTCCGGCCTCCTCCGGACGTCCGGTTCCTGTTCAACTACACAGTGACTCCAGATATATATACATCTCTCGGACGACCGACCACTGTCGGACATCCGACACCTTGTGGGCGTCCGGACATCCGAGAAACTGTCGGATGTCCGACCCCTGTCTGACTTAAAGTGTCCCCAACGGCTGTTTTACTCTCCCCACTATATATACCCCCCTCCCACTTCGTGTTTGGGTGCCCAACACAGCCATATCCTCATAAGAACACATTTCTACCCCACATACATTTGCTCACACCAAATCTTAGATCCCAAGAGCATTTGTGAGCCCCCTTGAGAGTTGTTCCAATCAAAAGATAGATCGTCTCCCTCTCCTTCTCTCAACCCAAGCTATTTGATATTTGAGCAAGTTTTGAGCATTCCCCGTGATCTTGTTACTCTTGGATGTTGGAGACTCCTAGGCGGTAGGAGTTCTTCGTAGAGGAATCAATCCGTGTGATTACCTCCGGAAAAGTTTGTGAGGGTTTGGAAGCCACCTCAAAGGCTTACCACTAGTGGTTGAGAAACGCCTTCGTGGTGTTATCTCAAAGGGATAATAGGGTGAGCCTTCGTGGCGTTGGTGCCTTCGTGGTAACATCCACCTCTCTAACGGTGACTAGCTTCCCTCCAAGGAAGTGAACATCGGGATACATCTTCGTCTCAGTGACCTTGGTTATCCTTAACCCTAACTCCTTACTTGTGGTTTACTTGTGTTACTTGAGCATACATACATCGCATATTGTTTGTGCTCATTATATTGTGTTGGCTATTTCTTGTACAAGATTAATCATTGAAGCATACCCTCTATATCTACACGTTCACACTTGCAGCTTTTGATATATCGTGTGCTATAGTGTGATCTAGTATCTTGTGTGGTTCACCTACTTATCGTGTGATATAGCTCAAGTAAGTTTGTGTAACTTACTTGGGTTGGTTAGTAACTGTATTGTTCCATCTTGGTAGATCGTGTTGTTGATACACGTTGCAGTGCCTAGTGCATTTAGGATTTGTGCTTGACAAGTATCGTCTTAGTTTATTTCCGCATTAGATTTAAGCCAAATCCGAAGAAGTTTTTAAATAGCCTATTCACCCCCCTCTAGGCCTCATCGAGGTCTTTTCAATTGGTATCAGGGGACGGTCTCTCTTTAATTAGGTTTCACGACCTAGAGAGTATCGATGTCGACTATTGGATTAGTGCACAATGACACCTTTGACTTTGATGGCACAAATTATACCCTATGGAGAATTCGTATGCTTCGTCACTTTCGGGCCATGGGCCCAAATACTTTACGAATTGTTCTTGTAGGGATTGCCGACAAAAAGGATGATGCATCTTCATCTACTAATGAAATGTATCTTGATTGTGAGGCTTTTCTTGCCATTCATCGAACCATAAGTCGTGAAGTGTTTAAGTCTATCTCGACTTGCAAGTCAGCTCATGAAGTTTGGACTAAACTTGAAGATATATATGGTGGGTCCAATCTAGATGAAGATGATATTAGATGAAGGAGTTGGTGCATGAGCTCTTCACTCTTTTCGATCATAAAGAGTCCACCACTACTTCCATATCCAATTGCTTGCACACCTCAGCATCTTCAATCTCACAAGGTAATGACATGGTGAGTGAAGAAATACATGTTGATGAAAATGTCATAGCCTCTATGGACACGAGCATATCTAGCACCACACATAGTGTAAATTATTGTGCTGATAGGTCATGCATTTCACCTAAAGATCCCTCGACAAATGTCTGTGGTGATATGCCTGCTCTCCCGTGTCCTCTTGATCAAAATATCTTGTTTCTCCCTAGTTGTTCTATGACTAATCATTTAGGGGAAATAAAGAAATATGAAGTACTTTTGACTAATGAAGAATCTGATTCACCAAAAGAATCATCATCAACTCATCCAGTTCACATGTGCCTCATGGCAAGAGGTAATAATGAGGTATCATCTTCCCTGTGCAATAACGATGATATTTGTGATGAGGATGATGATGATGACTTGACTGAAAATATCTATGTGATGAGTAAAGTTCTTCATAAAGCTAAAAATAACGCTCTTCAAAGGTTCCAAGATTTTCTTGCTTACTCTGAAAATTGTAATGATTCACTTAATCATGAACAAGCTGAAAGTGAACAACTTGAACATGAACTTGAGAAGAGTCATCAAGCATGTAGAGACTTAAGATCTTCAAAAGGAGAGATGGAAGTTCCTCATGATAAACTTAAAAAGGATTTTGAGGTCCTTCTCCTTGAATGCAAGAATGTCAAGGGAGAGCTCATCAAAACCTCTAAGATCTATGAGGAGCTTCAATCTACTCATGAGAAGTCTCTAATCGCTACTTACTCCTCTCATATTGTTGATGATACTTGTACATCTAACCCTATATCTTTTGAAGTATCAACATTGAAGGAGAATGTTGAGCTACGTGCTCAACTTGCTTTACTAACTAGCAATTATGGGAAGTTGGAAGAAAACCATGTAATGCTCACAAGCTCTCATGCCAATCTTCTAACATCCCATAATGTGCAAAAGTTAGCTCATGAGGCTAACATCACCAAGGTAACATCAAGTGAGCCTCATGTGGACAATGGCACTACTTCTAGTCAAAGTACTACATTTCCATGTGCTAGTCCTCGTAATTCGTCTACTCATAATGTTGCTACCTCGTGTGATGAATTACTTTCCTTGTCTTGTTGCTCTAACATTGAAGCTTACACTTCCTCTAGTACTTGCATTGACACTAACTGTGCAGAGGAAATCGAAGAGCTCAAGGCCCAAGTCACTTCTTTGAAGAAAGACTTGGAGCAGTGTCATGAAGGGATGTCCACACTCAACAATGTCCTGTGTGAGAAAACATCTCCGAATGACAAAAATGATGTTGGAGTAAACTCAAACAAGAACAAGAGTGGCCTAGAACAAGTTAAGAATTCTGCCAAAATCATTTGCTTCAAGTGCAAAGTTAAAGGGCACCATGTTAGATCTTGCCCTCTGAAGACGAAGTCTCAAAGTCACAAGCAACAAGGGAAGCGGCCACAAACTCAATCACACACTCAGCTAAAAGTTGAAGGAATGCCTCTTCCCAATAAGACCCAAGCCAACACTCCCCGAGGTGAGAAATCAACTGGGAAGAAAACAAAGGGTAGATGTTGCTACTTATGTCGTGAGAAGGGCCACGTCACTTCGTCTTGCACGAAAGGTAACTTATCCAACCCAATCACTATTGATGATAGCTATTCCCTTGGGAAGGATAAAGTTGGCAATGTGTTTTCCAAGTTTGTTGGTACTCAAAATGGTGTCAAGAAAAGAACCATTTGGGTTGCCAAGCCTATTGTGACTAACCTATTAGGACCCAACGTAGTTGGGGACCAACAAGCTCAAACTTGATCAATAGGTGGCTTTGGAGGACATTGGAGACTTGGATACACAATGAAGATTTAAGGACTCTTCATCATTCGTATTATCTCAAGCCAAGTCATTTGGATTATCGAGCCCATATCCCATATCCAATGTGCCTCTTTGCGGTAACTTGTACTTAAATTGTTTACATTGTAAGTTGCCTGCCTCACTCCTTCTGATGTGTAGGTTTGGTACCTAGCATGTACTTTGACATGTTGCGCCTACTAGTATGATTGTTATGTGTTATCTATCATGTGTAGGTTGTTATGTATGTCATATAGTTGTGTGTAGTCCTGATCATTACTTGCATCCTAGCTGCACCGATGTGTGGGTCTTTTGAGATGTTAATAGCTCATCAC
Source organism: Hordeum vulgare subsp. vulgare (assembly GCF_904849725.1). Classification (NCBI taxonomy): domain Eukaryota; kingdom Viridiplantae; phylum Streptophyta; class Magnoliopsida; order Poales; family Poaceae; genus Hordeum; species Hordeum vulgare. The sequence continues at coordinate 309,764,717 of NC_058523.1, forward strand.
ATTAAGGGGGAGTGTTCTGCTCTACGCACGTCACTAACCCAAAATGTGTATATCTGTATTGGACTCCATCTGGTATTCACGGTGCAAGATTATCCAATCATTTCGTTTGATGTCAAAGCCATCCGAAGGTCAAATTGGCATCCTCTTATCAGCTTAGTTGGATGATTGATTGCCTTGTATGATAGATACATGGATTATCACATTATGGGAGTGTGATATGCTTTGTGCACGTCACATCCCCTGGTAAGATAAAACATTCGATGTATGCCACTCAGAATCTACCACATGGGGTTATTCTATAACTGTGTGGCGTGTCATGCTCCACATGTCTTAATTCGCATTATAATCCTGTTGGCGTCTAAATCCCTTAGATGTGCGTGAGTATGATGTCCTACTACACTAATACTCATGGCCTAGCCACTAGATCGTATCTAAACGAAGGGCATGGTTGATGCATGCCTTTCGAATTATTTCTCCACACTATGATCTAAATAATTGGGATGTTAATGTATGACATCTAAACATTATGCTTATGGTTGAACTCCCATATCACACTTGTGTGAGTATAAAACGACCTTTGTGCTCGTGTGGCACCTACCACCACTGATAATTCTAAATGCCATTGTGTTCTCTCACACATGGTATCTCTGGCTTGGTAGTGTTTTCCATGGTCATTTTATTTCGGCCTTGTCTTCATTTGACCTACTTAACTTGCCGAGAAATTCATGTCTCACCCGGTAATCTCGCATGCATGTCTTTGAGCTCTCACTATTTATTTCATAATGTTGTGGGAGTTATAATCATATTACCTACACTTATACATCTACTAGGGTGAGACATGCATGTAAGGTTGTGCAAAATGCATACCTTACATGGTTTGATGCCTTGACCGGCTCATGTGTTGAACTTGGGGTGCTACCATATGTTGATTTGTCACCCTGATCCATTATTGGACAACATGAATGTTCTGTAATAGAAAATTATGTGTTCATTTGTCCAAATTGTATATCCTTGGATTTTGATAGGCTTGTGTAGGCATATCTACTATGTGTAGATGCACATGCCGTGTATATCGTATCTTTGATCCAATATATGTATATGGTAAATCAGGCGTATCCATTAAAAGGTTAAGGTGTGCTTGAAAGTAAAACTTATATCTATTTGCACATAATTGAGTGATCTTAACCTATATATATTGTAGTTGGACTAACTACTTCGGACCCAATAAGTTTGGGGACCATATTGTGCTTAATTGGTGGTTTAGGTACTTTGGAGAAGTATTGCTATCTTGACTTATTCTCAGAAGAAGATGGTGCTCGTCATGAAGAAATTAGAGTCAAGACAGGACTCGACTACTTCTACGCCATACCAATGCTTTTCCGGTAACAAGTATTTACTTCATGCATGTACAACATTAGAGTCAACACTGTTTAGGTTGCATCATGGCATGAACATAATACTTTTTCCACTTTGTAATTTCCTGCATGTCCTTGTCAATCACATTGATGAAATGCTTAGTGTTGGCGTTCTCTTAGCACTTCATGGTCATATGAATGAGACAAATTTGTGCCACGACCCTTGTGTCATGTGCCTTGCTCTTATAAGAGGATAACTTGTGCATGAGTCTATGCACTCATGCGTTTGACGTTATTTTGGACCCACACTTATCATAGTAATCGAATTAAAAGATTTACAGCATAACATGTCCAAAATATGTTAGTTGAGAGGCCCCTTTTGGTTGCTACACATGCGAGAATACTCCTTATCACCTCATCATCCAAATCCCAGAAATTGCCTCTGCCTTCTCTCTCTCAGTCGTCCGACGGATCTCGGACGTCCGACGGCTAAACGCATTCCGGACGTCCGGCACATGTCGGTCGTCCGACGGTTAAACAATCTCCGGACGTTCGACGCCCTTCGGACGTCCGACACTTCGGGAGCTCTATAAATAGAAGGGCGTGGGCTGGGCCTTGCCCTAGCCCCCACCCGCCTCCTTTTCTCCCAGCCGCCACCACAGCCGCCGCCGCCAGCGCCATAGGTGCTCGCCGGCGCCGCCACCAGGGGCCCTGTTCCGGGATCTGACTGATCTCCTCCACGGGATCCGATCTCCTCCGCGGGATATGTCTTCCTTTCCTCCTCTCTCTCGATCTGCACCTATCCCCTCGGTCTCACTCACGTTTGGTTCCCCTTTCTCCCAAGATTCATGTGTTCGTTCATGTGGTTTGATCGTGACCGTTCTCCATTGGGTTTCCAACCGTGTAGGCCTTGTTCATCATGCCCAAGATTAAGCACACCGCCCGGAAGAACACTGCTGGCTCATCCTCTCGTGCCCCTACTGGCACGGGGTCGGATGACTCCGAGGGGCAACGCCGACTCTTCAAACGGATCGCCCGGCGTCCTCCTCGCCAGCCCCACTCCTTGTCTGATGGCTCGGATTTCGAGGATGAGCTTGTAGATGAGGAACGCGCTGAATACGTCGCCGTTCAGAAGACCATGCCGAAGCCTGGGACTCGCAGGCCCTCCTATATGCCACCACCTCCTCCTAAACAGCCCGAAGGTGAAGCTCGTCGCATCTCTCTTGAACCTCCTGCTACTTTAGGTCGTGAAGTTAAGAACTTCACCATGAGTCCAAAGTCTTCCTACTTCACTTTCCGCCGTGACGTTGACCAATTCTCTGTTGTACGTGACTCTATGGACTCACGTTTCCGCACAAACGTCCAGGCGGACATCTTTACTATGGTCATTGTTCCTAAGGGTCTCTCTGTCCATCACTTTATTGATCTTGAGCATATTCGCACGCACCCGGCGAAATACCCGGGTGCCATTGAGCTCATTGAGTCATCGGGGCTTGCTGCCCCCTTTGCTTTTCGGTGCGATTTTAACGCTGCTGCTATTCACCAATTTTATGCCACATGTTTCTTTGGCCCAAACAACACTGTTAGCTGGATGACCTCTGACGTTCAGTTCACAGCCTCTTATGATGAGTTTGTTGCCGCACTCGGTTTCCCCGACTCCGGCTTCAAAATCCATAAGAATGATCCTAACCATGCACATAAGCCAATTGAGGCATGTGGGTTTCTCCTCAAACCACTCCGTGAACTTGATGCAGACGAACGGATGAAGGATCTTAACCAAGTATCCATCTGGCGCTCTCCCTACTTTATCATCTTTCAGTGTTTTATCCGCACCATCTATCCTAAGATGGGTGATAAGGGATCCTGCAGTGGCTACTGTATTGACATCATGTCACATTTGCACGAGAACCCCAAGCACAAAATTAATGTGACTCACTTTCTATGGCATGAGATTCGGCTTGCTAGTTTTCAATACAAGCGAGCCTTCCCTCATGCCCCCTTCATCCCGGCTTTTATTAACCGTGTTGCTGAATTCACTATTGCTGTCTCTCACACGCATCACAAGTGGGTCATTCCCGCTCACATGGCGGATAACTATGCTCCCAAGAAAACCCCATCATCCACCTCCACTCGTCGCACTGCTGCCCGGTCAGCAACCCCTTCATCCAGCTCAGCTCCTCTCGGTCGCTTTTCCAAATTCATTGGCAAGGCGCATTCTGCTATGATGAAGGCCTTCTCTTTCTAGTGCGGTCAAACTCATGATGTGGTTTCTCGCCTCGTCTCCTCCAAGAATGCCCTCAAGGCTCATCTGAGAGACTCGGGTGCTCTTGATGTGAGTGACGATGAGGCCCTTCCTGCTGCTCCTCCTTCTGACTTTGGCTTCCCATCTGGTCCTGAGTGGGCTGATTTTCTTGATAAGGCTGGTGGTAGTGGTTTTCCTAAGGATGAGGATGAGGATGATGAGGATGATGCATGCTGATGATGATATTGATGAGGGTGATATTTGAGTATGTGGTAGCATTGCCGGGTTTCCCTCCTTTTTGGTCCTTGGTGCCAAAGGGGGAGAACATTATCTTATCTTAGTTTCGATTTTAGTTTCTCTCATAATGTATGGTATGATGTATTATGTCGAACTTAATGATGTGTCATCATGTAACGATACTTATGGATGATGTGCTATGCCATCACTTATGGATGATGTATTGTTGAACTATCATGTGGTGATGAGATATCATGATATTATCGCTGTGTCATATGATGATGAGTTTTATGCTATCCATTGATTCATATGATATGCCTTGATTCATATGATATGCTATGAATTATTGATTCTTATCATATGCTATGTATTGCTGAACTATTATGGTGTTATATCATGCTATTATCTTCATGCACACATTAAGGGGGAGCTCCCGCACTTACCTATTTTACTATGCCTATAATAAGGGCGAGCTTCATAAGCATCATAACAAATCTCTCCTAAGCCACACATGTTTATTACTATTTTTGAGAGCTATATGTATGTTGTCATCAACTACCAAAAAGGGGGAGACTGAAAGTGCAGTGATGCCCTTAATCATGTTTTGGTGTTGCTGACAACACACATATAGATAACTAATCACTAATCCCCTATAAGCTATTGTGAATTATCATGTGTTCATAAGGACAAGCTCATGTGATAACAAGGACAAGATCAAGATAAGCATTCCTGAGCACTACATGCTTGATTCTTGTGGATGTTCACATGGTGGACAAATGAAGATGAATACATAAGCTAGGCTTTCCACATTGTGTATGGGAGAGCTACTTGAAGACTTCATCATGTCTTGCTTTCAATTTGAGCCAAGAAGGAACAACAACATCAAGCTCAAGTGAAAGGGCTAACTCAAAGGTATCAGTCCCTTTGATGTTAGTGGTGCGGAGTGATGATCAGCGAATAAAAGTATACACTCAAGTATGGATCATCGGTACCCCTTTTATAATTCTTGAGTCTTTAGGGATCCCGCACTATTAAGAGGGGATCACAGGTTTTGTGATGAACTTGCTCAAACTAGATATCCACTGTTCTGCTCATACCACATCTCCATTGCTCTACTGTTATCAGAAAACAGAACCAGTGCCTCGGACATCCGGCTTACTCCGCACGTCCGAGGGCCGGACGACCAACTGCTTCCGAAATCTGGAATCCTATATGAGAGAAATCACAGCCATATAACTCAGACTTCCGGCTTCCTCCGGACGTCCGAGGCACGGACGTCCGACCAGCTTCAGAAATCCGGAACTATGCATGAGAGAAACTTGAGCCATATAACTCGGACTTCCGTCTCCCTCCGGACGTCCGAGGGCCGGACATCCGACCAGCGTCGGAAATCTGGAACTTTGCACCAGAGAAACTTGAGCCATATAACTCGGATTTCCAGCCTCCTCCGGACGTCCGGTTCCTGTTCAACTACACAGTGACTCCATATATATATAAATCTCTCGGATGACCGACCACTGTCGGACATCTGACACCTTGTGGGCGTCCGGACATCCGAGAAACTGCCGGATGTCCGACCCCTGTCTGACTTAAAGTGTCCCAAACGGCTGTTTTACTCTCCCCACTATATATACCCCCTCCCACTTCGTGTGAGGGCGCCCAACACAGCCATATCCTCATAAGAACACATTTCTACCCCACATACATTTGCTCACACCAAATCTTAGATCCCAAGAGCATTTGTGAGCCCCCTTGAGAGTTGTTCCAATCAAAAGATAGATCGTCTCCCTCTCCTTCTCTCAGCCCAAGCTATTTGAGATTTGAGCAAGTTTTGAGCATTCCCCGTGATGTTGTTACTCTTGGAGATTGGAGACTCCTAGGTGGTAGGAGTTCTTCGGAGAGGAATCAATCCGTGTGATTACCCCCGGAAAAGTTTGTGAGGGTTTGGAAGCCACCTCAAAGGCTTACCACTAGTGGTTGAGAAACGCCTTCGTGGTGTTATCTCAAAGGGAGAATAGGGTGAGCCTTCGTGACGTTGGTGTGCCTTCGTCGTAACATCCACCTCTCTAACGGTGACTAGCTTCCCTCCAAGGAAGTGAACATCGGGATACATCTTCGTCTCAGTGACCTTGGTTATCCTTAACCCTAACTCCTTACTTGTGATTTACTTGTGTTACTTGAGCATACATACATTGCATATTGTTTGTGCTCATTATATTGTGTTGGCTATTTCTTGTACAAGATTAATCATTCAAGCATACCCTCTATATCCACACGTTCACACTTGCAACTTTTGATATATCGTGTGCTATAGTGTGATCTAGTATCTTGTGTCGTTCACCTACTTGTCGTGTGACATAGCTCAAGTAAGTTTGTGTAACTTACTTGGGTTGGTTAGTAACTGTATTGTGTCCATCTTGGTAGATCGTGTTGTTGATACACGTTGCAGTGCCTAGTGCATTTAGGATTTGTGCTTGACAAGTATCCTCTTAGTTTATTTCCGCATTAGGTTTAAGCCAAATCCAAAGAAGTTTTTAAATAGCCAATTCACCCCCCCTCTAGGCATCATCGAGGTCTTTTCAACGCTCTCGCCACTTATCACTATGTGAACGTCATGCACCTCGGCAACCTTCAAGCGAAAGCCCAGCGAGGGAGTCGGCCACGACCGTTAACCACACTAATACCTAGTCCAGGATTATCGCCTATCTGAGGGTAACCCGCACGGAAGTTCGGCCGAGGTTTCCGCCACGGCCCCAAACGATGTGCGCAGGGTTCCCAAGCCCACCATTCGGGTGCCACTTGGTACTCCGTGCCACTGCCTATCGCATCATAGCCCACCTCTAAGGTCAGCACTATGCACGGCCTCCAGCATGACTATAAACACCAGAAACTACTTGCAACTCCTGGACCGAGTACTAGGCGATTAGTAAGTCGAGAGGGTGAATTAAGTATCCCAACGTGTGGTAGTATCTAGTCTTGGATTACATACACGAAACTCAGTTCCTATGGACGGTTCCAATGAAACAACCCGCCATGTACTCCTACATAGCCTTTCGACGGTACCTTTACCAAATCAGGTTCAACACACAACCTTTATTAACTGAACACATTCTCACGATCTTGTTCATCACCCAGATGATAGACCATACACAACTCTAAGCATAGCATGCATAGCAGGATAAGGCACATCATGGCTCAAGCATCTACCAGGTATGCTAGGTTGCAAGGTTCAGCTAATTACTGTGACAAGGACGGGTCATGCAAAGGGTGGGTTAAACTAACGTGGTAAAAGGATTGAAATCATTTTGACCTAATCCAATAAGTAAGAGCAGGAGCGAGAACATGGGATTTATCAGGATGATCAAAATGGTTGCTCGCCTTGTTGCTGAGCAGAGGGGTGATATCCGTCAGTCGGATAATCAGTCGTATCTGAAGGGGCGGGGCCTACCATATAACAACATACAAATATTAACAATCATATGCAATAGTAATGATGCATGAACATGGCATGAAATGAAAGGTGATATGTTTCAATGTGGTTGGTGAAACCTTAGTTTGCATCTGGTTTGAAATCCAAATTCAAATATCATTTGAAATGGCATATTCATCTTAATCATTTAATTGATTTGACCTGATGCTGTTTCATAACTTTGTTTTTCATGCATGAGAGTAGCACCATTGTGTTTATTGAATTTTTCTGATCAATTTGCATATATTACTTGTCTGATTTGGAGTTATATTCAAATTTCTATGAATTTCCCAAGTTTTGCAAATATTCTGGAATTATATTAAAACCAGAGTTAGATTTGTTGCATCAGCATGACATGAGCAGGTCAGCTGGCCGTTGAATGTCAAACCTGACGAGTGGGACCCACTGGTCAGTGACTCTCGCCAGATTTAGATTAAGTTTGAACTTAATTAGCTAATTAACAGGGCTGGACCCACATGTCAGTGGCTGGTTAGGGATTTAATTATTTATTTATTTTCATTAACTTAAACTTAAATACTCAGGGGCTGGCCCCACCTGTCATAGGCTCAAGGGGGTTGAACCCACCGGCGATGAGGTCGATCTCACCGGCGGTGAGCCTCCGGCAGCACCAGAGACGGTGGAGGGCGTCGGAAACGCGTCTCCGATGTCCAAATACACGACGGAGGGCACTGGAAGAACGACCACTCGATGGCGCGCACGATGGAGCAAACGCCAGGGGCTGGGGTCACCGACGATGAGCTACAGCGGCGGTCCTCGTTGGGCTCCGGTGAAACTAGGCCTAGATCTCGGGAAAGAGAGGGGAATACTACGGCGGTCCTCGTTGGGCTCCGGTGAAACTAGGCCTAGAGCTCGGGAAAGAGAGGGGAAAATGGGGGGAATCACTCCGGAGCTCACTGCGGTGACGAGGGGATGCTCAGGCTGCTCGGGGAGGCACTGGATCCGGCGAATCGATGGTGGCTTGCCGGCGGCCGAAGGTTGAAGACGACGGTGACGAGGGTGTGTGTGAAGAAGTATACCCCTGCAGGGTTATGATCTATTTGAATAGTCGCGTCCACGGATATGGACAACTTGGAAACATATGTTGTTCATAGACAACTATAATGGCTACTCATAAAAATGTCAAGATAAGTGTGAGTGTCGTGGATGGCATTTCCGTAGCGTGACGGAATGATTCCATGATGGTGTATTGTTGTGGAGTTAGTGGACTCGTGTGCGAGAAAACAAAGTTGTTAAAACTATTTAAAATTGTAGTTTGTCTAGCCAAGAGTCAAAGCTGGCTTTCTGCTTGAAAGCCCACAACTCCATGTGGATACATTGCATGAGTAGATAGATTATCCTAAAGTCTTGCTGAGTACTTTTGTACTCACGTTTGCTTAATAATTTGTTGCAGAGGTTGTTAATGACTCTAATGGTTGGTTCTATCTAGACGTTGACGACTACGAGTAGCTGGTGTCCCAGCTACGATCTGGCCCTAGGTTGGGTCTCTAGATAGTCCGGCCATCTTCCTTTTACCTTTCCATCTGTCTATACTCAGAAAGTTTTAATCTTCCGCTGGCTTGTAAGACTTGTTTGAATGACTTGTGATGATGGGTCGTGAGACACCTAGCTATGTAATATTATGTGGGAGGCTCTTCCGAGCCTTCTAAATAAAGTTTGTATGTTTATGGTTGTGTTGTGATGCCATCGATGTATCTATGCATATCGATATGCCATGCGTACGTGTGTTGTACTTGATATGCATGGGGTTCGAACACCTAGTCATATGCCCTAGTAGCACTCCTTACGGGGAAACGCCCCTTTGTGATTCCACCGACCCATGGTAGTTCGCTACGGCTCCGGACACATTAGTTGACCGGCATGTGTCCTTCTTAGCTGTTGTGTCTGTCCCTTTGGGGAAATGTCACGCGGTGTAATGGAGTCCTTGTAGCTTGCTACAACTCGTCTACACTCGCTGATGACTGACACTTGCTTTGCTGGGTCATGTATGCATGTCCCTGTACGGAACTTCCACTTAAGTTTATGACTAGACATGTCGATTCGGGTTCTTTGACATCAGAATGCTAGCGACACAATTGCATACGCGAGTCAAAAGCCGCAAACGGCCCCGGCTGAGGTAAGGCTGCAGCCATGGGGATAACCATGCGTGAGACCGCAAAGCGATGTGATGTGTTACATGCTGGATTCCTATGGCTTAGGATCGGGGTCCCGACAACATTTCCAAAGGAGAAGAGCCCCCGAGCCCTGCAACGCCCTCGTCACCGTCGTCTTCAACCTTCGGCCACCGGCAAGCCACCATCGATTCGCCGGATCCAGTACCTCCCCGAGCAGCCTGAGCATCCCCTCGTCACCGCACTCAGCTCCGGAGTGATTCCCCCCATTTTCCCCTCTCTTTCCCGAGCTCTAGGCCTAGTTTCACCGGAGCCCGACGACGACCGCCGTTGTAGCTCGTCGCCGGTGACCGGTTGGTCCATCCGAGGCCTGTAACAGCTTCAGCTCGTCGCGTAGGTGCTTTAGGAGCCTAGCCCCATGCGTTTTGCCCCCGTTTCCGATAACCTCGACGATGGCCGAGCTTCGGCCGCCGCCAAGCTCATTGCTGGCGTCGATTCCAGCCACCCCAACCCCTGGGGTTTGCTCCATCGTGCGCGCCATCAAGTGGTCGTTCTTCCAGTGCCCTCCGCCGTGCGTTTGGTCATCGGACACGCGTTTCCGACGCCCTCCGCCGTCTCTGGTGCTGCTGGAGGCTCACCGCCGGCGAGATCGACGTCGTCGCCGGTGGGTTCAACCCCCCTGAGCCTATGACAGGTGGGGCCAGCCCCTGAGTAGTTAAGTTTAAATTAATGAAAATAAATAAATAATTAAATCCCTAACCAGCCACTAACATGTGAGTCCAGCCGTGTTAATTAGCTAATTAAGTTTAAACTTAATCTAAATCTAGCTAGAGTCACTCACCAGTGGGTCCCACTGGTCAGGTTTGACTTTCAACGGCTAGCTGACGTGCTGATGTCATGCTGATGCAATAAATCTAATTCTGGTTTTAATATAATTCCAGATTATTTGCAGAACTTTGGAAATTCATAGAAATTTGAATATAACTCCAAATCCTTTCAATGCCTTTACCACGTTAGTTGAACCCACTCCTTTGCATGACCTGTCCTTGTCACAGTAATTAGCTAAACCTTGCAACCTTGCATACATGGTAGATGCTTGAGCCATGATGTGCCTTATCCTCCTATGCATGCTATGCTTAGAGTTGTGTATGTTCTGTCATCTGGGTGATGAACAGGATCGTGAGAATGTGTTGAGCTAATAAAGGTTGTGTGTTGAACCTGATTTGGTAAAGGTACCGGTGAAAGGCTATATAGGATTACATGGCGGTTGTTTCATTGGAACCGTCCTTAGGAACTGAGTTCCGTGTATGTAATCCAAGACTAGATACTACCACACGTTGGGATACTTAATTGACCCTCTCGACTTATTAATCGCCTAGTACTCGGTCCAGGAGTTGCAAGTAGTTTCTGGTGTTTATAGTCATGCTGGAGGCCGTGCATAGTGCTGACCTTAGAGGTGGGCTATGATGCGGTAGGTAGTGGCACGGTGTACCAAGTGGCACCCGAATGGTGGGCTTGGGAACCCTGCACACATCGTTTGGGGCCATGGCCGAAACCTTGACCGGACTTCCGTGCGGGTTACCCTCAGATAGGCGATAAACCTAGACTAGGTATTAGTGTGGTTAACAGTCGTGGACGACTCCCTCGCTGGGCTTCCGCCTGAAGGTTGCCGAGGTGCATGACGTGCACATAGCAATAAGTGGCGAGAGTGTGTGTGAAGAAGTACACCCCTGCATGGTTATGATCTATTCGAATACCCGCGCCCGCGGATATGGACTACTTGGAAACATATGTTGTTCATAGACAACTATAATGGCTACTCATAAAAATGTCAAGATAAATGTGAGTGTCGTGGATGGCATTTCCGTAGGGTGACGGAATGATTCCATGATGGTGTATTGTTGTGGAGTTAGTGGACTCGTGTGCGACAAAACAAAGTTGTTAAAACTATTTAAAATTGTAGTTTATCTAGCCAAGAGTCAAAGCTGGCTTTCTGCATGAAACCCCACAACTCCTTGTTGATACATTGCATGAGTAGATAGATTATCCTAAAGTCTTGCCGAGTACTTTTTTACTCACGTTTGCTTAATAATTTGTTGCAGAGGTTGTTAATGACTCTAATGGTGAGTTCTATCTAGACGTTGACGACGACGAGTAGCTGGTGCCCCAGCTACGATCTGGCCCTAGGTTGGGTTTGTAGATAGTCAGGCCATGTGCCTTTTACCTTTCCATCTGTCTGCACTCAGACAGTTTTAATCTTCCGTTGGCTTGTAAGACTTGTTTGAATGACTTGTGATGATGGGTCATGAGACCCCTATCTGTGTAATACTATGTGTGCCCTTCGTATGGAGCTATCAATCGGACTATGATTGACAAACGAGGAGAAGTTGCCTACCAATTGGAACTTCCTCCGCATCTTTCCAAGGTTCATGATGTATTCCACGTATCGCAACTCAGGCATTGTTTTTCGGATCCTATCCATGAAGTGGACAATGAAACGCTTGATCTCCAAGATAATCTTTCATACCAAGAATACCCTATTCGTATTCTTGATCAAGCTGAGCGTACCACTCGATGTCGAAACCTCAAGTTTCTTAAAGTTCAATGGTCAAATCATTCTGAAAAGGAGGCAACATGGTAAAGAGAGGACCGTCTTCGATTTGAGTATCCCATGCTATTCCCGACGACTTCCAAATCTCGGGACGAGATTATTTTGAGTGGGGGTGAGTTGTCACATCCCTGATCCCTAATAGAGTATAGCAAGTGTGTGCTCATGCCTTCTACATTGCATCCAAGTAAATGAAATGAAATCAAAAGCAAAGCAAAGAAAACAAAAGCAAACCCTAGCAACTCTATATTCAAAAGCAATTCAAATTTGGTGGCAAATTAAAAATTCCAAAATGGCCATTAAAAAGTTCATCATTTCTGATAAATGTTGATAACAAAATATCAGGGGTGAAATATATTTTCAAAATGCTTTTGGCATTTTATTTGAAATTTAAAAGATATTGAAATCAACTATATAATTGATTTCAAATAATCTAAAGTTTTCAAAAATGCTGAAACTTTTGCTTATATTTGGAAATATTCCAAATAACACTTCAGCATGTTTCAAACTATTTTAGGAATAGTTTGGAGCCAAAAATAAAACAAAACCATATCAGAAATGTTTTAACCGAAACAGAAAAGAGAAAAAAAATAGAAAAAGAGTTATCAGACCCTTACGTGGCCCACGCCCAACTCGCCCTGTCCTCTACTGATGTCAGCTGTGCTTCCCTTGCAACGGCGCCAGAAATAGTCGTGTCGACGGCGCTAGGAATCCTTCAGCTGCGGCTACGCCTTAAGGGACTTCCTAGGCAAGTATGTAAAGGATTTCCTCCGTGGCCTTGGAGCCTTGCGTTGGTGTTCCCTCGAAGCGGAAAGGGTGATGTAGCATAGCGGTGGTAAGTATTTCCCTCAGTTTGAGAACCAAGGTATCAATCCAGTGGAGGAGTATCACAAGATCCTGCACAAAGACAAAAGCTTGCTCCCAACGCTATGAAGGGTTTGTCAATCCCTTATAGATTGTTTGCCAAGTGAGAACCGAAAGCAAGAAAGTAACAAAGCAAAGTAAAAGCGGAGGTGTAAACGATGGATGTGAATAGACCCAGGGCCCGTAGTGTTTACTAGTGGCTTCTCTCATGAAAGCAAGTAGACGGTGGGTGAACAAATTACTGTCGAGCAATTGATAGAACCGTGCAAAGTCATGACGATATCTATGCAATGATTATATCTATAGGCATCACGTCCAAAACAAGTAGACCGATACTTTCTGCATCTACTACTATTACTCTACATGTCGATCGCTATCCAGCATGCATCTAGTGTATTAAGTCTATAAGAACAGAGTAACGCCTTAAGCAAGATGACATGATGTAGAGGGATAATCTCAAACCAATGATAAAAACCCCATCTTTTTACCCTTGATGGCAATTACTTGATGTGTGCCTTGCTGCCCCTACTGTCACTGGGAAAGGTCACCACATGGTAGAACCAAAAACCAAGCACTTCTCCCATTGCAAGAATCATAGATCTAGTTGGCCAAACAAAACCCAAGACTCGGAGAGACTTACAAGGATATCAAATCATGCATATAAGAAATCAGCAAAGACTCAAATATATATCATGGATAATCTGATCACAAATCCACAATTCATCGGATCTCGACAAACACACCGCCAAAGAAGATTACATCGGATAGATCTCCATGAAGATCATGGAGGACTTTGTATTGAATCTCCAAGAGAGAGAAGAAGCCATCTAGCTACTACTACGGACCCGTAGGTCTGAAGTGAACTACTCACGACTCATTGGAGGGGCGATGATGATGATGAAGAAGCCCTCCAACTCCAAAGTCCCCTCCGGCAGGGCGCCGGGAAGGGTCTCCAAATGAGATCTCGCGGAAACGGAAGCTTGCGGCGGCGGAAAAGTATTTTCGAGGCTCCCCTGATTTTTTGCTGAATATTTGGGAATATATAGGCCAAGGATCTAGGTCAGGGGGCGGCCAGGGAGGCCACAAGCCCTCACACCGCCGCCTCCCCCCTGGTGGCGGAGTGGGAGTTTGTGGGCTCCGTGGAGCCCACCTGGCTTGGCCCAGAGCCCCCCCCGCCGATCTTCTTCCGTTCGGGAAAACATCATTTCAGGGTTTTTATTCCATTTGGACTCCGTTCCAAAATCAGATCTGAAAAGAGTCAAAAACACAGAAAAACAGGAACTGGCACTTGGCACTAAATTAATAAGTTAGTCCCAAAAAATATATAAAAGGTACATAAAATATCCAAAGAAGACAAGATAACAACATGAAACCATCAAAAATTATAGATACGTTTGAGACGTGTCAAGGATCCCGAAGCTTAACTCATGCTCGTCCTCGAGTAGGGAAGTGATAAAGAATGATTTTTTTGATGCTTTCATGCTACCTAGCATAGGTGCCCTTTGTAATTCCTCTTATGTGACGTGAATTTTCAGATTCATTAGATTCAAAACAATAGTTTGCTATTGACGTGGAAACAATAATAATTCAAGCAAACTAGCAAGGTAATCATGAACTTTCAAAATAACAAGGCCAAAAGAAAGTTATGCCTACAAAAGCATATAGTCTGGCTATGCTCTATCATCATTGCACAACGAATTTAAATCATGCACAACCCCGGTATTGACCAAGTAATTGTTTCACACCTTTACTTCCTCAAACCTTTTCAACTCTCATGCAATATATGAGCGTGAGCCATGGTTATAGCACTATAGATGGTGTGGAATGTGGTGGAGGTTGCAAGACAAAAAGGAGAAGATAGTCACATTAACTAGGCATATCAATGAGCTGTGGAGATGCTCATCCATAGATATCAATGTGAATGAGTAGGGATTGCCATACTAATGATGCACTAGAGCTACAAGTATGTGAAAGCTCTTAAAGAAAACTAGTGGGTGTGCATCCAACTTGCTTTCTCACGAAGACCTAAGGCAATTTCGAGGAAGCCTATCATTGGAATATACAAGCCAAGTTATATAATGAAAATTTCCCACTAGCTATATGGTGGTGAAAAAACGAGAGACTCTCAATCATGAAGATCATGGTGCTTACTATGCACAAGTGTGGGAAAAAGTGGTAGCATTGTCCCTTCTCTCTTTTTCTCTCATTTTTTTGGTGGGCTCTTTGGCCTCTTTTTTCATGGGCTTCTTTGGCCTCTTTTATTTCCTCACATGGGACAATGCTCCAATAATGATGATTATCACACTTTTAACTCAAAACTTAGAGCAACTATGACTGTATATGGAATGCCTTCGGTAGTGTATCGTGGCAATGATCTAGCATGGCATAGACATCAATGGAAACATCATGCTAGCTATCTTACGGTCATGCAATGGCAATGTAGACGTGGTGGCACATGTCATGGTGGTAGTTGCATGGCAATATATCTCGGAATGACTTTGAAAAATCCATAATAGGTAGGTATGGTGGCTGTTTTGAGGGAGGCTAATGGTGGGTTTTGTGCACCGGCGAAAGTTGCACGGCACTAAGAAGATAGTGATGGTGGAAGGTGAAAGTGCATCTAAACCATGGACTCAACATTAGTCATGAAGAACTCATATACTTGTTGCAAAAGTTTTATTAGTAATCGAAACAAAGCATTCAACGTATACTCCTAGGTGAAGGGTTGGTAGGTATAAACCATCGCGCGATCCCGACCGCCACGCAAAGGATGACAATCAATATACTAATCATGCTCAGATTTCATCACATAGCGGTTCACCATACGTGCATGCTAAGGGAATCACTAACTTCAACACAAGTATTTCTAGATCCACAACACCTTACTAGCATGCCTTCAATATTACCATAACCACAACTCAAAACTAATTGAGATGAATCAAACTTCTCTAACTATTCAATGCACATGAAGGTGCAAGTTTTCGTATCCCTTTGGATAAGTACCCCTTTTGAGAGTACTATCAAAGCATATATCAACTACCAAGCCACGCACCGCTGTGCTCTAAAAGATATAAGTGAAGCACAAAGAGCAAAAGTATCTAGCTCAAAAGATATAAGTGAAGCACATGTGAGCTGAATTGTCTACCAGAAGATATAAGTGAAGCTCGACAAAATCACGGTGTGTGTATGTCTCTCTCTCTAGGTGTGCAGCAAGGATGATTGTGACACAACAAAAATAAAAGACTCCTACGAAACAAGACGCTCCAAGCAAAAACAAATAACATGTGGTGAATAAAAATATAGACCCAAGTAACGTTACCAATGGATTGAAGACGAGAGAGGGGATGCCTTCCCGGGGAATCCCCAAGATTAGGATTTTATGGCATCCTTGAATATCTTGGGGTGCCTTGGGCATCCCCAAGCTTGAGATCTTGCCACTCTTTATCTCTTTGTCCATAAGAACTTCACCCAAAACTTGAAAACTTAACAACACGAAACTTAAACAGAAACTCGTGATAACATTAGTACAAGAAAGCAAACCACCACTTCCTTAGGTACTGTAGAAAACTTAATTTCTACTTGTGCTGATATTGGGTTACTGTACTTTAAATCTTCCATTGCTAATACCCCCCGATACTATCCATAGTTTCATCAAAATAATCAACCAACACAACAAAAACAGAATCTGTTAACAGCAGACCAGTCTGTAGCAATCTGTATATTTCGTATACCTCTGGTACTTCAAAAAATTTGAAAACTTATGACAGTCTAAGTAATTTGAGTAGAAATCAGCAGCAAAAAGGATCAACTCAAAATCTCTTACAGAAAAAAATGAAAATTCTTTTCGTGAGCAGAAAGTTTCTGTCTTTTCCAGCATGACCAAACGATCATCCCCAAGACTAATCATAACGGTTTTGCTTGGCACAAACGCAAAAAGGAACACAAAAAACACAATCATAACAGAATTATGAAAGTGTGGAGAATACAAAACAGAAAGAAAAAGGATAAATTTGTTGGGTTGCCTCCCAACAAGCGCTTTTGTTTAACGCCCTTAGCTAGGCAAAAAGTGATGGAATCACGTATAGTCATCTTTGGTGCTCAAACCATAAGTAGCCCTCATCATATATTCATAAGGCAATCTTATTTTCTTTCTAGGAAAGTGCTCCATGCCCTTCTTTAAAGGAAATTGAAATCTAATATTCCCTTCCTTCATATCGATGATAGCACCAATAGTCCTTAGGAAAGGTCTACCAAGAATAATGGGACATGATGGATTGCAATCTATGTCAAGTACAATGAAATCCACGGGTACATAGTTCTTATTTGCAGCAATAAGAACATCATCGATCCTTCCCATGGGTTTCTTGACAGTAGAATTCGCAAGATGCAAATTAAGAGAACACTCTTCAATCTCATGAAAACCAAGAATATCACATAAAGACTTTGGAATCGCGGAAACACTAGCACCCTAATCACACAAAGCATTGCACTCATAGTTTTTGATCTTGATTTTGATAGTAGGTCCCACTCATCATGAAGTTTTCTAGGTATAGAGACTTCTAGTTCAAGCTTCTCTTCAAGAGATTTCATCATAGCATCTACGATATGCGCCGTAAAGGCTTTGCTTTGGCTATAAGCGTGTGGAGAGTTTGCAATAGATTGCATCAAAGAAATGCATTCAAACAAGGAGCAATTATCATAATTGAATTCCTTGAAATCCAAAGTGGGAGTTTCATTACTACCCAAAATTTTGACTTCTTCTACTCCACTCTCCACACCTTTATCATCAAGATAGGTGGACTCTGAATCATTGGGGCGTTTTTCAACCAAAGTGGATTCATATCCAGCCCCTCCATAAGTAGGTCTGACACGCGAAAACAGAGATGCAAGAGGAGACACACCAAGCACTTTAAGATCTTCGTGATTTGCATCACTAGAACGCTCCCTTTTAAACCTTTCATGTCTAGCCGAATTTGGGCGGTTCTTTCTTTGCTCTCATTCATGGAGATACGCATAGCTTTCAAAGTTTCATCCAAGTTGACCTTGGGAGGAGCGCTTCTAACTTTCAATGCATCAATATCACAAGACATCTTATCAACGCTTTTAGCCAAATCGTCTATTTTGAGTAGTTTTTCCTCTATAGACGCATTGAAAATCTTTTGAGAGTTGATGAACTCTTTGATATTAGTCTCTAGATCAGAGGGTAATTTGTTGTGATTTCCATAAGTGTTGTTGTAGGAATTGCCATAATTGTTAGAGGAGTTACTAGAAAAAGGCCTAGGAACATAGTTTCTTCTGAAAACATTATTGTTGCCAAAATTGTTCCTACCAACAAAATTCACGTCCAAACTAGCGTTGCTACTCTCAATCAAAGAAGATAGTAGCATGTCATTAGGATCTACGGTAGCGTTTGTACTAGCAACCAAATTCATCAACTCGTCCGTCTTAGCACTAAGCGAGTTAATCTCTTCTATAGCGTGCACCTTTTTGCTAGCAGGCGACCTTTAAGTGTGCCACTGAGAGTAGTTGGTCATGATATTGTCTTGGAGTTTTGTAGCGTATCCTAACGTGATTTCCATGAACGTTCCACATGAGGCAGAGTCCAAGATATTGCGAGAAGAGAAATTCAAGCCAGAGTAAAAGATTTGTATAATCATCCACAAACTCAAGCCATGAGCGGGACAATTTCTAATCATAAGCTTCATCCTCTCCCAAGATTGTGCAACGTGTTCATGATCAAGTTGCTTGAAATTCATGATATCGTTACGTAAGGAGATGATCTTAGCTAGCAGAAAATACTTGGATATGTAAGGATCTTTGCACTTATCCCAAGAATCGATACTATTTTTAGGCAAAGAAGAAAACCAAGTTTTTGCGTGATCTCGCAACGAGAAAGGAAAAAGTTTCAACTTAATCACGTCATTATCCACATTTATTTTCTTGTGCATATCACAAAGCTCAATAAAGGTATTGAGATGGGATGCGGCATCTTCACTAGGAAGGCCAGAGAATTGCTCTTTCATAACAAGATTCAGCAAAGTTGCGTTGATTTCATACGATTCCGCACTAGTGGCGGGAGCAATCGGAGTACTAATAAAATCATTATTATTAGTGCTCGAGAAGTCGCAAAGTTTGGTGTTTTCAGCCATGATGACTTCAACAAACAAACAAGCACACAAGCGAGCAAGAAAACTGACAAAGGGAAACAGCAAAGGCAAAAGAAAACGGCGAAGGAGAAAAGGCAAATGAAAACGGCAAATGTGAAGTGGGGGAGCGGAAAACGAGAGGCAACTGGCAACAAAAGTAAATGCAAGAGAAGAGTTTGTGAGACCTAGTTGGATAGATCTTGATTTCTCCTCCCCGGCAACGGTGCCATAAATAGGCACATTGACGGAAGAATACTTGACTTGATCCTCCACCCCGGAAACGGCGCCAAAAATACTTCTGATGTCAGCTGTGCTTCCCTTGCAACGGCGCCAGAAATAGTCGTGTCGACGGCGCCAGGAATCCTTCAGCTGCGGCTACGCTTTAAGGGACTTCCTAGGCAAGTATGCAAAAGATTTCCCCCGTGGCCTTGGAGCCTTGCGTTGGTGTTCCCTCGAAGCGGAAAGGGTGATGTAGCACAGCTGTGGTAAGTATTTCCATCAGTTTGAGAACCAAGGTATCAATCCGGTGGAGGAGTATCCTAAGATCCTGCACAAACACAAAAGCTTGCTCCCAACGCTATGAAGGGGTTGTCAATCCCTTATAGATTGTTTGCCAAGTGAGAACTGAAAGCAACAAAGTAACAAATCAAAGTAAAAGCGGAGGTGTAAACGATGGATGTGAATAGACCCGGGGGTCGTAGTGTTTACTAGTGGCTTCTCTCATGAAAGCAAGTAGACGGTGGGTGAACAAATTACTGTCGAGCAATTGATAGAACCGCACAAAGTCGTGATGATATCTATGCAATGATTATAACTATAGGCATCATGTCTAAAACAAGTAGACGATACTTTCTGCATCTACTACTATTACTCCACACGTCGACCGCTATCCAGCATGCATCTACTGTATTAAGTCCATAAGAACAGAGTAACGCCTTAAGCAAGATGACATGATGTAGAGGGATAATCTCAAACCAATGATAAAACCCCCATCTTTTTACCATTGATGGCAGCTACTTGATGTGTGCCTTGCTGCCGGTACTGTCACTGGGAAAGGTCACCACATGGTAAAACCCAAAACCAAGCACTTCTCCCATTGCAAGAATCATATATCTAGTTGGCCAAACAAAACCCAAGACTCGGAGAGACTTACAAGGATATCAAATCATGCATATAAGAAATCAGGAAAGACTCAAATATATATCATAGATAATCTGATCACCAATCCACAATTCATCGGATCTCGACAAACACACCGCCAAAGAAGATTACATCGGATAGATCTCCATGAAGATCATGGAGAACTTTGTATTGAAGATCCAAGAGAGAGAAGAAGCCATCTAGCTACTAACTACGGACCCATAGGTCTGAAGTGAACTACTCACGAGTCATTGGAGGGGCGATGACGATGATGAAGAAGCCCTCCAACTCCAAAGTCCCCTCCGGCAGGGCGCCGGGAAGGGTCTCCAAATGAGATCTCGCAGAAACGGAAGCTTGCGGCGGCGGAAAAGTATTTTCGAGGCTTCCCTGATTTTGTGCTGAATATTTTTCAATATATAGGCCAAGGATCTAGGTCAGGGGGCAGCCAGGGAGGCCACAAGCCCTCACACCGCCGCCTCCCCCCTAGTGGCGGAGTGGGAGCTTGTGGGCTCCCTGGAGCCCACCTGGCTTGGCCCAGAGCCCCCCTGATCTTCTTCTGTTCGGGAAAAAATCATTTCGGGGTTTTTATTCCGTTTGGACTCCATTCGAAAATCAGATCTGAAAAGAGTCAAAAACACAGAAAAAATAGGAACTGGCACTTGGCACTGAATTAATAAGTTAGTCCCAAAAAAGATATAAAAGGTACATAAAACATCCAAAGAAGACAAGATAACAACATGAAACCATCAAAAATTATAGATACATTTGAGACGTATCATCTACCTTGTGTCAGTCGGCAACGGGAGGTGGCCGCCGCTCCCTCCGACGCGGCCATGCACCTGGGTGCCTGCGTGGCTGCCGCTTCGTGCTGGCGAGGAAGGATAAGCCTCCCGCAACCTCCTCCCGTGCTTTCCCCCTCCTCATTCGCCCCCTGTTCTCCCTTCTCTCGGTCGCCGTTAGAGCCCGAGCTGAGCTCGAGCTTGGAGTCGCTCCAGCCCCTCTCCCTCTCACCTGAGTTGCGCAATAGCTTCGCCTTGGTCTCCTGAAGCTCTCTAACCACACGCTCGACGCCGAGAACCCCTGAGTCGCCGTGACGCCATCGTCTTCAACCTCGGATCCCCGGAGCTTGCCGCCGTCGTTCTCCCTCCTCAGACCGTCCCCGAGCCCGCTCTCTTCGCCTCTACAGTCCCTGTGAGCTCAGGGTGCTTTCCCCCTCATTTTCCCCTTGGATCCCGAGCTCTAGGCCCCGATTCCATCGGAGCCCGACGAGAGCCGCCGCGGGACCTCGTCGCCGATAGCTCTCCGGTGATCGGCTGGTCATTCTGAGGCCACCATTAGCTTCAGTGCATCGCGTAGGTGCTGTATGAGCCGAGCCCCGTGTGTGATAGGCCCCGTAGTTGTGATTCCGATGGTGCCCGAATTCCGGCGGCCGCCAAGCTCGTCGTCGGCGTCATCCCCGGTGGTTTCAGCCCCTGTTCTTTGCGAAAATGGATCTGCGATCGAGTGGCCGATCGTCTGGTGCCCTCCGTCATGCGTTTGGTCACCGGAATAGCAAACCCGAGGCCCTCCACCGTTCTGGTGGTCGCCGGAGCCTCGCCGCCGGTGGGTTTGACCCCATCACCGGTGGGGTTGACTCCCCTGAGTCTCTGGCAGGTGGGGCCAGCCCCCTGACTAATTAATTTTAGTCCAAATAAAAATAAAAATTATATTAAAAGTTAAATAGCCACTGACATGTGGGTCTAGCCCTGTTAATTAGCTAATGAAGTTTAAACTTAATCTAAATCTGGCCAGAGTCAGTGACCAGTGGGTCCCACTGGTCAGGTTTGACTTTCAACGGCCAGCTGACGTGCTCATGTCATGCTGATGCAATAAATCTAATTCTGGTTTTAATATAATTCCAGAATATTTGTAAAACTTTGGAAATTCATAGAAATTTGAATATAACTCCAAATCCGACAAATAATATATGCAAATTGATCAGAAAAAATCAAGGAACACAATGGTGCTACTTTCATGCATGAAAAACTAAATTACGAAACAGCATAAGGTCAAATCAATTAAATGATTAAGATGAATATGCCATTTCAAATGATATTTGAATTTGGATTTCAAATCAGATGCAAACTAAGGTTTCACCAACCACATTGAAACATATCACCTTTCATTTCATGCCATGTTGATGGATCATGACTGTTGCATATGATTGTTAATATTTGTATGTTATTATTTGGTAGGCCCCGCCCCTTCGGATACGACTGATTATCTCACTCGCGGATATCACCCCTCTACTGAGCAACAAGGCAAGCAACCATTTTGATCATCCTGATAAATCCCATGTTCTCGCTCCTGCTCTTACTTATTGCATTAGGTCAAAATGCATTCAATGCTTTTACCATGTTAGTTGAACCCACTCCTTTGCATGACATGTCCTTGTCACAGTAATTAGCTGAACCTTGCAACCTAGCATACCTGGTAGATGCTTTAGCCATGATCTGCCTTATCCTGCTATGCATGCTATGCTTAGAGTTGTGTATGGTCTGTCATCTGGGTGATGAACAGGATCGTGAGAATGTGTTCAGTAAATAAAGGTTGTGTGTTGAATCTGGTTTGGTAAAGGTACCGGTGAAAGGATATGTAGGAGTACATGGCGGGTTGTTTCATTGGAACTGTCCATAGGAACTGAGTTCTGTGTATGTAATCCAAGACTAGATACTACCACACGTTGGGATACTTAATTGACCCTCTCGACTTATTAATCGCCTAGTACTCGGTCTAGGAGTTGCAAGTAGTTTCTGGTGTTTATAGTCATGCTGGAGGCCGTGCATAGTGCTGACCTTAGAGGTGGGATATGATGTGTTAGGTAGTGGCACGGTGTACCAAGTGGCACCCGGATGGTGGGCTTGGGAACCCTGCGCACATCGTTTGGGTCCGTGGCAGAAACCTCAGCTGGACTTCCGTGCGGGTTACCCTCACATAGGCGATAAACGTGGACTAGGTATTAGCGTGGTTAACGGTCGTGGCCGACTCCCTCGCTGGGCTTCCGCTTGAAGGTTGCCGAGGTGCATGACGTGCATATAGCGATAAGTGGCGAGAGCGTGTGTGAAGAAGTACACCCCTGCAGGGTTATGTTCTATTCGAATAGCCACGTCCGCGGTTATGGACTACTTGGAAACATATGTTGTTCATAGACAACTATAATGGCTACTCATAAAATGTCTAGATAAGTGTGAGTGTCGTGGATGGCATTTCAGTAGGAAGACGGAATGATTCCATGATAGTTTATTGTTGTGGTGTTAGTGGACTCGTGTGCGAGAAAACAAAGTTGTTAAAACTATTTAAAATTGTAGTTTGTCTAGCCAAGAGTCAAAGCTGGCTGTCTGCATGAAACCCCACAACTCCTTGTCGATACATGGCATGAGTAGATAGATTATCCTAAAGTCTTGGTGAGTACTTTTGTACGCACGTTTGCTTAATAATTTGTTGCAGAGGTTGTTAATGACTCTAATGGTGGGTTCTATCTAGACGTTGACGATGACGAGTAGCTGGTGTCCCAGGTACGATCTGGCCCTAGGTTGGGTTTGTAGATAGTCAGGCCATGTGCCTTTTACCTTTCCATCTGTTTGTACTCAGACAGTTTTAATCTTCTGCTCGCTTGTAAGACTTGTTTGAATGACTTGTGATGATGGGTCGTCAGACCCCTATCTATGTAATATTATGTGTGAGGCTCTTCCGAGCATTCTAAATAAAGTTTGTATGTTTATGGTTGTGTTGTGATGCCATCAATGTATCTATTCATATCGGTATGCCATACGTACGTGTGTTGGACTTGATATGCATGGGGTTCGAACACCTAGTCGTATGCCCTAGTAGCAGTCCTTACGGGGAAATGCCCCTTTTTGATACCACCGAGCCATGGTAGTTCACTACTGCTCCGGACACATTGGTTGACCGACATGTGTCCTTTTAGCTGCTGTGTGTGTCCCTTTGGGGAAATGTCACGCGGTGTAATGGAGTCCTTGTAGCTTGCTACGACTCGTCTACACTCGCTGATGATTGACACCTGCTTTGCTGGGTCATGTATGTTTGTCCCTGTACGGAACTGCCACTTAAGTTTATGACTAGACATGTCAATCTGGGTTCTTTGACATTGGAATGCTAGCGACACAATTGCATACGCGAGTCAAAAGGCGCAAACGATCCCGGCTCAGGTAAGGCTGCAGCCGTGGGGATAACCGTGCGTGAGACCACAAAGCGATGTGATGTGTTACAGGCTGGATTCCTATGGCTTAGGATCGGGGTCCCGACAGCGTTGGTATCAGAGCCTGACTGACTGTCGGATTACTAAGCCAAACTGGTCGAAGTTGAGTCTAGAATTGCTTTAGTTATATATAAGGGAATTGATTGTGTAAGGGAACGTAATATTCTTGCTTCTCTTCTCAGGTCATTCTATTCTGGTCATCCTCGTCTTTTCTGCAGGGATTAAGAACTAGGTTACTTATCTTTCTCTCATGATCGTGTATTGCTGATCGGTAAATTACAAGACAACGAGTCGAGAGTTACTCTCGGTTTCTTTTATTCCAAGGAAAAGAAAGTAAGGTTTGATGACCATGGAATTGTACTTGATAGTTAAGTGGTTATGCCATCCTATCTTTTGTGGGTTGCCTCAAAATTGTTTTTGAGCATTTACAGCCGTTATGTTGCCCAATTTTGTCTTCAGAGCTCTAATGCCTTTGCATTACTCTCTGTTTTCACATGCCTGGCCGTCCTTCTCGTCAGGTGCTCCGTCTGACTTGGTGCATTGATGTGCGGGGTCACACGGCCATGCTAGTCAGAATGATGTCAGTAGCCGGTTACCGCTGGTACCCAGAGTATACAGTGGAGGAGCAGTACCGGGATTTTAATCAAAATCAGTATCTGTGCACTGTTAGGGTATTCCCAGATTACCCTGGAGCCGAGGAGCCGATCCATTGGTATTATGGAATGGGGGGTTACTGTTCACATGGCAGTACAAGATGCTGCATATTCAATGTTGACCATTATGAGGGCCAGACGTGCACTGCTGCAGAATTCAGAGTGCTGCTATGTTCTTGCCTCTCAGCAAGGAGAAGAATGATACCTCAGTGGGATCTGCTTTGAAACCTCTATGGAGGATCCGTTGCTGCAGTCCACCGCTGAGATGCTAGAGAATAGAGACAGGGATGCTCGTGCCATTCGTATGGAGCTCTATGCTACACGTGCCCGCCTGTGGACGGCTTTGACACAACTAACACTTGTAGTCTAGACAGGGTATGGAGATATGGAGATGTTGAACCCTGTTAGGACCCATCTTCCGGCTCATGTTGACTGGCCTGCTATAGGAGGAGTCACCCCTCTTCGGGGACCTATACTACCACCAGTCAGGGGACCAAGGCCACACCCATGTCCTTACGGTTCCCAGGGGTCTCAGGCTCGAGTATTTCCTGATACGCAGGTTGAGCTCCCAGTCCATGGAGGCAACCTTTATGAGATGTTCTATGTGGATGCCTGAACCCGTGACTGGAATTGTAGTATGGTAGTAGCTATACTTCCACAGTCCTGTGTGTCTTGTGGAGTATGCTTATGTCGTGAGATGAATTCCGGAGGCATAGATAAATAATGTATAGGAAGCTTGGAAAGCCTCTGATGAGTAGTATCATCTTTTCCGTAGTTTGCTCTTCGGGTTGAGGTTGTACTGAACTATGTAATGGTGTGTATGAACCATGGTGTATATATAGCAGTTGCTTGTTACCATGTTGTTCGGATGTTCATTTCCGCATTCCATGTGTTCAGTGCATTCTTAATCCATAGCTCGTATTGATGTTGATATTGGTCTAAGCTGTGAGTTTGTTTGTCAGGATGGTGTTCACCAAGCTAAACCGTTCCCCTGCTCATGAGCAGGGAGAGGGTAGTCAAGCACCGCAGGAGGAATTGCCTCACCCGCCTTCCCTGGCGGAAGTTATGCTTGAGGCGGAAAGAAACAAAAGGAAGACCAACCGTCTGCTAGAGCGTATTGAGCAAAATACGGCACGTCAGCCGAGCAATGATGCAGTGTCCCTCAATGACTTCGTGAAGCTGAATCCTCCGAAGTTCCATCACTCCGTCGATCCCCTTGACGCTGATGACTGGTTGTGCAGTATATCATGCAAGATTCGCTCTGCAAATGTTTCTGTGGCCGACAAGGTGACCTTTGCAGTGTACTTTCTGGTAGGACTCGTCAATTTGTGGTGGGAAAACTTTGAAGCTATGCGTCATGCCGGACCAACAGCCACATGGGCAGACTTTAGTGCAACCTTCCGTCTGCACCACATTCCAGAGGGTGTGATGGACAGAAAGAGAGAGGAGTTTTGTGCCTTCACCCAGGGAAAATTGACCGTGGATGCTTATAGCCGCGAGTTCGGTAACCTCGCCCGCTATGCAACTGAAGAGGTGTCAAGTGATGCCAAGAAGCAAGCAAGATTCCGCAAGGGTCTGAGCCCTGAACTTCGTCGTGACCTGCACCTCCACGAATGTACAAGCTTTCAAGCTCTTGTCAACAAGGCGATCAGTGCCGAGACTGTTCATACCGACTATGAAGCCACGAAGAAGCACTCCTGTGACTCTGGATCGTCATCTGGTTCCGTGTTCCCAAAACGCAGGCTGTGGGTTCCAAATAGCTCTCTGCCGCCGAGATATACCCCGAGGCCATCCTATGTGGTGCCTCAGGCGAATCAAACCAACCCTCCAGTGAAAACCTATGGTGGTCCAGCTAGCAATGTTGCACCACGTGCCAATCAGGTGATCTGTTACAAGTGTGGAGCACCAGGGCACTACTCACGAGAGTGTCCTCAGAATGTGGGTGCCAAGCAACCTGGAAAGTCCGTTGGGCAAGGCAAGTCGGGCAAAGCTTACTATGTGAAGCCAACTCCTGCACGTGGCTGCGTGAACTATGTTTCAACAGAAGAAGCTGCAGAGGATCCCGACGTTATATTGGGTATGCTCCTTGTCAACCATCACCCAGCGTCTGTTCTTTTTGACACTGGGTCATCTCATTCCTTCATTTCAAAAAGTTATGCACAGTTGCATAACATGTCCTGTTGTGATATGCCAATAACATTGGTTGTCCAAACCCCTGGTAGTAAGTGGCAAACCTCCAGGATAACCTATGACAATGAAATTCTAGTAGATAGGCTAGTTTTTCTAGCATCTTTGATAGCCTTGAATCTTCGGATATCAATATCATCTTGGGTATGGACTGGATGTCAGCC
This sequence comes from Hordeum vulgare subsp. vulgare, assembly GCF_904849725.1. Classification (NCBI taxonomy): domain Eukaryota; kingdom Viridiplantae; phylum Streptophyta; class Magnoliopsida; order Poales; family Poaceae; genus Hordeum; species Hordeum vulgare. Next base: position 309,792,169 of record NC_058523.1, read on the forward strand.
CATTATGCCAAGATTGATACTCATTCTAGAAATGTTCAGCTTACCCATCCCTCGGGTGAGATAGTTTATGTATCTACTCGAGTTGCCAAATGCCAACTCTATTCCCTCAATGCAAATCCTCTTCCAGAACTTGAAGACATTCCGATAGTCTGTGACTTTCCGGATGTTTTTCTAGAAGAACTGCCAAGAATTCCACCTGACAGTGATGTAGAGTTTGTGATAGACCTTGTTCCGGGAACTGTTCCAATAGCTAGAAGACCTTATAAGATGGCACCCCTGGAGCTAGCCGAACTTAAGAAGCAATTAGATGAGGCCTTGAATAAAGGTTTCATTCGTCCTAGTTATTCCCCTTGGGCTTGCCCCGTCCTCTTCGTCAAGAAGAAAGACGGAACGAATCAGATGGTTGTAGATTATCGACCAGTTAACCTGGTCACCATAAAGAACAACTATCCACTCCCCAGGATCAACGATCTGTATGATCAGCTCGCCGGATCCTCAGTCTTCTCTAAAATGGATTTGAGGTTGGGTTACCATCAAATCAAGATCAAGAACGGGGACATTCCAAAAATGGCTTTTGTCACTCGTTATGGCCAATATGAGTACACTATCATGTCCTTCGGTTTAACCAATGCCCCAGCCACTTTCTCTCGCTTGATGAATTCAATGTTCATGGAGTATTTGGATAAATTCGTCATAGTATACCTCGATGATATTCTCATCTACTCGAAGAACAAACAAGAACACGCCGAGCATCTAAGGCTGGTATTGATGAAACTTCGAGAGCACCGCCTTTATGACAAGTTTTCAAAATGTGAATTCTGGTTACCAGAAGTGACATATCTAGGCCACATAATCTCTGGTAAGGGTATTGCTGTCAATCCTGATAGAGTTCAAGCCGTCCTTGATTGGACTCAACCTGAATCGGTTAAGCAAGTTAGGAGTTTCCTTGTCCTAGCGAGCTATTGTCGCGGCTTTGTCGAGAATTTCTCCAAGGTTGCAAAGCCTCTAACTGAACTCCTCAAGAAATATAAAAAGTTCGAGTGGACACCATAGTGTGAGAATATTTTTCAGGAACTGAAAAGACGCCGGACTTCCGCACCTGTGTTGCTACCACCAGATTTTTCGAAGGACTTTGTTATCTATTGCGACGCCTCGCGGCAAGGATTAGGTTGCATTCTCATGCAGGATTGTCATGTGATTGCATACGCATCTCGACAGTTGCGTCCACATGAGGATAATTATCCCACACATGATCTTGAGCTTGTAGCTGTAGTCCATGCAATTAAAACATGGCGACATTACCTTCTTCGTAATCGTTGCGAAATATTCACTGATCACCAAAGTCTGAAATATATCTTCACCCAGCCAGATTCGAATCTCAGGCAATGACAGTGGGTTGAGTTGATCACAGATTATGACTTAGGGATAACTTACACCCCGGGGAAGGCCAATGTTATGGCTGATGCACTAAGTCATAAGTCTTATTGTAACAATTTGATGTTACAACGAGGTCAACCACATCTCTATGAGGAATTTTGAAAGTTAAATCTTCACATTGTTCCTCAAGGATTGCTTTCTAACCTGGTGGCGAAACCTACTCTTGGGGATCAAATCAGAGCCGTGCAGACTTATGATAAGGGTATATACTGGATCAAGGAGAATATTGCTAGCGGAAACACCAGGGATTTCTCTATCAATGAGCAAGGTGTCGTGTTCCTTCAGAACCGTCTAGTTGTTCCTAAGAGCAAACGTCTGCGGTAGTTGATCCTCAAGGAGGCTCATGATTCTCCTCTCACCATTCATCCTGGTAGTACTAAAATGTATCAGGACCTACGCCAGAGGTTTTGGTGGACTAGGATGAAGAGAGAAATTGTTGAGTTCGTTGCTAACTGCGATGTTTGTCATCGAGTTAAGGCAGAACATCAAAGGCCTGGATTTCCCAAGACCAAGAAAGGAAATAATGCTATCTTTGTGTTCATTGACCGTCTTTCCAAACTAGCTCATTTTCTTCCAGTTCGTGAGAGTATAATAGCTAGCCAGCTAGCAAAGTTATATCTCTCTCGAATAGTGTCTCTTCATGGTGTTCCTTTGGAGATTAACTCAGACCGTGGAAGTATTTTTACTTCTCGCTTACGGGAAAGTTTTCAGAATGCCATGGGGACTCACTTATCTTTTAGCACTGCTTTCCATCCTCAATCAAGTGGACAAGTAGAAAGAGTGAATGAAATTCTAGAAGATATGCTCCGAGCTTGTGTTATATCATTCGGTATGAATTGGGAGAAATGCCTTCCATTCGCCGAATTTTCTTATAACAATAGTTATCAATCAAGCTTGGGCAAAGCCCCTTTTGAAGTTCTCTATGGACGAAGATGTCGAACACCTCTTAATTTGTCAGAAACCGGAGAGAGGCAACTCTTTGGTCCGGATATGATCCAGGATGTAGAAGAGCAAGTTCGCATTATTCGTGAAAAGTTGAAAACAGCCCAGTCTCATCAAAAGAGCCAATATGATCGTCATCATAAGGCTGTGACCTTTGAAGTTGACGAGAAGGCTTACCTTCGGGTTACACCTCTGAAGGGTACCCATCGCTTCGGTATCAAGGGCAAGTTGGATCCTCATTATATCGGTCCTTTTCGCATTCTTGCCAAACAAGGAGAAGTTGCCTACCTATTGGAACTTCCTCCGCATCTTTCCATGGTTCAAGATGTATTCCACGTCTCGCAACTCAGGCGTTGCTTTTCGGATCCTATCCGTGAAGTGGACCACGAAACGCTTGATCTCCAAGATAACCTTTCATACCGAGAATACCCTGTTTGTATTCTTGATCAAGCTGAGTGTACCACTCGACGTCGAAACCTCAAGTTTCTTAAAGTTCAATGGTCAAATCATTGTGAAAAATAGGCAACATGGGAAAGAGAGGATCGTCTACGACTTGAGTATCCCGCGCTATTCCTGACGACTTCCAAATCTCGGGACGAGATTATTTTGAGTGGGGGTGAGTTGTCACAAGTGGGGGTGAGTTGTCACATCCCTGATCCCTAATAGAGTATAGCAAGTTTGTGCTCATGTCTTCTTCATTGCATCCAAGAAAATGAAATTAAATCAAAAGAAAAGCAAAGAAAACAAAAGCAAACCCTAGCAACTCTATATTCAAAAGCAATTCAAATTTGGTGGCAAATTAAAAATTTCAAAATAGCCATTAGAAAAGTTCATCATTTCTGATAAATGTTGAAAAAAAATATCACGGGTGAAATATATTTTCAAAGTGCTTTTGGCATTTTAAATTAAAGATAAAAGCTACTGAAATAACCTATATAATTAATTCAAGTAATCCAAAGTTTTCAAAAATGCTAAAACTTTTATATATGTTTGGAAATATTCCAAATAACACTTCAGCATGTTTCAAACTATTTTAGGAATAGTTTGGAGCCAAAAATAAAACAAAACCATATCAGAAATGTTTTAACAGAAACAGAAAAGAAAAAAAATAATGGAAAAAGGGTTATCAGACGCTTACCTTGGCCTAGGCCCATCTCCTTCCCTTATGTCGTCTTCCTCCTTCGCCAGTCGGAGCAGGAGCTGGCTGCCGCTTCTCCCGGTGCGCCCACGCACCTGTGTGCGTGCGTGGCTCGCCCGGATGAGCTGGAGAGGGAGGATAAGCCTCCCTGAGCTCGTTCCCATCCTCTCCCCCTCCTCATTCGCCCCCTGTCCTCTCTCCCAGCCGCCATTGCTGCGAGCTCGAGCTCGAGCTAGCCATCGCTCCGGTCGTCCTCCCTCGCCTCTGAGTGTGCTGTTCGCTCCGCCTCGACGAGCTGGTCATCCCTGCCAAAGGAGAAGATCCCCCAAGCCCTGCAATGCCCTCGTCACCGTCGTCTTCAACCTTCGGCCGCCGGCAAGCCACCGTCGATTCGCCAGATCTAGTGCCTCCCCGAGCAGCCTTAGCATCCCCTCGTCACCGCAGTGAGCTCCGAAGTGATTCCCTCCCCCCCATTTTCTCCTCTCTTTCCCGAGCTCTAGGCCTAGTTTCACCGGAGCCCGACGAGGACCGCCGATGTAGCTCGTCGTCGGTGACCCTACGGTGACCGGTTGGTCCATCTGAGGCCTACAACAGCTTCAGCTCGTCGCGTAGGTGCTTTAGGAGCCCAGGCCCGTGCGTTTTGCCCCCATTTCCGATAACCTCGACGATGGCCGAGCTTCAGCCACCGCCAAGCTCGTTACCGGCGTCAATTCCGACCACCCCAGCCCCTCGGGTTTGCTCCATCGTGCGCGGCATCGAGTGGCCTTTCTTCCAGTGCCCTCTGCCGTGCGTTTGGTCATCGGAGACACGTTTCTGACGCCCTCCGCCATCTCTGGTGCTAATGGAGCCTCACCGCCGGCGAGATCGACCTCGTCGCCGGTGGGTTGAACCCCCCTGACCTATGACAGGTGGGGCCAGCCCCTGAGTAAACGTGGTGAGCCTCTTGGTACACCGTGCCACTGCCTTCCGCATCATAGCCCACCTCTAAGGTCAGCACTATGCACGGCCTCCAGCATGACTATAAACACCAGAAACTACTTGCAACTCTTGGACCGAGTACTAGGCGGTTAATAAGTCGAGAGGGTTAATTAAGTATCCCAACGTGTGGTAGTATCTAGTCTTGGATTACATACACGGAACTCAGTTCCTAAGGACGGTTCCAATGAAACAACCCGCCATGTACTCCTACATAGCCTTTCACCGGCACCTTTACCAAATCAGGTTCAACACACAACCTTTATTAGCTGAACACATTCTCACGATCCTGTTCATCACCCAGATGACAGACCATACACAACTCTAAGCATAGCATGCATAGCAGGATAAGGCACATCATGGCTCAAGAATCTACCAGGTATACTAGGTTGCAAGGTTCAGCTAATTACTGTGACAAGGATAGGTCATGCAAAGGAGTGGGTTCAACTAACGTGGTAAAAGCATTGAAAGCATTTTGACCTAATGCAATAAGTAAGAGCAGGAGCTAGAACATGGGATTTATCGGGATGATCAGAATGGTTGCTTGCCTTGTTGCTCAGCAGAGGCGTGATATCCGTCAGTCGGATAAACAGTCGTATCCGAAGGGGCGGGGCCTACCGAATAACAACATACAAATATTAACAATCATATGCAACAGTCATGATGCATGAACATGGCATGAAATGAAAGGTGATATGTTTCAATGTGGTTGGTGAAACCTTAGTTTGCATCTGGTTTGAAATCCAAATTCAGATATAATTTGAAATGGCATATTCATCTTAATCATTTAATTGATTTGACCTGATGGTGTTTCATAACTTTGTTTTTCATGCATGAAAGTAGCACCAGTGTGTTTATTGAATTTTTCTGACCATTTTCATATATTATTTGTCTAATCTGTAGTTATATTCAAATTTCTATGAATTTCCAAAGTTTTGCAAATATTCTGGAATTATATTGAAACCAGAATTAGATTTATTGCATCACCACATTAACACGTCAGCAGGCCGTGGAAAGTCAAACCTGACCAGTGGGACCCACTGGTCAGTGACTCTCGCCAGATTGAGATTAAGTTTAAACTTAATTAGCTAATTAACACGGCTGGACCCACATGTCACTAGATAGTTAGGGATTTAATTATTTATTTATTTTCATTAACTTAAACTTAACTACTCACGGGCTGGCCCCACCTGTCATAGGCTCAAGGGGGTTGAACCCACCGGCGATGAGGTCAATCTCGTCGGCGGTGAGCCTGCGGCAGCACTAGAGACGGCAGACGGCGTCGGAAACACGTCTTTGATGACCAAACGCACGGCGGAGGGCACTGGAAGAACGGCCACTCGATGGCGCGCACGATGGAGCAAACCCCAGGGGCTGGGGTGGCCGGAATCGACGCCGGCAACGAGCTTGGCGGCGGCCGAAGCTCGGCCATCGTCGAGGTCATCGGAAACAGGGGCAAAACGCACAGGGCTGGGCTCCTAAAGCACCTACGCGACGAGCTGAAGCTGTTGCAGGCCTCGGATGGACCAACCGGTCACCGTAGGGTCACCGGCGACGAGCTACAACGGCAGTCCTCGTCGGGCTCCGGTGAAACTAGGCTTAGAGCTCGGGAAAGAGAGGGGGAAATGGGGGGAATCACTCCGGAGCACACTGCGGTGACGAGGGGATGCTCAGGCTGCTTGGGGAGGCACTGGATCCGGCGAATCGACGGTGGCTTGCCGGCGGCCGAAGGTTGAAGACGACGGTGACGAGGTCATTGCAGGGCTCGGGGGCTCTTCTCCTTTGGCAAGGATGACGAGCTCATTGAGGTGGAGCGAACAGCACACTGAGAGGCGAGGGAGGACGACCGGAGCGATGGCTAGCTCGAGCTCGAGCTCGCAGCAATGGCGGTCGAGAGAGGAGAGGACAGGGGGCGAATGAGGAGGGGGAGAGGATGGGAACGAGCTTGGGGAGGCTTATCCTCCCTCTGCAGCTCATCCGGGCAAGCCAGGCATGCACACAGGTGTGTGGGCGCGCCGGGAGAAGCGGCGGCCAGCTCCTATTCCGAGTGGCGAAGGAGGAAGACGACAAAAGGGAAGGAGATGGGCCTGGGCCAAGCTAAGCGTCTGATAACCCTTTTTCCATTTATTTTCTCTTTTCTGTTTCTGTTTAAACATTTCTGATATGGTTTTGTTTTATTTTTGGCTCCAAACTATTCCTAAAATAGTTTGAAACATGCTGGAGTGTTATTTGGAATATTTCCAAACATATATAAAAGTTTCAGCATTTTTCAAAACTTTGGATTAGTTGAAATCAATTATATAGTTGATTTCAGTAGCTTTTGTCTTTAGTTTAAAATGCCAAAAGCACTTTGAAAATATATTTCACCCCTCATATTTTGTTTTCAACATTTATCAGAAATGATGAACTTTTCTAATGGCTATTTTGGAATTTTTAATTTGCCACCAAATTTGAATTGCTTTTGAATATAGAGTTGCTAGGGTTTGCTTTTGCTTTCTTTGCTTTGCTTTTGATTTCATTTCATTTTCTTGGATGCAATGAAGAAGACATTAGCACAAACTTGCTATACTCTATTAGGGATCAGGGATGTGACACATAGCTGGGAACGCGGGGTTGCAGGTGTGGCGCTGGGGTCGGGGTCAGCGCGAATCAAGGCGAGGGGAGCTCCGGCAGCAAGGGGCTCGCCGAACTGGGGTTGCGGGATGGGGCGCGAGGCGCGGCACGAAGGAACCAGCGGTAGCTATGCGGTGCGAGTGGCGGCTCTGCTCCTGATATGTCCTCCAATGCGAGGAGGCGAGGGGCGGAGTGGACCTGCCGTGGTGGAGGTCGAGCGGGAGGTCGGAGCAGAGGCGAGGCGACGAGCTCGGGTCTTCGGCCGATCGCAGGGCGGGCGAGGCAGCGCTCGTCGGTGGCTGCTGGTGGCGGGGTGCGGCGAGGAGGCGCGATCAATTCTCGGGAGCGACGAGGATCTCGGGATAAGCATGTGGGTGGAGCTCCAGGGCTCGCGGGGCACGTACCTGGGCGCGGCAACTGACTCTCGGCAGCGGGCTCAAGGCCATGGCGCGGTCGATGGGCACTGCTCCTCTCTCTACGTGGGTGTGCTGCGGTGCGAGGTGAGCGACGCGACGTGAATGAGAGGAGTGAGATGTGGATCGGGCACGGGCTCAAGGAGAGGCTAGGGTTTCAGTGGTCGGGGTGGCCGAGCCTTGGGCCAGCTTTGCTACAGGCTGGGCTTCCCTCCCACAAATCCCTCTCTCTTCTCTAACTATCTCTAGAAATTAGCAAAGAAAGAAAAGAAAGGAAAACGAGGGTTAGAAAAATAATTTGAGCACGGGGTTTAAAATGTAATTGTGTTCGTGCGTGATTCCAAAAAAAATATGGAATAATTTTTATAGTAGCTCCCTAAAATATTGGAAGGATATGTTATCAAGACAATCATCATGTAAATCCCTCAATTTAAATAGATCCAAAGATTCATGCAATTTATTTATATGAGATGCAGAAAAAACTAATGGCATGATGGCATGATGACATGATGAATGCGACAAACAAATAATTAACACAGCGACAACGGAATAAAAGGGGAATCTTCTGGAGCATCGGTCTCGGGCTGTTACAACTCTCCTACACTAACAAGAGATCTCGCCCCGAGATCTAAGAATGAAAAGGAAAAGAGGATGAAAAAGTAAGAGGTAAAACTTAGTTCCTTCTAGGCAAATGAGTTAAACCAACGATCCTTGAAGGTTGCCACGAGATGAAGAATGACATGAGGAAGAAGGAAGAATTCAATCAAAATTTTGGCAGCACTTCGGTAGGAAAAGAGGGCAAAATTTGATAAGATGGAAAGATCTAGACAAGATTCAGAACAAACCAACTAAGTTGATAAGCAAGGAAAGAACATGATCTTGACAACCCGAGATGATTGATATAAAAAGAGCAACATCACAACCACTCCGGAACAAGAGAACAGAAACTAGATCAGCGGGAAGAAAGAATGAAGAAGAAAATGAAAACTTCTACCACACTTGAATTGAAGAGCCTCCGGACAAGAAGAATTGAACGAAGTTGTTGGAAATCAACAACGAAAAGAACAGCTTGTAGTGGAGTTATGAAAACCATCCCAAAATAATGAGGTGGCAACCAGCCAGAACTCAAAACAAGGATTGCTTGGATGCAACAACATATGAAGAACTTCTTGCAACAGGAGGATACATTGAGAACTTGGATCAATGATAATCACCATAATAGCAACAACCCTTAGTAAAAAAGCTTTAGGTGAAATCCAAACCAAGATAGCTCAATGGAAGAAATCATGGGTTGAAATAAGTCATGATCATAAAATTGGTAGGTTTAAAATATCTCATTGTTGAAAAAAAATTCTCTTCGAGACTCGTCCACTAAAAAGAATGCTATAACACCACCTCAAGGAAAACGGATGAAGAATTGCACTTAGAAATGCAATAGAAAGAACACTTTAGGTTCTCCAACAAGAATCTTGAAGAACACTTGAGAAGGAATTGAAACCTTGAAGAACATCCATGAAGAACCACTTGGAGAACACCAGAATGAAAGGATGATATAAGGAGTTGAATGTTGAAAATAATAAGATTCAAGCCTTGCAAAGATTTAGATGAAGCTTCTGGAAGAGATTCTTGAGAAAAACTTTGGAACTCCGGAAAAGAAGATGAACAACATAGAATAGAAAATTGATACCATGAGCCACTCCGGAAGAAGATTTGAAGTCACTATGAAACAAGAATTAGAATTATGTTATGCTTATCCTCCATCAAGTTAAATTGATGACAAGCAACGGATTCAGCATATAACTTATTCTTCTGAAAAAGATTGAGGAGAGATATGATCAAAAACTTGAAGAAGTCTTGAAAGAAACACCGGTAAGATTTTGGAATGAAAGAGGATAACACAAATGAACTAGGTCACATGAGGACAAAAGAGCATGACTCGATTAGAGATAGATTTAGCAGGCCACCAGTAAGAATTCACAAATGAATGGGAATACCAAGATTGATTGGAGATACATGAGAATGAAGACATCTTGATCCACCTTAGTGAAAACTTGAACAAGGCACCAGAATAATTGAGAGACAAACAAAGAGACAACAATTCAGAAGAATTTGAAAATGAAAGCTGAAAGCTAAGAGCAAAGAAATCTTTTGAAATGATTGCCTTCGGAGGATCGAGAATGAAAGCAAATCTGAAATGCACCAGATAGATATGGAAGGAATTCTCATGAGTGGAAACAGTTGAGAAGATAACACGAAGATGAGATGAGAATCTTCAAAAGAATGGACAAAGATTTGAGAGAAACACTCCTTCAAACTTCAAGATGAGAATGATGAGAAGGGACACCACCAAAATTACTAAGACACTCTGGAATAATGAAGAATGAAAAGTTTAGCCAACGAAGGAAATTAATTCAAATAAATCTTGGAGAAGGGATGGAATCATACTTATGTCACACTTGAAAAGAATTAGAGATCTCCGGGAAAGAATTAGAAGAGACAGGAAAGATCCTGGGAAAAGCATGTGGGTCATGGACCCACTCAAACAAACCACCGTTGAAACAATTTGTTAGGAAGAGAGATATTGCACCGGTATAAAGAAAACTTGATGAGGTTGGGAACATCGAAATTATTGAAAGGATTGAAATCAAGAAACTCTGAGATATCTTGACCACTCCGCATAGAATAGAGAGATATGAAAAACAAGAAAGACTTGATAAGAATTACGAACATGGGGAGCATTGAACAAATGAAAAGGATATGATGAACACTTAAATCTTGAATTGAATCCACCATAAAAGAGAACAAGAGTGAAAAATGATGAACTTAGAACTCTTGAAAATCTTCACATCAATCACCGGATAGACTACAGAAGAGAAGATAGCGGAAGCATCATGAAAATAAATGCACTTGGATGATAATTGAATCACTTAAGAAAAAGGGCGGGAGGGCGGGGAAAAACAAAGACAACATGGGACAGATGAGATGAACTCCGGAAAGAAATGAGAGCTTGATCTTGTAAAATTGGAGAGGATTGAATTCACTTGAAGAGAAGCACACTGGTTGAAAAGAATTGATTTGACGACCCCGATTGAAAAGAATTGATAAGACAACTTGATTGATCAAAAGAATTAATTAGCATTCCCATAGAAATATGACAACACCTCTCGGAAAGTTATGAATACACCACTTGACATCGAAGCAACTCGAATTACCAAACTCCAACAGAACAAATGATGAGGCTTACAACACAGCTGGAACAAATTCATGACAAAGATTTCATCCAATATTTTTTGGTATTCCACTAGATGTCAAACCCCAACCTCACAACATGCATCTGTTGGAAGATTGTCCTATAATTAACTACTTGAATTCCCATCTAAGAACTCCCGAAATTTCTGGTCATGCAATCGGCTCCATGGATGCAAGGAGATTTTTTTTACTTCAACTCCTAACAACTAACCCGTCTAGTGTATCAGATCCGTCAACACATAACCAAAATCTCAAAAACTTATCTATCTCAGACCTTCGTAATCACAACGATACTAAGTATGGCGATACATCTGGACCTATCTGCACCAATACTGGGGAAGCCAAACTCCTCTCGCCACTACTAGTATTGAAGCAATTTCAAACATCCTTCGTCCTAAGACACTAAGAAATAAGAATGATAACGATGTGCTCAAGAATCCCCTCGAGCTCAACTCCCCGGAAGAAATCAAGTCAGACAGGAGGCACCAAGACAGAACTCCGTCACATTGACAACATATAGATTCCAAAAATGTCTGTGTGATCCTTTTTTTTTGAGTGAGAAGAGGAGTAGAATTAAAATTCCTACGTCAAGGTTCCTCACCATAGCATAGAAGAGGAGAAAAAAGAATCCTACTCTCCAATATATAACTAGACTCAAAGCAGTTTTTCACTAGACTCGAGTCGGCAAGTTCGATCAATCAAGGGGGCTCCTAGGTCGGTACTGCTCTGATACCAACTTGTAACGCCCAAGATGCGATCCTCTCCTCAGTTTGGCACGAGGGCCTTGGCAGGGATAGCAACGCATCTCATGATTTTGCAAGAATGGATATCGTTACAAGTACATGTACTGAAAAGATGAGCATATGGAATTGGCTTACACTCGCCACAAGCTACATCAAGTTCACATCAGTACAACAACATCAATCATCATGAAGAAGAGTAGGGTCCGACTACGGATAAAAACAAACTATAAAAGAACGATGTCCATCCTTGCTATCTGAGACTACCGGCCAGGAACCCATCCTAGATCGATGACGACGAAGAAGAAGAAGCTCCAAAAGCACAGTCATCGCCCTCACGTCATAATATCACTTTACATGTACCTGCAACTAGTGTTGTAGTAATCTGTGAGCCACAGGGATACGACAATCTCATTTCAAAAGGTATCAAGACTAGCAAAGCTTAATGGGTGAGGTATGGTTAAGTGGTGAGGCTGGAGCAATCGACTAAACATCTATTGGAGGTGGCTAACTTACAAGTACCGTATTTAACCCACTTGCAGGGTTAAATGTTTCGGAAAGCCGTGCCCGCAGTTATCTTGCAAACTTGGAAACTTTGTTTAACATACGGTTCTAGATAACTTGAAGTAAACTTAATTAAAACTTGCCAACTGAGTGTGTAACCGTGGTTGTCTCTTTCGTGAGCTCCTTCTCAGATCGAGGACACGGTGGGGTTATGTCTGACGTAAGTAGGTGTTCAGGATCACTCGTTTGATCATCATTAGTTCGCTTCCGATTATTCGTAGATCATCCCCCTCTTATTATGGTACTCGTAAGTTAGCCACCTCAAATAGATGCTTAGTCGATTGCTGCAGCCTCACCACTTAACCATACCTCACCTATTAAGCTTTGCTAGTCTTGATACCTTTGGAAATGAGATTGATGTGTCCCTGTGGCTCACAGATTACTACAACACTAGTTGCAGGTACAGGTAAAGTGATATTATGACGTGAGTCCGATGATTGTGCTTTTGGAGTTTCTGCTTCTTCGTCGTTATCGATCTAGGACAGGTTCAAGGACGACACCCTGGGATAGCAAGGATATACGTCATTCTTTTATAATTTGTTTTCGTCCGTAGTCGGACCCTGCTCTTCTTCATGATGATTGATTATGTTGTTGTACTAATGTGAACTTGATGTAGCTTGTGGAGAGTGTTAGCCAATTCCATATACTCATCTCTTCAGTACATGTACTTGTAACGATATCCATTCTTGCAAAACGACGAGATGCGCTTCTATCCCTGTCGTGGCCCTCGCACCAAAATAATGATATGATCGCATCTTGGGGGTTACACTCACGAAGTTTCAGCACAATGGCCTTCTCCTCATCGCATGGTCCCCTACCAATATATTGTTGCCGTAAATGTTCCATTTTTTCGTACAACTTCTTTACGTTCTTGGCAAGAGAACCGAATTCCTTGGCAGCCCAAGTACCCAACTCACTTTGAAGCTGCGTCAGAGTGTCCTGGATACCTACAAGTCCCTGTCTGGAATGATTTCTTCACCACACCTCCACGACGAACTTGTCATATTCCACATGAGACTGCCACACATCCTCATACCGAAAAGGTTTAGGCCCCCTTCGGAACTACACATCTTGGTTATGAACCAAAACCAAACAATGGTCTGATTCCACCGTTCTAATATGGCGAAAACGCACATAATCAAAACTTTGCAAGAATGCCTCATTCGCCAATCCTCGATCAAGACGAGCTTTGACATTCATGTCGCCCTCCTGCCTGTTATCCCAAGTGCAAGGTAAACCTGTATACCCAAGATCTTGCAAGGAGCAGTCCTCCAAGGGTTCACGGAACGCACACATCTGCCATTCTGGTCTCACTGCCCGACTGAAGTGCTCCCTGCCATACAATGTCTCATTGAAATCTCCTAGCCACAACGATGCTTAGTGCAGTATTGCATGCAATGTCCTTAAACACCTCCAAGTATGGTGCCTATCTTCACTTTTCGGAGCTCCATAGAGTCCTGAAAAGCTCCACTCCGATGTGGACAAATCAGCTTTCCGAACCACAACATCAATATGGCCGGAACTGAAGTTTCTCAAATCAACAACACCATCACCTAACCAAAATAGGTCAACACCTGTGCTAAGTCCCGTACTATACACCACAAAACATCCCGCAAAACCGAGATTATGCTGCAAACATTGCACCCTCTTAGCACTGATCTTCGTCTTCATAACAAAGAGCAGTGTGGGCCCTTCTTGCTTCACAAACTTGCGAAGCTCTTGAACTGCCTCGGGGTTCCCAAGCCCCCGACAGTTCCAGCTTAGGCATTTCATTGGTTTTGGCAGGGCGGACTCGCAGCCGCTGCCAAATTTTCAGAAGGAGGTGGGGTAGGTTTCTTCTTCTTAGGGTTAGGTTATGTGGTCTTGGCATCACCATCTTCCACCCATTCTGTACCAACTTCACCATCATTTTTCTGAGCTTTAAACACCATCATATCACTTGCATCATTTTTTAGAGGTTGTATGAAAAAGACAGATCAGGCTGAGTAGAGTGTGATGAAGGACGTACAAGCAAAAATACGGCGTTTATATGTTGATTGGTTACCTGCATATAGCATGCCAGCACCATGGAAGAACCCTCTACCCGGTGTTTGGTTGCATACATGCATCATGATTAGGAGTTAACTATATTGAATAGAGAGATTAAAGTAGAATGTTCACTGTCATTACGATGAGAACTCGGTTTGCGCGCAGGGCCGACCCTGAACATGTGCGGCTTGTGCGGCCACACACGCCCCTCGTTACTTAGGCCCCCAGTATACACATGTTAATTAGCCTAGAAAATGATTTAATTAAATAAATTATCCTAAATGCTATCGGCATGGGCATTTGAAGTGAACGATACATGCACACCACTAAAAAGGATCAGTCTCACGAACCTGTATATATTTATTTGTACATAGGGGGCCCAATTTTATCGTTCTGCACTGGGGCCCTAAAACGTCAAGACAGGCTCGGTCTGCGTGCTCACCACCATAGCCGTCCTTCTCTTATTTATCATCCTACTGCTCAGTCCCACCATGGAGTTGCGTTTCAGGATCAACTATGTCGTGGACAACTGCGCCCCGCCCTAACTCTCACGACGTCATTGATGTCGCCTTCTGAGACACCCTCCTACCGCTCCTACCCACCTGCTTGGAGCCTCTTCCTAGGAGACCCAGCGTTGAGAGACTAACTGGTGTGCCTCGCCGCAGCCACCAAGAAGCTCACCAACTGCGGCGCAAGTAGGCGCGCCGACGTCTGGAGGAGCGAGGGCTACTTCCCTGTGTACGCTGACAGCAATGTCTACCCAGTCGTCATCTCCGTCGATGATGGCAGGCCACTCTTAAAGGAATCTTCGAAAGGTCAATCAAATTCGCCCGAAAAAAGCTTTAGATATGAACACGAAATTCAACTCATAGAGTAAATAAAAACTACGATCTGATCGCGTGAATGGAATCAGAACATCGAGGTGCATATTTTTCATGTACAACTTATCGCGGGTCGAATTAGGGTTTGTATATACGAGATGAAGGAGATTAAAGAGGTGCTTAGAAGAAAACACATACTAACCAAGTATATGCATGGCTCGCTAGAGCCATCACTCGCACCAAATGGGCTTGGCTCACTGAAAACGGTCGATTTCAGGGTTTCGAGTGATGCAGAAAAATTGCTGCTTGAAGAAGCGTGTGATGTAGGTCCAAAGGTAGTTGCATATAACCAAACAGCCTAACACAGTAAAATACTGCATTCAACTATCCTGGTTGGACTGTATACACACTACCAAACGCATCCCAATTACCTCAGTCACATTTCAAACAATTTGAGCAACGTTTCATGCAACATTTATTTGTTTCTTTATATATTCTCTAGTCGGTTTGAGAAACTTCTCATATATGTATTAACATTTTAATCAAAATAATTTAAAAATATAAGTATAAAAATATATGTGCATTTTGATTATTGTATTAATCTTCCAAACAATTACATGTTCCATAAACATTTCACACAAATTTTAATTATTTCAAACACAATATTACAATTCTAGCCATATTTTCTTTATGTGTATGTGTATCTAAAGTATATTTAAAAAATGTCTAGATAATATCTACTTCAAAATTATGAAAAGTTTTTTAAATCCAGTAGTATTTTCAAGTCTTTGGTTTTATAGATCATAAAAAAAGAATTCATAAAACATCTTATACATTCTATGAAATGTTTCATAATTGATGAAATTAGTACCAAAATAAATGAAATTTATGTGATATTTATGAAATATGCTTGCAAATATGATTGAAGCCATGAAATATTGTATGCTTCTATTTAATGTTAATGATTAATTGAAATATGACTAGTTTGTTGTATAAAATCCCTATGTATTTTCTAATAAAACTAGTTGAAATATGATGAAATTTTGTGCGAATACATATGAAAACATGCATATATTTGTTTTTGGATATCATTCTATAATTGAAAAATTGGAACAAAATACAGAAATGAAGACATTTAGCTCTCTTCAATAAATAGGAACCATTAGGTATATTCCAAAATACTAGATTGTTGTGGTGGGGCCAGTGATGATATATACCAACATTGGAGTAAACAACATAAATAATTGAATACAATTTTATGCGCTCGCGCCATATGATAGGTTCACGGGACTTCGCAAGGGAGTGATACGATGTAGAATACACTCACATGATCCGAGACCATGTGGTATGTTGCATACACCTTAGATCATTTTAAGCAACCTTGGTTCCCATTACCAAATATTCAGAATACACCTTATATCATTTACAATTTAGCCACTCGTGAATATCCCACCTATTTGATACTATATCATGATGGGCACGCATTGATGTGCCCGTCTATTTTTATGGTAATATAATAAGAGTTTCCATAAAAATATCAATGCATCAAAGATAGAAATTAATTTTCGGGGAAATTGTCCATATATATGTCGGTTTTAAAAAACATAGATCATACAAACATGATAAGAAATCATGTAAATGATTAGATTTTAAATTTAATTTTATGACATTACGAAAGGAAACCATATAAAACTAAAAAATAGTTATTTCTTAGTTGCCCTTCCATCGATGGCAACAATTAAGTGATATTTGATTAATGTGATAAATTCCAAATTAATTTAGAACAATAAATATTTTTCTATAGGAAAGGTGTGCAAATGAAAAAATTACAAGGAAAGGAAAAGGGAGACTTGGAAAATTTTCACTTTGGCTTTGTCACTCTTGCTTATTCAAAGCTAACATTGGATATGTTGCTTGAATAAAATACAATCTCAAAACTTTTAAACTACAAATTTTGCTTTGGCTCAAATCATTTGGGCTGTGGAGGGCACTGGAAAGAATAGAAAACAACCCCAAGAGAGTCGTAACAGTGCCAAGACCATGCCAAAGCAAACAACCTATAAATGATGGAGATGGAGCACACTTCTGATTAGCATGAATGATTCACCTGCATTGCCACCCACTACAATATACAATGGATAAGAAGATTGGGTAGTTCAAAATCAAATAAAAGAGTTAATCAAAGGCAGAACTAGCTAAAAGCACATAAATAACTATTGGAGAGATTGATTCCTCATACATACAAATTGAAGTACTCCAAGAATCTCTATTGCAGAAATACATTAGTAATATGTTGAGCAATATAGGCAGGTATTAAGTATTCAAGACTACAAAATCATGTAGCTTGAGTTTAGTAGCTTCTCAATGTAACAACTCACATCGACTTCTTTTTTATAAAGGATTGCATAGAGCTGGATCTAACTTGTGCGTTACCAAAAGAGGGTATAGTAAAGGAAAACAATACCTGAGAAAAAATACTATGAAGAATGAAAACATAAACAACAAAGAGTTGGCAAACATGCTTTAGAAAAGAAAAGAGTTAGCAAACATTAGATTGGAATAGACAACAGGGTAACTGTTCTCAAACTACAACACTTTCACTGTACAAAGCATCTAGATAAATCTTAATATGAAATTATGACGAATTGGATAGAATATATGTACAAACAATAAAAAAACTCTAAAAAATAGTCTTCGGTTGAAACCAAAGCATTATCAAAAGTGTCATTTCATCCCTCTATCACCTAAAATAGTTAATTCACCCTTAAAATATCTTGATCATTCTGTGCCGCTCATGTTACTTGATCCCTATTCAGAAGACCAACATCCTCAATAAAGGGTGGCACAACAAGTAAAAACTCCAGAAGGAAGTCAGAATCTGGCATACGAGAGACTTAAAGACATATTTCCTTCCTACTACCTGGCAATTAAAATATGTTGGTTATGCTCTCTCAAAATAGTTATCAATTTGGTTCGTAAAAAGTGCAATAAAAGGTAGATGTTTGACCGGTTGATTAACAAAGTTGTATGAGCAAACCAAGTGGTATCGAGCTTGAATTTAGCCTCCTAAAGCAGATGCATTCAGTTTGATCTATATTAGTACGTACAAAACATGTTTGTTCATATCAATCAGAAATACACAACAAATAATACACTTTTTAAAGTGCAGAAGCTAAATAACCATGGCTACTTAGTGAATGAATATTTGACTGATAACCCACAAGTGTAGGGGATTGCAACAATCTTCGCGGGTAAATTCAACGACACCTGGGATATATCTGTGTAGCGAATATTTAGTAGCACGACAAGTAATAGTAGTAACGATAACAGTGATAGCAATAATTTTGTAGCAGTTGTGACAATAGTAGCAGTAGTAGTAACTTAGCAAGATTCAGTATATGTAAAGCGCATGCACACGGATCAGCGATGGATAAATATGGATGTCACTCATCATGTAATAGTTACAACAGAGCGACATAGAACTAGCCCCAATTCATCATTATAATGTAGGCATGTATTCCGTATATTGTCATGCGTGCTTGTAATAAGAACTTGTATGACATCTTTTTCCCTACCCTCGCATGGGAGCGGGGTCCTAATGGAAACTAAGGGATATTAAGGCCTACTTATAATAGAGAACCAGAATAAAGCATTAGCACATGGTTAATACATGAACTTCTCATACTACAACAATCACCGAAAAGAATCCCAATTATTGTCACCTTGGGGATGCAGATCATAACATGTAATAGGCACATACAACTTGCAAGATAGGATCTAAACACTTTCATATTCAGAGAAAACATAATAGGTTGAGATATGAAATCATGGCACTAGGGCCCTAGTGACAAGCATTAAGCATCGCAAAGTCATGGCAACATCAATCTCAAAACACAATTGATACTAGGGATCAAGCCCTATCAACTTAACTTGATTACATGATCAATCACATCCAAAACCCCTCACCGTCCAGCAAGCCTACAAAGGAATTACTCACTCCCGATGGTGAGCATCATGGAATTGTTGATGGAGAAGGGTTGGTGATGACAACGACGATGAATCCCCCTCTCCGGAGCCCCAAACGGACTCCACATCAGCCCTCCCAAGGCAGTATAGGATGTGGTAGTGGCTCTGTCTCATAAAACATGATGAAATCTTCTCTCTTATTTTTTTCTTCGTAGATGTGAATGTATAGGACTGGAATTAGGGTCGGGGAGCCACGTGGGCTCAACATGCTATCAGGGCATGCCCGGGGGTGGGTGCGCCCTGATGGCTTGTGCCCCACTGGTAGCACCCCTCTGGTACTTCTTCGCTCCATAATTCCTCATATATTCTAGAAATAATTCACAAAAAGTTTCGTTCAATTCCGAGAACTTTTATTTCTGCACAAAAATAACACCACGGTAGTTCTGCTGAAAACAACCTTAGTCCGGGTTAGTTCCATTCAAATAATGCAAATTAGAGGGCAAACCCACAACAAAAGTGTTTGGAAAAGTAGATGTGTTTGAGAAGTATCAACTCCCCCAAGCTTAACTCATTGCTTGTCCTGAAGGAATTCAGTTGATAAACTGAAAGTGATAAAAGAAAACTTTTACAATCTCTTTTGTTCTTGTTGTTATACATATGCTTAGCTAGTGTTTAATTTTTTCAACATAAATCATAAATAACCATATCCATGATAACAATTTAGCATCATATTTACTCATGGCAACACATAACCAACAAGCAAGCAATAATATAGTATCTCACATGCCAACAATTTGTCAAAACAACCATGATATAATATGATGACATGCTATTTTGCTGGCCCTTTCTGAGACCACAAAACATAAATGTAGAGCACATCTGAGTTTCAAGCAGCAAGTAAACACTATTATTCAGGGTAGAAGAGAACCAGTCATGCCCACCTCTAACATTAACTAGACTCAATGCACAAGAATGACAATAGTGCTCTCAGATCTGGTGCTTTAGTAAGAAGGTAATGACTCAAGAATAACATTTAAAGTAAATAGTCATGCTCTCCGCAGAGGGAAGCATTGATTTGCAAAGGTGTGAGATCTGAAGGTTTTAAACATAGATGAATTGTAAATTTGGGTGGTGTGCTTTTCCTGTCAACGTTACAATAGAGTTTTGAATATCTTCCATGGTAAACACATTATTGGCAATTATCGAGTGGAAATATAAAGTTTACTCCTTTGCACCATCCATACAAAAACCATGGCGGACTGAATCCACGGGTGCCTACCAACATATCAACTGTCCCAAGGAGTTTTTTTAATTTTAATTTTGATTATGAAGGACTGGGCATCCTTTTTAACCATCCTCTCTCTTGTGCAATGACAAGAAAATAAATGCCTATCTTGATAATAACCCGCTTAGCATGGATGATACCGACCGTCCCATCACTCCATGAGCAGTACGAGCACACACAACAGTTGTTTATTTGAATATTTAGAGGTGGCGCCTGCAAATTTACTTGGAATGACACGGTAGTACTGCATATAGGTAGCTATGATGGACTCATTTAGCATAACTTGGGTTTAGGAGTTTGGATGCACAAGCATCATTCCCGCTTAGTACAGGTGAAGGCTAGCAATATATTGAGATGCGACCAGCTAGAGAGAAAAAACCAATCATAATCATGCATTCTGAATAATTACCATCAGACATTAGCATGGGTAGGATGTGAACACTCTGAATTTAAAAATCACGAAGGTTGCATTGGTTTTGAATCAAATCGCACATGGTCCAAGTCAAGCCGCTTGAATTACTTAGAGGGAAATACCATACTACCATATCACATCATCACCATTTTAATGCATGTTGATGTTGGGGAACGTCGCATGGGAAACAAAAATTTTCCTACACGCACGAAGACCTATCATGGTGATGTCCATCTACGAGAGGGGATGAGTGATCTACGTACCCTTGTAGACCGTACAGCAGAAGCGTTAGAGAACGCGGTTGATGTAGTGGAACGTTCTCACGTCCCTCGATCCGCCCCGCGAACAATCCCGCGATCAGTCCCACGATCTAGTACCGAACGGACGGCACCTTCGCGTTCAGCACACGTACAGCTCGATGATGATCTCGGCCTTCTTGATCCAGCAAGAGAGACGGAGAGGTAGAAGAGTTCTCCGGCAGCGTGACGGCGCTCCGGAGGTTGGTGATGACCTTGTCTCAGCAGGGCTCCGCCCGAGCTCCGCAGAAACGCGATCTAGAGGAAAAACCGTGGAGGTATGTGGTCGGGCTGCCGTGGAAAAGTCGTCTCAAATCAGCCCTAAAACCTCCGTATATATAGGTGGGAGGGAGGGGACCTTGCCTTGGGGCTCAAGGAGCCCCAAGGGGGTCGGCCGAGTCCAAGGGGGACGACTCTCCCCCCCCCCCAAACCGAGTTGGACTAGGTTTGGTGGGAGGGAGTCCCCTTTCCTTCCCACCTCCTCCTTTTTTTTTCTTTCTCTCTTGATTTTCTTCTCCTTGGCGCATAGGGCACTTGTGGGCTGTCCCACCAGACCACTAAGGGCTGGTGTGTCTCCCCCAAGGCCTATGGGCTTCCCCGGGGTGGGTTGCCCCCCCCCCCCCCCGGTGAACTCCCGGAACCCATTCGTCATTCCCGGTACATTCCCGGTAACTCCGAAAACCTTCCGGTAATCAAATGAGGTCATCCTATATATCAATCTTCGTTTCCGGACCATTCCGGAAACCCTCGTAACGTCCGTGATCTCATCCGGGACTCCGAACAACATTCGGTAACCAACCATATAACTCAAATACGCATAAAACAACGTCGAACCTTAAGTGTGCAGACCCTGCGGGTTCGAGAACTGTGTAGACATGACCCGAGAGACTCCTCGGTCAATATCCAATAGCGGGACCTGGATGCCCATATTGGATCCTACATATTCTACGAAGATCTTATCGTTTGAACCTCAGTGTCAAGGATTCATATAATCCCGTATGTCATTCCCTTTGTCCTTCGGTATGTTACTTGCCCGAGATTCGATCGTCAGTATCCGCATACCTATTTCAATCTCGTTTACCGGCAAGTCTCTTTACTCGTTCCGTAATACAAGATCCTGCAACTTACACTAAGTTACATTGCTTGCAAGGCTTGTGTGTGATGTTGTATTACCGAGTGGGCCCCGAGATACCTCTCCGTCACACGGAGTGACAAATCCCAGTCTTGATCCATACTAACTCAACTAACACCTTCGGAGATAACTGTAGAGCATCTTCATAGTCACCCAGTTACGTTGCGACGTTTGATACACACAAAGCATTCCTCCGGTGTTAGTGAGTTATATGATCTCATGGTCATAGGAATAAATACTTGACACGCAGAAAACAGTAGCAACAAAATGACACGATCAACATGCTACGTCTATTAGTTTGGGTCTAGTCCATCACGTGATTCTCCTAATGACGTGATCCAGTTATCAAGCAACAACACCTTGTTCATAATCAGAAGACACTGACTATCTTCGATGAACTGGCTAGCCAACTAGAGGCTTGCTAGGGACGGTGTTTTGTCTATGTATCCACACATGTAAATGAGTCTTCATTCAATACAATTATAGCATGGATAATAAACGATTATCTTGATACAGGAATTATAACAATAACTATATTTATTATTGCCTCTAGGGCATAATTCCATCAGTCTCCCACTTGCACTAGAGTTAATAATCCAGCCCTCACATCACCATGTGAATTACATTGTAATAAATCTAACACCCATACAGTTCTGGTGTTGATCATGTTTTGGCCGTGGGAGAGGTTTAGTCAGCGGGTCTGCTACATTCAGATCTGTGTGCACTTTGCATATATTTACGTCCTCTCCCTCGACGTAGTCGCGGATGAGGTTGAAGCGCCGTTTGATGTGTCTGGTCTTCTTGTTAAACCGTGGTTCCTTTGCTAAGGCAATGGCACCCTTGTTGTCACAGAACAAGGTTATTGGATTCAGTGCGCTTGGCACCACTCCAAGATTCGTCATGAACTGCTTCATCCAGACACCCTCCTTAGCCGCCTCCGAGGCAGCCATGTACTCCGCTTCACGTGTAGAATCTGCTACGACGCTTTGCTTGGAACTGCACCAGCTTACCGCACCCCCATTAAGAATAAATACGTATCCGGTTTGCGACTTAGAGTCGTCCGGATCTGTGTCAAAGCTTGCATCGACGTAACCTTTTACGGCGAGCTCTTCGTCACCTCCATACACGAGAAACATCTCCTTAGTCCTTTTCAGGTACTTCAGGATATTCTTGACCGCCGTCCAGCGATCCACACCTGGATTACTCTGGAACCTACCTGCCATACTTATGGCCAGGCTAACATCCGGTCTAGTGCACAGCATTGCATACATGATAGAACCTATGGCTGAAGCATAGGGGACGGAGCGCATATGCTCTCTATCTTCATCAGTTGCTGGGCACTGAGTCTTACTCAATCTCGTACCTTCTAAAACTGGCAAGAACCCTTTCTTGGACTGTTCCATTTTGAACCTCTTCAAAACTTTATCAAGGTATGTGCTTTGTGAAAGTCCTATCAGGCGTTTTGATCTATCCCTATAGATCTTAATGCCTAGAATGTAAGCAGCTTCTCCTAGGTCCTTCATAGAGAAACTTTCATTCAAGTAACCTTTTATGCTCTCCAAAAGCTCTACGTTGTTTCCAATCAGTAATATGTCATCCACATATAATATTAGAAACGCCACAGAGCTCCCACTCACTTTCTTGTAAATACAAGATTCTCCAACCACTTGTATAAACCCAAATGCTTTGATCACCTCATCAAAGCGTTTGTTCCAACTCCGAGATGCTTGCACCAGTCCATAAATGGATCGCTGGAGCTTGCACACCTTGTTAGCATTCTTAGGATCGACAAAACCTTCAGTTTGCATCATATACAACTCTTCCTTAAGGGAACCGTTAAGGAACGCTGTTTTGACATCCATCTGCCAGATTTCATAATCGAAAAATGCAGCTATTGCTAACATGATTCTGACGGACTTAAGCATCGCTACGGGTGAGAAAGTCTCATCGTAGTCAACTCCTGGAACTTGTGAAAAACCCTTTGCCACAAGTCGAGCTTTATAAACGGTCACATTGCCGTCAGCGTCCGTCTTCTTCTTAAAGATCCATTTGTTCTGAATAGCCTTGCGGCCCTCAGGTAGTATCTCCAAAGTCCACACTTTGTTCCCATACATGGATCCTATCTCGGACTTCATGGATTCTAGCCATTTGTTGGAATCTGGGCCCACCATTGCTTCTTCATAATTTGCAAGTTCATTGTTGTCTAACAACATGATTGATTAGACGGGATTACCGTACCACTCTGGAGCAGCACGTGATCTCGTCGACCTGCGTGGTTCAACAGAAACTTGAACTGGATTTTCATGATCATCATCATTAACTTCCTCCTCAACCGGCGTCGCAATGACAGAGGTTTCCCCTTGCCCTGCGCCACCATCCAGGGGGATGAGAGGTTCGACAACCTCGTCAAGTTCTATCTTCCTCCCACTCAATTCTCTCGAGAGAAACTCCTTCTCGAGAAAAGCTCCGTTCTTAGCAACAAACACTTTGCCCTCGGATTTGAGATAGAAGGTGTACCCAACTATCTCTTTTGGGTAACCTATGAAGACACACTTTTCCGCTTTGGGTTCCAGCTTTTCAGGCTGAAGCTTTTTGACATAAGCATCACACCCCCAAACTTTAAGAAACGACAACTTTGGCCTTTTGCCATACCACAGTTCGTATGGTGTCGTCTCAACGGATTTTGATGGTGCCCTATTTAAAGTGAATGCAGCTGTTTCTAATGCATAACCCCAAAATGATAACGACAAATCAGTAAGAGACATCATAGATCGCACCATCTCTAACAAAGTACGATTACGACGTTCGGACACACCATTACGCTGTGGTGTTCCAGGCGGTGTCAACTGTGAAACAATTCCACATTTTCTTAAGTGATCACCAAACTCGAAACTCAGATATTCACCCCCACGATCAGACCGTAGGAACTTGATCTTCTTGTTACGATGATTTTCCACTTCACTCTGAAATTGCTTGAACTTTTCAAATGTTTCAGACTTGTGCTTCATCAAGTAGACATAGCCATACCTATTCAAATCGTCAGTGAAGGTGAGAAAATAACGATATCCGCCGCGTGCCTCCACGCTCATCGGACCACACACATCGGTATGTATGATTTCCAATAAGTCACTTGCACGCTCCATTGTTCCGGAGAACGGAGTCTTAGTCATCTTGCCCATGAGGCATGGTTCGCACGTGTCAAGTGAATCAAAGTCAAGTGACTCCAAAAGTCCATCAACATGGAGTTTCTTCATGCGCTTTACACAAATATGACCCAAGCGGCAGTGCCACAAAAATATGGCGCTATCATTGTTTACTCTAACTCTTTTGGTCTCAATGTTATGTATATGCGTATCGCTATCAAGATTCAATATGAACAATCCTCTCACATTCGGTGCATGACCATAAAAGATGTTACTCATAGAAATAGAACAACCATTATTCTCTGACTTAAAAGAGTAACCGTCTCGCAATAAACAAGATCCAGATATAATGTTCATGCTCAACGCAGGCACTAAATAATAATGATTTAAGTTCATCACTAATCCTGACGGTAGCTGAAGTGATACTGTGCCGACGGCGATTGCATCAACCTTGGAACCTTTTCCTACGCGCATCGTCACTTCATCTTTCGCCAGCCTTCGTCTATTCCGCAGTTCCTGTTTCGAGTTGCAAATATGAGCAACAGAACCGGTATCGAATACCCAGGCACTACTACGAGAGCCGGTTAAGTACACATCAATAACATGTATATCAAATATACCTGATTTTTCTTTGCCCGCCTTCTTATCTGCCAGATACTTGGGGCAATTGCGCTTCCAGTGACCCATACCCTTGCAATAGTAGCACTCCGTTTCAGGCTTAGGTCCAGCTTTGGGTTTCTTCGGCGGATTGGCAACAGGCTTGCCGCTCTTCTTCGAATTGCCCTTCTTGCCTTTGCCGTTTCTCTTGAAACTAGTGGTCTTATTCACCATCAACACTTGATGCTCTTTACGGAGTTCAAACTCTGCGACTTTCAACATCGCAAACAACTCGCCGGGAGACTTGTTCATCCCTTGCATGTTGTAGTTCAACACAAAGCCTTTGTAGCTTGGCGGCAGTGATTGAAGGATTCTGTCAGTGATAGCTTCTTGCGGGAGTTCAATCCCCAGCTCAGCTAGACGGTTTGAGTACCCAGACATTTTGAGCACATGTTCACTGACAGACGAGTTTTCCTCCATCTTGCAAGCATAGAATTTATCGGAGGTCTCATACCTCTCGATCCGGGCGTTCTTCTGAAAGATAAACTCCAACTCCTGGAACATCTCAAATGCTCCATGACGCTCAAAGCGACGTTGAAGTCCCGGTTCTAAGCCATACAAGACTGCACATTGAACTATTGAGTAGTCCTCCTTACGTGCTAACCAAGCGTTCTTAACATCCTGATCAGCCGTAGCGGGTGGTTCATCTCCTAGCGCAGCATTAAGGACATAATCCTTCTTCCCAGCTTGTAAGATTAGCTTAAGATTACGAGCCCAGTCTACAAAGTTGCTTCCATCATCTTTCAACTTAGCTTTCTCTAGGAACGTATTAAAATTGAGGATGACTGTCGCGTGAGCCATGATCTACAACACAAATATATTCAAAGTGGACTTAGACTATGTTCAAGATAATTAGAGTTCAACTTAATCAAATTATATGCTAAACTCCCACTCAAAAAGTACATCTCTCTAGTCATTTGAGTGGTTCATGATCCACTTACACTATCCCAAGTCCGATCATCACGTGAGTTGAGTATAGTTTCAGTGGTAAGCATCCCTATGCTAATCATATCAACTATATGATTCATGATCGACCTTTCGGTCTCATGTGTTCCGAGGCCATGTCTGCACATGCTAGGCTCATCAAGCTTAACCCGAGTGTTCCGCGTGCGCAACTGTTTTGCACCCGTTGTATGTGAACGTTGAGTCTATCACACCCGATCATCACGTGGTGTCTTGAAACGACGAACTGTAGCAACGGTGCACAGTCGGGGAGAACACAATTTCGTCTTGAAATTTCAGTGAGAGGGCACCTCATAATGCTACCGTCGTTCTAAGCAAAACAAGGTGCATAAAAGGATTAACATCACATGCAATTCATAAGTAACATGATATGGCCATCATCACGTGCTTCTTGATCTCCATCACCAAAGCACCGGCACGATCTTCTTGTCACCGGCGCCACACCATGATCATCCATCAACGTGTCGCCATCGGGGTTGTCGTGCTACTCATGCTATTACTACTAAAGCTACATCCTAGCAAAATAGTAAACGCATCTACAAGCACAAACGTTAGTATAAAGACAACCCTATGGCTCCTGCCGGTTGTCGTACCATCGACGTGCAAGTCGATATTTCTATTACAACATGATCATCTCATACATCCAATATATCACATCACATCGTTGGCCATATCACATCACAATCATACCCTGCAAAAACAAGTTAGACGTCCTCTAATTTTGTTGTTGCATGTTTTACGTGGTGACCATGGGTATCTAGTAGGATCGCATCTTACTTACGCAAACACCACAACGGAGATATATGAGTTGCTATTTAACCTCATCCAAGGACCTCCTCGGTCAAATCCGATTCAACTAAAGTTGGAGAAACCGACACTTGCCAGTCATCTTTGAGCAGAGGGGGTCACTCGTGACGATGAAACCAGTCTCTCGTAAGCGTACGAGTAATGTCGGTCCAAGCCGCTTCAATCCAACAATACAGCGGAATCAAGAAAAGACTAAGGAGGGCAGCAAAACGCACATCACCGCCCACAAAAACTTTTGTGTTCTACTCGAGAAGACATCTACGCATGAACCTAGCTCATGATGCCACTGTTGGGGAACGTCGCATGGGAAACAAAAATTTTCCTACGCGCACGAAGACCTATCATGGTGATGTCCATCTACGAGAGGGGATGAGTGATCTACGTACCCTTGTAGACCGTACAGCAGAAGCGTTAGAGAACGCGGTTGATGTAGTGGAACGTCCTCACGTCCCTCGATCCGCCCCGTGAACAATCCCGCGATCAGTCCCACGATCTAGTACCGAACGGACGGCACCTCCGCGTTCAGCACACGTACAGCTCGATGATAATCTCGGCCTTCTTGATCTAGCAAGAGAGACGGAGAGGTAGAAGAGTTCTCCGGCAGCGTGACGGCGCTCCGGAGGTTGGTGATGACCTTGTCTCAGCAGGGCTCCGCCCGAGCTCCGCAGAAACGCGATCTAGAGGAAAAACCGTGGAGGTATGTGGTCGGGCTGCCGTGGAAAAGTCATCTCAAATCAGCCCTAAAACCTCTGTATATATAGGTGGGAGGGAGGGGACCTTGCGTTGGGGCTCAAGGAGCCCCAAGGGGGTCGGCCGAGTCCAAGGGGGAGGACTCTCCCCCCCCCCCCAAACCGAGTTGGACTAGGTTTGGTGGGAGGGAGTCCCCTTTCCTTCCCACCTCCTCCTTTTTTTTCTTTCTCTCTTGATTTTCTTCTCCTTGGCGCATAGGGCACTTGTGGGCTGTCCCACCACCCCACTAAGGGCTGGTATGTCTCCCCCAAGGCCTATGGGCTTCCCGGGGTGGGTTGCCCCCCCCCCCCCCCCCGGTGAACTCCCGGAACCCATTCGTCATTACCGGTACATTCCCGGTAACTCCGAAAACCTTCCGGTAATCAAATGAGGTCATCCTATATATCAATCTTCGTTTCCGGACCATTCCGGAAACCCTCGTAACGTCCGTGATCTCATCCGGGACTCCGAACAACATTCGGTAACCAACCATATAACTCAAATACGCATAAAACAACGTCGAACCTTAAGTGTGCAGACCCTGCGGGTTCGAGAACTATGTAGACATGACCCGAGAGACTCCTCGGTCAATATCCAATAGCGGGACCTGGATGCCCATATTGGATCCTACATATTCTACGAAGATCTTATCGTTTGAACCTCAGTGTCAAGGATTCATATAATCCCGTATGTCATTCCCTTTGTCCTTCGGTATGTTACTTGCCCGAGATTCGATCGTCAGTATCCGCATACCTATTTCAATCTCGTTTACCGGCAAGTCTCTTTACTCGTTCCATAATACAAGATCCTGCAACTTACACTAAGTTACATTGCTTGCAAGGCTTGTGTGTGATGTTGTATTACCGAGTGGGCCCCGAGATACCTCTCCGTCACACGGAGTGACAAATCCCAGTCTTGATCCATACTAACTCAACTAACACCTTCGGAGATACCTGTAGAGCATCTTTATAGTCACCCAGTTACGTTGCGACGTTTGATACACACAAAGCATTCCTCCGGTGTCAGTGAGTTATATGATCTCATGGTCATAGGAATAAATACTTGACACGCAGAAAACAGTAGCAACAAAATGACACGATCAACATGCTACGTCTATTAGTTTGGGTCTAGTCCATCACGTGATTCTCCTAATGACGTGATCCAGTTATCAAGCAACAACACCTTGTTCATAATCAGAAGACACTGACTATCTTCGATGAACTGGCTAGCCAACTAGAGGCTTGCTAGGGACGGTGTTTTGTCTATGTATCCACACATGTAAACGAGTCTTCATTCAATATAATTATAGCATGGATAATAAACGATTATCTTGATACAGGAATTATAACAATAACTATATTTATTATTGCCTCTAGGGCATAATTCCAACAGTTGACACATAAGATAAATCATTATCCACTCCTAGCTATTTAAGCGTGACACAAAATAGCAAGGGTGGGGGCACTGAGGCCACCACCCTGACCCATAGCTCTTAAGCACTTTCCTATGAATAAAGCAAAATACTGGACATAAGGAAAATGCAAGATGGTAGCCCTAGACTTTGAAACGCCCCTAGTTTCTCTCACAATTAAAGTAAGGAGGAATTCCTCGAACTCCTCTGGTTTAGGCTCACGTATTCCCCCATCATAAGGGATCAAGCATATTTCATAGAATTCAGAGAGTGGTTATTCATAATGTTCTGCATATAAATCGAAATGCACCATGGGAGCATCAGGCATATTGTTGAAATAAAAAATTGCACAAAGAATTTTGTAAGGAGATAGTATTGGTCACACTTATCTACAAGGAAGTTGGTCAGCCCGAAATTTGTAATGAATTGCATGAACTCTTGATAAAAACCTACCTCACTCATGAAAGGGACGTGTGGACATTCACATGGCCTAACCTCCGCGTTGCGAAAGATGTTGATGTCCTGGTCCTGGGTCCTCCTAACAACTCCTTTGGTACTTAGGCTTGAAGAACCTCTCCTAAAAAAATTCATTTTCCTACACACAAATTTCTATAAGTTTTGGACCACAAATTTATGTTAATATAACTTTGCAAAATTGGTAGAAACTACTCATATAGATGCCCAAAGGCCATATAAAGTATTCATGCTGCTTGGAACCCAAACAATTCAACATGCAAGATCATTTTCTATAGCACCAAGTGCAACAAAATATGCAAAGTAGAAACCACTAGAGAAAAAACTAATTGGAGGAATGGGATAGTCACATACCAAGGAGCAATTTCTCAAAACAGTTTCGAAAACAGAGATACGATCAAAGAGATCGAAAATTTCAGTCTCACGAACAAGAACACGAGAGAGAGAATGAATGACATTTTTCGGGGGTAGGGGGCGACATGGGCTGAAAAGATAAGGCAGGGGCCCCCTGTGAGACCCACAAGCTATCATGGTGCGCCGAGGGGGTCGGTGCACCATGTTGGCTTGTGGCCCACAAGTGCTCCTCCCTGATGTGTTTTCAACACCAATTTTTTTTTAATATTCCAGAAAAATTTATGTTAAAATTTTGTGGCAATCTAATATTTTTTATTTTTGGGTCATTTTTAATTCACGGGAAACTCAGAGAACAGGAGAATCATGGCATTTTATTTTATTTACCTAAGAATTACAGAGAGTAAGCTAATAATATAGAGAGTTGTGCTTACTAAATTAATCAACCACATGTCTTTCAAAAAGGATCCATTAATAAGGTTGATCAAGCCTTATTAATAACCTTTTCTGATTGACATGAAACCAAAGAATTTTCGTATGACAATAAGGTACTTCAATGGGCATTTGCATATCCCCGACAATAAGGATATAATATTTCTTCTTAGTAGTAGGAAGAGGTATTTTTAGACCTCCAATGGTGACTATGGCAATTGGCTCAATGACATTAGTATTATCAACCAAAGTATGCTTCTTCAGAAAATGCACAGTATGTTGTTTCCCATTGACATGAAAAGTGACTTTGCTTTTTTTGCAATCAATAACACCCCCTGGAGTGTTTAAAAAAGGTCTACCAAGGATGATCGACATGTTGTCGTCCACGAGCATATCAAGAAGAACAAAGTCTATTAAGATAGTAATATTTGCAACCACAACAGGAACATCCTCGTAAATTCCAATAGGTAAAGCACTGGATTTATCAGCCATTTGCAAGGATATCTTAGTAGGTGTAAGCTTACTCAAATCAAGTCTTTTATATAGAGAGAAGGGCATAACACTAACACTGACTCCTAAATCACATAAATCAGTTTGAACATAATTTCTTTTAATGGAACAAGGTATTATGGGTATACCTGGATTTCCCAACTTTTTAGGCACTCGAGCATCAAAAGAATAATTAGCAAGGATAGTAGCAATTTCAGTTTTAGGTATCTTTCTTTTCTTGGTAATAATATCCTTCATATACTTAGCATATGGAGGCATTTTAAAAATATCAATCAAATGATTCGGCAAAAAGACAGGTCTAATCATTTCAGCAAAGCATTCAAAAATCTTCCTCATCCTTACTCTTAGAAGTCTTACAAGGGAATGGCATGAGTTTTTGAAACCATGGATCCATTTATTTAACATGTTTTCTAGCAACAAAGTCTATATTCTTGTATCATTTATTTTGGGATGTGGGTTATGAAGATCATCAAATGTTCTATTTCCACATTAGTATCATTTTCTTTACTAGTGTCCTGTTGAGCATCTACTTTAACATCATCATTATCATGATTTTTTCATTATCACTAGGTGAATGTTCACTACCAAATTGTGTCTCAGCATCAGAAATAGAAACATCATTATAATTCTCAGCATGTTTTTCTATAATAGGTTCACTATAAGCATGCAAAGTCCTATCATTTTCTTTTTCTTCTTAGATGAACTAGGTGCAATACCATTAATTCTCTAGGAATCCTGCTCAATTCTTTTAGGATGACCTTCGGCATAAAGGGGTTCTTGGGTCATTCTTCCCCCTCTAGTCATTACTCTAACATCATGATCATTCATATTCTCATTAATTTTAGCAAGCAAATTATTTTGTGACTTAGGAACTTGAGCTAGTTGAGTATGAACTGTGGAAGCATGTTTACCTAGACCCTTAAGATCATTGGCAATTCTAAACATCAAGTCACCCAAGTGGTCTATCATCATAGCATTACGTCTTAATTGATCTTTAACATAGTTATTAAAATGTTCTTGCTTAATGATGTAATTATCAAATTCATCGATGCACCGACTAGGAGTCTTATTATAAGGTATATCACTTTTATTAAAGGTATGGGGTGAATTTGCCTCTACTACTAGTGTCGGGATCAAGTCCGTGTATTTCTTTGATAGGTGGTAATTTCTTAACATCTCCAGCTTTAATACATTTTTAATAGATCTTTTGGATTCTTGCATATGTTTAGGACTGAGGAATATAATACCTATCTTCTTTTGAATAGGTTCTGGTGGTGTCTCAGGAAGTGTCCAATTATTAGCATTTTGTAATATATTATTCAATAATTCTTTAGGTTGTTCAATCGCTCTTTCCCCGAAAACACAACCATCACAACTAGCTAGGTAGTTCATAGAAACATCGGTTAGTCCATTATAAAAGATATCGTATTTCAATTTTCTTAAGAGGATGATCAGGAAAAGCTCTTAGTAGCTGGAGAAGCCTCCCGCAAGCTTGAGGGAGATTCTCTTCTTCAATTTGCACACGTTAAGTATTTCCTGTAAAGCAACTTGTTTAATATGAACAAGAAAATATTTTTCACAGAAGTGATAAAGCATATACTGGGGACTACTCACATAACCATGAGCAAGAGAAAGGAACCATTCTTTAGCCTTGACTTTTAGCAAGAAAGGAGAAAACTTACGGATATAATAGTAACGCATCTCTTCCTCATGAGTAAACAAAGCAATAGTATCATTCAATTTAGTGAGGTGTCCAACAACGGTTTCAGTTTCATAACCATGGAAAGGATTAGATTCTACTATAGGGATTAACTTAGGGTCTACAAAGAATTCATAATCCTTATCAGTAAAAAATATAGGACAGGTAGAAAATTTAGGATTATATTTTATTTTCTCCATCATAGATTTTTCTTCGAGTTTGCATAGTAGTTTCTTCAAGTCATCTGTATTTTCACAAGCAAGAAAATCCCTAGCTACTTCCCCATCCATAACATAGCCCTCAGGTACGTAAGGCAATTCATATCTATTGGGAGAGCGAGGTGTAATAGGTGATTCAAAATCTTCATCAGTTTCAGCATTTTCAAGTTCCTTAGCTTTAGCAATACGAGCATCAAGTAATTCATTTAGTGCCATGATTTCAATTTCATCAAATATAGCAGTAGTATCATCATTCATTTTAGAAGTAGCATCATAAAGTTCATGCAATTTGTTAGAACAAGCAATAAGCAATGGTGTAATAAGCTGATTGAAAACAGTAGGTGAATCAAAAGTAGAGCTAGATGGCAGTTCCTTACCTCCTCTCATGCGAGAGGGGACAATCTCGGTCCGAGTATCTTTCAGATTCTTCATAGTAGAAACTGTATATCCTAAAGTTAACACAATGAATATAGCTATGCTCCCCGACAATGGAGCCAGAAAAAGGTCTTCTCAACCCATAAGTGTAGGGGATCGCAACAGTCTTGTGGGTAGTATTTTACCCTGATTTAATGATTTGACAGAAGGAGAGCCAAAGAATATTTACCGGCCTTTGCAGTTTAGTTGTCAATTCAACCACACTTGGGGTATCTCTCCGCAACAAAGATTTAGTACCACGACAAGTAATAGTAGTAACGGTAACAACGATAGCAATAATTTTGTAGCAGTTGTGACAGTAGCAGCAACAATAGTAACTTAGCATGATTCAGTATATGTAAAGCATAGGCATATGGATTAGCGATGGATATTGTCGGTGAAGGATCGACACCTATGGGGGCCTCAATGGTCCCCTTTTTGTTGGTCTGGCGGGGAGAGGGGTCGCGGCAAGAGCAGAACCAACAGTCAGGGCCCGGCAAGATCTTTTTATCCAGGTTCGGGCCGCGTGGTGCGTAAAACCCTACTCCTGCATGTGTTTAGTTATTTGTTTTGGGTTACTGTAAATCTGTCCTTTTTACAACCTTTCGATTGGTCAAAAAGCCAAAAGTCCCAAAAGTCCATACTACTGAGCCTCGGGCCTCCTTTTGTAGGCGAAGGGGTCCCCACAGTGGGTCAGGGGGTGAACGGTGGGTTCATCAGTGAAACAGCACCGACTGACAATAATAGTGTTATTGCCTTCTCAGAGGTGCATTAAATGCTTCGACAGACTTCCCTGACCTTGTCAGGGGGGTTGGACACGTACGCACTCGTGGCAACTCCGGGGTGTTGCGATGGCGTGTGGGCGGATGCGTGGTTCATGCATCGTCGGTGGCGTGCTCGTCGGTGGAGGCGTTCGCAGACCCCATGGAGGGTGCCTTGGGCCCGCGCCTCTCCTGGGCCTTCTCTTCCTTCCCGGTAGGGTTACCTTGCTGGGGCTCTTCCTGCTCGTCTCGGCAGGGAGGTGATGGCCTGCCGAGGCCTTGTCAATCTTCCCGGCAAGGGTGGCTTGCCGGGGCTCGGTCCTTCTTCCTCGACGGGAGGGTCTCACCATCGCATTGTCTATCTCCCCGGCAGGGAGCTCCTGCTGGGGTCTCTTCTTCCTTCCTAGCAAGCGAGTGCTTGTGGGGGCTTGCAATCAACACTTGGTGGCTTCTGAGTCTTGCTTTCTCCCTAAGCCCCAGCGACGCGCCTTGCCGCTGCGGAGGGGCTGCTCGTGTCCGTGCACTAGTCAGGGGTACTGGAGACCCTAGTATTTAGTGCACCAACAGGAGCCCCCAGGACCTGGGCCACACACGCATGTGAGGCGTTGTTGGGCCAGGCCCAAAGTGGTGCGCGGACTCGCGGGCGTCGAATCGAGCCATTACAGGCTTTCTTTCCCCACGTCGCGCATTGAACGCGCGAAGCGGGAGGGTGTGCAGCGTGCGCGTGATGGCCTTATTATTCCCTGAAAACACCTCTGCCACGTGTAGGACATGCACAGCGGCGGTTGGGCAAGTGGTGATCATGGCCTCAAAAGTCGCGGGCGCGGATGGGCCCGCCCCTACATGCATTGGTGCATCAGGGCGGTTCCGTGTTCTGCTCGTGACCTAAGGGTGATTGGGCGAGAAGGGCGGTGGCTTCTGGAGCAAGGAGGGTGGCCTCCGAGCTTTGCCCTATAAATTAGGGTGTTTGCGCAGAGGTTTTGCCCATCCATCTCACTCTCAAAGCCTTCCGCGCCTATCGCCTTGTCTTCTCTTGTTTCTTTCAGCTTTGTCGGTGGCACCCGCCCCTAACCATGGTTAGGGAACGGGGCTGGCCTCCGTCTGCCACTATGGCGACAAGGGCATCCCGCTTGGATCATGCCACAACTTCAGGAGCTGCAGCCAGCGGCAGCCCCGTCGACCGTGACGGGAGAGGCTCGTGGGGCCAAGGACGCCGGGGTCGTGGCCGAGGGAGGCGGCGTGCTGCCTCAATCTCCCTCCTCGTGCCTTCTTCTTCAGGTGGCCACTCGGAGGCGACGCCATTCGAGTTCATCGCAGAGCTTCGTGGCCGCCTTCGGGGCACCTGCATCTTCCTCGCGGCTTCGCCATGGTGATGGAGGTCCACTGGCCTCCCATCTTCTGGCTGTGAGCGCACAGATGCTCGCATGGCGCCATGCAGGTGCACGTGGACTATCCTAAGTCCCATTCCATGCTACTCGGGCGCGGCTGGAAGGCCTTCGCCTAGGCACATGGACTCGAGGACGGCCATGTACTCCGCTTTAAGTTGATGGAGGCCCGTATGCTCGTCATCAAGTTCTACATGCTCTCTGATGTGCGTCTCGGCTGCTGCGAAGAGAGCTCAAGCGGCGCCGAGTGTCTCTCCTCGAGCGATAGGGACGAGGGTACATCGGCGGGAGTGGGGCCCTCGGTAGGTCAGGATCCCAGGGGGTCAGGTCAGAGTACGACTCCCCGAGCTTCGACTGACTGTTGGCCCTACCGCCGAGGCCCGCTCACGCCCTTCCCCCGCCTAGCGGGGATATCTTACCGGAGCCCGCATCGACGCCTCGTCCTTTAGGGGGCGCGACCATTGGCTCCGGCCCCTTCATCTCCTCCGGTCGCCCTGTCCTCTAGCGTTGTTCTCCACTGCGCAATGTTGGTCCAGGAGGGACCAGCCTGGGTTGCACCGGGGGCTGACCCACTTTTTGTCTTTTTGAACTTCACGCCTCTGCATAGATCGTTCCTCATCAAAAGACAGAGTCTTTAGGTTAGGACAACAATGCTTTGTAAGTGGTATCAAATGTATCGAGACAAATGAATGAATTGATGCATCCTGTATTCGACTCTCATTTTGTACGGTTATTCCTTTGCACTTTCCAGACGCTTGCCGGCTTGACTTATCCTGCCGCGAGTACTTAGAGGAGCAGATCCTCATAAAACTCAACAGAGGAGGTCATCACCGGCAAGGCTCCTTGCCGCACTCAGTGCAACCATGTAAATCGTCGAGCGCGGCTCGAGGCGAAATAAGGTGTTGCGTAGCCGTCCAAAACATTGAGCGACTTTGAAACGAGATAAGAGCGCTCTGTGGCCGCTCAAGTCGTTGAACAGGCTCGAAACAGAGTCGGAGTGCAATGATCCTAGCAAGGTCCATACGTGCACGGGATTCTCATATAAAAGTTGTTGCTTCAAAAGGATACAACTAATCTACCAAGAGTGTGGCAAGAGGTTTGCCTCTATACTTATCTGGCGCGTCCCGGCATTCCTAGCCGCAGCGTCTGAGGGTGCTGCCGAGCAGGAATTTCCGTACCCCTGGCAAGCTGATGTTGCCTCCAGCGGCCTCCTTGCCGACGAGGTTTTCGCCGGTGGCCTTTGGTCACTCTGAGGAAAGAGGCACACTAGGGCGTATCACTTTCTTATCTCTTTTGCAAGAGATTTGCTGGCGGAGCCCTAGATTGCATCTTTTTGGCGCCACAGCGCTCCAAGGAGAAATGCAAGCCGGAGGGCGCATAAAGGGGTGGTTCGGGGCCTCGGACGCGTCCTCGACGACCATGCAGCACTCCGGAGATGTGCGTCGATTAGAGTAAGCATCGGAGGCCTTGCCGAAGCCCCCTGTCACGCCCTCGACAGCAGCGCGACGTTCTAAGGAGGCGTGTCGGCCAGGCGATGCGGAGCTCGGGGCTTCTGCTCCTTCCACCCGCGCTCGCATAGCATATATGGAGGCGCTATGAGCTCTTGCATGGGCAGAGCAGCCACTTCTTCCTCCCACTCAGGGAAGATGTAGTGGCGAACTGAGATCCATGGAGCCGACGAGCGACTCAACGGATCGGGGTGGCGCTGACGTCGGCCTCCTTTCGGCGATCCCCCTACCTGGCGTGCCAAAGATGTCGGTGAAGGATCGACACCTATGGGGGCCTCAACGGTCTCCTTTTTGCTGGTTTGGCGGGGAGAGACGTCGCGGCAAGAGCAGAACCAACAGCCAGGGCCCGGCAGGATCTTTTTACCCAGGTTCGGGCCGCGTGGTGAGTAAAACCCTACTCCTGCATGTGTTTAGTTATTTGTTTTGGGTTACTCTAGATCTGTCCTTTTTACAGCCTTTCGATTGGTAAAAATCCAGAAGTCCCTACTACTGAGCCTCGGGCCTCCTTTTATAGGTGAAGGCGTCACCATAGTAGCTCAGGGGGTGAACGGTGGGTTCACGAGTGAAACAGCGCGGACCGAGAGTTACAGTGTTACTACCTTGTCAGAGGTGCATTAAATGCTTAGACAAACTTCCCTGACCTCGTCAGGGGGGGTTGGACGCGTACCCAGACGTGGCAACCCCGGGGTGTTGCGCTGGCGTGTGGGCGGACGCGTGGTTCATGCATCGTCGGTGGTGTGCTCGTCGGTGGAGACGTTCGCTGGCCCCACGGAGCGTGCCTTGGGCCTGCGCCTCTCCTCGGGCCTTCTCTTCCTTCCTGGCAGGGTTACCTTGTTGGGGCTCTTCCTATTCCTCTCGGCAGGGAGGTGACGGTCTGCCGAGGCCTTGTCAATCTTCCCTGCAAGGGTGGCTTGCCGGGGCTCGGTCCTTCTTCCTCGGCGGGAGGGTCTCATCGTGGCGTTGTCTATCTCCCCGGCAGGAACTCCTGTCGGGGTCTCTTCTTCCTTCCCAGCAAGCGAGTGCTTGCCGAGGCTTTGCAATCAACACTTGGTGGCTTCTGAGTCTTGCTTTCGCCCTAAGCCCCAGCGATGTGCCTTGCCACTGCGGAGGGGCTGCTGGTGTCCACGCACTAGTCCGGGGCACTGGAGACCCCATTCTTTAGTGCACCGACAGATATATATGGATGACATTCATCATGTAAGAGTTACACAATACAGTGACACATAACTAGCTCCAATTCATCAATATAATGTAGGCATGTATTCCGTATATAGCCATACATGCTTGTGATAATAACTTGTATGACATTTTTTGTCCTACCCTCGTGTGGCACTAGGGTCCTAATGAAAACAAAGGGGTATTAAGGCCTCCTTTCAATAGAAAATTGGAACAAAGCATTAACACATGGTGAATATATGAACTCCTTAGACTACGACAATCACCGGAAAGAATCCCAATTATTATCACCTTGGGGGATGCGGATCATAACACATAATAGGTCCATACAACTTGCAAGATAGGATCTAAATATTTCCATATTCAGAGAAAACATAATAGGTTCTGATCCAAAATCATCGTTCTCGAGCCCTAGTGACAAGCAGTAAGCATAGCAAAGTCATAGCAACATCATTCTCATAACATAATGGATACTAGGGATCAAGCCCTATCAACTTAACTCGATTACATGATCAATCTCATACAAAATCCATCACCGTCCAGCAAGCCTACGAATGAATTACTATTTTGTGGTGGTGGGCATCATGGAATTATTGATGGAGAAGGGTTGGTGATGATGACGGCGACGAGTCCCCCTCTCCGGAGCCCCAAATGGACTCCACGCGAGCCCTCCCGAGGAAGAAGAGGAGGTGGACGTGGCTCCATCTTGTAAAACGCTATGAAATCTTCTCTCTTGTTTTTTCTCCGAAGGTGTGAATTTATAGGACTAGAATTATGGTCGGGGGAGCAATGTGGGCCACATAAGCCATCAGGGCGCACCCTCATATATTCCAGATATAATTCACAATTTTTTGTCGATTCTGAGAACTTTTATTTCTGCACAAAAATAACATTACGGTAGTTTTGCTGAAAACAACATCAGTCGAGTAAGTTCCATAGAAATCATGCAAATTAGATGGAAAAATCAGAGCAAAAGTGTCTAAAAAAGTAGATACGTTTGAAATGTATCATGGACCAAGCAAGTAATTTCACACTATAGCACCTTGAGCAACTGCAAGGCATTGGCATTCAAGCATTGTACTCTCGGGCAAAAAAATCATTAAAGTTGAAAGCAGTTCGTCACCTTCTAATGTAGTAGAAGATGACATCCAGTAAACCACGGTCCACCTGGATGAGCTACTAAACCTGCATTTATTTGGGAGGGGTAAAGAAGAGCATAAGTACAAAAATAACCTATAAATCATTGCAGAATTGGGTGAGGGGGTAGGAAGGAGAATTAGTAACATCAATGCCAACCATGCCAGCAGAAGGGAGTTTTGTGAAAGTGAGGAGGGGAATGGGGAAGGAAAATCTAGGCGATGGAGATTATATATAAGAACGCCGAAAGGGGGAGCATGAATCTCAAGTGTAAATGAGCTTCATTTATAGTCTCGACTAGTGCACATCGATTACCATCAATGACTTGTAGGAATTGTGATTTAGAGTAGTACTTATGAAACCGAAGGTGAAAGGAATCAAATCTACAACACACGATTCACAACCCAAACTACCGCCCCGTCGCGACACTTTGGTTGGACTCGACCAAGCTTGTCGTAGGCATCATACAAAGATGAGGGAGGCAGAGTGGCTACAAAGGCGATGACAGGTGAAGGGGGGAGGAGGGAGGAGTGTAGTGAAGTGTTGTTGGCATGCAACGGCCGGTGTGTGTGGGGATCACGGGGAAAGGAGATCAAGGTTTGTGCATGGCGGTGGGGTAGCGATTAGGCTGGGAGAATAACATGCCGAGTTAATCATGGGCTTTGTTTCGACCTCCAAAGCAACAACCCATTAGGACAGTTGGGAAAGTATATAACAAATGCAGGAGAAATGGTTGTAGACATCAGATCGGACGGTCAAGAACATCCAGATCGTGATATCGCTAAGAGGGCTCGCTTTAGGCTTTGTTTTACTGTCTTAAATAAATGAGATTGTCCTCCCACCGTCACCATCAACCATGGGGAATGCCTCATCTATTTCTTGTTAGCTCCAGTCTAGTATTTCCCTAGTAGTTCCCCATGTGTGTCGTGAGTCCTTAGCTCTGATCCAATTTGAGCTCTTAACAACTCCATGGGAGTTGGGACTGACCACTCTTTGTCACTGCTGGAGCCGGAGTCCATACGATGGGGGTGAGTGGAAGGGTCCTTCATTTGTGCACCGATTTCATATTTGACAATTTTCCTAAATTTGTTTGAAAGATTTCAAGATTGGATGTCGGCATCGAGCAACTTATGAGAAACTAAAGGAAAATTTGATTGAGTATCCTCGGGCGGTTAAAAAGGACAACTAGTACATAGGTGCTAGTTGAATTCAAATTTGAACTACAATAATTTGAAAACTTTGCTGGATTGTAATAAAATATTTAATTAGAACCACTCCCTCATTTGAATATTTTTGGACAAACTACAATTGGTATGCGGTTATTTTGAGCTCGTGGACTTTAAAAAAGGCGGATGTTTGCGTCTAGCTTTGGATTTGCTGGCTCTCGCATGAGTGCCCATGGATTAGTCCCATTGCTCCACGGACATATGGGGTGTCCGGCTTCAGGGTGAGCGTTGGAGAAGCCCTAAGCTCTTAGACTATTATATCAAGTGTTCTTTATCATGTAAATAGTAGAACATTATCCTACTGGATTTGTATTAACATAGCACAAGCATATTACATGTGATTACAACTGTCGCACGGGGGGGGGGGGGGTTACAGAGCATGCATCCTGCATGCGAGGAGAGGCCTACGTGATGGAATCTATGACTCCAGTTACCAAATGTTTTTTGCGTGGAGCTAGTATATAGGCAATTTTGGAAAAATCAAGCCTGGATCTTGCTTCCCACGATCCAATGTTCGGGGTCACATTCCTGAAGTATTTGTTGTTGTGTTCTTTCCACACTCTCCATGCAGCAACAATGAACGTTTCCATGACCATTTTTCAGGGGTGCAACAATTTCATTTCCTTAACCAGTGCCAACCGCTTGCCTTGGTTATTCCATCTAATGGCGAGTTTGGACCAACATTGCATGTTGAATCGGAAGTGAAAAAACAGATGTTCAACCATTTCCTCAGTGTGGTCACCATAGAGTAGGTCGTCCAGGTTATCACCCATGTTGTAGTGCCTCCTCTTAAGCATGTTCCTTTTGTTCAACCTATCCGATAGTAGGAGATAACAAAAGACCTTTATCTTCGGGGTGCATTTTGATTTTCACAACCATTTGAAAATATGATCTTTATCCGATAGTAGGAGATTCATGTTCCGCCACGTTTCTAAAATATAAAGTACGGTAGTCTTTTGTTGTAAAGTTGTCCGCCCCCATATGTACGTCCAAATGTGTGAAGTGTTATCCAGAGTCACAGGAGGCACCGTCGTTCGAATTTGTCGTACTTCTTAGTGGTCCTGCATGGAGAGTGGAAGATGAAACATGCAGTGTAGGTCTGTGGTGGCAAGGAAGGCCCTGACCGACACGTCCTTACTTGTGGTGTAGGAAAACACTCTAGGATATGATTCTGGAAGAATATCCGGATTCCTGTGATCTTTCCAAAAGAGGATAGATTTTTCATCACACACGTTGATGCGGGTGATCCCACGATAGATGGCCATTATGTGGAGATGGTCTTGCCATCAAAAGGAGCCGCACTGGTCCATTGCATGGGGGACTGCATCAGCATAGTAGGTGTTCCAGATTAGGTCAACCAAAGTGATTTATTGATGGTTGTAGAACTTGTGCAGGAACTTGAGCAAGAGGGCCTCATTTTGTATCTGCGGGTTGATTACTCCCAGGCCCTCACTTTTCTTTTGTAGGCAAACTGATGACCCACAAGTATAGGGGATCAATCGTAGTC
This sequence comes from Hordeum vulgare subsp. vulgare, assembly GCF_904849725.1. NCBI lineage: Eukaryota > Viridiplantae > Streptophyta > Magnoliopsida > Poales > Poaceae > Hordeum > Hordeum vulgare. The sequence continues at coordinate 309,834,688 of NC_058523.1, forward strand.
CTTTCGATAAGTAAGAGTGTTGAACCCAACGAGGAGCAGAAGGAAATGACAAGCGGTTTTCAGCAAGGTAATTTCTGCAAGCACTAAGTTAGCAATGACAAGTTGTTTGATAGCAAGATAATTGTAACAAGTGACAAGTAGCAATAGTAACAATAGGTGCATCAAGGTAGTCCAATCCTTTTGTGGCAAAGGACAGGCCGGAACAGATTCTTTTAATAGGCAAAGCGTTCTTGAGGGCACACATGAATTTCATCTAATCACTTTCGTCATGTTGGGTTAATTCGCGTTCGGTACTTTGATGATTTGATATGTGGGTGGACTGGTGCTTGGGTGCTGCTCTTACTTGAACAATCCTCCCACTTATGATTAAACCCCCCGCCAGCATCCGCAACTACGAGAAAAGTATTAAGAATAAATTATAATCATAGTATCTAACATATGGATCCAAATCAGCACGTTACAGAGTAGCGCATAAACTAGGGTTTAAGTTTCTGTCACTCTCGCAACCCACCATCCAATTACTACTCCACAATGTATTCTCTTAGGCCCAAAGATGGTGAAGTATTATATAGTCGACGTTCACATACCACCACTAAGGGAATCACAACATTCACATCATCAAAATATCGAACGAATATCAACTTCACATGACTACTTGCAACATGACTTCTCTCGTGGCCTCAAGAACAATAGTAACTACTCACAAGTGATGAGCATGATCATGATCAGAGAGGTATTAAATAGGATATTGGATCTGAACATATGATCTTCCACCAAATAAACCATAAAGCACCAACTACAAGATGTAATCAACAGGTACCAACCCAAGGATCCGGTGCAAGATTGAGCACAAGAGATGAACTATGGTTTTTCAGACGTGAAAGCACAATTGCTCCCTAAGGTGGTTTTGGTAATTAATCACAACATATGCATCATTGGACTAATGAGTTTATTCAAGTATATTTCAGAAAAGTTCAAAGATAATTTGGCTATAGGATTGTGAGGAGATGCCCCTTGATGCAAGGAAGGAATAGGATTGTCTCAAGCTTCAAACAAGAAGACTCTTCATTTTGTACTTTATGAGAAATCACTTTGAGTCCATACGAAAGCAAATACTATTAAAAGGGGATGAGGTATTATGATGAATTGCTTGCTCAAGTGCTTAGAGGCAGTCACCAGAAATACTCAGCTATTCTCCCACAAAATATCTATGTCCGAACCCATATCAGCAAAATCAGTGCCACCAACAATTTCCATTCATCCCTAACGATTTTACACTTGACAGACCCTATGCCAAACCCTACCATCTCGGTACCACCAACATTCCTATCGGTGCCAATGAGATTCAGTGACTAACTTTGTGTTGATAAGATTTCAAGAATTGGAATTTCTGAGTTCGAAATCGGTCTCACCGAGATTTGGAACCTGGTCTAGGTCATTGTATTGGTACCACCGATATTCCTATATCGGCCTCACCAAGAATTTAAAAGTTGCCACATTCAGTGAAACTCAGTACCACCGAGATTCTTTTCGGTGTTACCGAGTTGGACAATAATGTTGTAACGGTTGGGTTTTGGGGGATGCCTATATATACCCCTCCACCTACCTCTCATTCGTAGAAGAAGCACTCAGAACGCACACACACACACACACTTGCCAAATCCATTTTTTCTATGAGAAAGCGAGCTACTCATGTGCTAAGATCAAGAGATTCAATTCCAACCATTTTAACCTTGATTTCTAGCCTCCCCAAGTTGCTTTCCACAAGATCAATCTCTCCCACCCCTGTCAAATTTGAGAGAGAGTGATTCATTGTTGAGGAGACTATCTTTGGAAGCCCAAGAGCAAGGAGTTTGTCGTTCTACCACATCTATTACCTTTTGGAAGGTGGTGCCTCCAAGATTGGTTAGGTGTCGCTTGGGAGCCTCATACTTCGTGTTGTGGAGTTGAACCAAGATGTTTATAAGGGCAAGGAGATTGCCTACTTCATGAAGATCTACCATGAGTGATTCTAGTCCTGTGTGGATGGAACACGTGGTGGAATAGACAAGGCCGATTTTTCGTGGACCCCTTGTGGGTGGATCCCTCCATGGACTCTCACAAACGTTACCCTCTTTGGGTTGAAGTCTCCACTAACATGGACGTATGGTAGCGCCACCTGTCGGAACCATGCCAAAAATCGTCATGTCAACCTTTTCATTTGATCTCCCTACCTTACCCTCTACTTTACACTTGCATGTTTTACTTTCCGTTGCTATACTCTTAGATGTGCATGAGTAGGATGTACTTGACTAGTCATAATTATTAAATCTGTTCCAACTTAAAATTGGGAAAAGGTTAATTTTTATCCTATCAAGTAGTCTAATCACCTCCCCCTCTAGACATACTTTCGGTCCTACAAGATGAAATGCTGCTGATGAAGATGTTGATGAAGATTGACCCCCCCCCCCCAAGATGAGAGGGTTGTTGGTGATGACGATGGCCTAGATTCCCACTTATAGGAGTGAAGTTCCTCCAGTGGAATCGCTCTGCCGGAGGGGAAAAGTGTTCCTGCCCAGGTTCTGCCTCGAGACGACAATGCTTCGTCCCGAAAGTCCTCCTCTGATTTTTTTCCTGGGTAAAAGGGAATTTATACCAGAAGATGGTCGCCAAAGGTGGGCTAGGGGCTCACCAGACATCAGGCCGCTCGAGGGGGCTGGCGCGCCCTGGTGTCTAGTGGGCGCCTGGTAGCCCCCCTCTCTTACTTCTTCTCTCCATTTTTTTATTCCAAAATAAATCTTTGTACATTTTCAACACATTTGGAGATGTGCAGAATAGGTATCTCCGACATAGCTTCTTAGGTCCAGAATTCCATGTATCGGCATTCTTCCTCTTGATGTGAACCTTGCATACTATGAGGGAAAAGGCATTAGAATTACTCCAACAAGTGAAAAAATGCATAAAAACACTATAAATGATAGTAACAAAACATGATGCAAAATGGACGTATCACAAACCATGTCCCAGGCTGCCAGGGGTTGGCATTTGTCTCCGACTAGAGTCTTCTTGTTCCAGAGGCAGTGTTGACGGATTTCATCAAGCTCGGCTACGATTTTCGATGGGAGTTTAATTGTTCCCATTGGGTACATAATCAGAGACATGATAAGAGAGTTGACCAGTGCATGTCTTCCAGCATGTGACATCAACGACATAGTAGCATTTATTCTTCTCTCGGCTTTGCAAATCAGGGGGTCATGTTTTGCACGTTCGGGCGTGTGGTGCGAAGGGGTAGTCCAAGGTAAGTGAAAGGCATGTTGGCCATTGTGCACCCGAAAATTGATAAGATTGTAACACTTTCATCACTTGACACATTGATGGGGACTAATGGTAGACTTATGAACGTTGATCTTGAGACCAATGGAGGCAGCGTAATCAACATGAATATCTTTCATTAGTTCATCCTGGATCGGGCATGCTTGCACCACAATGATGGTATGATTTGTGTATTGAATCACGAGATTGTCCTTCCCATCATGTGCACGAATGGGATGTTTTTGAATGCCATCATGCATAGCCTCATTGATGGCCATCTGAAGTAAATCCACGACTAAGAGAAATATCGGAGGGGACACAGGATCCCCTTGATGCACCCCACACTTGCAATGAAACTGTCGCCCAGGCACACCATTTAGGAGGATAGATGATTTACGTGAGTTGAAGATGCAGCGTATCCAATTGATCCAAGTATTATTCAAGCCCATACTTTGCATATTTTGTATCATAGCGGGGTGTTGAATGGTGTGAAATGCTTTTGCAAAGTCCAGTTTAAGGATCGTAATTTCCTTCTTAGAAGTCTGGCACTGATGTATATATTCAAACGCCCATGCCATGCAATCATGTATGGACTTTCCACGTAGGAACCTGTATTTTCAAAAATCCACCACCATAATACTAATGGTTTGCAAAAAAAAGGATTTTGGTCGCGGGGACTTGAATCCAATTCTCTCGGGTGAGAGCCGAGTATCCTAACCACATAGACTATGAAGGAATGGTGACATTGCAAATATTATCACCTTTCATATGTTAGGACATGCTAAAATAGTATTAAATATCTTGTCTCTTATAAAGTTTGTGGAACGTAATCCTCTAAAGAGTCAAATTCACTATAGACACCATGTCATATAGTCAATATTTTACTACGGAGAATGCAGGTATAAAGGCAAAATGTTTATCTTTGACAAGAATAGTCTTCAAAATTGCTTAGTTGAAGCCTAATACTCTTATAAGAATACTAGTAGACGAAGGCGTGGAGACACGTCACGTGCGTGCAAGTGCCTTTGGCTTATACAATTGTTTTCGGCGCTTAAAAACTATAAGAACAACATAATACACATGTCGGATGAGCGAAAAACTACAGCTGGTTGAACATTATGGGGTACATTGTGTTGGCTAGATGGTTCAAATTTTCTAATGAAAAAAGAAGAAAGCCAATGAAGTACAACCATTTCTTTACAGGCTAAGCTATCATAAACAAATGTGAATAGAAGGTTGGTTGGCTAAAAGAGTGAGATCATTTTGTAACACATATGGTTTGCCTCTCCAATTGTGATAGTACATTCCTTTTTTCATTTACTTCAAAATATTCAAATATCTACTCCGAAGTAGGAGGCCAACCTTGGATAAGAGTTACCCTATGCAAAGACATCAAAAACTCAGCTTTAGGTTCTCCTTCTTATGGCATTTTCTAGAGTTTTAATGGGTAAACATGAATTTTGCCCCACACGAAGGACATCATAATGAGAGAATAGGTGCTTACAACACGATCCTTATATAATGTTATGACATACAAAAATAATGTGATCCGATTACCATTTAAAAGTTCTCTATGGCTCTAAATGTTTGAGCAAAAAATATATTAAACCATGGTTTTGTTTGTGACTTATGGAACCAAAACATCAAATTTACCTGAACAACAAGTTTGACGGATGTGTTACTTTCCTAGAAAAGAGGTTGAATAAGATGGGAGTGTGGTGCAGCTCCGTTGGTCGAGGCCCCCGCTTGGGTCTCCAAGGGAACCACCGTCCTAGTCATCGATCAACTACCGATGCATCTCCTCCAATCTTCTGCTGATTCGTGAGCCACTTCCATAGCCACACTTCACTCATAAGAGGAGAGCGAAAGGAGAGGCATGGGAAGGCGACACAAGTGGAGAGGGCCGCTGGCGATAGCTAGCAGGAGGATCCCTACAACAGGATGATTGGTGGCGATAGAGGAGGAGGGGACATGTGTGGGTGGAGGAAAAACATGATAGGTTGGAGGCGGGGAAGAATGAATTGGAGAGTCTCGCAAAATAGGAGGAGGGTTCGGTCTAAGTGGTGGATTCCATTTTGATGCTAAGTCAAAGAAGTGTTTTGAACAATTGTGAACCAACCAAGCCAATACCCATCAAAAACTAGTAGCGTAAAAGGAGCATACCTCGGATGGTTAGGTTCTTGTGGTCGAACCATCCCATCAGGGTTCAATGCATAGACTTGGCACTGGTGCTAGATTTTTGCTGGATTTATTCTAGTCCTTTTGGCAATGTGTGTTTAGTGGGAGGAGATGTTCCCGTCGGCTACGAAAGCGCCTGTGATGACTTCATTATTCTCAAGTTGTTTCGTCGGCTCAGTATCTCGGAGGTAGTCATAAAGATAAGATGTACATGCGTGCGTTTGTAGGGGTGAGTGTATGTGTGTGTATGTGGGTTTCTGTATCGTATTATATTAAGAAAAGATAGCAAACTCAAAAGAAAAATGAGTACATGGAGAACATCAACCTGTGGTTGGATGGTTAGGATGATAGTGGTACCCCCTCCTCGTTGGGGTTCAAGTCCCACGCATGACACTGGTGCTCGTATTTTTTTGGATTTATTCTGGGCATTTCTACTATGTGAGTTCAGTGGGAAGAGACGCTTCCTGCTAGAGCATATTTTTCTAGATGTAGTTTTGGTAATTGATGACAATGCCTATGGACTAATGGTTGCCTTAAGTTATATTTGAAGGATTTGTCCATAGGCACTTCTTGTAGTCCATCTGTTGGTCTCAAGGAGTTTATATGATGACCAATGTGGTATTCAAGGTATTATGCAAAGAATGGTCATAAAGACACTAGGTTGATCAAGACTAAGTCTAAGAGTAAATCAAGTTGATTAACACACAAAGCGTACAAGATGTACCGAGAGGGATCAAGTGATCTCATGGTATGGTAAGCATTGTCCATTACACTTTTGTGTACTAACCCATGGTATTGGTGAGGGTTCTATGTGGGGTTAGGTGTGTTTCCATGGACTTGCATCAACAGGAAGATCTCATACAATCCATGGAGGATGACGTCAAGTGGTGGTCGTCATTAATATTGCGGTGTGCAAGTTCAAGTGGATCATAACGATGATATCATGCTTGAAGCTTGTCGTCCATTGTGGTGGCAATGGACTTGTGAAGATGTGTTGAAGAGTGACTCACCCATAGTGAGTATGGTGGAGCAATCAACTACTCTTCACCAAGCCAACACAATCAAGAAAGGTGGTCCATCTTGAGGAAGTCGAGATTGTCATCATCTAGCTCAAGTGGACCATGTGTAAGGTATATGTTTTAGCTTGATAGGTTTTTCTATTTTAGGATAGATTGTCGTACTGTCAAGGGGGGCTCTCAAGTGAGTAGCTTGATTGTCTCGTTCGTTGAGAGCTCAAACCATTTGCATCCTTGCATCATATTTCTCGGTTCTTGTTTGGTGTTTCTCTTTGTGAGTATTAGAGTTTATGGTCATCTTTACGACAAGCTTGAGTTCATCGAAATCGGAGTTCATGTGCATCTTCTATGATGTTTTCGATGTTGGAGTTTTTGCCGGATCTTCATTCATAGAGGTTTCACATCTCTATAACTTTGGCATTTTCATAACTGCATGTTCTTAAGATTTCCATTCGCTGTTGGATAGCTCTTGTCGTCGTGAATCCAACAAGCTTGAGTTTTCTCAATTCAGAGCTCATATGCAAAAGTTATGGCCTTTTAGAGCATGTTTTTTCTCTCTCAAGCGGAAGTACCGCTGGGGCAGAGCGTTAGTACCACCCTGGCGGTAGTGCCGCCCTTCCCTACCGGCCTCGCTTCTGCTTATATTTTTCTTCTGGCATCTTCGGGGTCTTTTTACATTTTGAGTGGTAGTGACGCTTGGGGGGAGCGGTAGTACTGCTTGGGGGGAGCGGTAGTACCGCTCCAGCGGTACTACCGCTCGCCCCAAGCAGTACTACCGCTGGGGCACACGGTAGTACCATTCCGATGGCACTACCACCCCAAGATCTTTGCTGTTTGCACGTTTTTCTTGAAACTTCTATTCCAGCAGAAGTACCACTCACCTGACCGGTACTACCGCTTGTGCACTTACTGAGTGCATAACGGTTCAGTTTGGGGAGGCCTATAAAAGGGGATCTTCTTCCCCAACGGTTTTCTATCCGTTGAGCTCGTGTTCTTCCCCCATTGTTGACCTTCTTAGAGCTTGCTAACTCTCAATCCCTCCAATGATTCTTGCTAGTACTTGAGGGAAAATAGAGAGGAGATCTAGATCCACATTTCCACCAATCACTTTCTCCTCTATGTGAGGGGAACCCCTTGGATCTTGATGTTGGAGTTCTTTGTGAGCTCCTTGTTCTTCCTCTCTTATTCCTCCATAGCTTTTATTGTTGTGGAGAAATTTGAGTGTGGGGGACATGACCACTTCGTGTGTTCTTGCCATTCCATTAGTTTCATCGATTTGAGTTCTCCACGGTGATACGTGGAAGTGAAGTTTGAGAAGCTTGTTACCTTGGGTACTTGGTACCCTAGAAGTTGTTCTTGTGGATTCTTTGGCATCCTAGAAGCTTGGTGGGGCCTTGGAGATCAATCCTTTTTGTGTAAAGCTCCGGGCAAGCATCGAGGTCTCCAATTAGGTTGTGGAGATTTCCCCGAGAATTTCTGGTTACCTCGAAGCCATATTCCATTGTGGTGAAGCTTTGTGGTGTTGTTGGGAGCCTCCAATTAAGCTGTGGAGATTGCCCCAACCTTGTTTGCACGGATTCGATGACCGCCCTCAAGGGTCCCGTAGTGGAATCATGACATCTTGTATTGTGCGAGGGCTTGAGGAGATTACGGTAGCCTTAGTGGCATCTTGGGGAGCATTGTGCCTCCACACCGCTCCAAACGAAGATTAGCAACCGCAAGGGTGTGAACTTCAGGATACATCGTCGTCTCCGCATGCCTCGGTTATCTCTTACCCGAGCCCTTTACGTATGCACTTTACTTTGTGAAAGACATATTGTTTCTTGTTATATATGTTGCTATCACTTAGTTGTTTATCTTGCTTTGCATAAGTTGTTGGTGCACATAAGTGAGCCTAGTTGTTTTAGGTTTTGTGCTTGACAAATTAAATGTTAGTTTTATTCCTCATTTGTTCAAGCCTAAACCACAATATTTTTAAAGCGCCTATTCACCACCCCTCTAGGCGACATCCACGTCCTTTCACTTTCGTCGACTATGAACGCGTCTATGATGACTTCATTAATCCCAAAATGATGTATCGACCCAGTCTTTTAGGGGTGATCATAGGATGTGCGATTCATAGAAATGAATTGATGTGTCTATATATGAATCTCCACATCTATGCTGTGTTAAAAAAAAGCAATACATACTAAGCCAAATAAAAATTTGAAACACGTGTGAAGTGACAAAACACTCACGCCAACACACTTCAAATGCATGGCAATGGCCCTAGCTTAGCCACTTTAATTGTTTTATATATACAAGCCATCACTACTAGGAGAAAGCCTACTAGTAGTGTTGGTTTTTAAGCTACCAGTAACACGGGACCAACATTACTAGTATGTCGTTACAACTAACTTGGAGCAGTAGCATTGGTTTCCCCGAGCTACTCCTATGCCCACTTAGCAGTAGTGTAGGTCCAACCAGCGCTACTACTATGCCTACTTAGCACTAGCGTTGGTCCAACCAGCACTACTGCTATGTTTACACAATTTTTTTCTACTATGTATTTGCGTTGTATTTTTACATGCTTTATACAGTATTCTAATCATATCATAAACATGCAATATGATCATCATATCATACACATAGTAGTCTTGTCATATCATCACATCATCCACAAAAATCATGTCATCTCATCATCTATAATCATGATTCGTCTCATCATTTATAATCACGATATAGCACCTAATCCTCTCTCCTAGATAAAATGTTATAAAACAGAAAAACACCTAAGTTTCCATGATGAAGTAAAGAGATCCAACAATCACAATATAGCACCTAGTCCTCTCTCTCTCTCTCCTAGGAAAAATGTTATAAAACTGAAAATCACCTAAGTTTCCATGATGAAGTAAAGAGATCCAACGGTCTCCAACTTGTGGCTTGCGATCCTTTTTTATTTCTCTCCATGCTTCAATTTGAAATTTTCCTCGTGGTTTGCGCTCAGTCGGGTATCTAAAAATGAAAGGGGCGCACGGTGGCTTGTAATTACCATCTCACCTTCGCCATGCATCAACAGAGGCACAACATCATTTGGGAATTTATGTTAAAGAACATAATAGTAGCCTAGTTAGCAATGCAATTTACATAATAGTAGCATAATTAGCAATCTAATTTACTTAATAGTAGTGTAGTTAGCAACTCTTACCAAGATATTTGCGCGAATGTCATCAGCCCTCAACCTATGCACTAGTGGCATGTATAATTTATAATTTGGGCCAGCTCCATAATTCATGTTGTCCCTAGTAGATAGGCAACCATTGACAAAGGTGACAAGAAAATCCTTCTACTCCCAAGTTAGATGTGATCCATAAGTGTAGTGTGTAATGTCTACTATCTTCTGTGTTTCACTCGAAGACAGGAAATAAGGTGTCAATTAAAAATAAACAAGTTAATTAGGGATGAACACCAACTAATTTTAAATAAATAATGCAAATCACTTAACAAATATGGTTGCCAAACTCACAAATATGTTCGAACATCCACCCAAATGTCGATATTACCTTCAATATCATCTTCAGGACGAAGAATATTATTTCCTTATCCTCCGGAAATCCATATGCCTTGCCTAGAGCTTCCCAACTTGAGCAACCAAAATGTGAGTGATTAATTGCATTGTATAGTGTAACCACAAACGTGAAACCATGTTTACACTACATGAATCAGCTATTTTGATGATAGGTATAATCTTTGCCGTCAGCAAATCGTCAGGGCAAACGGCAAACGGGAAGTTTGCCGTCATGGGCAGACGGCAAAGAGCTACTATCGCCAAAAATCATGAAAAGCATACGACAAAAAAAACCACATGGCAAAAAATAGTTTTGCAGTCAACTATATGGGTAGATGACGGCAAAGGCAGGATTTTTGCTGTCTACTTATGCTATGGATGACAGCAAACAAAGATGTCCACGTTCCTGTTAACTGACCCAAACGGCAGGCAGTTTTGCCGTCTTGGATTAGCAAGAAAAGACGGCAAAAATTAGTCTTTGCCGTCAGGTATGTCGTTATGAAGACGGCAAAGACTAAAAACACAGGTGGCCTACCTCCCGCGAGTGGAAAAAGAACACACGAGATAAAAAGAACCAACGAGCGCACGAGCCCCTCCCTCTCGCGACTGGTGGTTCCCTCCCTGTGGTGAAAATATCTAGGGTTCACATCCACCGTCGCCGGTGCCCTCCCCGGCCGCCCTCGTCTATCTGCGCCACATGGCGGGAGGGTAGGCCACCTCCGGTCGGGCCTCCCTCCACCACACCTCCGGTGGGGCCTCCCGCCAGTGCCCTCCCCGGCTGACGCCTCCGGTAGGCCTCCCTCCACCACACCTCCGAGCCACCACCGTCGGACCTCTAATTCATGTAGTGTGTATGGCATTGCTTTGTTGATATTGCTATAGCTGATTCCTGTAGTGTGTATGGCATTGCTTTGTTGATATTGCTATAGCTGATTCCTGTAGTGTGTATGGCATTGCTTTGTTGATATTTACTCTAATGCAGTCAGTGAGTGTATTAGTTCAGGTACTTTCTTGTGTTAAGTAATACATACTAGATACTACTCCCTCCGTTAACATATATAAGATGTTCTAACTTTTTTTCTGAATCAGATGTATATAGACACATTTTAGTGTGTTTATTCACTCATTTCAGTCCGTATATATTCCATATAGAAATATCCAAAACATCTTATATTTTTGAATGGAGAAAGTATCATTTATCTGAGTTCTTGTTTTTATCCTAAATTTCTCAAATCCTTTAGCTTAGTATCGTTGGATTGCTTATACGACCATTTCCATCGGATGTTGTTTTGTTGTCGCGTTCTTGATTGGAACAAAAGAGCCAGGGTAAGATGAAAACCTTATTTGGACATATAGATTACAAAGTTATGGTCCCATGTTCTTTTGAAAATGTTCTTAACTTTCTGTATGTTTTCCTTTTGTTTTATTTTCAGTTTGTTTCTAACTTTGAATTCTGTAGGTTAAATCCATCTTCTCGGGATAAGAGCCTCTCCAGAATTTCATGGGCCCACTGGTTCAAGAAAGTATTGTACTACCAAGTTGCTCTAGTCTACATGTGCACTAGATTGGTAACCAATGTTTCGCAGGTAATAGTAATCTTAAGCTATGTGATTATGAGACCAAACAACTTTGTTCGTTCCATTTACTTTGCTGCCTTGTACTTTACTTGCTATTTTTCAAGCCTTAGATTATTATTTGATGAATGCCATGTATGGTAAAGGACATCTCTTGTGGATTAAGGTATATTACTAGGTGTAGAACCCACTGTCAATGTAATATCATGGATGGGGAAACATGGCTAAATTTCTTGAAAAAAACACAATTTTTTCACACATTAATTATTAAACAACATTTTCTTTTAGATGTTTTAGTATGAAATATTTATCAGTTCAGTCTTACATGCGGTGTTACACATTACATGTATCCCTTAATTGGTTTTTACTATCCTTTTCTGTGTTGTAACTATCTTATGATTATGTTTGTTTCAATTTATGTAAGAGAACATTAAAATATACTGACATGCCAAAGATAGAAAATGCTCTACAATGTTATATCTCTAGTATGTATAATGTTTGATTCATTAGATTATTTAAAGCATGTTACACACTATTTATAATGTTATATCCCTAGTAATATGAGAATATGATAAAAAATATAATATGTGTACATACTCATAAATTAGTCTTTATGATATCTAAATATCCCTGCATTAGAGTAAACATGAATAGCTATCCCTAAATATTAATAAAGGAGAAAACATATAAGTAACTAATGTGTGTGCAGAAATGGCTTGATTATGTGCACTGAGCAAATTCAAAAAAGCATCAATAATAATAATTGCAACCTGTAATTTTTCATGCTGGAGCAAGTGGTCTCCCTAGTCTTCTCCCTAGTCTTCTCCCTATGCACTTGAGAAATAATTAAAGACAACTGGGGGAAGTTGATTACTGGAGCAAGTGGAAAGTTCATCAATTGCAACCTGTAATTTTTCATGCTTGTCTTCTCCCTAGTCTTCTCCTTAGTCCAAGGAAAACATGTGCTTATCAAATTACTGGAGCAAGTGGATCCAGATTATAAAATTCAACCTGTAATTTTTCATGCTTGTCTTCTCCCTAGTCCAAGGAAAACGTGTGCTTTTTCAAAGGTAGATACACACCATATCATCTATACTAGTGGCTGGGACGCGCCCAGGGCGCGTCTCTTGAGGCGGTTGTCTGATCTAATTCTTGATAGCACTTATCTACACTTATTTAAATATAGGTGAATGTACTTTATTTGCTAACTTCAACCTTTAGAGGAGTTCTACTTCAGCGAGAAGATAGACAATCTGACATACACGTGTAGATTCTTAGATAAATATATGGTTTCTTCTCATATGTGGAACTGCACTATAGAAATAAGACCACCAACTTACATTATACGTTTTCCAAGCTGATGGCATACACCCGCATCTGCATCCTTTATGCTACCTTCCACACCGTCGCAAATATATATAAAAGAGCCCAACATGCACCTGCCTATACGAGAGTGGATTTTTAGAAGGGTTGATTATTTCTGCTATTTGTTTCACCTGCAACGATCAGTCGAAACAGATTCAGCAAATCATGTCTTCACATGGCATATAGTCATGCAGGGACCCACTTGCATTTTAGCCGGAATTTTTTCAAAACAATGGTTTGACAATGCACACATAGCAGTTTCAGAAACCGAAACATTCAATTCTTTCTTACTTTGAGAAATAATGGTGTAGCAACACGTGAGTACCAAAGAAATACAAATGCATTTTAAAAAAGCAATGCAAATTGGTACTTGGCAACACAAGAGGTCAAGGCATCGTAGAAAATAGACACAAACAGAGTACGTAATTATCTGATTTTCTCAATCCACGCTCCTCGTCACCAATTCTTCATGCCAAAGCATTAAGTAGTGAGCCAAAATATAGAGCTAAGACAGTGCAAGTGAAAGTGATACGATTATAGGACATGATGAAATTAGGAGTTTGTCAAGGGAACAAGAATCACTTCTATGTATGATCTCACAACATTATCTTCCTGCAGTACAATAATATTGTAATGAGAAAAGAAAAACAGAATATCTAAAACTTTCAAGATAGCACATAGTCTATATTTACCTTGAAATTTTCTAGCTTTGGTGACACAAACATTGGATCCATTTTGGGGTATATTCCACTAGAATTAAACTCTCGAAAGCAAACCAAAGTTATAACTTGGTCTTGAATTGAAGTTTGTTCTATGACCAACATTGGGTCTGCTCTTAGCACGATTGGCCTTCCACCAATCCATTCTAGCAAAAAGGAACATATACTAAGTAAGAACTACTGGAATTAAAAAATAATTTGATATACAGCAGAATCACTGAGTAAAAGAAATAACTTCAAAGGAGTGATAGAATAGTAGATAGATATCCTTCAGGAGAAGCCTAGATAATCAACATACCTTTTTTTGCACGGAAAAACAGTTTTTTGCGTGTTCTGTTAATAAAGGAGGAAATAATTTAATAATCTCCTTGGTTCTACCTTGAAATAACATAAGATAACTCTGTACTTATTTGGTTGTTTTAGGCAGAAGTAGCTGATCCGATAAGCTTGTTGTTGAAAAAATCATACACAAAATGACCCGGATTACATTCAGCATGTAAGAGCTCTCTTAATTCCACGTCCAATAGACATAAGAGATCTCCTGTCTTCTAGCTCTATCAGCAAGATTGTGAGCAAGCTTGTTCTGGTCCCTACCGATCCAAGCTTGTGAGCAAGTGCTTCAGGGCCTCTTTAGTGTGAGAAAAAACAGAGAGCATCATGGACCTATTAGTCGTATCTTGTTTCAGACCCTGCACCAACAACCGACAGTCTAACTCGATACTGATTGCACGGTGCACCATTTAACAGCTCGCTAGTTCCTTCAGACCGATTGTGCATGCCTACGCCTGCAGGTTCTCCCTTCGTGTGTGGCTGGTCTCTTTGTATGGGTTCATCTGTATTTTTGTTTCTTCTTTTGTCATCATTATCAATCTATTCCTACTTGTAATGAAACATGTCCGATCACCATGCAGTTGCCAGTTATGTTTTTTATTTGTGAGTCTGCCTGCTTGAAGATTTTCTATGTGTTCCTCAAATTTTATTGTGTGCCAAGAACTGGATAACCTTTATTTATTGTGTGCCAAAATCTGACATATGTGCATGACTTCATCTTGTAGGTTGTCATACGGATGTTCTTTGGACTACGATATTGACATGAAGACATTTATCGTAATGCCAAATTTTATGTAGTAATGCCAAATATTATGATATGGATTATATATATGATGTATATATATGTAGTAATGCCAAATATTATGACATGGATTATGGATGTTATATATATGATGTATGGATTATGGATGTGTTATATGCTGTATGGATTAAGGATGTTATATATATGATGTATGGATTATGGATGTTATATATATGATGTATGGATTATGTTATATATATATGATGTATGGATTATGTTATATATATACATATGCTGTATGGATTATGTTATATATATATGTTGTATGAATTATGTCTATTTATGCTCTTTTAAACAAAATGTCATATTTTGCTCTCATGTACACGCTAGGAAGACGACAAACAATAGACCATATTTTGCTGTCATGTACAGGCTAGGAAGACGGCAAAAAATAGACCATATTTTGCTGTCATGTATAGGTTAGGAAGACGGCAAAGAAAATGCCATATTTTGCTATCATGTACGGGGTGAGGAAGACGGCAAAAAAGGCTAACGTCGTCCGTTAGCTAGGCCGTTCCGTCTTCTGACCATTTTTTTGCCGTCTACCAAAGTAGCTGACGGCAACATAATTCCACCGACGGCAAACATTTTGCCATCTGCTGTCCCTGCCGCTGACGGCAAAGACGCCCTTTGCGGGCACATGGTCCGACGACATTATTTGCCGTCATGGGCTGACGGCAAAATTTTTGCCGACTGTAATTCGCTCTTTGCCGTCTGTAGCGTCCTGACGGCAAAATGCTTGATTCCTGTAGTGTTAGTCCTTAGGTAAGCTCTCCTCGTCTCCATATTCTCCATTTCTTGGAAACCGAGCTTCTTGAAAACATACGGTCTTGCATGGCAAGGGATGCACTAGTCGAATTGTAAAAAAACAGAAATTACACGTTGAAGCAAAGAAACACAAAGCAAATAAGCAAAAATAGTGGTCATCATTGCGTACCGTAAAAACATCATAAGTCTCGTCAAGCTTGATGGTGAAGAACCTACCGTTTTGCAGGTGAGGATGGCAGTCGCACACACCCCGATGTTTGCCGCAATAATCACACACAGGGATCCCCTCATCATCAAATGATATTTCCTATGTTAATGATTCAAAGATTAAAAATCGATGACAACTATTGATGTATATGAAAAATCAGCATGGCTTAAGTTTCGGTCTGTCGAGGCTTCCCTCAAAAACTCTCATATCTCATGGTGTATATGGTGCACACTCTCACACTAATATGGTGGCGTATGTTGGTCGACACAACCTCACACTACTATTTCTACCATCGGTGATGACCGCTCCCCCCTTCGTTCCCGTGTGCATTACCAAAATCTCTAGCACACGAGAATGAAGGAACCCCCCACAACAAAAGTCGGGATTCTACCTCTTATATTTTGACCCTCGATGTTGGTCGCTTCCTCCTCTTCTTGTCTCCCTCACAGTAATATTTCGACCGTCGGTGATGGTCACACCTCTTCTTCTCTCCTTGCGCATTGTACCGAGGTATATATCGCAAGAAGCGAAGAAGAGGAAGCAACCCCCATGACAATAGTCGGTGTTTCTCCATCAAGAACATATTGAAAGTTACACGAGGAGCTCCAACAGACCGATAGTCACCCAAATCATAAGTCAAATAACATTACGTAAAAAATGGACATTGCTAAAATAAGACATATCGGCCGCGTAAAAATTGCTGGAACAGAATAAATCAACATTTCGGCAAAACATAGGCACTAGTTGGTGCTCTGCGCAAAAATGATGAAAGTAGCACCAACAAAATGATGCAAAAATTTCCATAGCAATATTATCATGGTCAAGTACTAATATCCATCTAAATGCATCCATCCATCCATATAAACATCGGTCCATCTAAATGCATCCATTCATCTAAATGCACACATTCATCTAAATGCATACATTCATCCATCTAACCATCTAAATGCATCCATTCATAACCACCTAAATAGAACAATTCATAACTATCTAAATGCATCAATTCATCCATCCATTCATGTTGTCTAGCAGTGCAAAAACAGAGGGGGGAGAAGGGGGAGTGGGAGTGGGAGAGAGGAGGGAGGGAGAGCTACCGTTGCGTGGATGGCCGAGACAGGGAGGGCCGCCGTGTGGGGAGGGCTCAGATGGGGAGGGCCGCCGCGTGGGGAGGGCTCAGATGGGGGGCCGCCGCGTGGGGAGGGACGAGACGGGGAGGGCCGCCAGGATGTGAGAGCGGCACTGGCGCGAGGGATATAATACTGGATCCATAGGAGAGAGTGAGGAGTGAGGAGTGAGGGGCGAGGTGAAGAAGGGGATAAATGCATGACCTAGCAATAGCGCTTGTTGGGAATGGGTGCTACTGCTAAGAGCCGTAGCAGTAGCGTTGGTAGCTTGCGAGCGCTACTGCTAAGGAATTAGGAGTAGCATTGCCTATTCACCACCGCTACTACAGGTGGCCCCTATCGGTGGCGATGGGACCACTTAGCAGCAGCATGGTCTTGACATGTCGCGCTACTACTACTTAGATACATGTAGTGCCGGTAGTTGCGCTGCGCTACCACTACTTAGTAGTAGCGCATCTTGATAATACCGCGTTACTGGTAAAATCCTATCTATAAGCTTTCTCCTAGTAGAGCATGAAACAAGAACATGGTACGTATCTAGACATGCTATCGAACACTAGTTGCTAAGAAACCTTACCAATCTGCCCTGTATTAAAAAGTCAACTGTTCTAAAGATTTATTAGCCCTTTTTCCATCAAGGATAAAAATATCAGTATAAATTAGTTCCCATTCCCTTGAAATTTAATAACTTCCTTGTGTTGCCCAGTAGGGCGGGTGACGGGTCAGAAGCGAGGGAAAGTTTTTCAAATGTCGTGAGTTTCAGAGCGATGGTGATGGTCGGTAGCAGAGAGGACGAGAAAGAGACGTTGCGAAAGATGGTTGAGGTGTTGTTGGTTTTGCTAAAAAAAGACATCCTAAATGCATCTTATGTCACGGAGATGCTTCTTGCATGATCTATTAACAATGAAGATAAGGATCCCGAAAGAGACAACATGTCCTTTAGAGCGGGTGGTGTTGAACGTGAGATGCATGACCACCTCAACGATCTATGAAGTCCAGGGAGCCAAAGTGGATGCTTTGGACCGGAACGAGTCTATCAAAAAATAGATAGATCCCATCTGAATCTGATCTCCAATACGCGCACCCCCTACATGGCTAGGCGCCTGCTAGCGGAGCATAAATCATGGGAGGTTATAGTATGAACATAAAGTCACGGGAACCGGGAGCCAGGATAAGGCCCCGTCTAGTCACCTAGTGTAGACACTCTTGGGCTTTGGGTCCCTCCCCTTGGAGCAAAACTTCCCCCATATTTTTGTTTTATTTATTAAACTTTCTTGCATAGATAACATCATGAATATTTTGCTACAAATAGTGCCAGACCTAATAGTTTTTTATTCACTACATCGATCGAGGAAAACAAATAAAACAACCATGAGACTGGAATGGTGATTTAAATTTTTTTGAAAGGAAAATACCAATAAAGAAATGAATGACAACTGATGGTGACATACTATGTTTCCTATATCAGTAGTGAACATGTAAGAGCACGTATGAACAACACATTACCAGATGCCATTTATCCTTCACTCAGCAACACATCAGGAAAAATGATCACTCGACGCTAGGGATAAAAACAGAAAAAAGGGATTTCCGTCCCCGGGACACCCGGGTCTCTCAGATGAGAGTCAAGTATCCTAACCACCTAGACCATGATGGAATGGTGAGGACGAAAAAACTGGAAGATATCTATTCGTATCTATCCCTACTAATAAAGCACCGACGGCTTCTGGCATCCGTCGCGACGTTTTTACATAAAAGCCCCTTCGTTTCTAGGTATTCAACCCGCAGTCCCTATGTAAATGGATAGAGAAAACGCTTCGTGTTTTCAGAAAGCCCCTATATTTGTAAGAATTTCAATCGCGATCCTTTGTTTCATCTTATCCAGATGCTCCCTCTCCAGCCGCGGCGACATGAGGGACGGTGCAGGAGGAGGGAGGTCGCCTCCATTTGGTCGTCGCCGGCCGTGCTCGCGTGGGGGAGGGAGGCGGCCTCCATCAAATTGCTGCCCCGCACGAGAACGCGAGGGTTTCCTCCGCCACCGCGACCCCATATCCCTCGCTCCACAATGCCCATCCTTGTTCCGCGGTCGTCGAGTCTGGACGAGATCGGCAGGATCCGCTCGCAGGTGAAGTGCTTCGAGCCCCGCCACGGTGGTGGATCCCCGGAATGGAAAGGATCCTGCCCCTCCTTCTCCTCCGAGGCGGAGCTCTTCGGGCAGCAGCATCAGCTCCTCCACCCGCTCCCACGACAATGCCGCGGCATTCAGAGCCTTCCAAGGCGTGGAGTCGAGTGCCGTGGCGGCCGCTAGGTTCAGGCGAGTGACGTGGAGCGACCCCGTGGTGGAGGAGACGACGGAGGTGCAGCTGCTCGACCCCAAGACGATGTTCGATCAGATGCTCATCGAGCGGCTGATTCAAGAGCACGTGGCAGAGGAGGTGCCCGGCGCGGCGGCGCAGCTGTTCGACTCCAAGACGGTGCTCAACCAGGTGGTCATCAAGCGACTGTTTCAAGAGCAGGTGGCCGAGGAGGTGCCCGACGCGGTGGCACAGCTATTCGACTCCAAGACGGTGTTCGACCAAGTGGTTATCCAGGGACTGACTCAAGAGCAGGCGACCAACGAGGAGGAGAACAGAAGATGGAAACAATAGGTGATGGCCTCTGCGACGTGCTCTTGTTGTTTCTTGGGGTTCTTGGAGTCTCTGGAGTGCGTTCTTGAGCGTTTCTTGGTTTCTTCTCGAGCAGTTCAACTCGTTGCGTGCGGAAGAGGAGATGTACAGGAAGGAACATGTATGTGTGGCATGAATCTGGTCTTTCTTGCTTGACTTTCTGTTCGGAATGTGGAATTGTGATCTCAATGTCTGTTAAAAATCATGGATGATTTAGTAGTAGAAACGGAATCTCGGGAAAATGTTGGGGGACAGTTTGACGATTAGGTATTTCCTGATTATTACTCGAGCTATACTTGCGGTGCGTTATGAAATTTAGAGACAGGCGAGTATCTTGTTGTGATTATTTGAAATTGCTAAAGATTTAGGTGTTCTTCTTGATTCTTCTAATTGGTATGATAGCATGTTTTGCACTTTTGCTGCAAGTGAAAAGTGTGGGGAGATTGAGGATCATGTCTTTGTAGTAGTTGCTGACTTGCTGTCATATTTTTGCAAGAAAATATTGATGCCAAAATGTAGTAGTTTCCTGTGTAGATGAATGGTGTTATAGGGGAAGTTTATCTGAATGTTTGCTCGGGATTACATGGCCAGCCGTGCATTATCTGGATCCTTGGCTCTATGCTTTTGCCATTTTGCCATCTGTTGCCTGAAAGGCTGAAACTGGCTCTGAAGCCTCAAAACTCGGTTCATATGAATAATTGGCAAGAGTAGAAAGGATTTGGATGACTCAACATTTCAATTTTTTTATCCCTTTCACCTTCGCTGATCCAAAATGTATGATCTTGATGCTAATTCTGTGGAGCAGGAGAAACTATCATAAGCAAAGGTGAAATCCAAGCAGGACAAACTACCGCAAGCAAAGGGGAAATTACCCTGGAGTAAGCTCAAGAACAAGGTATGACCTGAATCTTGGCCACTCTTCTCACTTGTGATTCTTGGGTGCTATGACCACATGAGCATTGCTGCACTTGCCTATTTTTTGTAGAAAGCAGAACTAGGAAATTTTTTGGTTTCTGCTTATTCATGTTAAATTCTTGGACCTGTTAGTGTAATCAAATTATGAAATCTTGGTTGTAGTGTCTTCTGGCATCCTAGCGTAGAGGAAGAATCATTAGGTACAAACGTCCATGTTGCTCGTGGGTCTTCCCACAATCTGGCATTGTATTTTGAAGGAAATGGCTATCATGTTGAAACTGTTGTCTATAAAATGTGGGGAAATCATGAGGTCATGTCCCAATTACTGCAATATTTTGGTAACAGAGCCTGAAGTCGAATGTATGAGCTTCCTTTGCAAAAAGATGCAGTTATCAGAAACTTTAATCCAGACATTAGTTCAAGTCTGCATGCAAAATCATTTGCCATTTACATGCAAAATCGGCAACCTGGAACTGGTTTGCCACTTGGTCAAGAGTGTTGCTGGAAATTTGTCTGTAAAATTTAGGATTTGGTCAAGAAGTTTCATCATTTGGTTAATAGTTGGTTCAGAAGTTTCAGAATATAGTTTCATGTACATAGTTGCCAAAAATAAAGAAGCTTTGGTTGCACATGTTTTGTGGTCTTGCTATACTTTTTTCTTTTGACCAGGAAACAGAAAAAAAAATTGACTGGTTGTTTGTTAATTCCATTCGTTTTTCATTCCCTTATTTCTTGTTTTGAAGTACTCGATCTTCTTGTTGATTCTGTACAATTCTAGGACTGACAGGATGTATGGTCTTTAACTTCGTTTTCTTCATTTCCTCTCAAATAGATTTTTCCTAAAGAAGGAAGGGAAATATGTTCAGAACATGTGAAGCACCAGGTTTGTCTCCATTTTGCTTAATGTAATGTTTAAAATGGAAGTGCAAGAAAAATCTGGATGAAAGCCCTATATCACAAGATACTGTGATTAGTGCTTCCTGTACAATCAACTGTCCAGAAGGATTATGTTCTCTTTATAAATACTAAATTGTATGTTAACTCAGATTTTTTTGATTTTGAGAAGTTGAGGGATGCTAATTTGTTTGCAATTTGTCAGATCTGGGCCCTTTTTGATAACCTTAATGGCATGCCAAGATATTATGCTACAATAAAAGGTTTTGATGCCTCCAACTTTAAAGTTCATCTCACTTGGCTGGAGCGCATTGCAATGAATGAAGCAGAGGAGAAATGGTCTGATGAAGAACTGCTCGTTGCTTGTGGAAGCTTTAGCTTAGGAACAACAGATATATCGCAAGACAGACTCATGTTTTCACATATTGTTTCATGGAAGGCAAATGGAGGAAATATGAAGTACATCCCAATAAGGGTGAGGTATGG
This sequence comes from Hordeum vulgare subsp. vulgare, assembly GCF_904849725.1. Lineage (NCBI taxonomy): Eukaryota > Viridiplantae > Streptophyta > Magnoliopsida > Poales > Poaceae > Hordeum > Hordeum vulgare. The sequence goes on from NC_058523.1 coordinate 309,856,571, forward strand.
GCTCTTTATAAGGGATGGAACATGCAGTGGGGATCAGATGCAGATAATCATAGATCCTATGAATATGAAGTCGTGAAAGTCCTGTCAAATTTCTCAGTTAGTGATGGCGTTACTGTTGTCCCATTAGTCAGGATTGAAGGCTTTGTGTAAGTGCATCTAGTGCCCCTTAGTGATTTTGGTGGTTTGAAGACTTATAGGTTATGTATCTAATGTGTTTTTAAGTGTACACAGGATCTATAAGTCATTGAGAAGTTTGAGATATTTGAAGAATATCGACCCCTAAAAATATAAGTCTTCAGTTGAAGAAATTGGTCTGAAGCTGAAGAAATGAATCGCGAAGAATTTGCGATAAAACTGATATTCCTCATGAAGATATTGATATTGAGAAGATCGGTGGTTCCTGAAGAAAATCGTTCTGAAGAAACTGAAGCATGAAGATTTACGTTTTCTGTTTTACTTTCTTCGCATTTGATGAATAGGAACACCGTACTGTTAAAGGGGGTCAAAGTAATGCTATGGAATGAATTTCCTCATGATGCTCAACCCAAGCCAAATACTACCAAAAGCCTCAAGTGAGGAATATGAGTGACATGAGGACTCTCACAGTTGAGAGTCCCGACCGTTTCGATAAGCCACACAAGTCACTGATCTTATCCACTCCAACGGTCATATTATTTAAGGGCATAAATGTCAAATCATGTCGGGATGCTCCCAGGCTATAAATAGCCGCCCCCCACAACCACTAGCTGGTTGGCTGCTCCGCTAGAAACTGACACTTGTCATAAGAGCAACCCAATTCCTGAGAGCTTTACAGAGTAAATCATCAGTGAGGAAATACACCACCCACCGAAACCACAAACCAAACCTAGTGATTGAGCATCACTGAAGAAGTTGTTCCTGTGTGGGACTGAAGCCTTTTACCTTTGAGGACTGTGCATCCTCCAGACGGTTAGGCGTCATGGTCTAGAGCAATCCAGCAGTCAATTGTGGATCACCGGGTGACCGAGTTTGTGAGGGTTTGGAAGTCTGCCCTGAAGACTTACCACGAGTGTTGGGCGAGGACTGTGTGTCCTTAGCTCAAGGAGAATACGGTAGGGACTGTGTGTCCCGGGACTGGGTGTCCTTTGGTTTAAATACCAAGCCGCTCCAAACCAGATGTACAACTGTCACAGCAGTTGGAACTGGGTCATCAACAATAGTCTTCACCAAGAATCGGGTTCTGATTCCTCAACTCTTTATATTCTCTGTATTATGTGACTGTTTGAAGAATTTGCTGAAGACTTTCTCTGAATTTCCTCAACCCCAAATTCTTCACTTGAGTTAATCATCATCTGTATTCTGCGTGCCTGCTTGTTGTGCAATCTGTTTTCATAATCTTCACTCTGTAATACTGCTGTCTTGAATGATTGCACAACTGATCCTTAACTGTTTCCGCTGTAAGTTAGTCATCAGTGAGGAATTTCCTCAAAAGGAATTTCCTCAGTGATGAAATTCTAAAAATCTCCTATTCACCCCCCTCTAGTCGATATAACGCACTTTCAGTTGGTATCAGAGCAAGGTACTCCCTTGTTCTGTGTGATTTTGGTTTAACCACCTGGAGTTTTAGTTATGTCGACTGCAGGCATGTTTAAGGTGACTGCAACATGTCCTACCTACGAGGGAAAGAATTTTCCCTTCTGGAAGAACAAAATGCAAATACATCTACAAGCTATAGACAATGATCTCTGGTATATTGTGGAAAATGGTGTTCCCATCTTTTCTGCTAGTGTCACTGCAGCTGATGTGAAGAAATTCAAGCAACTCGATTCTCAAGCGAAGAACATCATCTGTGGTCATCTGAGCCCTGGCCAGTTTGGAAGAGTAAGTGCCTTAGGCTCTGCAACACTGATGTGGGAAAGACTGTGCAAGGTAAATGAAGGAGTATCAACCCAACGCGACTCTCGTGTTGATATTCTTCGCAATCTCTTCAATCGCTTCAAGAGACATGAAAATGAAAGCTGCCAAGACACCTTTGATCGCCTCACTGACATATCAAATGAACTGCAAGCACTGGGAGCTCGAGACATCACTGATCACGAAGTTGTGAAGAAACTGCTGAGATCTTTGGATTCTTCATTTGACACTTTAGTTCTGATGATCCAAGAAAGACCAGACTACAAGATGCTAGATCCTGCTGATATCCTTGAAAGGCTAAATACTCATGAATTCCAGCTAGAAGAAATGAGAGATCTATATGGACAAAGCTATTCCAGACCACGCGCACTGAAGGCAAGAGCAATTTCCTCATCTGAAGAAGAAGACACAGATGACAGCAGTTGTGACCCTGAAGAATTTGGTCAGGAACTTGCAATGCTTGTGAGGAAATTCTAGAGATTTACACGACGAGGCAAGTTCGGTAAATCATCAAGAAGAGACATGAGGAAATCAGAATCTGCATCTGAGGACTACAAGAAACGGACCTGTCACAAGTGCAAGAAATCAGGCCATTACATTGCTGATTGTCCTCGTTGGGGAAAGGAATCAAAGAAGAAGAAATACAAGGATGACAGTTCTGATGACTCAAAGAAGAAGAAGAAATCTTCAAAATCCTCATCCTCAAAGTCCTCCTCACACAAGAAGACTAGCTTCAGAAAGGCTCGGGCACTTATTGGCAAGGAAATGGATTCCGAGGCAGAATCAGAAGAATGTGATGATGAAGAAGGCTCTGGAGAATATTCAGAATCCGTACAGGCTAGTCTTGCACTAGCAACCAATTTCGTCAGCAAGTCAATCTTCAATCTTGAAGAAAATGAGTGCACCATCCATACTGATGACTATGCTGATGACTTCGCTCCAACCTATTGCTTCATGGCAAAAGGTTCAAAGGTATCACATAATGCCTCCTCATCTGATTCAAGTGACTGTGAACATGATGATTACAAAAAACCCAGTTACAGTAAACTTGCCATCATTGCCACTAAACAACAAACTGCTCTGGAAAAGCTTCAAAAACTGCTAGACAAAAGTGATGATCTGTTGAATGATGAAATGAATCTTAATCAAATCCTCGCTGATGACATGAAAAATCTTCAGTCTAGATTTGATATTCTTCAGGACCGTTATGATACACTCCTCACTAATCATGAGAAGCTTTCCTATGAATTTCTTCAAAGGAAGCTTGATCTTGAGAAGCTGAGGATGTCTTATGATGATCTTCGTATGGAAAATGATTCATTACTAGCTCAACAGATCAGCGCTAGTCAAGTTGAATTTATTCCTCCATGTGTTAAATGCATTGATCGTGAAACTGCTAATTCTTCACCAGAATCTTCAAATGCTACCACTGCTACAAATACTTCAACTGCACCTGTTGTGTCTATTTCCTCACTTGAGGAAAACACAAATGTCACTGATGAAAATGCAGGGTTGAAGGAATTGTACGTGACAGGCATGTACAAAAGCCTCAAAGGACATCAAATCCTTTGTGATGTGCTCAAAAAGCAGATCTTGAACAGGAACCCGAGGAAAGAAGGAATTGCCTTTGAGAGGAAATTGAATGCTGATGGATCTTACTGGAAACCTAAGCAGTATCCCAAAACCTCATGGGTTGCTGCTACTGGGCCTCCTTTTGATCCATCTAATCTAACTGGCTTCTCATGTGAATTATCCTATTCCTCGGATGAGTCATTTGATTCCAACTATAAACTGTTCAAAGATCAATCTGGTGAAGTATTTTCTCGATATGTTGGAACTAACTGCAAGAATGGCCCTCCTCTGAGGAAAATCTGGGTTCCCAAAAGTTGTCTTGAAAATCTTCAAGTAAATGTCCTCATGACATCACCTCTGAAGAATCTGAACCCCAGATCAAATTCCTCAGGAGGACCAAAGTCTTCAAGAGGATCAAAATCCTCAACTGGTCAAAACTATGCTCATACCCGTGCTTATGCGTCTAACATGCAGGGAAACTACAAGAAATATGATTATGAGCTCTATTCTTCAAGTCATTATGTTCATAAATCCTCAAACCAGTTCTCTGCATACTCATATGAGTACTTTAACCCCCCTACTGTTAAGAGAAGTGCATTAGCTTCAATGCCACCTTTCTCATATGGTGCTCGCAGGATGATGAACGCTTAGCCACCCCTTCAGATGTGGGTGGTGAAGAAATCAAACTAATCACTTCTGCAGGTCAGGTCTCCAGATGAATATCATCATCTGAAGAATTTGCTGGAGACCTAAGGAAATGCTTGATAGGACGCAAGCTAATGATTGATGAAATAGAAATATTTCACACGTCCTTACATTTCTGTTATGATGAAATTAGTATCATATTCTTCAAATTTGAAGCATATGAGATGGTAAGCTGTACTAATTCATCTGCAGGATGACAAACCCAAAAATACTGAGTGGGTTCTCGATAGTGGCTGCACACATCACATGACTGGTGATAAAAGCCTACTGATGAATATGCCACTAACTCCATCACCTCTGAAGCAAATCACATATGCTGATAAAGGTAAAAGCAAGGTATTGGGACTTGGCAAAGTAGCTATTTCCAAGGATAGGCATATGGACAAAGTGATGCTTGTTGAATCCCTTGGTTTTAACCTCATGTCAGTCTCAATGCTTTGTGATCTTGATATGATTGTTATCTTTGGTAGATATAGATGTGTAGTCATCTTGGAATCTGACAGATCCAAAGACTTCGAAGGTGTAAGAAGAGGGGATTTGTACATTGTTGACTTCTCTACAGGTCCTCAACCAACCACTTTCTTACTAGCAAAAACCTCAGAAGGATGGCTGTGGCACCGAAGACTAGGTCATGTAGGCATGAGGAATTTGCACACACTTGCAAAGAAGAAGCATGTCATTGGCATCGAATGAGTCAAATTCCTCAAGGATCATCTCTGCGGTGCTTGTGAATCTGGGAAAATGACCAGATCCAAGCATCCCTCCAAAACCATCAGACCACTACACGGCCATTTGAATTGCTTCATATGGATTTATTTGGACCTACACACTATGCCACATTAACCAATGCAGCATCTCTATATGGCTTTGTCATAGTTGATGATTATTCCAGATACACTTGGGTGCATATCATAGTGTATAAAACTGAAGTGCAGGAAATCTTCAAACGATTTTCTTCAAGGGCATCAACGAACTTCGGCATCAAGATCAAACATATCAGAAGTGATAATGGAACCGAGTTCAAAAACACTGGTCTTGATGATTATCTTGATGAACTTGGTATTACTCACGAATTGTCTGCTCCTTATACTCCTCAGCAGAATGGTGTCGTCGAAAGAAAGAACAGGACTCTGGTTGAAATGGCAAGAACTATGCTTGAAGAATATCAGACTCCTCGTCGCTTCTGGCCTGAAGCAATCAACACTGCATGTCATATCATCAACAGGGTATATCTTCACAAATTCCTGAAGAAAACCTCATATGAACTCCTCACTGACAACAAACCCAATGTAAGTTATTTCAAAGTCTTCGGTGCAAAATGCTGGATTAGAGATCCTCATCGTAGCTCAAAATTTGCACCTAAGGCACATGAAGGTTTTATGCTCGGTTATGGAAAGGACTCGCACACCTACAGAGTCTTCAACAACTATCACAACAAAGTTGTTGAGACTGTAGATGTGCGGTTCGATGAAAGTAATGGCTCGCAAAGAGAGCAATTGCCTTCTGATCCAGATAAGTTGTCTCCTGAGGAAGCGATAAAGCTTAAGCCTACTGAAGACATTGTCCCCACTGAAGAAATTGGTGAAGAAACAATCCCCATCGCTGATGAAAGTCAAGAAGATGCTCCTGAGGAAATTGCAACAGCACCACTTCCTCAGCCCAGACAAAATCCTCAACCAGCTCATCCGAGGATTGCAAATGAAGTTGAACTTGACAAAATCCTCAACGACATCAACGCGCCAGGTCCTCTCACTCGCTCAAAAGCTTCACACTTAGTTAACTTTTGTGGGCATTTTTATTTTGTATCCATCACAGAACCCTCAAAAGTAGCTGAGGCTTTTTTGGAACCGGAATGGATACAAGCCATGCAAGACGAACTTCTTCAATTCAAGCTGAATGACGTAGGGGAGCTCGTCAAGCGACCAGATCCTCGCAAGCATAACATCATCGGCACCAAGTGGATTTTCTGAAACAAGCAAGATGAGGACGGTCAAGTGGTAAGGAACAAGGCACGACTTGTAGCCCAAGGCTACACCCAGGTTGAAGGAATAGATTTCGATGAAACTTTTGCACCAGTTGCTAGACTTGAAGCTATTCGAATTCTACTTGCTTACGCTAATCATCATAACATCATCTTATATCAAATGGATGTGAAAAGTGCATTCCTCAATGGTAAGCTTGAGGAAGAAGTATATGTTTCTCAGCCCCCAGGTTTTGAGGATCCAAAGAATCCAGACAAAGTCTTCAGACTCAAAAAGGCTCTGTATGGTCTCAAGCAAGCCCCTCGGGCATGGTATGATACATTGAAGGAATTCCTCATGAAGAAAGGCTTCAAACCTGGTTCACTCGATCCAACTCTTTTCACAAAATCTTATGATAATGAGCTGTTTGTATGTCATATATATGTTGATGATATCATATTTGGCTGTACTGACAAAAGATACAGTGATGAATTTGCTTATATGATGAGTGAAGAATATCAGATGTCTATGATGGGGGAGCTGAAATTCTTCTTAGGTCTTCAAATTCGTCAACAAAGCAATGGAATCTTCATATCACAGGAGAAATACCTCAAGGATGTTCTGAGGAAATTCGACATGCATGAATGCAAAGGTGCCAAGACTCCAATGCCTACTAACGGTCACCTCGGCACTGATGAAAATGGTAAAGATTTCGATCAGCAGGTATACCATTCTATGATTGGCTCCTTATTGTATCTATGTGCATCTAGGCCAGACATAATGCTTAGTGTTTGCATGTGTGCACGTTTTCAAGCAAAACCGAAGGAATCACACCATAAGGCTGTGAAACATATTCTTCGATACCTAGCTCACACACCAACACTAGGATTATGGTATCCCAAGGGCTCCAATCTTCATCTAGTAGGGTATTCTGATTCAGACTATGCTGGTGACCGTGTGGATCGCAAGTCAACTTTTGGCACATGCCATTTCCTCGGAAGATCACTGGTTTGCTGGTCCTCAAAGAAGCAGAACTGCGTATCACTCTCCACTGCCGAAGCTGAGTACATTGCTGCTGGTTCTTGCTCTGCTCAATTACTATGGATGAAGCAAACCCTCAAGGATTACGGCATCAACATGAAGAATGTGCCTCTCTACTGTGACAATGAGAGTGCTATCAAGATTGCCTACAACCCAGTACAGCACTCGAAGACCAAGCACATCCAGATTCGTCATCATTTTCTTCGGGACCATGTCCTCAAGGGCAATATCCTCATCGACCATGTGAAGACTGATGATCAACTGGCTGATATCTTCACTAAACCCTTGGATGAGAAAAGGTTTTGCAAGTTGCGGTGTGAGCTAAATATCTTAGAGTCTTCAAATGTTTTGTAAAAACATGCACACATCCTAACACTTATGCAAAGTTGATGACTTAGATGTGCAACACATGATGAAACGATATTGTTCAACCAATGAAGAAAGTCACTCTGAATGTGAAGAAATTAACGAAGAAATTGATTCTCAGGGCCCTACGACAATTGTACGTGGCATATGTAATCAACATTCTTATATGGTGGGCAACGCCACCGCCCAATGTGAAATTCCTCAAGTTGATTTTCTTCAAATGATCAAATTCCTCACAATGCATTTTTCTTCAAAACAGTTGTTCTTCATTGTGATGATCTATTGCAAAATCTTCAAAAACACTTGATGACTTTCATTTGCCTAGGTAGACTGTGATTTCTAGTCCTCAACAGCATTCACTTATTGCTATTTCTTCAAGTTGATGTTTCTGCTAAGTGAATGTGATCGGACCCTATTTTCCCTCTATGCTATATTTATCCAGTCTATTCAATTCATCATATGCGTTCTACTTGAAACTTTGTTCAAAATCCTCACTGCATCCTTGCCAGCTGATGATTTTGTAACGAAAATCCTCAAATCTTCGAAAAATTGTTTTCTTCAAAGGAACAGTAACTGAACCCCCACTTCCCACGATTGGATAGCCACGATCTCCACTATCTCCACCACATCGTATGGGAGCTACACGTGTCCTGCGGAGACGTAGAGGCAAGGGCTATTCGGTCCGAAACTTTCGCACCAAACAGTAACTTTTGGGCTATAAATATGTCCTTAACCCCCTCGATATCATCTTCTTCGCCTCATCGCTCTCCTGCCACAGCACATCGAACCCTAGCGCCACCGCTGGTAGTCTTGTCGCCGGCAAGGAAGAGCTTCACTGCCTCAACCTTCTCGCCGCCAGGATCACGCCGGAGTCGGAACATCTACGTCCGCCGCCGCCGTAGACGTCCTCTGCTGCCAAGTTAGGGTGCATTGGACACTTGACCGAAGAGCCTCTCCAACACCACCTTTTTGTGTTCTTCGTTCGCACCTTCCAGGGTAATTATATCCCATTTTTACAACAGATTAGATCTGAAATTTTACCTCTCCCATGTGAAATCTGTTTTTCCTCAAGATACGATGTGCACATGATTCCTCAAACACTATCCATCACCACAATCATTGATGAACTAGCTAAGCATCTAAGATTTTCACGAGATTCCTCAATTGTGCGAATTTTCGGATCTGTACAACTCTGGAACCCAAGAACAGAATGCTTAAGCAAATTCCTCAACCACTGGTTATATTCCTCAAATTGTGAAACTTTTCATTTTCTTCAAATCTGAGAACGCATATGATGTCTCCAAATTCCTCGCAACTATACTCTGTTCACAGGTACACACATGTCAGCTGATGAATCTCTCGGTTCTCATCACATTAACTCATTTGCAGCGTTTCTGGAAGAAACTCTTCAAGGCTCATCAGAATCCTCAAGAGTTCAAAATCCTCAGAAAGTTCCTCGTCTGAAGAAAATGGAGGAAGAAAGGAAACAGAAGGGAGGAAAGAAACTGGAGCAGAACACAGCTGTTGATATTCCTGATGACATATACCTGGACTATTGCACGCCTGATGATGAACCTGAGACTATGCCTAAAAGGAAGATTAGGCTGCAGAAAATTGAACGCAGATGGGCAAAGGAGTGGAAGGAGTACAGGTTTGTGACTCCAAAATATGCGAAGAAATTTGCTTTGAAGCCTCCTGGCAGAAGGGCCCCACTTGAGGATCATCAAGTAGCTCATCTCTCAAGTCTTACGACACTTGATGACTACCCAGATGAAAAAGAAAGGCATCTGGCCAAGCTCAAGAAGCAAGCAGAAACAGCAGTGAAGAAATTTCATGAATCCTCAGCTGCTGCCTCCGGTGCTGCTCATTCCTCAGCAGCAGAAACCTCAGGCTCCGAGATTCCTCAACCAAAGTCTGTGCCAACAAAGCCAAAAGCTTCAAAACCCCAAGAGAAGTTTGCACAGACTTCTGTCACCAAACCCTAAGCTCCAAAACCCTCGGTTCCAAAACCGTCAACACCAAAACCATCAGCGTCAAAACCTTCAGCACCAATTGCATCTACACCAAAGTCCTCAGCTCCACCTCCAAAGCCAGTACAGAAGAAAGTCGTGAAGACTACGACTGCCAGCTCTAGCTCCTCACTCCCAGCTGCAACTAGCTCGGAGACAAAGTCTTCAACACCTCTTTTGAAGACTTTGACAACAACTGAACCTGCACCTCTGCCCAGCCCCAGCAAAATCATCACAGTCCCGTCTGCATCAGAGGGAAGTGAAGAATATGATGATGAAACTCTGGAAGCCATCATCAGGAACAAGCAAGAAAGGGTAGCACAAGCATCAGTCAGTGCTATTCCTCTGGCGATGGACCCCAAGGTCCTCCTCGACTTCATCAATGTGTGGTATGAAGACCCAAGCACACCCATTGATGATTTGAAACTTCCTCCTGGTGTCAGCCACATGGTGGCTACCTTCATAAACGAAGCCAAGTGGAAGGAACAGAAGGCCAAGCAGGCAAAAATTGCAAAGGCCAGAAAGGAGAAATTCCTCAGGCAAAATGTTCTCAAGCTGACGCCTGAAGCATTGGTGTCCACCCAGGCAGAGCTGCAAGTCTTGACCGACAAGTGTGAGAAACTGTCAGACCGCACAAGCATCAAACGCAATTTCATCAAGCTAGCCACTAGTGCTGTTGATGACTACAACAGACGTCACCCCCCACCAGCACCAACTCCTCAGCCCCTGGTTGAACAGCCAGAAGATGCATCTCCTGTTGAGGAGGAAATTCCTCAAGCTGAGGAACAACACTAAGAGCGCCGTGTTGATGAGCCGGCCATTGAAGAAATCATCACTGAGACCGCTCCTGATGAAACTGCAAACCCTGATGAAACTGCTCTTGATCCAGCTGCTTCATCAAAGCAGGCTGATGACTCTGTTCCAGCTGGTTCCTCACAGCCAGCTGAAGAATCTGTTGAGAAAACACCTTCACCAAAAGCTTCAAAGGTGAAGAAATTAATCCCGTCTGCATCAGATGCGAAAAAGACAAGAGCTGCTGAGAAGGAAGCAAAAGAAGAGAAAAGCTTCCTCAGCAGAAGAAAAGATTGAGGCAAAACGCCTCAAGGAAACTAAAGAATCTGCCCCTCTGGACCCGGTGCCTCTTAATGTTGCACCCTCATATGAAATGGTCGTCATTGGTGACCACACTACAAGGGCAGATGAGGAAATGAAGGATGCTGCCTCTAAGGAGCATACTGATGAGGAAATACAAATTGATGACAGTCCTCAACCTCATATTCCTCAGAAAGAGACTACTCAAGCTTCAGTTGCAGCAGCTGATGAATCTGCTTCTGCCACAAAGTCAGCTGATCAAAATCAAGCTGAAGAAAATGTCCAGTCTGAGCAGGCTCCTCCCACTGAATAGGCTGACCAAACTCCTCAAGCTGAGAAGGAAGAAGAAATTCCTCAGCCTGATGCTCAGCCAGAGCAAGAAATTCCTCAACCTGAGGAAACTGCTGAAGAAAATGTTCCCGCCCGTGACAATGAATTCATTGTGCTCAACCCAGAGACTGCCATGGTTGTTTCCCCTCCCATTCCTCAGCACAATCTCAATCCAGTTCAGCGCCTGCCATTCTCAAAATGGCCAAAGTTTCATAAAGAGAATTTCTTTGAGGAACGCATGTATTTCATCGGAGAGAATCCTTATGACAAGCCTCAAATGAGGCATTTGAAGTTTTGGACAAGGACTCAGATGAACTACTATGCTTCTGTGCTCTGTGGCCGCAACAAGATATTCCAGCACAGGCACATTCCTCATGATGAACTTGAAGAGATTCCCTGCATGGAACCAGTCCTCAGTGTACTACATGATGCAGGTTTGCTCCCTATGTGCTCCGACATATCAGATTGGAATAGTGAGCTAATTCTTCAGTTCTATTCAACTCTGCACATCTCGGGCAATGCTGATGACATCAACACTTGGGTGTTCGACTGGATGACCCAAAATACTCACTACAAGGCTCCAGCGTCGGAACTCCTCAGAGAACTTCCCGTACCAATTCCTTCAGAAGGGGCAGTGAAGCTTTATGGTGAGCGTGAGCTGCCAAATGGAATGATGGAAGTCCTCATGAAGCCTTTGGCTGCAGGAAAACCCTCAAGAACCACATTCCTCGTCCATGAGCTAAAGTACACACCCCGGTCTGTCTACCGCATTCTCTGTAGTGTGCTAGCGCCAATCAAAGGCCATGATGATGACGAAGATGTCGTCGGCCTCATGAAGAATATCCTCTTCAACATCATTCACGGTATCCCCATGAATATCCATGATTTCTTCTTGAGGACTTTGGCTGACAATGCACTGTGCCCATATGATCACAAAATTTATGCACCATGGATCATGAGATTCCTCAGAACAAGGACAGGCATCAACTTTCACGCAGATTTCCAGAACCATGTTGGTTATATGCCTCCTATCTGGGTCAACAAGAAGACTTTCGAGCCTATTGAGGGAAAAGGAAAGTCTATAATTGATGAAGGAAGCAGGCCTCTTGATGGTCAATTTAAAGATCCAGATGCATATTCCTCATGGGACGATACTGAGACTCGTCCTCCAAGCCCAGTTCCTCCTCGCGTACTAAACACCAGAGAGCTTCTTCTCAGTCTTCATCAGAAGGTGGATCACAACCACAAATGGGTCAAACGCCAGTTTGGTGCCATTGTGAAAACCCTCACTGAGACACAGAACAGTGTGAAGCTTAATCATCACTATCTGCATGAGGTTTTTGATCGCTCCTGGGCTACCCTTGCACATCTGAAGACCCAGACTGAGCTTGAAGAATTGAACTTTGAGCAGGACTTTGACTGGTCGTGGCCTCCCAAGCTGAAGTTCAGGCCCATTCCAGTGCCAGATCTTGAAGACAGCTCCTTCTCGTCCTTCCGCACCGCCGAATCTGATGAGGAACAACTTGACACCGCAACAGGCCCAAGGAAGAAGACTACACCCAAGAAGCGCCAAGGATCTTCATCAACTGCCAAGAAATGAAATCTTCACGGGCGTTAGTCCTCAGTTTGTCCCTTTTTGTCACTTGATGACAAAGGGGGAGAAACTTGAGAGTTAGTCTTCAAACGGGATTTATTTTTGGGGCTTACGAACTATATTTAAGTTACAAACTCTTGGCTCTTCTGAAGTTTTTATGTAATGAGTTGTAACTTAAGCCCGATGGTACTCTGACGCTTTTGAACGTTTTTCTTCGCATGCTTATTCCTCAAGTTTTAATGCACGCATGCTGAAATTCGTCAGATACCATTTGCCATCATGCATCCTCATTTTCTTCATATGATATGTTATATGTATGCATGATTTACAAGATTCAGGGGGAGATCTCCATGATATAAATCATCAATGTGCATATGCTATAAAAGCAAAATCCTCAAGGTATGCACATCTTTAGGGGGAGTCTCTGTGAATCTTGTTTTCAAATTCCTCAAATGAGTATTTACACTTCATATTTTTGATCCATGTTGAAGACTTAACATAATTGTCATCAACCACCAAAAAGGGGGAGATTGTAAGTGCATCTAGTGCCCCTTAGTGATTTTGGTGGTTTGAAGACTTATAGGTTAAGTATCTAATGTGTTTTTAGGTGTACACAGGATCTATAAGTCACTGAGGAGTTTGAGATTTTGAAGAATATCGACCCCTAAAAATATAAGTCTTCAGTTGAAGAAATTGGTCTGAAGCTGAAGAAATGAATCGCGAAGAATTTGCGATAAAACTGATATTCCTCATGAAGATATTGATATTGAGAAGATCGGTGGTTCCTGAAGAAAATCGTTCTGAAGAAACTGAAGCATGAAGATTTATGTTTTCTGTTTTACTTTCTTCGCATTTGATGAATAGGAACACCGTACTGTTAAAGGGGGTCAAAGTAATGCTATGGAATGAATTTCCTCATGATGCTCAACCCAAGCCAAATACTACCAAAAGCCTCAAGTGAGGAATATGAGTGACATGAGGACTCTCACAGTTGAGAGTCCCGACCGTTTCGATAAGCCACGCCAAGTCACTGATCTTATCCACTCCAACGGTCATATTATTTAAGGGCATAAATGTCAAATCATGTCGGGATGCTCCCAGGCTATAAATAGCCGCCCCCCACAACCACTAGCTGGTTGGCTGCTCCGCTAGAAACTGACACTTGTCATAAGAGCAACCCAATTCCTCAGAGCTTTACAGAGTAAATCATCAGTGAGGAAATACACCACCCACCGAAACCACAAACCAAACCTAGTGATTGAGCATCACTGAAGAAGTTGTTCCTGTGTGGGACTGAAGCCTTTTACCTTTGAGGACTGTGCATCCTCCAGACGGTTAGGCGTCATGGTCTAGAGCAATCCAGCAGTTAATTGTGGATCGCCGGGTGACCGAGTTTGTGAGGGTTTGGAAGTCTGCCCTGAAGACTTACCACGAGTGTTGGGCGAGGACTGTGTGTCCTTAGCTCAAGGAGAATACGGTAGGGACTGTGTGTCCCGGGACTGGGTGTCCTTTGGTTTAAATACCAAGCCGCTCCAAACCAGATGTACAACTGTCACAGCAGTTGGAACTGGGTCATCAACAACAGTCTTCACCAAGAATCGGGTTCTAATTCCTCAACTCTTTACATTCTCTGTATTATGTGTTGATGAAGTTCACTGTGACTGTTTGAAGAATTTGCTGAAGACTTTCTCTGAATTTCCTCAACCCCAAATTCTTCACTTGAGTTAATCATCATCTGTATTCTGCGTGCCTGCTTGTTGTGCAATCTGTTTTCATAATCTTCACTCTGTAATACTGCTGTCTTGAACGATTGCACAACTGATCCTTAACTGTTTCCGCTGTAAGTTAGTCATCAGTGAGGAATTTCCTCAAAAGGAATTTCCTCAGTGATGAAATTCTAAAAATCTCCTATTGACCCCCCTCTAGTCGATATAACACACTTTCACTTTGTCAGTTTATTTGCGAACGTTAAGGAGAAATCTGACATTGTGGTGGCACCAAGTGAGCTGCTTCGTTTTTCTCACAGTGCCCGCCGTGCAAGCGGTTTGAGGATGTGGTTGAGCGGCTCAATTGTCGATTTTCCAAGAAGCGTCTGGTCAATGCCGCAGAGGTTGTTGTTGAAAAGCTGCTTGAGCATGGAAATGATGCACAGATGACAAGGCAGGCAGTGCGAGATGCTGCCAGGGTTGAAATCGGTGATACTGGTCTCCTCGACTTTGTCATCAAGTCTGTTGGTGACACCGTTGTTGGCAACCATGTTGTCCGCCGTCTGCACAACACTGCGACGCGTGTGCTCGAGTTCAGCCTTGAGGAATTGGAAGAGCCAGTGCAGATGGATGTTGAGGTACAGAACACCCGTCCTGCAGCACAGTGGCCGAGCGCAGTGGATGTTGAGCGGGATCTGCGTGTTGTCTACCGGGCAATGGTGGAGGCGCTAAGTGAGGCAGCACAGGCCGTGCTGGACTGTAAGCACTGGGTCAAGTGCTGGGGCCTTGGGGATGAGTCTGACGATCAACTAAGGTTCCTCGTTGAGTGGCGACCGCAACCTTGGGAAGCTGCTGAGCTCACACGGCCACTGCCGTCAGGGGAGATCATTGTGGTGCCATTCCATACATCGATAGGCGAGCTTATCATCCAGGGAGAGCATGCGCTGAGGGACACGTACTGCTTCTTCGAGGAGTTCCAGGCTGAGATGCTCGACGGCATTACTGGTGAGAAGTGGGATCCGGTGGTGCTTGGTGGGGCAGAGTCTGGGGACACAATCGGCGTGCATGGCCACGGGGCAGACATGGAGACCGGGCTACGATGCCAGGGCGGGCTTGACACGTGGGAGGTGAGGTGCGTGTGTGGTGCGCAAGACGACGACGACGAGCGCATGGTGGCATGCGATGCTTGCGATGTATGGCACCACACCCGGTGTGTCGGCATCGCGGACAGCGAAGCGGTGCCGCCATTGTTCCTGTGCATACTCTGCGGCGGCGCGCTCCTAGCAGCCGGCCCGATTCTAGAGGAGGCACTAACGCTAGCCAAGTGACCATTATTTCTCTTTCAGCTGCTACTCCTGGGTTCATGATGCTCGGGCACTGATGGTAGTCTGACGAGGTAATACCGGTTGTGAACCCTTTTTCTCTTGTGTAAAGCGCGTTGTTGTGGTATGATTGGTACTTCAGCTCAGGTGTGGTAATGTTGGTACAAGTCAGAAGTTAATGTGTAGAAGTACTAGATGATGATGATATGAGGGGATCAGTAGACAGTAGATGGGGAAGTAGCTAGCCCCATCCAATCCATGTCGGTTTGCAATCCGGCTGAAAATTTTGTTAGTACCTGATGCATCACAGACCATGATATAGCTAGCTAGATGTACATACATGTTCTGTGATTGTATCCTGTATACTGTCTCTGAATCCCTCCCAAGTATTATATACAGACAAATAAAGTCATATTATGCTGGTGTGCTGTTGGTTTTGTTGTCGCTTCCAACAAGCGTTTCCGCTGTTTGTTGGCTTCATCGTGTATTCGTGTGTAACAATCTGTTGTATTGCAGCCAAGGAGTTTTACATGCTCGTCTCTAACTCTTTGCAACTTTCTCCCATGTCGATGAATGGGCGTTGCCTAAAGTTTGGCCGCTCGGGAATCTGCTATGAGCGCGACGCCATTCTGTCTTAGCTTCTCAGCGCGACAAGGCCCTTTATTCGTGGTATAGGGGTAGCCATCTGGAGTGCGAAGCTTCTGCTTAAAAAAAAGAGTTTGAAGTTCCTGAGGACGGGCACGATTCGAAAATGATGTCTCTGAGTTAAAAAAAACAAAAAATAGTGAAAACTTATACAGTACATATTTGTGACGGATTTGTAAAATTCCATAAAATATATGATTTGCAAGTTGCACAGAAAAAAATCCTGGCCCAACAAAAAAAGTTGGCCCATTTTCATATATGGATTTTTTTTGTCTATGCCATGTACGAAAGTATATTGTCATGAAAATTTGCTTGCACGCGTTGTTATATGTGTATTTATGTATGTTCGTTTTCTATTATTATCTTGTGAAGTGGAAATATGTTTTTGAAGTCCTCCAATGAGGCGGTCCTCATCTTGCCCTTTTCTATGTCTTTATGTATGTACATTTTATTTTATTTTTTTGTGACGTGGAAATATGATTTTTAAGTCCTCCAATGAGCCTGTACTCTCTTTTTTCGTTGTCATCTAGCGCTATGTTACATCTTTCCCCATTCCTAACTTCATTGGCCCCTGGCTTGGCGGCTTAGGCAACCACTTCATTTTGAGGACATAGGGCATGTTTAGGACTGCTTCACTACCAAAATCAGCTTTACTCCATTAAATTTATTTTGAAGTAGTTTCATATAAATGTTGCAGCTTCACAAACAGCAGTTTATCATGTTTGGCTTTGAGGTAGGTTCAGCTTCAAGAATGTGAAATTGGATGAAAAGGATCTATTTGATTGAATGTCGAGGGAAAAATGAAGACGTATCCATTTACAGGAGAGCTTTACAAAAAACAAAAAGTGGCAACATCAATGCCAAGGTGTTGTCATGCCACGCTGATGGATGTTTTGATGGACACAATCATTTTTTACTATACATTGCCATGGTCGTCTTTCTTACCATAGATTGAAAGCCAGCCATGACCGACGATCCATGTGTAGATGATACACCGGCAAGGCGTTCCAAGGGATGAGGAGGAAATCACGATTTTAAGGGACGAGGAGGAGCTTGCGATTTCCGTTCTCCCCGATCTGCTCACGAATGTGAAGGACTAGGAGTCTTTGTGTTTTCTCTGAAACAAAGCACGAGCGTCCTCCATTACAATGAACATATTCTTTTGCTACTGGATATAAAAAATAATGCATAATGACACATGAAGCATGTTGTGTTCTTTTTTTACCCGGTGCAACGCACGGGTATTTGTACTAGTAGGATCAAACAAAACAAGCACTATGCAAGACTATAGGCAAGGCATATGCTTAGCTGTCACAAAACAACACGAACGGTAGAGCTGAATCGCGGCTTTGCTTGATTCACACATGGCTGGCAAAATCGGTGAACAGAGCAGGACTTGTATTTGCTCGCTGTAGCTCTCTTTGATCCATAATACATTAGAATTTCCCACGGCGACGCATGATCGAATCCCATGCCCATTCCCGAGAAAATTCGAGCAATATATTGTAGGAATAAACAAGACGTGCATATGTGTGTCTGAGTCGGACACTGATGGCATCTATAGTAGTAGTAGGATTAGAATTCCTAAACCGAGTAGTTTAGGTTAATTGTCCTAGCTGCTATATATAGTCACATACCCCTGTAATCGTACCAGAAAAAAGAAAATCAATACAAAGCAAAGGCTCGACACGGGCCTTTAGCCATCAAATCCATCGATCAGTTTTATTCGTGTCGCTAGTTACGCAAGTTCCGTCAAATAGCCGGCCGAAGCAAGAATCGCGTAGGCACGCCTGTACAGCTGCATACGCACGTTCAAAAGCCAACATTTGGTTCTAGAGCCTCGATGATCTACGATCTACGATGATGGACATCGACGTTGAGTTGGTCAAGTCCGGCAAGGGCGGTGCCAAGGGGAACAAGAACGGGGACACGATGAAGAAGGGCGTCAAGTCAGCAACCAGTGGTGGAGGAACGAGCGGCGCCAACGTCCAGGCGCATCGCAACATCCCCATCCAGTACCCGATGCTCACCGACGCCAACTACGGCGTGTGGGGTGAAGATGAAAATTATTCTCCGAACCCTTCGAGTGTGGCAGGCAATCACGGACGACGACGTCGATGACGAGTCCGACGAAGGTGCCATGGCCGCCATAGCCCAGTCCATTCCAGATTCCGTGCCAATGACATTGGCAGAGTTCGATACGGCAAGAGAGGCGTGGAACGCACTAAAGGAGATGCGGCTCGGAGAAGATTGCGTCACCAAGGCTCGGGCACAAGTGCTGAAGCGCCAATTTCACAAGTTGCAGATGGAGGAAACTGAATCGGTGAACGACTATGCCATGCGCCTTACTACTTTGGTGGGAGAGATCCGCGCACTTGGTGCAAAGCTCGATGAGACCGAGATTGTAGAGAAATTTTTCAGTTCGGTGACTGATAAATTCACGTACATCATCGGCACGCTCGAGCAGCTTTACGACATCGACGACATGACCATAACGGAGGCAATCGGACGCTTACGGACATGGGAAGAGAATGCTCGTGGCTGTCGGAAAGGCAAAGGAGGAGGTAGCGACCAACTCATGTACTTGCGCGCAGATTGGGAGGCCCCAAGTAGCAAAGGAAGGTGTGATGGTGGCGAAGGCTCAAGCAACGTGAAGCGCGACAGACAAACCGGAAAAGGCAAGCCAGAAGGTCGTGGTAAGGCGGACCAATCTAAAGGGCGGAAGCCACGGAACTTGGATTTATCCGAGGTTAAGTGCTATAACTGCAACGAGATGGGTCACTTTGCAAAGGATTGTGCGAAGCATAACAAGCGGGAGATGAAGGCAAATTTGGCAAAGCAGGAAGACGAAGGTCCAGGTCTTCTCATGGCTGAAGTTTGTGATCTTGCTAAAACGGTGGTTGTGAAACCAACCCGGAAGGTGCTACTTCATGAGAAGACTGTGACACCTAAGTTATCCGGGGATCACAATGTGTCGTGGTATCTCGACACGGGTGCCAGTAACCACATGACGAGATGCAAGGAGAAATTTCTCGAGCTAGAATATGATGTTCAAGGCTCGGTCAAGCTCGGTGATGGTTCAGCTGTGGAGATTTGTGGGCAAGGATCTGTCCTCTTCGAGGGTCTCACAGGCGAACATCGCATACTCACCGGAGTGTACTACATCCCGCTGCTCCGCAACAACATCATTTCTATTGGGAAGCTTGACGAGAATGGATGCAAGGTGAATATCGAGAACGGAGTGATGACGATCTTCGACAACCTCCGAAACGTGCTAGCTCGTGTTAATCGCACACGAAATAGGCTCTATATCCTCAACCTTGATCAATCTCAACCGTAGTGTTGGCTTGCCAAGAGTGATGACGATTCGTGGTTATGGCATGCTAGATTTGGAAACGTGAACTTCTACACCTTGAAGAAGATGTCAAAGATGGAGATGGTATCTGGGATGCCAGTTATCGACCATGTTGATCGAATATGTGACGGGTGCTTGGTTGGAAAACAGCACCGCAGGCCGTTCCCTGCTCAGTCTACCTATCGTGCAAGTGATGCACTCGAGCTGCTTCATGGTGATCTATGTGGACCTATCACCCCAGCAACTCACGCGGGAAAGAAGTATTTCTTCCTCGTGGTAGACGACTACTCGAGATATATGTGGGTCGTTCTCCTACGATCTAAAGATGAGGCGTTTGAAGTGTTCAAGAAGCTGAAGGCTGCAATGAAGATGGAACACAAGTTGAAGGTTCGCGCTCTACAGACAGATCGCGACGGAGAATTAATGTCGGACGAATTCAACGATTACTGCGAGAAGATTGGCATAAAAAGGTTCCTCACGGCACCTTACATGCCGCAGCAGAACGGGGTCGTTGAAAGGCGCAATCGAACCGTCGTTGACATGGCAAGGAGTTTACTCAAGAGCAAGAACCTGCCGGGGACTTTTTGGGGTAAAGCTGTTTCGACGGCGGTCTATCTTCTCAACCGGCTCCAACGAAGGCGGTGGTCGGCAAGACTCCGTATGAAGCAATTTACAGACGTAAGCCGAATGTGTCTCATCTACGGACGTTCGGGTGTGTGGTACATGTGAAGACGGCGGAGCCGCATCTCTCAAAGCTTGCCGATCATAGCACCAAGATGGTGTTCATCGGATACGAGAGGAGTTCCGGCACCAAATTATACCGCTTCTACGATCCACAAACCAAGCGTCTAAGGATTTCACGCGACGTCGTGTTTGAAGAAAACCAAGCGTGGAATTGGAGCGCCGTAGCCGACAATGCTCCAAACAGTAACATATTCACGGTTGAATTTCCAACTGATGATGATGCAGGGGAGGATGTCCAATTGGTTGATAAGACGCCCAACCAAGGTGACCACAATGGTAGTGATCATCATGGTGCCGACACCGACAACGACGCGCATAGGTCGCAAGGAGATAGCGACAACGCTGCGCACGACACAGGCGGAGATCTCGATGACAACATCGACAACGAGGCGCATAGTGATGACGACAATCAAGATGATGGTCACGGTCACGACGACTACGCCGATGACACGGATGTCGATGACACACCAGGGTCTCAGCCGTCTTCCTCAAGTGCATCAACACCGACACAATTTGTGTCGCCTCCTTCGCAAGCCACAACGGACTCCTCAGGGCCTCGTTGCTACAAGACCCTCAAGAAAGTCTACAAGTACACAAAGCCAGTTACGCTCGAGTACTCCGGACTATGTCTGTTCGGAGTTGAGGAGCCGGCGAACTTCGTAGAGGCGAGCAAAAGTCGTAGTTGGATGCACGCCATGGATGAGGAGATGAAGACGATTGAGAGCAATGGCACGTGGACTTTGGTAACCCGACCTCCAAACCAAAAGGCGATAGGTTTGAAGTGGGTTTACAAGTTAAAGAAGGACACGGAGGGTGCCATTGTGAAGTACACAGCAATACTCGTTGCAAAGGGCTACGTACAACGTCAAGGAGTTGACTATGATGAGGTGTTTGCACCAGTTGCTCGATTCAAGACAGTGAGAGTGCTCCTAGCTTTGGCAGCACAAGAGGATTGGAAGGTTCATCATATGGATGTTAAATTCGCTTTCCTCAACGGCGATCTCACAGAAGAAGTGTACGTAGAACAACCCCTCAGCTACGAGAAGAAAGACGAACAACTGGAAGTTAACAAGCTCAAGAAGGCACTTTGCGAGCTGAAGCAAGCGCCAAGAGCTTGGAAATCAAAGTTAGACCAAAGTTTGGCCCCGTTCGAGTTCAAAAGATGTCGACACAAGGATCCAAAAAACAGTCTACCAAGCACCGAAGAACATGTGAAGGTTGAAGACACAACCAACGAGAAGTGTTGCCGTGAAGCTACGAATGAGTCGATGGTAGCAAAGTCGATGAATGGGACGCTACAAGGAACGACGAAAGTAACGTCAAGGATAAAGCCTACGAGTAGTCGCATTTGGGATCCAGGTCGACATTAAAGACCACGTCATGTTTAGGGGGTGAATGTAGGAATAAACAAGACGTTCATATGTGTGTCCGAGTCGGACACTGATGGCATCTATAGTAGTAGTAGGATTAGAACTCCTAAACCGAGTAGTTTAGGTTAATTGTCCTAGCTGCTATATATAGTCACATACCCCTATAATCGTACCAGAAAAAAGAAAATCAATACAAAGAAATATTCGGGAGCGACACGCTCCCGTAGCGATCAAATCCATCGATCGGCAGTAGAAGCTAACCCCCACAACTGTTGTAATTAACCAGGTTGTGGTAACGGAAAGAGTTTTAGATAGTTTTCCTGCTAAGCTTGTTTAGATGATGTTTAGGAAAAGGACTACATCAGGTAAACCGGACTTGTCTCGTATACGAGTCGGGGTCGCGTCGTGTTGACCGCCGATTCGGTAACGTGTTGGACGTGATTGTATCCCTTTATATACGCAAGAGATAATCTGTAAAGGTGCAAGTTTACACACCACCAAATTCAGTTTTCCATCAACCTATTTCGTTCGCTACAGCACGAGACGTTTTGTCCATAGTTTCTGTCGAGTTCGACTCATCGAGTGCAGACGAGCTAGCTTCTATCAGGTTACGTACGTGTACTTGCATGCAAGATCCATCAAGCTGCTAGCTTGCTTGCTTGTTTCACTAGTGGGGACAGGGCCTATAGTCCCGGCCCATAAGGGGCTTTAGTCCCGGTTCACCAACCGGGACTAAAGGGGCGAAACTAAAGGCCTAACCTTTAGTCCCGGCCCTGTTCCAAGCCGGGACCAAAGGTGCTCCATGTGGGCGCCTCGGAGCGCCCTCAGGGGCAGGCCCTTTAGTCCCGGGTCTTAACACGGACCGGGACTAAAGAGTTTCTGCAGATTTTGTTTATTTTTGGGTTTTAGGGTTTTAAGGTTTAGGTGTTCGGGAGATTAACGTGATGCCTCGTTTGGTGTTCGGAAATTAGTTTTCATATAATTCTAAATAGAATTAATTATGCATATATCTATATATAAGATTAACTTATCTTACAAGCGGGCATATATATACAATTATATGGAGATCTGAATTATTGGGACTAGAGCCCGTCTATTCGATTACATGGACCAACATCAGTAATGGCCCCTAGCTACACTAAATCATCCTTTGTCATCTATAGCTTCCGTCCTCAGAAAGGTCGCAAGCTCCTCTGCAACAGCAATCGCGCGTTGCTCTGGTAGGGACTTCTCCCTCATGGCCATGTACTATATAAGAAGAGGAGATGAATATGAATATCAATCATGATAACAAAGAAGGACGGGTAAAAATAGAGGTGTGAATGTTCATTGCTTACGTCGTATCTGTGATCCTTGTGCTCAGAGGTAAACGTGCGAATGGTCTCGCAAACATAGTATCCGCATAGATGCGTCCCCTGTGGCTGTTGGTCGCACTTTACGAGAATAGAATATATATAATCAAAATAATAATCTAGCATCATAAATGTATTGAAAATAGAAGTATATCATACTACCACTTACCTGAGCCGCTCTAAAGGTCAGCTTCTCAAGCTTGATGCCGGGAGTCACGCACTTGAACCGCTTCCAAACCCTGTCCGACAAGGAAAATGATTTGCTAAGTTTTTCATTAATTGATATATCAGAAAATCATCGAAAGAGACCGGTAGAGCGCAAGAATGATTGAAATTACCCTTGGAGCATGTCCTGCAGGCTTTGGAACTGTTCCAAGGGTCTCGATAATGGGTCGAAGGCATAAACTCTTCCCTTATCAATTTGAATGTCCAACAGAATCCAATGGAAGCTGCACATGTATGTATATATGTATATATGTGTGATAGTAACTTATCAATTACACTTATAAGTGAATGGACACAACAGAGTAAAGACCCTCACCTGAAGTTGTATGGAAACAGTATGTGGTCACAGAAATTTTGATTTGTTAGAAACCTTAGAAGGTTTTCCTCCGTCTCCTTGGGTTTATCAGTTA
The DNA here is from genome assembly GCF_904849725.1 of Hordeum vulgare subsp. vulgare. Lineage (NCBI taxonomy): Eukaryota > Viridiplantae > Streptophyta > Magnoliopsida > Poales > Poaceae > Hordeum > Hordeum vulgare. Next base: position 309,880,263 of record NC_058523.1, read on the forward strand.
GCGTCGCTATATGTATTTTATCTGGGTCAATAAACCCAATATTTAGGATGTTCCTATTTTTACAATCCAGAATCTTCATTCTGCATAATAGAGTACAAGTTATATGTAGACAATGGATTGAAATAACTACACAAGTTATATGTAGACAACGAATTGAAAAACTTACAGACAATAGCAACTCATAAGCGATTTGTCGAGGGCGTCGGCATTGTACATCTGGAAGAGTTCATCAAAGTCGATATGGATTTCTTCGGGGCGGCTGTAGTACTCCCGTGGGACACTCACCACGATCATCATTCTCCCATTCTTTGATTCACTTAAGTACCATGTATGCAAGTAACGCATATTTGTTGGGAGATCATCTTTGCTGACCAAAGGCGCTCCCATGACAAACTGTGGCTTACGGGCTAGCACAACCTTGGGTAACCTGTCGTCTTGGGAAGCCAGAACGTCTTCAACCGGGATACCCCATTCATCCGCCCACTTCTTTGCTAATTCCAAATCTTTCCCCTGCACCAGAGGGGAGACATTCTCGGGTAACACCCTAAGGGGTGGGATCGACTGTTTGGCCTGTTGTCCAAGTTGAGGAACATCTGATCTTTTTTTGCTTGTAGTTCAACTTGATTTGCTCCCACTTGCACTTGCATGTGATATGCTCTTTTTCACTTCCTTCTGCAATGTGCGTGTATAGTCATCAGGCTTATGGTGTAAGTCATACTGTGATGGAAGGTTCGTGAAGTATTTTGCAAATGCTATTTGCTTCTCGGTGTATTCCGGGCGGGGCTCGGGTTCCTTCTTTTTCATCTGCGCATCACGATGTTCCTTTGCTATCCTGGCGTTTTCCTCGGCGGTACGATCATAAGGTCTGATAGGAAGATTAGCATGAGGTACCTTTGGGAGGGGCAACAGTTTGCGCTTTGGGGAGCTCCGTCGCTTAGGAATCATCGGCGGAGCGTTCTTGCTGGCACGCTTCCGCTTAGTATCCGGAGCGGGCGGTGGCGGAGACGGACGACCCAAGTTCGGCGGCGGTGATCGAGATGGACTCGTGTTGTGCTGGCCGTCGTCATGTGGAGGGCTTGGAGGTGATGGAGGTGTAGGTGACCTGCGACGACTCAGAGGCGGTGTTGTCCTTGGGGCCGAGTCTGGAAGCTTCATGTAGTTCTTGTCCCATAGGATGACTCCACCGAGTACTTCTCCGAGTGTCCTCTCATCTTCGGGTCGAGCTATGTCGAGCTCCATATCATGAAACCCCGCCATGATTTCATCCACCCCGACTTTAGCAAAGCCAGCTGGAATCTCACGGCCATGCCAGCGTGCATCAGGGCCAGAAGGTAAAGCTTGTCCGACGGCCACCTTCATGGATATGTTCTTGAATTTCTGATGGATTTCACATGATGTTGACTCCTTGATTCCATCCACGGGGTAGTCGGGACCGCCCTCTATCATTCTTCGTGCATCGTCGGGCGGGGCCTCAGATTCAGCCACGCAGCTTTTCCGCTTAGATGGGGCGCCGATAATATCGAGTGCAGGATCTTCCTGGCGCGCTACTCCTCTAAGTTCATCAATCTGCTTCTGTTGCTCGTTAATCCTGGCAAGCAACTGGTTGAACTTGTCATTCTCCTCATCCTGCTGTCGCTTCTTTGCTCTCGCTCGGCTTCTGTAAGTGTCTTGGTCTCTGGCAAACCCAAGCCACGACGGGTAAGAAGGACCGAAGCCTCGCGTTCGTCCTCCATGTTCGTCATTGCCGAGGACCAGTGTGAGCAAATCTTTCTCTCTATCTGCAGTGAACTGTCTTTTTCCCTCCTTAATTTCTTTCACTATCTTTTTCCAATTCTCCCTGGGTATCCTAAGACCGTCACTGCAGATGAGGTCCCCTGTTTCTTCGTCGTACGAACCACCATGCGCAAGGAACCAATTTCTTGCTCTTAATTCCCACTCATCACGGAGTGGTTCAGGTATGATGCCTTTAGCTAGCAGATCTTGCTCTTTCTTATCCCACTTTGGGATGGCAGTCTCATAGCCCCCTGGCCCCAGCTTGTGGTGATATTTATTCTTGTCGGCATTTTTCTTGTTCTTTTCTGATAATGCCTGGGCATCTTCTGACTCCTTGTACTCTTGAAATGCCTTCTAGTGATTCGCCTGCTTGGCTAGATACCACTCGAATACTGGGACTTTCTTTGTCTTCAGATAGTTTTTCCATAGCTTCTTCTTCCAGCTACGGAACAATTTGGCCATCTTATTTAGAGTCCACTGCTTGACTTTGGCCCTCAGTTGTTTTGCGGCGTCTTCATTCTCACATTCTGGCATGTTGAAATGTGACATGAGATCATTCCAAAGATTATCTTTGTACCTTTCGGCGACATAGTCACTATCGGCTGCCCCTTTGCGCTTGTTCCACTCCTGAACGCTGATCGGGACGTGATCCCTAACGAGAACTCCGCATTGCTTCTTGAATGTGTCAGCAACATTCTTAGGAAGCTTGGGTTCGCCCGTAGGCAATATCACCTCAAAGGTGTAATGCGTCCTTGCGTCCAACTTTCTAGTCGGGCCTCGTTTCATAGCTTTGCTCGATGTGGAGGCCTAAGAGGGAGAAACATTCGTCAAATGAATATATATGCATACAATATAGAGCTATCTCCAATATTTTTCACATATTACAAGTGATTGTCGAACTTCATATGTATACCTCGTCGGACTTTATTATTTCTCCACCGGCTTCTCCATCAGTGGAGCTATCACCTTCTCCGTCATTGGACCTATCTCCTGCTCCATCGGCTTCATCTTCGTGTCGGTCGACCTCCATTCCATATCCGGAGGGGTTTAGATATGACGACGGAGATTCAGCTGGTTCAACGTCGGGGCCGTCTTTGATTGTATCTTCGAGAAGTTCTTCCTCTTCGAGGTTCCTGATATGTGGATCCATAGTTCTGCAAAAAACGGACATTTGATTAACTAATAAACTAACAAACTATATAAGAGGGGTTGGAAACTTCGAAGTGTCGTTTTATATAGGAGAACCTTTAGTCCCGGGTCTTGGCTAGAACCTAAACTCTAAAATATGTCTAACGAATTCTCTTAACCTTTAAGGATTTAACAAAATGGCGACATTCTAGATGTGTAGAAAATGATCCTATTTTTCCTGATCTCATCTACCCTTCTATATGTCACATTGTCTAGTGTCAAAGGACTTTGTTGAACTTTGTACCAAAAAAGAATTATTCCATCAGGAACTCCGTTCCAAAACAACTTTAGTCCCGGGTCGTGGCTCCACCCGGGACTCCTAGATTTTTGCATAGTATTCAAAGTAGGAGTACTTTTCCAATTTGAGCATTCAATAAGCAAAACCAAATCATAAAACAAAGTAGTATTCAAATTAGCATGCATTCAATTATAAGAAAAACTACATCATCTCTTTTGTCCATACATCGTCGAATATTATCACTAATACTCCTCGAATACTATCATACATATAGCATCACTGATACAGCTAGAACCGTAGCGCCCGACGGGTATCGTCGCGCGCGGTGGACACCCAAAGAGAACGAACCATCACATGATCATAACTCCTGTGAGATCCTTAAAGAACCTGCCAGGTATGCTCGAACCTGCCCTCCAACGCAACCATGTAGCGACGGACGTGCTCATCCTCCTCGCTGACACGGTGACGTACCACCTCCGCGGTGTCCGGAAGCCTCGGCACCGTCACTGGCCCACGTGACCGCCACCAAACAAGGATCGGGTCAACAACGGGCTGGCTCCTCACCAACCTACGCCCCCCGGAACGTAGCATCTCCCAATACCAGCCGGGCGGAGCCCAATCCCGGGCATGGCACCTCTGATCAAGCAGGTGTCCTCCGCCGAGTCGACGACGAGGATGCGGGATAGGCATCGTAAAATGAACTAAAAAAATAAACTAGTTCTATTAATTTTCTTGCTAAAAATAAACTAATTGTATATATAGTAAAATAAACTATTAACACTTAAGCATATACAACAGCAAAATTAAGCAATAATCTAAGCAACACTAATTAAGCATCTATATACGTAGAAATGTCTTCTTCTTCTTCTTCTTCTTCTTTTTCTTCTTCTTCTTCTTCTTCTTTCTTATTTTCTTCTCCGCTTCTTCTTCAACTTCTCTTCTTCTACTTCTCCTCTTCTTCTATTTTTCCTCTTCTTCTCCTCTCCTCCTCTTCTTATTCTCCTTTTTCTTCTTTTCTTCTCCTCCTCTTCTTATTTTCCTTTTTCCTAATCTTATTTTCTTATTTTTGTTCATCTTTCTTCTTCTTGTAACCCTAACCTAATTCTAAATATTACTAACCCTAATAATCTAGCACAAACCTAATAACAATAGGAATTAAATGACAAAAAAATCTTTTCTTCTCCTTTTTCTTCTTTTCTTCTCCTTTATCTTCTTTTCTTCTCCTTTTTCTTCTTTTATTCTCCTTTTTCTTCTTTTCTTCTCCTTTTTCTTCTTTTCTTCCCTTTTTCTTCTTTTCTTCTCCTTTTTCTTCTCCTTTTTCTTCTTTTCTTCTCCTTTTTCTTCTTTTCTTCTCCTTTTTCTTCTTTTCTTCTACCGGCCGGAGTGTTGGGGAGGAGGGGGCGGGGGGCTTACCGGCCGGAGTGGGAGGGGAGGGCGTCGACGACGGCGAGGAGGACGGCAGGCGGCGGCGAGGAGGACGGCGGCGGCGAGGAGGACGACGACGACGGCGAGGAGGACGACAGGCGGCGGCGAGGAGGACGGCGGGCAGCCTGGCGGCGTCGAGTTCGTCGGTGCCGCGCCGGGCAGGAGAGTCCGAGGAAGAAGAACGAAATGGCGATTTTGGTTGGAAATTTCCAACTCCCGCTTATATAGTAGGATCTTTGGTCCCGGTTCGGGGCTCGAACCGGGACTAAAGACACCCTTTAGTCCCGGGTGGTGCCATGACCCGGGACTGAAGGCCCTTTTTCGGCAGACCAAAAGGCGGGAAGCAGGGGCCTTTAGTCCCGGGTCGGGGCTCGAGCCGGGACTAAAGACACCCTTTAGTCCCGGGTGGAGCCACGACCCGGGACGAAAGGCCCGTGCTCGGCAGGCGGCAGGCGAGGGGCTTTAGTCCCGGATCGTGGCTCCACCCGGGACTAAAGCCCCTCCGCTGGCTGCACTATAAGTTTAGTCCCACCTCGCCCATCGAGGGGGACTAACACTAGTTTATAAGCCCCGTCGCAGCATCTCCATCGAGCTCCTCTCTAAAGCAGGCTTACGGGCCTAAACTGACTGTAAATTTAAAAATGAAAACTATATTTGAAATTATGGAGAAAATTAAACCTGAATTCAAAGTAAGGTCACTTTGAATTTAGGTTTAATTTTCTCTATAAATTCTCATATAGTTTCATTTTTTTCTATTTTCAAAATTAACTATTTTGTTATTTTCAATTAAAAACTATGTTTATTAAAATTCTTTTTGCATATTTGAGAATTTGACAAAACTATGATAATGAAAAGTGTTTGAAATTGAATAAATAATTCAAAACTATTTTCTATTTTCAAAATTAATTATTTTGACTATCCAAACTATTAACTATTTTGTTATTTTCAATTAAAAACTATGTTTATTAAAATTCTTTTTGCATATTTGAGAATTTGACAAAACTGTGATAATGAAAAGTGTTTGAAATTGAATAAATAATTCAAAACTATTTTCTATTTTCAAAATTAATTATTTTGACTATCCAAACTATTACGTATTTTGTTATTTTCAATTAAAAACTATGTTTATTAAAATTCTTTTTGCATATTCGAGAATTTGACAAAACTATGATAATGAAAAGTGTTTGAAATTGAATAAATAATTCAAAACTATTTTCTATTTTCAAATTTAATTACTTTGACTATCCAAACTATTAACTATTTTGTTATTTTCAATTAAAAACTATGTTTATTAAAATTCTTTTTGCATATTTGAGAATTTGACAAAACTATGATAATGAAAAGTGTTTGAAATTGAATAAATAATTCAAAACTATTTTCTATTTTCAAAATTAATTATTTTGACTATCCAAACTATTAACTATTTTGTTATTTTCAATTAAAAACTATGTTTATTAAAATTCTTTTTGCATATTTGAGAATTTGACAAAACTATGATAATGAAAAGTGTTTGAAATTGAATAAATAATTCAAAACTATTTTGTATTTTCAAAATTAATTATTTTGACTATCCAAACTATTAACTATTTTGTTATTTTCAATTTAAAACTATGTTTATTAAAATTCTGTTTGCATATTTGAGAATTTGACAAAACTATGATAATGAAAAGTGTTTGAAATTGAATAAATAATTCAAAACTATTTTCTATTTTCAAAATTAATTAATTTGACTATCCAAACTATTAACTATTTTGTTATTTTCAATTAAAAACTATGTTTATTAAAATTCTTTTTGCATATTTGAGAATTTGACAAAACTATGATAATGAAAAGTGTTTGAAATTGAATAAATAATTCAAAAATATTTTCTATTTTCAAAATTAGTTATTTTGACTATCCAAACTGTTAACTATTTTGTTATTTTCAATTGAAAACTATGTTTATTAAAATTCTTTTTGCATATTCGAGAATTTGACAAAACTATGATAATGAAAAGTGTTTGAAATTGAATAAATAATTCAAAACTATTTTCTATTTTCAAAATTAATTACTTTGACTATCCAAACTATTAACTATTTTGTTATTTTCAATTAAAAACTATGTTTATTAAAATTCTTTTTGCATATTTGAGAATTTGACAAAACTATGATAATGAAAAGTGTTTGAAATTGAATAAATAATTCAAAACTATTTTCTATTTTCAAAATTAATTATTTTGACTATCCAAACTATTAACTATTTTGTTATTTTCAATTAAAAACTATGTTTATTAAAATTCTTTTTGCATATTTGTGAATTTGACAAAACTATGATAATGAAAAGTGTTTGAAATTGAATAAATAATTCAAAAATATTTTCTATTTTCAAAATTAATTATTTTGACTATCCAAACTATTAACTATTTTGTTATTTTCAATTTAAAACTATGTTTATTAAAATTCTGTTTGCATATTTGAGAATTTGACAAAACTATGATAATGAAAAGTGTTTGAAATTGAATAAATAATTCAAAACTAGTTTCTATTTGCAAAATTAATTATTTTGACTATCCAAACTATTAACTATTTTGTTATTTTCAATTAAAAACTATGTTTATTAAAATTCTTTTTGCATATTTGAGAATTTGACAAAACTATGATAATGAAAAGTGTTTGAAATTGATTAAATAATTCAAAAATATTTTCTATTTTCAAAATTAGTTATTTTGACTATCCAAACTGTTAACTATTTTGTTATTTTCAATTGAAAACTATGTTTATTAAAATTCTTTTTGCATATTCGAGAATTTGATAAAACTATGATAATGAAAAGTGTTTGAAATTGAATAAATAATTCAAAACTATTTTCTATTTTCAAAATTAATTACTTTGACTATCCAAACTATTAACTATTTTGTTATTTTCAATTAAAAACTATGTTTATTAAAATTCTTTTTGCATATTTGAGAATTTGACAAAACTATGATAATGAAAAGTGTTTGAAATTGAATAAATAATTCAAAACTATTTTCTATTTTCAAAATTAATTATTTTGACTATCCAAACTATTAACTATTTTGTTATTTTCAATTAAAAACTATGTTTATTAAAATTCTTTTTGCATATTTGAGAATTTGACAAAACTGTGATAATGAAAAGTGTTTGAAATTGAATAAATAATTCAAAAATATTTTCTATTTTCAAAATTAATTATTTTGACTATCCAAACTATTAACTATTTTGTTATTTTCAATTAAAAACTATGTTTATTAAAATTCTTTTTGCATATTCGAGAATTTGACAAAACTATGATAATGAAAAGTGTTTGAAATTGAATAAATAATTCAAAACTATTTTCTATTTTCAAATTTAATTACTTTGACTATCCAAACTATTAACTATTTTGTTATTTTCAATTAAAAACTATGTTTATTAAAATTCTTTTTGCATATTTGAGAATTTGACAAAACTATGATAATGAAAAGTGTTTGAAATTGAATAAATAATTCAAAACTATTTTCTTTTTTCAAAATTAATTATTTTGACTATCCAAACTATTAACTATTTTGTTATTTTCAATTAAAAACTATGTTTATTAAAATTCTTTTTGCATATTTGTGAATTTGACAAAACTATGATAATGAAAAGTGTTTGAAATTGAATAAATAATTCAAAACTATTTTCTATTTTCAAAATTAATTATTTTGACTATCCAAACTATTAACTATTTTGTTATTTTCAATTTAAAACTATGTTTATTAAAATTTTGTTTGCATATTTGAGAATTTGACAAAACTTTGATAATGAAAAGTGTTTTAAATTGAATAAATAATTCAAAACTATTTTCTATTTTCAAAATTAATTATTTTGACTATCCAAACTGTTAACTATTTTGTTATTTTCAATTAAAAACTATGTTTATTAAAATTCTTTTTGCATATTTGTGAATTTGACAAAACTATGATAATGAAAAGTGTTTGAAATTGAATAAATAATTCAAAACTATTTTCTATTTTCAAAATTAATTATTTTGACTATCCAAACTATTAACTATTTTGTTATTTTCAATTTAAAACTATGTTTATTAAAATTCTGTTTGCATATTTGAGAATTTGACAAAACTATGATAATGAAAAGTGTTTTAAATTGAATAAATAATTCAAAAATATTTTCTATTTTCAAAATTAATTATTTTGACTATCCAAACTATTAACTATTTTGTTAATTTCAATTAAAAACTATGTTTATTAAAATTCTTTTTGCATATTTGAGAATTTGACAAAACTATGATAATGAAAAGTGTTTGAAATTGAATAAATAATTCAAAAATATTTTCTATTTTCAAAATTAATTATTTTGACTATCCAAACTATTAACTATTTTGTTATTTTCAATTAAAAACTATGTTTATTAAAATTCTTTTTGCATATTTGTGAATTTGACAAAACTATGATAATGAAAAGTGTTTGAAATTGAATAAATAATTCAAAACTATTTTCTATTTTCAAAATTAATTATTTTGAATATCCAAACTATTAACTATTTTGTTATTTTAAATTTAAAACTATGTTTATTAAAATTCTGTTTGCATATTTGAGAATTTGACAAAACTATGATAATGAAAAGTGTTTTAAATTGAATAAATAATTCAAAACTATTTTCTATTTTCAAAATTAATTATTTTGACTATCCAAACTGTTAACTATTTTGTTATTTTCAATTAAAAACTATGTTTATTAAAATTCTTTTTGCATATTTGTGAATTTGACAAAACTATGATAATGAAAAGTGTTTGAAATTGAATAAATAATTCAAAACTATTTTCTATTTTCAAAATTAATTATTTTGACTATCCAAACTATTAACTATTTTGTTATTTTCAATTTAAAACTATGTTTATTAAAATTCTGTTTGCATATTTGAGAATTTGACAAAACTATGATAATGAAAAGTGTTTTAAATTGAATAAATAATTCAAAAATATTTTCTATTTTCAAAATTAATTATTTTGACTATCCAAACTATTAACTATTTTGTTAATTTCAATTAAAAACTATGTTTATTAAAATTCTTTTTGCATATTTGAGAATTTGACAAAACTATGATAATGAACTCCATATTTTTGTGTGTTCAAAATGCACCATTCAAAGGCACATCACAAAATTTCAACAATTTCTGACTTCATTTGGTATTCTTCGTGCATTTACTTATTTTTTTTGAGCTAGTTGACCCTGAAATTGAAAATCACTACAAATGAACTCTGAAAATGTTGAAAGTTGGCATGTTATCATCATTTCACCCACATAGCATGTGTTAAAAAGTTGAGAGGGCTACGACAAAAACTGGATGCACTTCGTGTACAAAACGGACAATCTCTCTCGATGTATCAGGGTTTCGAACGAGAACTCATCTCTTACAAAGGGATTTCATTTTTTTGAACTTATTTGAACTCCATACTTTTTGTGTGTTCAAAATGCACCATTCAAAGGCACATCACAAAATTTCAACAATTTCTGACTTCATTTGGTATTCTTCGTGCATTTACTTATTTTTTTGAGCTAGTTGACCCTGAAATTGAAAAGCACTACAAATGAACTCTGAAAATGTTGAAAGTTGGCATGCTATCATCATTTCACCCACATAGCATGTGTTAAAAAGTTGAGAGGGCTACAACATTATTACATTATTGCACCAATATTCCTATCTATTATTTCTGTTTTCTTCTGGGTCGTAGCCATGGAGAATCTTCATCATTCAGTAGGATGCTTGGGTCAGTTTTCACTTTGAAGGGCGGAATTTCATGAAACTTATTATAATCTACTGACATGTCTGTCTTGTCATCTACTCCCACGATGTTTCTTTTCCCTAAAAGAACTATGTGGCATTTTGGCTCATCAGACGATATCTTCTTTTGCTGATTTCTTTTTCTCGTTTTGTAGGCATGTCCTTCACATAGAAAACCTGAGCGACATCATTGGCTTGGACAAATGGTTCGTCCATGTACGCAAGATTGTTGAGATCCACTGTTGTCATGCCGTACTTTTGGTCTACAACTACCCCACCTCCTGTCAGCTTCACCCATTTGCACCGAAACAATGGGATCTTAAAAGTAGGTCCATAGTCAAGTTCCCATATCTCCTCTATGTACCCGTAATATGTTTCCAAACAGTGCCCATTCTCGTCTGTTGCATCAAAGCGGACACCACTATTTTGGTTGGTGCTCTTTTTATCTTGGGCAATGGTATAAAATGTATTCCCATTTATCTCATACCCTTGGAAAGTTCATATAGTCGAAGATGGTGGCCTGGCCGAACAGTACAGCTGATCTCCAACGGTGTCGTCATTCATGAGATCTGTCTGCAACCAACTGCCGAAAGTCTTCTCGTGTTCCCCTTTAATCGAAGAGTCAACCTTCCCCGGGTTTTCGGAGCGTAGAATATTCTTGTGTCTCACGATATACGGAGCCACCACGGTGGAATTGTGTAGAACTGTGTAGTGTGCTTGAGAGAAAGAATGCCCGTCCATACATACTTTTGCTTTCCTTCCTAGTCTGCCTTTTCCTGTCAGCCTACCCTCATACCGAGATTCAGGAACACCAATCGGCTTAAGGTTAGGAAGAAAGTCCACACAAAACTCAATGACCTCCTCTGTTCTATAGCCCTTCGAGATGCTTCCTTCTGGCTTAGCACGGTTACAAACATATTTCTTTAAGACTCCCATGAACCTCTCGAAGGGGAACATATTGTGTAGAAACACAGGACCGAGAATTCTAATCTCTTCGACTAGGTGAACTAGGAGGTGTGTCATTATATTGAAGAAGGATGGCGGGAACAACAACTCAAACTGACCAGACATTGGACCACATCAATCTGTAACCCTGATAGACTTTCTCGATCGATTACCTTCTCAGAAATTGCATTGAGGAATGCACATACCTTCACAATTGCCAGGCGAACATTTTCCGGTAGAATTCCCCTCAATGCAACCGGAAGCAATTGCGTCATAAGCACGCGGCAGTCATGAGACTTTAGGTTTTGGAATTTTTTGTCTTCCATATTTACGATTCCCTTTATATTCGACGAGAAGCCAGCCGGGACCTTGATACTGAAAAGGACTTCAAAGAAGATTTCCTTCTCTTCCTTAGTAAGAGCGTAGCTGGCACGCCCTTGAAACTGCCCTGGATGCATGCCATCTCTTCCTTTATGACGTTCCTGGTCCTCCCGTGCTTCCGGTGTATATTTTGACTTCCCATACAAGCCCAGGAAGCCTAGAATATTCACGCAGAGATGTTAGGTGCATCACGTCGATTGCCGAGCGGACCTCATGGACTTCCCAGTAGGGTAGCTCCCAAAATATAGATTTTTTCTTCCACATGGGTATGTGCTTATCAGGGCCGTTAGGAACAGGTTGGCTGCCAGGACCCTTTCCAAAGATTACTTTTAAATCTTTGACCATATCAAATACTTCAACACCAGTACGGATGACAGGCTTCCCCCGGGGTTCTGCCTTGCCATTGAAATGCTTGCCTTTTTTCTTTAAGGGATGCTTGGGCGGAAGAAACCGACGATTGTACGGGTACACATTCTTCCTACATTTGTCCAGATATATACTTTCTGTCTGATCCAAACAGTGCATGCATGCATTGTATCCCTTGTTTGACTGTCCTGAAATGTTACTAAGAGCAGGCCAATCATTGATGGTTACGAAAAGCAACGCTCGAAGGTCAAATTCCTCTTGTTTGTGCTCGTCCCACACACGTACGCCTGGTTCGGCCCACAACTGTAAAAGTTCATCGACTAATGGCCTTAGGTACACATCAATATCGTTGCCGGGTTGCTTTGGACCTTGGATAAGCATTGGCATCATAATGAACTTCCGCTTCATGCACAACCAAGGAGGAAGGTGGTAGATACATAGAGTAATGGGCCAGGTGCTGTGACTGCAACTCTGCTCCCCAAAAGGATTCATGCCATCTGTACTCAGACCTAACCATAAGTTCCTTGCGTCAGCTGCAAATCTCGGGAACTCTCTCTCGATTTTTCTCCACTGCCGACCATCAGCGGTGTGCCTCAACTTATCGTCTTTCATACGATCTTCCATGTGCCATCGCAACAACTTCACATGATCTTTATTTCTGAACATACGTTTCAACCATGGTATTATAGGAGCATACCACATCACCTTGGCAGGAACCCTCTTCCTGGGTGGCTCACCCTCAATATCACCAGGGTCATCTTTTCTGATCTTATACCGCAATGCAGTGCATACCGGGCATTTATCCATATTCTCGTACTTCTCACCGCGGTAGAGGATGCAGTCATTAGGGCATGCATGTATCTTCTGCACGTCTAATCCTAGAGGGCAGACAAGCTTCTTTGCTTCGTACGTGCTGGCAGGCAATTCGTTATTTCTTGGAAGCATCTTCTTCATCAGTACCAGAACCTTTTTGAATGACAAGTCAGTCACACCGGTCTCTGCCTTCCACTTCAGCAATTCCAGTGTGCTACCCAGCTTCTTCTGGCCATCTTCACAAGTTGGGTACAACAATTTGTTGTGGTCCTGTAACATCTACTCGAACTGCAACCTCTCCTTTTCTGTGTCGCAACCTCGTCGTGCATCAGAAATGACCCGGCCAAGATCATCAGCGGGCTCATCTGGTTCCCGTTCTTCATCCTAATCTTCTTCTTCATTGTCTTCCATTGCGGTATCGGCATACTCAGGGAACATAGATCGATAGTTGTCATCATCGTTCTCTTCTTCTTCATCGTCGTCTTCCATCATAACCCCTCTTTCTCCGTGCTTGGTCCAAACATTATAGCCCAACATAAAACCGGACCGAAGCAGGTGGCTCTGAATGACTCTTGAGGAAGTGTAATCCTTCTCATTCCGACATTCAACACATGGACAAAACATATAGCCACCACCATGCTTGTTCGCATCGGCTGCATCTCGAAAAGAATGCATGCCTTCTCTGTAAGCGGCTGTGCGTCGACCACCATACATCCATGGATGGCTCATCTGCGTTATACGACAATATATCAAATACAATCACGATCCTAAAAATTAGTACCGCACGGTCTAAACGAGGAAATATAGTTTCTAACCTTTTAGAATAAGTAGAAATAAAGAGGAAGAGGTTTAAGCGTGGCTCGGGCATCTCATATCGTAGTTGTGTTCGGTGAACTAAAGCGGCATCGCTCTAAGACACATTTCAACAAACACCTCTAGTGCATAAAAAAAAGGAGAGCTAGCACACACCCACACTCTTCCATCCAAGAAAAATGCAAGGAAGAGGGGAGAGGGGGCTGTGCTATATATAGGTAGAGGACTTTAGTCCCGGTTTGAGACACAAACCGGGACTAAAGGTGGCGCACATGCGGGCTGCACACCGCGTAGCCCTTTAGTCCCGGTTTGAGACACAAACCGGGACTAAAGGCTCCTTACGGGCTGGGACCAAAGCCTCGTGGGCGGCATTGCGATTTGGGGCGACGTGGCCGGGCCTTTAGTCCCGGCCCAGAGGGAGGCCGGGACTAAAGGGTCCAGGCCAAAGGCCCGTTTTCCACTAGTGTTTGCTTTGCTGCACGTACACGTCGTAGCTGATTCAAAGCCAATAACAACTTCTCAAAGTCTAGAATCATCAAATAGCTCCTCAAGCAATTGATGGCTTGCCAAGGCTTGCTTGACATGCATTTGCTTTTCCCAAAAACAAACTAGAAGGAAGCAAACTCAAAATATACATAACTGTCCATCACCGACTGAACCATCCTCAAGCCTTAACACTACTAAAGAGATCATTGAGATTCAGGTTCAGAGTGAAGCTGTCTACTGCGATTATACTGTAAAATTCAGTGCATTTCTACTGTAGTCGTAATTCTACTATAAATTACATTGTAAATCTATTGAAATTACAATGGAAATCACAAGGTTAATCTATTAGAATTACACTATAATACTACCTGAAATTACAATGTAATTCAAACTGTAAAACTGTAGATCTTTTATTGTTATTTTACTTCAGAATTTACAGTCCCAATGTTTCTAAGTTACAGAATCCACAATCTGTAATTTTGATTTGGAGTGAGTGTAATTTCCTATCTGTGGATCTCATGTCTTGTATCTTCTTTACTACAGTAAATTTATCTTGTTTTTACAGTTTGAAATTTGTATAGTTACAACACATCTCCACTGTTATTGCTGAGGATTGCCCAGTGTAATTATAGTTTGGTGATCTTGTAATCTTTCGACCCAAAGTTCACTTACGTGTGTGAATTTTAGTGTATAAGATTTTTTATCTACATAGCTGACTAGTGGGAATAAATCAGATAGTTTAGTGGGAATAAATCAGATAGTTTAGTTTGCAATTTTGGTGTCTTTCCTCTTATCTTAGGAGATGTATTGTTTCATAGTGACTTAACTGTGTGAGTTCAATTCATCATGTATGATAGTTAGGTCTTTATCTTCAAAGTTTACTGTAATTGTTACCTTTTTCTGTAATTGTTACTGGAATAGCATGATTTACTGTTTGAGATCTACTTTGCTCACAGTACAACTATGTGATAGTTTCAAGTACCGAGCTCCTATATTTCTTTTGCATTTATCAATATGATTTCTGCTTCATCTATAGCATTCCTTTTTGAAAGTTCTAATGTTAGTAGTTCTATTTTCCCTGTAATCATAATGTAATCAATTTTCCTGATGTACATTTGTCTCTCTTCCTTTGTATAAACTTGGAGAAGAATTTCATGTCTTGTCTTTCCAGCTACATAAATCAGGATAGTTGTTTGTAACTATAGGCATTTACTTGAGTTACAAGATCTGGTAGGTACATGTACGTGGCCAGATATGGTATGCAGTACTCATTTTTTATGTAAAGTTCAGTGCAATTATGATCTAGGGATTGTTACAATTTTGATATGTTATAGAGTGCTTATAGTGTCTACTAGCTCTTAGAAGTGCTTCCAGTATCTACCAGCTGCAACCTATAATTATTTTATGTTCTCCCTTTTTTGTAAATTGTAACAAAAATTAACGGATTCATAAACATCATGTTGATATGAGGGAATGCTGCAGATGGACTAATGTACTTGACACAAGCATCAGGGAGAGAGGTGACTTGGAAAGGGAACCTCACAATCTGATGACATTAGATTGTGGTCGTTTCAGTAACTGTATTTTTTACAACTAGCAAGGTGGCCCTCACAAATGCGAGGGCAACATCCTTCATGTAAATGTCCGAGATATAAAATTTCTGATTTCTTCTCAACAATATGGTTTTCTAGGCACCAAATATTGCATTTTGTAAATATGACCAATGCATACAACATTTTAAATCATTGTGGTTTGTGTATGAGTCTTTATTATGATTTTTTTAAATACCATGTCTGTATATCCTAGAATATCATTAATTTGGAGTAGGTAATGGTTTTTCGGCATAACTTTACTCTCATTGTGCTATTGTCTCCTATCATTGCTAAATTCCTACGTGTATGTTGTGTTGTTTAACATCATTATACCAAGTTAGATTAGTATGAGGGATGTCTATGAGATATTGAACCATTATGCAAGACTTATTTTTGACGTGTTTAATTTTTTAATGTGAGGTTTAAATATCTGGTGGCCTAGCAGTAACTTGTGCCGATATTAAATTGGCAAATTTTATGTTGCATGGAGACCAACCATTTGTCTAGAATATTGTATTTGTATGTAGATTAAATTATAATTATGCATAGAAAATATTAGTTTGTTTTCCTATAACAATGATAGGAGACGCTCTAGGAATAAATTTTTTTTGTCTAAAACAAAAAATTCAGCGACACTTTTAACCGGACCAATATTCTTAGGAATAGAAAATCTATGTAATGGTACCTTATATTGCGCCTATATGAGTCTTAAAGTGTTTGTAGGCTTGGTGGCGCTTAGAAGGTAGTAGATAGACATGCTTATTTTTTTGTACACTAATTGATTCCTCTTAAACTGTTTGAGTTGGTTAGGTGATGTGTATAAATCGTTCATCAAACAATGTCTTTTGATCTTATGTAGATAGAAGGGGAAAATATAAATTTAGAGGTGTTTGTATATGCGAAGGATGGAACAGGATAGATGTTCATCATTTTTCCTAGGAAAATAATTGTTCGAGTTTTTGTATGGAGAAAAACTGTTTGAGTTGGTCGGGTGATGTGTTCATGCACGTGGAGATTGAGTTTGTTACTCTATATTCCATGTGATCTCTTCTAAGGCTACCATGTTATGCTTCACAAATTGAACGATCATAAATTTATTAGTTTAGAACACTCACATAATTGAAGTCTATTATTCTCTTCGTGACTTGGGAAGTTCTAGGCTATTTATATGTTTTCGACCTGTATTGTACTCCTCGTATACAGTTAATACGTAATCTCAAAAAACCTTTCCTTTTTAGCAAATCCTTTTTCTTTTGGATAAATTCTTGATTTTCCCTATTTTCGTGGGACATGCAGGTGTGTAGTTATTTTTAATAAGAATTCACATGCAGGTGTGTAGTTATTTTTAAGAAGAATTCACATGCAGGTTTATAGTTGTTTCTCTTTGAAGGTAAACGTTTGGAGTTTTTCTAGGGGAAATGTTTCGATGTCAATAGATGTTTTTACCTAGGTTTCCATACGTTTTCCGATGGGTCCACGTTGTTATTATGAAGATCTAACGGCTATGCTAGATTGATCTACTAAATCAATGACATGTGTTTCTCATTGTTGTGGGATTTTCTAGAATATCTCTTTACTTTTCATCCGTGTTTTTCTTTCAGTATATAATACATAGATAGAATAGCGCATTTGCATGGCCAGACTTTCCATTTTTTATATTCAATTGTTTTTATCTATCCTCATCATTTGGTTCTTTGCTACAGTAATATGTCTATATAAAAAATTATGGCAAAAATGTGTATCTTGGGAATACATTCTAAAATTTGAATGTGCGACCATGAATGAAAGACCAAAACACCGAATATTTTTGTCCTACCATGCCTTTTGTACTAATATTTAGCTTTGACTTTTCACATATTCTGAACGCTCAACTTTTATATTTTAGCCAAATACCATGAATGAAAGACCAAAACAACGAGTGTTTTTGTCCTACCATGCCAAAGCTTAGGTTTTGTACTAATATTTAGCTTTGACTTTTCACATATTCTGAACGCTCAACATTTATATTTTAGCCAAATATATTTTGCATGATATTGATAAATCTATATATATTTACCCACACCTTGTTATATGAAGAATCATCCGCACATGATTCTACCCTTCATGTACGTTCTTGTGTTCACCGCTAGTATTCGCCCCTATGGCTCAAGGTTATTTATCTTATTCTTGAGATCACAATAGCGTTGATGTATGATTTAATAGAAAAAATATGATAACCAAAATGGCAATGGGCAGCCTCCATTTAATTGTATTTTTATACAAACTCATCCATTTCCCTAAAGATCAACATCCCGATGCTAAAACCCGTATGATTACGTACTAATATATTGTTTGGCCCTTGTACTTATCATCATTCCTGACTATTTCCTCCCAACAACCAAATATTATGTGAGCCTTGAAGTTTCCACCATAATATCATAACCATACAAAGAACGATTGCAGTTTAAATGTGTGTCTTCACGAAACATAACCAAGATATGGCTAAAATCTTTTATTCAAATGTGTTATTCCTGTTAATGACATATGTGTGTGACAGTACGTGACTACCTAATGAAAATGAGCTTAGTCATCGTCCTACCTTGAGAAAGCATTTCACCAGTAATTAAATGCCTAAACCTCGTATCCTCTTCCTTTGTATATGTAGCCACTATATGTGTTGCAATTCTTGTTTATCTGTAATACAATATCATGCCTCTGGATCTACCACACATGCTTCTCGATGCGTTATGACTATATTCTCTTATTCTAATTGTATTTATGGTTATTTTCTATGTCAATTTTTTACACATCAACTTATCTTTTAAAAAACTAAAATCAAAGTAGTAAATTAATGATCTTTTGTTTCTCGTCCAACTTTATCTGTTATTTTTATATTAAGTGTGATAGCTGAATTATTAATAATGAAAACTTATTAATGATTATAAGCATATTAATTTTCATTTATAAATCATAGTTTATTCTTGGACAAACTAATAAGAGTTGTACTGATTGTAGCTTTCATTTTTTACATTTTCTGACCCCTCATCATTTATATTTCCATCTAGTATATTTTAAAATCCCCCCATATAAGTCTAGAAAATGATGACATGTAGATGTACCTGTGTTACATCACCTACGTTCGATTTAGTCCTCAAGAAATTGCTCCTGTGTTTCCGGTGTTATTATTTTTGTGAATCCAACTCAAATTATTGATCAGGTATGCATATATATATATATATATATATATATATATATATATATATATATATATATATATAAACTTAACATGACAATTATTTTTTGCAGGTGAAGTTAACATGACAATTTTGATGGCTTCTCTGTTTATATCTCTTACACGACTCCGATATGTCGAACATCCTTCACCCATATGAGATTGTCTTTCTATTGGCTGAATAGAACATGCATGCGAATGTATAAAATATGTAGTGCTCATGCACCTTTCCTTTTTTTATTGTTATCGCTCATGCATCATGCAATTTAGGGAGCTACACGTTGCCAATTAACCTGTGGTTGCAGGGTTAAGACGATAGTGGTGTTTTCTGTCCATCAATGTTCAAATTCCAGACTTGGTATATGTGCTCATATTTGTCTGGATTTATTCATGGTACTCCAATGATGTACGTTCAGTGCAAGGAGATGTTTTCATGGACTGCGAAAGCTTTTGTGATGATTTAATCAATATCGAACAATAAGACGTCACAAGCCATGAACATATATTTATCAGTTACAAAGATAATCAAAATGCAGTCAAAAGTTTGCATGCATAGAAATTATAACATGTACAATGAAAAGTAACTGAAATTCACTTCAATGATCCAACTAATTATTTCTTACAAATTAAAATCTACCTGATGTGTTTAAGATATTTTTGTATAATGTAAGGAATGTTGTCTTGAGCTTCATTGCATGGCATAATATGAGCGGCATCCTGATTTTGATGAGTTTTAAATTGTAGGCTACATATAGATCATTTTGTTAGTATTTTTTTTCTACAAATGACTTGTTATGCTAAGCGGCATTGATGTCAACGTATAGAAGCTCCTCCTTTCTAATTTTTTACGGAAAAAAACTGCCACTCCTCTCACTCGCGCACCGCACAACTACCTTCTGCTCTGCCCGCGCAACCAACCAACCACCGATTGTCGCGACATCTAATCTTCCTGCCACATCGTTGCAACCAACATCTCTCCGAGGCACCTACCCTCCATGCCATGGCGAAGCGTGCCCACTCCTTTCCCCACCACGTCCCCTCTCATCCATGGCGTCGCTAGCCCCCTCCTCTCCCTGCAACGACATGGTGTGCCTTCTTCTCCCTCTAACAACCTCTCGCGCCGCCGCCTCGACACCGAGCTAGCCCACCGATCTAGCATCTTGGGTAGATGGATCCGCCTAGGAGGTGCAAAAGGGACCGCAACCCGCTATTATTTCTAGCCACGTAGCCGACCCATTCCTATGTGGTTTGGACAACATCATGCATAGTGGTGTGGCACTGCGAGGAGGTATACACCTTCATCATCGAGGCTCCTCACCACAAGCTGATTTCTGCTGCCAAGGAGTGCATATTGTCACGCCAGGGCGACCGCCAAGGCAATGCGACATTCTACTCATTTGCCGTGCCCATCCCACTCAAGTTTGATGTATCTGCCAGCATGTCTACCATTCCTATTGATTAGCTTTATGGATTACACAAAAAGACTTTTACGCGTGCGCACGTTGCAACGCGTGATTGGCTTGCGAGCGCAATCCTAATCCCCCTAATTTTAGTTGTTGGGCCCGATATCTAATCTCATACTGCCACTTACTGTTCGTCAAAAAAATATGAATTGCATACTATATTTGCTTGTAAGACAAAACATGAAGTAGAGAGAGAACACAACATGATATTCAACAAGGGGATACTTATAAGCCTCATGAACAATTAGGAGCTCCTTTCCCTCCTATAGTGCATCTACTCCTAGAGCACCTACACAATTTTAATCACAACAACAATCCATCTCAGCAGCTGATGTCTACTTTGCAACTTTATTCTTGTAGACGTTGTTGGGCTTCCCAGTGCAGAGTTATGTATGACAACAACAAATTTCCCTCAAGTGGATGACCTAAGGTTTATCAATCCGTAGGAGGTGTACGATGAAGATGGTCTCTCTCAAACAACCATGCAATCAAATACAAGAAATCTCTTGTCTCCCCAACACACCCAATACAATGGTAAATTGTATAGGTGCACTAGTTCGGCGAAGAGATGGTGATACAAGTGTAGTATGGATAGCATAAATAAATTTTTACAATCCAAATAAATAAAATAGCAAGGTAAAACTTAGTAAACAATGAGAAAAAGGGTACATTAATGCTTAGAAACAAGGCCTAGGGTTCATACTTTCACTAATGCAATCTCTCAACAATGTTAACATTGTAGAATCATATGATCATCCCTCAACGTGCAACAAAGAATCACTCCAAAGTTCATAAGTAGAGAAAAACATAATATGAAATTGTTGTAGGCAGCAAACCACCTCAACATTATCCTCTCCGATCAATCCATTAAGATATTCATATAGGTGTCACAAAAATCTCACAAGTTCGTACTAAAATAACACCGATGATACATATTAGTCAACCCTAATGTCACCTAGATACTCCAATGTCACCTCAAGTATCCGTGGGTTAATTATTTGGCATGCATCAACCAATTTCGGATTCATCATATTCAATCCAACACAAAGAACTTCAAAGAGTACCCCCAAGATTTATATCGAAGAAAGTAGGACAAGAACGTGTATCAACCCCTATGCATAGATTACCCCAATGTCACCTCGCGAATCCGCAAGTTGAGTGCCAAAATATATATCAAGTGAATCAATAGAACACCCCATTGTCACTACAAGTATCCATATGCAAGACATACATCAAGTGATCTCAAATCCAAAATACAATCCGACATAACAAAATTTCTAAGGGAAAGATTCAATTCATGACATCAAGATAGAAAGGAAAAACACCATATGATCCTACTATATTAACAAAGCCCGTGGTACATCAAGATTGTGACATCTCAAGAACGCGCGCGAGAGAGAGAGAGAGAGAGATCAAACACATGGCTGCTGGTACATACCCTCAGCCCCGAGGGTGGACTACTACCTCCTCGTCATGGCCTCCGCCATGATGATGAGGATGGCCACCGGTGATGATTTCCCCCTCCAATAGGGTATCGGAAAGGCTCCAGATGAGGTTTTCATCAACACCGAGAGTTGCGGTGGCGGAGCAGAAATTCTAGGTTAACTTTCCAGGGTTTCTGGATTTATAGAAATTTTCAGCGTTGGAATCACGTCACCCATACCATCATGGGACCCACAAGCTATCAGGGTGCGCCCAGGGGGGTGGGCACTCCCTGATAGCTTGTGTCCCACAAGTTTCTCCCCTCCCATGTTTCTTCGCCCCAATATTTATTTTATCTAGAAAAAATCATAAAACATTCGAGCGATTCCGAGAACTTTTATGTTCTGCACAAAAACAACACCACTATAATTCTGATGAAAACAATGTCAGTCCGGTTTAGTTCTAAATAAACCATATAAAGTGCATCAAAACCATATAAAACTATTGTAAACATAGGTAAACATGGAATAAATACTTCATAAATTATTGATACGCTAGGAACATATCAG
This sequence comes from Hordeum vulgare subsp. vulgare, assembly GCF_904849725.1. Lineage (NCBI taxonomy): Eukaryota > Viridiplantae > Streptophyta > Magnoliopsida > Poales > Poaceae > Hordeum > Hordeum vulgare. The sequence goes on from NC_058523.1 coordinate 309,902,710, forward strand.
CATTCCCAAGCTTAATTCCTACTCATCCCACAGTAGATAAATTATAATACAAGTAATGTATAAAGTGTGAATGCTAGCATAATATATAAGTTTGATCAATGATAATTCCAATCACTTTTTCTAGCATCATAAACATCAATCTTTTTCATAAAATCATCATGATAAAGTAGCAATCAATTCACATGCTATGGTTCAAACAATGCATTCTCTTAAAACTTAACAACATATGTTCTAAGTCATCAAATAATTTCAATGCATCATGAAGTCTAAGTAAGAGCTCGACATACTCAATTACTGTATAGTATTGTATGATTGCTAATACTCAAAGCATATTTTTAGAACAAGCAACATCCATCAAACAGAGAGAAAGATAGGGGCTTAATGTTTCGCCTCCAAACGTACTTAACATGAAGATAATTGTCAACAATAATGAATCATGATCGAATATATTTGACTGGATATATGTGTCTAGATCTTTCCCCACCACCTAGTGCTTGCCAACTAATAGATTGAGGTTGGAATAAGAAGTTGACTCTACATGAAAAGTAAATAACATGAAAGTAAATAGATTGTCCTTTCGCAGAGGGAAGCAGGGATTTGCAGACGTGCGAGAGCTCATTATTTAAAACAGAGGTGAATATATTTTGGGTGGTGTGCCTTTCGTGTCAACGTTACAACAAGGGACTTCAATACCTTCCATGCTAATCACCTTATTGGCGGTTCCCAAATAGAATTGAAATTTTACTCCTCCTCAACCATTCAAACACTTTCCATCGCTAGTCGTATCCACGGGTGCCTTCCAAACAATCAAATTTCTAGGGGGAGTTCTTGTTTATTTATTTATTTGTATTACGCAGGACCGGGCATCCTTTTTACCACCCTGTCTCGTGCAATGACAAGTGAATAAACACTCATCATGAGAATAACCCTCTTAGCATGGAAGATATTGATCGCCCCGATCGCTCCATGAGTGGTACGGGCACACAAAAGAAATATTTATTTGATGGTTTTAGAGATGGCACATGCAAGTTTACTTGGAATGGCAAAGAAATACCATATATAGGTACATATGGTGGACTCTCATGGAAGAACCTCGACTCAAGGATTTGGATGCACAAGTAGTATCTCTACTTAGTACGAAGTTTTGGCTAGCAAAAGGTTTCAAACAAGCACCACATGTTGGAGAATCCATAACAAAATAACTTCTATGCAAATATACCCAACCATAACCATTACTTTGTCTTGCTTGTCCAACATTAACTACTTGATCAAGTTTGAAAATAATTAATGGGTATTCACAATCATAAAAGATGTCCAAGATAATATATTTGTATGTTGAAGTTCTCTTTCTTATACTACTCATTCATGAAGTGCTTGTATGATCAATATTGTGATTGTCAAAGTTCAATAGATTTTACTTTCTAAAGCAAACGTGAAACTACTACTAACGATATGTCACAATTATAATTTCATATTTACGATATTTCATTCATTGACATTTTACTCTTAGGATAGGAGTGAAGCACACCAGTAAACATCAAACTACTCTCGAAAGGTATAAGTGAACATCAGAGAGTAGTCAAACAATTAAGTAGCTATGTGAGAACTCTCTCTCAATAAGGTTTTTCAAATCTGGGTATTTTATTCAAGCATCAACCAAAATAAAAATACACTCCAAGAATAGCACATATCATGTGAACGAATAAAAACTTAGGCTCAACATAGCCTAACCGACATTTCTCGATGAAGAGATGTGGGATGCGTAGTATCCACAAGCTTAGATGCTCGAGACTTCTTGTAATATTGACTTGTGTAACCCTGGACATCCCCAATATTGAAATTTTATGTCTCATTAATTCCTCTCATATCACGGTTTCCTAAATCTTAAAAGTTTCATCCACACAAAACTTGACAAGAACTCGTGAGATAGGTTAGTGCACATAAGAATAAATACACACTTCATGTACTGCCAAGACAAGTTGCATAATATTCTTGAAACATTAGGTAGTGTATACTATCATATCCACAATTTATACATACTAATATAATTAATGAAAACTCTAGGATAAGTAGATAACAAAACTCTAGGATAAGTAGATAGCAATCTGTCCAAATAGAACAGTTTGTAGCAATCTATTTAAATAGTGTACTTCTGTATCTCCAAAATATCTTAAAATTTCTGACATGATATAGAATTTGTATGAAAGTATTGTGTAAAAATTTGAGAAACTTTCTACGTTGTAGTAAATCTGATAATTCAAATACTACAACAAAAGTTTCTGTTTTTGTACAACACACATCACACATGCAATTCAAGCACTCTAAAGGCAATTCTTGGAAATTTTTATTGGAAAACAAGATTATAAATAATATCTAACAGATAGAAACAAAATAAAATGACGATCCAAGTAGAACACATATCATGTGACGGATGAAAATATAGCTCCAAGTAAAATATACGATAGTGTTAAAGACGAAAGGTCCCTAAACATTCTGAACATTTGGGACAATGCATAAAATTTGCATATCAAGACTGTGTAAAAATTTAAGAAGTTTTTGACAGTCCAATAAAATCAGAGAAATTCTGCATTGGACGTAAAAGTTTGTGTTTTTGCATAGAATCAAACAAGCAAGTATCCATACTATCCCAAAGGCTTTACTTGACACCTTATCGAAATAAATGACACAAGAAATGATTATTATAGTAGCTTAATCATGGTAACACACAAAAACAGTAGGTAGAAATATTGGGTTGTCTCCCAATAAGCATTTTTCTTTAATAACTTTTAGGTAGGCATGATGATTTCAATGATGCTCACATGAAAAGTAGTAACTGAAACATGCAAGAAAGCATCATGGATCACATGGCAAGCACATTAAAGTCTATCCCACTTCCTATGCATAGGGATTTTTCAATCAAACAATTTATTGTAGTAGGAATCAACTTGCATAGGAAGGCAAAATAAGCATGACTTCAAAACTTTGAACACGGATAGGAAACTTTATATTATCGAAATATACAGAACCATAGCTTCCTCTCCCATAATAATTTTTAGTAGCATCGAAGTTACCCTTTCCGATCAACCCATTGAGGAATTCCTATAGGTGTTACAAACAACTCTATAGTTCGTACTAAAATTACACCGATGATCATATCAATCAACCCTAATGTCACCTAGATATTCCAATGTCACCTCAAGTATCTATGGGTTAACTATTCGACATGCATCAAACAATTTCAGATTTATCATATTCAATCCCACACAAATAACTTCAAAGAGTACCCCAGGATTTCTATCGGATAAAGTAGGACAAGAATTTCTATCAACCCCTATGCATAGATTACCCAAATGTCATCATGGGAATCTGCAAGTTGAGTACCAAAACATATATCAGGTGAATCATTAGAACACCCCCATTGTCACCACGGGTATCCATATGCAAGACATACACCAAGAGTTCTCAAATCTAATATTCAATCCAACATAATGAGATCTCAAAGGGAAAGATTCAATTCATCACAACAAGGTAGCAAGGGAATAACATCATATGATCCAACTATATTAAGAAAGCCCGTGATACATCAAGATCATGACTTCTCAAGGACGCGGAAGAGAGATATTAAACACATAACTACTGGTACATACCCTCAGCCCCGAGGCTGAACTACTCCCTGCTTGTCATGGACTTCGTTTGGATGATGAAGATGGCTACCAAAGATGATTTCTCCCTCCAACAGGGTAGTGGAAAGGCTCCATATGGGGATTTATTTGATACAAATAGTTGCGGCGGTGGAGCAGAAGTTCTAGGTTCACATTCAGAGGTTTCTAGATTCACGGGAATTTTCAACGTTGGAATCACGTGAGCCGGAGCCATGTGGGCCCCACAAGCTATCAGGGCGCGACCAGTGGGGGTGGGTGCACCCTGTTAGCCTGTGCCCCATAGGTGGTTCCCATCTCGTGGTTCTTCGCTCCGATATTTATTATTTTATCCACAAAAAATCATACAAAAGTTTCGGGCGTTTCTGAAATTTTTTATTTTCTACACAAAATAACACCACGATAATTCTGCAGAAAACATTGTTAATATGGGTTAGTTATAAATAAATCATATAAAGTGCATAAAAACCATATAAAAGTATTGTAAACATAGGCAAATATAGCATGAATACTTCATAAATCATCGATACGTTGGAGACGTATCAGCATCCCCAAGCTTAATTCCTACTCGTCCTCGAGTAGGCAAATGATAAAAAAAGTAATTTATGAAGTGTTAGTACTAGCAAAGTTAATAGTTTTGATCATTGATAATTTAATTCACCTTTCTAGCATCATAACCAACAATTTTTTTTTCATAAAAATCATCATGATAGAGTAGCAATCAATTCACATGTGATGGTTCAAACAATGCATCCTCTTGAAACTTAACAACATATTTTCTTAGTCATGAAACAATTTCAATGCATTATCAAGTCTAAGTAAGAACTCCACATACTCAAATATCATATGGTCTTTGATAACCCACAAGTATATGGGATCGCGATAGTTTTCGAGGGTAGAGTATTCAACCTAAATTTATAGATTCGACACAAGGGGAGCCAAAGAATATTTGTAGGTATTAGCAGCTGAGTTGTCAATTCAACCATACTTGGAGATTTATTATCTGCAACAAGTGATCAGTAGCACAGTAATATGATAGTTTTTATACAAGTGGTAACAATAGTAGGAGTAACAATAATAGTGATAGCAGTTTTGTAGCAGTTGTAAAAACATTAGCAACACTAGTGGCTTAGCAAGCACAATATGTGGAAAACTCGTAGGCAACGGTGATATTGCTGGATAATATTCATCATATAATAGTCACAACATAGGGCATCATAGAACTAGCTCCCGTTCATCGATATAATGTAGGCATGTATTCTGTAGACAGTCATACATGCTTATGGAAAAGAACTTGCATGGAATCTTTTGTCCTACCCTCCCGTGGCAGTGGGGTCCATAAGGAAACTAAGGTATATTAACGCCTCCTTTTAATAAAGAACCGGAACAAAGCATTGACACATAGAGAATGGATAAACTCCTTAAACTACGGTAATCACCGAAAAGGATCCCAATTATTATCACTTTTGTGTATGCGGATCCTTACACGTAGTAGGTGCATATAACTTGCAAGATCAGATCAGGAACATAGATATAATGGTGAAAACATAAACGGTTCAGATCTTAAACCATGGTACTCGGGCCCCGGTGACCAGCATTAAGCATAGCGAAATCATAGCAACATCTATCTCCGAACATAGTGGATACTAGGGATGAACACCTAACAAAATTAACTCGATTACATGATGAATCTCATCCAGCTCTTCACCGACGAGCAAGCCTATGAAGGGATTACTCACTCCCGATGGAGAGCATCATGGAATTGACGATGGAGGAGGGTTGGTGATGACGAAGACCGAAGATTCCCCTCTCCGGAGCCCCAAACGTACTCCAGATTAGGCCTCCCGATGAAGAACACGAGGTGGCGGCGACTTCGTATGGTGAAATGCGATGAAACTTCTTCTCTGATTTTTCTCCGAAAATAGTATTTTATAGCGCTCGAATTAGGGTCACCGGAGCCACATGGGACACACTAGACACCAAGCCACGCTAGGGGGGCCTGGCGTGCCCCGATGTCTACTGGGCTGTTGTGGCCTCCTCTCCGGTGGATCTTGGTTCCAGTATTTTTTATATATTCCAGAAAAAATCTCCAAAAAGTTTCTTTCCATTCCGAGAACTTTTATTTCTACACGAAACAACACCATGGTAGTTCTGCTGAAAACATCGTTAGTCCGGGTTAGTTTCATTCAAACCTTGCAAATTAAAGTCCAAAACAAGAGCAAAAGTGTTAGGAAAAATAGATACGATGGAGACGTATCAACTCCCCCAAGCTTAGCTCATTGCTTGACCACAAGCAATTCAGTTGGCAAACTGAAATTGATAAATAAAAACTTACACGAACTCTTTTGTTCTTGTTTACATATACATTCTTAGAAAGCACCCAGGTTTTCAGCATAAATCATGACTAATCATGTCAAAAAGAACCCTTGAAAACTATTTTAGCTCATATCAATGTCATAATCAACAAGCAAGCAATAATAAGATAGCTCAAACATCAACACTTTGTCAAAACCATCATGATATAATATGACAACAATGGTATCTCGCTAGCCCTTTCTGAGACCGCAAAACATAAATGTAGAGCACCTCCAAAGTTCAGGTAGCAACTAGACATTGTAATTCATGGTAAAAGAGATCGAGTCATGCTGCAAAGAACGATTAACTAGACACAAAGCATGAGGATGACAACAGTGCTATCAGGTCTGGTGCTTATTTGAGCAGGTGACGAATCAAAGTAAAAATAAAATAACATGGATGTAAACAAAAAGTCCCTTCGTAGAGGGAAGCAGGGATTTGCATAGGTGCCAGAGCTCATAGTGAAAATAAGAGATAAATTATTATGAGAGGTGCACCCTTCCTGTCAACGTTACGACCAAGAGTTATCGACATCTTCCATGCTAAACAAATTAGCGGTGGTTCACACGCGGTAAAAGTAAAGGTTTACGTGCCCTCCACCAACAAACACACTCCACGGCTAACCGAATCCATGGGTGCCATCCATACCAACAACAATCCAGGGGGAATTTTGTTTAATTAGTTGCGATTTATGATTCGGAATTGGGAGTCCCTTTTTACCAGCCCCTCTCATGCAAGGACGAGTGAATAAACACCCATCATGAGAATAACCCTCTTAGCATGAAAGATATCGACTGCCCTATATCGCTCCATGAGCGGTCTAGGCACACAAAATGGAAGTTTATTTGAAATATTAGAGGTGGCACATGCAAATTTAGTTGGAACGGCAAGGTAATACCGCATATAGGTAGGTATAGTGGACTCATCTGGAATAACTTTGTTTCAAGGATTCTGATGCACAAGCAGTATTCCTACTTAGTACAGGCGAAGGCTAGAGAATAGGTTGGGAAGCGACCAACTAGAGAGTGAAGACGGTCGTGAACATGGTTTATGAATAATCATCGTTGCATGAGTAGGATATAAACACCATGAACATAAATATCGTGGAGGCTATGTTGGTTTTGATTCAACTACATGCGTGAACATGTGCCAAGTCAAGCCACTCGAACATTCCGAGGAGGATAGCATATCATCATACTACATCACAACCATTTTAATGCATGTTGACATCCAAGATAGATCATTATTCACTCCTAGCTACTTAAGCATGGCATGAACAACTATAGTCTCTAATTTTTATTGTAAACATGTTTGATCATAATACACTGAATCATGGATACTCGCCTGAACATATTTACAAAAACAAAAACAAGTTGAGTTCATACCCGCTTCTCTTTGTCATAGTCACTTCTTCAAATATCGTCATTATTGCTTTTCACTTGCATGACCGAACGATATGAAAATAATAATAGTGCAAGAGTATCGTGGACTAAGGTAGAATATGCAACGTTTTATTCAAGAGGAGAATACAAAGTAATATAGGCTCTTCATTAGATCAATAACAATGCATATGAGAGCCACTCAATATTTTCATCGTGGTCTTCCCCTTGGGTATAACTCAAAGAAGGGAAAAGAAATTCAGAGAAACACACTAAAATATTTTTGGAGTTTTAGTCTTTTTCAAGAAGAAAGCAAATTAAAGAAGGGAAAACTAAAATGAGAAAAACTATTTACACGGGAAAGCTCCCAACAAGTAAAAGAGAAGAAAAGAGAAATCTTTTTGGATTTTCTTTTAATACTACAACTAAATTGTGCTAGAAATAAAAACTGAAAAGAAGTGAGAAATATTTAAAGAAATTTACAAGTTTTTCAAACACACAAGAAGAAAACAAGAAAATAAATCTGACGGGGATAGCACCATGCAAGAGTGTGAACACCGACAACAAGAATACGCAAGCATGAATGTAAAGTCAGTGGAAACACGTACCCCCCGCGCTTAGGCTTTTGGCCAAGCTTGGTAATCACCACCCGTAGTAGCCTAGGTAATAGACAGTGTGGTAACTCATGGAAGCCCATGGTGCAACCTCTGCGGCCTGACAGACAGCCTCCATTGCCGCGTTGTACTCGTGCACATCCCTCTCATCGACATGATATCTTCCTTTTTCCTGATAATCAAAGAGGGAAGGTGCAGGAAAAATTACACACACAATAGATTTCTTATTAAACATTAGGTTGTAGTTATAATCAGTAGCGCTGGTCTTTATGAACTTATGTCACTAGACCACGGTGACACGCCACACTTCTTAGGTAAATGAGAGGCATAAACCCCGCCATAAAAATAACCACTGTTAGAATTGCGTTGCAATCTGCGTGCTACGATTGCCGCAAGATTATAGATTTAGTTCCAGTTAACGCAGTATGCAGGAGATTGAAGTCTGGGGCACATAAAGTACTACAATCTTGCTTGCCAACTATGCATTTTCCATTAAAGAGTCCTAAATAATGAATAGAAGGAAAATGTATACTATTTATTCTGCCTTGAGTTACCCCCCTATTTTCGCCAAAGCAAAGACTGGTTAAAAATTTCTCATATTCAGATTTTGGTGGTTCGTCTAACGAACACCATCGTGGAATTTTACATGCATCAGAGAAATCGTCTAGAGACATATTGAAGGTGTTTTCATAGATATTAAAGGAGACTCTAAATCCTTGAGGATAAAATTTAAATCCCTTAGTGAAAGTTTCAGTAAGATGATAATGTTGCATGCAGTTATCTGCGATGAAGTGTGCGAGCTCAGTATTATGAATGTATCTCCAAATTATTCCTTAATTCCTACACCCAACATGAAGTCATCACTTGGACAAAGGCACGATTTGGCGTGGGCTTATGACATCGAAGTTTCACTTGGCTCAGCATAAGATTGTCGTATCGGAGTCTCAGTAGATGATGCCTCTGAGGACTTCCTCCTCGAATAAATCCTTTTGAACCAGCTCATTATTCCTACATTTATTTTCTGAATATTTTTGGGTCACAAACTAAAGTTAACGAAACTTCACAAGAATGGTAGCAACAACTCATAAGGATGCCTAGAGCCTAAAACAAGCATTCAAACTACTTAGAAATTCAAGAATTCAACATGCAAGCTCATCTACACCAGCCCCTAGAGTAACTAATTACTTCTAAGATAAACCTCTAAGGCGAAAACTAATTGGAGGAGTGGGGGAGTTACATACCAAGGAGCAATCCTCCAAAATAGTTTTGGATACGGAGTTCCGAGCAAAGAGATCAAAATCCATGGGCTTGAGAGCAAGAACATGAGAAAGTGAGCTACAAGGATTTTTTATTTGGAGGTGAGTGATGAAGTGGGATGAAGGAATAACTGAGGGGACCATCAAGGGGCCCACTAGACACTTGGCCGCTCGAGGGGGCTGGCGCACCCTCGTGTCTAATGGCCACCTAGGGCCCCCCCTGTTGTGTTTTTAGTGTCATATATTCTCAAATATTCAGGAAAAAAATCGGGTAAATTTGTAGGCCATTGGGAGAACTTCTATTTTTGGGCACTTTTTATTGCATGAAAAACAATAATCAGAAAACAGGATAATCATGACTTTTATTACGATCAACTAAAAATAACAGGGAAAATAAAATGGGTACACAAAGTTGTGCCTACTGAATTCACAGACCTCATGCTTCTTGAAAATGATTCATTAATAAGGTTAATAAAGTCTTATTAACAACCACTTCCAATTAGCATGATCCTGAAGGATTATCATAAAACACTAAGTTACCTCCATGGGGATGTGCATATCCCCAATGTTGTCTACTATACAACTTTATTCTTGTAGACTCATGTTGGGCCACCAAGCGCAGAGTTTTGTTGGACAGTAGCAAATTTCCCTCCAGTGGATGACCTAAGGTTTATCAATCTGTGGGAGGCGTAGGATGAAGATGGTCTGTCTCAAACAACCTTGCAACCAAATAATAAAAGGTCTCTTGTGTCCCCAACACACCAAATACAATGGTAGATTGTATAGGTGCACTAGTTCGGCGAAGAGATGGTGATACAAGTGTAGTAATGATAGTAGATATAGTTTTTTGTAATCTGAAAATAAAGACAACAAGGTAGCAAGTAACAAAATAGAGTATAGATGGTTTTGCAATCCTTGAAAATGAGGCCTAGGGTTCGTACTTCTGCTAGTGCAATCTCTCAACAATGCTAACATAGTTAGATCATATAATTATACCTCAATGTGCGATAAAGAATCGCTCCAAAGTTCCTGCGGACAACATAAGAAGAAATTGTTTGTAGGCAATGAAACCACCTCAAAGTTATTCTTTCCTATCAATCTTTCCCAGAGTTCATACTAAGATAACAGGTTATCCTTTTTGATTGATCTATCAAGAGTTCGTACTAAAATAACACCATAACAAATTCAGATTCATAATACTCAATCCAACACAAAGAACTTCAAGGAGCACACCAAGATTTCTATCAGAGAACATAGTATGAAAACGTGCAATCAACCCCTATGCCTAGATTACCCCAATGTCACAACGGGAATCCACGACTTTATGCCAAAATATATATCAAACGAATCACGTGAATACCCCAATGTTACTACAGGTATCCGCATGCAAGACAATATCATGTGCTCTCAAACCTGAATATTCAATCCAACATAATGAGATTTTTAAGTGAAAGACTCAATTCATCACAACAATAGCATGGGACAAACACCATATGATCCAACTATATTAACAAGGCCCGTGATATATCAAGATCATGACATCTCAAGAACACAAGAGGGAGAGATTAAAAACATAGCTACTGGTACAAACCCTCAACCTCGAGGGTGGATTACTCCCTCCTCCCATGGCTTCCACCTGGATGATGAAGATGGCCATCGGAGATGATTGCTAGCACTCCCCGGCAAAGGCGCCAGAAGAATGTTGTTGACGAGTCCCTGACTTGATGTCTTCGCGACAACAGAGCCAGAACTACTCCGAGTTGCTCAACAATTAGCAATTGTCTTGTAATGGCCCACCGACGCATGGGTTCGCGGCAATTTTCGAGGGTAGAGTATTCGACCCAAATTGGTTGCTACGCGAGTCAGGAGGTGAGAGAATACTCTCGAGTATTAGCAGCTGAATATGTCAGATTCAGCCACACCTGACAGATTAGTATCTGCAAGCAAAGTATCAGCACCAAAGTAGGATGATAGCAATGGTGTCAAAAACGATCTGTTGACGGCAGACTATTCCTAACTGTCATATCAATGGCGCCAGAAGTTGCCCATTGACGGAAATTGTCTTTTCCCGTCAATGCCGAGCAAACCAGTATTGTAGCGGGTAGCAGCAGTGTAACGAATAACAGAAGTGGCAAGGAACAGCAGTAGTGATAGTGGTAGCAAGTAGCAACATTAGCAAGTAGGAGCAGTAGCAAGCGACAGTAGTAACAACAGTAGCAAGTAGCAACAGTAGTAACAGCAACAGAGCAAAACAAGTAATAGCAGCAGTGGGACAAACTCATAGGTAATGGGTCGGTGATTCGATTGGATGACATTCATCATGCAACAGTTATAACACGGAGAGATATGTGGCTAGCCCCCATTCGTCAATGTGATGTAGGCATGCATTCTGTGTGTAGTCATACATGCTTAGGGAAAATAACTTGCATGACATCTATTGTGCATCCCTCTCGTGGCAGCGGGGTCCAAAAGGATACTACGGGATACTAAGGTTCTCCTTTTAATAAAGAACCGGAACAACGCATTAGCACTTGGTGAACACATGAACTCCTCAAACTATGGTCATCACCGGGAGTGGTTCCGGTTATCGTAACTCTGGGGTTGCCGGATCATAACACATAGTAGGTAACTACAACTTGCAAGATCGGATCTAAAACACACATATATTGCTGACAACATAATAATTTCAGATCTGAAATCATGGCACTCGGGCCCTAGTGACAAGCATTAAGCAAGGCAAAGTAGTAGCAACATCAATCTCAGAACATAGTGGATACTAGGGATCAATCCCCGTCAAAACTAACTCGATTACATGATAGATCTCATCCTACTCATCACCGCCCAGCGAGCCTACGAATAGATTACTCATGAACGATGAAGAGCTTCATGGAATTGGAGAGGGAAGAAGGTTGATGATGACGATGGCGACGATTTCCCCTCTCCGGAGCCCAAAACGGACTCCAGATCTATCGTCTAGATGAAGAACAGGATGTGGCGGCGCCTCCGTATCGCAAACGCGACGAAATCTTCTCTTCTAATTTTTTTCTGGGCGAAAGTGAAATTATAGAGCTCAGTTTGGGGGCGCTAGAGCCACGTGGGCCCCACAAACTTGGTTGCCGCGGCCAGGGGGGTGGCCGCGGCAACAGGGCTTGTGGCCCACTGGCCCAGCCCCTCCGGTGGATCTTTGCGCAGGTATTTTTAATATTTTGCAGAAAAGATTCTCCGTATATTTTCAGGACGTTCCAAGAACTTCCATTTCTGAACAAAAACAACACCATGGCAATTCTGGTGAAAACAGCGTCAGTCCGGGTTAGTTCCATTCAAATCATGCAAATTAGAGTCCAAAACAAGGGCAAAAGAGTTTGGAAAAGTAGATACGATGGAGACGTATCAACTCCACCAAGCTTAAAACATTGCTTGTCCTCAAGCAACTCAGTTGACAAGCTGAAAGAGAAAGAAAAACTTTGACAAACTCTGTTTGATCTTGTTGTTGCAACTATGTCTAACTCGTAACCAGAATTTCAGCAAGATCACAAGTTAACCACATAAGCAAGTGACACAAAGGTCTCACGGTAAAGTAATATCAATGGCATAATCAGCTAGCGAGCAAATAATAATGAGTTTCAGATACCAACAATTCAATCAAAACAAGCATGAAGCAATATGAATAGGTGGTATCTCGCTAGCTCTTTCTGAGACCGCAAAACATAAATGCAGAGCACTTTCAAAGATCAAGGGCTCACTAAACATTGTAATTCATAGCAACGAAGATCCAGTCATAGTCATAGTCAATATCAATCAAAAGCAAAGCATAAAATGATAGAGGTGCTCTCTAATTGGTGCTTATATAAGAAGAGGATGACTCAACAGGAAAATAAATAGACAGGCCCTTTGCAGAGGGAAGCATTGATTTGTAGAGGTGCCGGAGCTCAAGCTTTGAAAACAGAGATAATAATTTTGGCTGGCATGCTTTCATTGTCAACGCAATGACCAAGAGTTCTCAATATCTTCCACGCTACTCATGCTATAGGCGGTTCCCAAACAGAAAAGTAAAGTTTTAACTCCCCACCACCAATCAATCACACTCAACGGCTAGCCGAGTCCTCGGGTACCGTCCATACTAACATCAATCCGGGGGGGAGTCTTGTTTTACAGTTATGTTTTCGATTTAAGCGTGGAACTGGGCATTCCAATTACCGGCCCCTTTCTCGTGAATGACAGTCAATAAACACATGTCGAGGATAACACGCCTAACATGGAAGATACCAATAGCCCCCTGTCACCACATGAGCGGTTCGGGCATGCAAAACAGATTATTTCTTGAAGGTTTAGAGAATGGCACATGCAAATTTACTTGGAATGGCAGGTAAATACCGCAAATAGGTAGGTATGGTGGACTCTCATGGAAAAACTTTTGGGTTTATGGAAGTGGATGCACAAGCAGTATTTCGCTTAGTACAAGTGAAGGCTAGCAAAAGACTGGGAAGCGACCAACTAGAGAGCGACAACGGTCATCAAGATGCAATGAGTTTGACTAACATGGAATGCAAGCATGAACATGATATAAATCACCATGAACACGAACATCATAGAGGCTATGTTGATTTTGTTTCAACTACATGCATGAACATGCTTCAAGTCAAGCCACTTGAATCATTCAAAGGAGAATACCATCCTATCATACTACATCATAGTCATCTCAAAATCTATGTTGGCATTCAAGACAAACCATTATAAGCTCCTAGCTAAATAAGCATGGCATCAGAAACTATGATCTCTAAGTTGTCATTGCAAACATGGTTCTCTCACAACAAAGCTGAATCTGGAACGACAAGCTAGTCATATTTACAAAAAGAAAATAGATAGAGTTCATACCAGCTTTTCCAGTCTCAGTCACTTCATCGTATATCATCATTATTGCCTTTCACTTGCACGATCGAATGATGTGAACAATAATAAGAGTGCTCGTGCATTGGACTAAGGTAAATCTGCAGGCAAACACAAAGGAGAAGACAAAGTAATATGGCTCTTTGAAAGCTAAACAGGTATGCATGCAAGAGCCACTAAACATTGTAACCAATATCTTCTACCTTGACCCAAAGAAAAAGAAAACTATTTACACGGGAAAGCTCCCAACAAGCAAAAGAAGAAAGGAAAATCTTTTTGGGTTTTCTCAAAAGGACACAAAACAAGAAAACAAGAAAACGGTAATAAACTAGCATGGATAATACAGTGGCAAAGTGTAAACACCGACGAACAAAGTGAAAGCATAAGCATGAATGTAAGGTCGGTGAGAACACGTAGTCCCCCAAGCTTAGGCTTTTGGGCTAGCTGGGTCTACTCCCTAGGACGGTCCCGGCGAAATCCAAAATCATAATCGGGGTTATACGGGAGCACTGCAGCCATTGCCTGAATAGCTGCCTCACGAAGACGAGTAACCGTCGCTTCCCTCTCATACTCCTCTGCCTATCCTATGGTTATGTAGTATCTCCGTTTTACCTGAAAGTTAAAGAAAGCAGGAGCAGGAAGGGTAATATGGAAGACACGCTGCCGGTTAAATATCAATCGGTATAGGAGGGATTCATCACCCCTCTCAAGAAACTGGTAGCGTGTCGAAGCGACGCGGTCAAGGAAAGCTGTATGGAGCGGGGGATCTCCTACGCGGATGGGTACTCCAAGAAAATTTGCTATGCGAGTGGCATAGATGCCACCAAAGAAATCTCCCTCAATAGCGTTCTTATTCAACCTCCTTGCTATAATTGCTCCCATTGTTGAAGCTTTTGTCACCCGTAACTGCGCTCTTAAGGACACTAAGGTCGGATGCGCATAGCTGACAATGTTCAACCTTACCGTTAATGCATATACCTATGAAGAGGGCAAAGTAGTGCAAGGCAGGGAAATGAATGCTTCCTGTGGTAGTTTGCGTGATGTCTCTAGTTTCTCCAACAGATATACTAGAGAAAAAAAATCTCTAACCGAAGATTTAGTAGGATCTTTAAGATTACCCCCATTGGGTATTTTGCAAATCCTACTAAAATCCTCCAAATCCATGGCATAGGATTTATCATACAAATCAAACAGTATGGATGAGTCACGGCCGACTGAAAATTTAAATCTACGCACGAAAGAGGCAGTGAGCATAGCATACTGTTCACATTTATCTGAGAGGAATTTTTCTAACCCGGCATTGCAGACAAGTGTATCAAACTCATCCTTGAAGCCTGCTTCGATCATGAACTCATCGGAAGGCCATTCACATGGTTGTACCGGTGCGTTCCTTAGTTGATAAGGATCGGGCTCCCGAAAAGAAAGACGGGGACCCTTCTTACTTGAGGAACCACCATGAAACTTCCTCCTGGACATAATTTCTCTTTGCTGAAATTTTGAAGTTCAAGAGAAAAGTGAATAAAGACCAACCATACCTTCTAGCAACTACTCCTACTAGTGCCTAGACACCGTATCACGCGCTAAAACTACTTGGGACAAGCTAAAATTAACATTTCAAGCTCAAGAACAGGGTCACCAAGGTAGCAAGAATACGTGAAGGATAAACTACCAGAGCAAAAACTAATTGGACCAATGGAGGAGTCACTTACCAAGGAGCAATTTCCCCAAAATGGTTCGGAGAATGGTGCTTTGAGCAAGGAGATCGAAAATCACTGCCAAATGAGCAAGAACACGGGTTTGAGCTGCGAAACAATTTTTTCTGGAGGAAGAAGAAGAGGATGGGAGCTGGAGTGAGTGGAGGGGGGCCCTCTGGGCCCCACAAGCTTGCTTGCCGCGGCCAGGGGGGTGGCCGCGGTGACAGGGCTTGTGGACCACTGGGGTGGCCCCCAGGCCAGCTCTTGGTCCCAGTATTTTACAAATATTCCAGAAAAAATCATACTAGATTTTCAGGACCATCGGAGAACTTTTATTTTCGGGGTACTTTTATCTAGGACGCTAAGACAGAAAACAGGAAAAACTAAACTAAATCTATCATTTTTCTTCTAAGCAAAAGAAAGTGAAAGCTTAAAACAGAGGTATGTGACTCTTTGATTCATCCATTTCATGGTCATCGAAATAAATCCGTCAATGGGGTTGATCAAATACTCATGACAAAACTTTCTCGAATCGCAAAAGAGAACGGAGAATTTTCAAATAGCCACTAAGTCACCTCAATGGGGATATGAATCTCCCCAACAAGCAAATCATACTTCATCTTGACACGAGGAATAGGGCATTCAAAGCTCCCAATAAGAATCGATGAAGTTTTTTCGATGGCATTGATGCAATCTACTTGACATCGTTTCTTCGGAAAGTACACGATATGCTCATTACCGTTGACATGGAAAGTGACATTGCCTTTGTTGCAATCTATAACAGCCCCTGAAGTGTTTAAGAAGGGTCTTCCGAGGATGACAGCCATGGCATCGTCCTCGGGAATATCCAAGATAACAAAGTCTGTTAAGATAGTGGTATTAGCAA
Organism: Hordeum vulgare subsp. vulgare; assembly: GCF_904849725.1. NCBI lineage: Eukaryota > Viridiplantae > Streptophyta > Magnoliopsida > Poales > Poaceae > Hordeum > Hordeum vulgare. Next base: position 309,919,440 of record NC_058523.1, read on the forward strand.
CCACAACAGGCACATCCTCGCTAATGTCGACAGGGAAAGCAGTTGATTTGTCGGCCATTTGCAGAGAGATTTCAGTGGGTGTCAACTTATCCAGTTCAAGTCTACGATAAAGAGAGAGAGGCATAACACTTACTCCGGCTCCAAGGTCACATAAGGCAGTTCTTACGTAGTTTCCTTTAATGGAGCAAGGTATAGTGGGCACTCCGGGATCACCAAGTTTCTTAGGAGTTCCACCTTTGAAAGTGTAATTGGCAAGCATGGTGGAGATCTCAAGATCTGGTATCTTCCGTTTATTGGTCACGATATCTTTCATGTACTTGGCATATAGAGACATTTTGAGCATATCAACTAACCGCATCTGCAGAAAGACGGTTCTTATCATTTCAATAAAGCGCTCAAAATCCTCATCATCCTTCTTCTTGGATGGCTTAGGAGGAAAGGGCATAGGTCTGTGAACCCATGGCTCTCTTTCTTTACCATTCTTCCTAGCAGTGAAGTCATTCTTATTGTATCTCTTAGGTTGTGGGTTATCAGGATTAACCGTAGGTTCAATCTCCACATCCTTATCATTGCTAGGTTGAGCATCATTATGACCATCGCTGTCCATATTGTCACCAGGTTCATGTTCATCACCAGATTGTGTTTCTGCATCAGACGCAGAAATATCATTTGGTTCTTCAGGTGTGACAGTATTTGGTGAACCAACATGCAGGTTTCTATCATACTTCTTCTTCTCCTTAGGATGACTGGGTGCATCTGGATTAATTCCTTGAGAATCTTGATCAATTCTCTTAGAATGACCTTCAAGATACAAAGATTCCTGAGTCATTTTGCCTCCTCTAGTAACGACTCTGACAGAGTTGTCATTTAATTCATTGAGCAAGTCATTCTGAGCTTTAAGTACTTGTTATACCTGAGTAGTAATAATAGAGGCAAGTTTACTTAGAAGCTTCAGATCATTGACATTTCTGTCTACACAAGCACTGAAATGACTAAGCATACGAGTACTTTGTTCCAAATGTCCGCTAACATAATCATTGAAACTCTGTTGTTTGGCAACAAAGTTGTCAAATTCATCAAAGCATAGGCTAGCAGGTTTATCAAAAGGAATATCACTCTCATCAAACCTACGCAAAGAATTTACTTCCACTACCTGTATCGGGTTATCGAGACCATGGATCTCTTCGATAGGTGGTAGATTTTTGACATCTTGAGATCTAATGCCTTTCTCTTGTATAAATTTCTTGTCTTCTTGCATATCTTCGGGACTGAGGAATAGAATACCTCTTTTTTTCAGAGTTGTCTTAGGAGGTGGTTTGGGAATAGTCCAAACATTATCGTTGATCAAGATGTTATTCAGTAGGATCTCAGCTTGTTCTATAGTTCGTTCCCTAAAAACACAACCGGCACAACTATCTAGGTGGTCTCTAGAAGCATCGGTAAGTCCGTTATAGAAGATATCAAGTATCTCGTTCTTCTTAAGAGGTTGATCAGGCAAAGCATTCTGTAGCTGGACGAGCCTCCCCCAAGCTTGTGGGAGACTCTCTTCTTTGAGTTGAGCAAAGTTGTATATTTCCTGCAAGGCAGCTTGCTTCTTATGGGCAGGGAAATATTTCTCACAGAAGTAATAGACCATATCCTGGGGACTACTCACACATCCAGGAGCAAGAGAAGTGAACCAGGCTTTAGCGTCATCCTTTAGAGAGAAAGGAAATAGCTTAAGGATATTGTAGTGGCGGATCTTCTCCTCACTAGTGAAAAGGGTGCCTATATCGTGTAGTTTGGTAAGATGGGCTATGACCGTCTCAGATTCATAATCGTGAAAATGATCAGATTCGACTAGAGAGATTATCTCAGGATCGACAGAGAATTCATAATCCTTATCGGTGATAAAGATAGGTGAAGTGGCAAACTTCGGGTCGTTTTTCATCCTAGCTTTCAGAGATTTTTCCTTCCACTTGAGAAGTAATTTCTCAGCGTCATAGGCATCCTTACACGCAAGAAAATCCTCAGCTATCTCTCCCTCCGTAACGTAACCCTCAGGCATATCAGGCAATTCACATCTAGGAGAGCTAGATCTAGCAGGAGCAAAAGCAGGTTCTATCTCAATAGTATCGGCGGTTTCAGAAGCATCACGAGCATTGGCAGTAACTCTAACAATATGAGCATCAAGGAATACCCCTAGTGGCACATCAGGCAAAGTAGTATCTATAACAGTATCAAGCATAAAATCTCTAGCAGTATCAGGCATATCATCTCTAGCAGTATCAGGCATAGCATCTCTAGCAGTATCATGCATAGCATCTCTAGCAGTATCAGGCATAGCATCTTTAGCAGTATCAAGCATAGCATCTCTAGCAGTATCAGGCATAGCATCTCTAACAGTATCAAGCATAGCATCATCAGGCATAGTATCAAGCATAGCATCTCTAGCAGTAGCATCATAAGCATCATTAAGCACAGGCGACATATCAAGATTTCTAGCAAGAGGTGATGTCGCAAGCTTACTCATAACTCAAGGTGAATCAAGTGCAGAGCAAGATGGCAGTTCCTTACCTCCCCTCGTAGTTGAGGGCAATACTTTGGTTTTTGGATCTTTCAGATTCTTCATAGTGATCAACAGATATAAATCCCAAGTGACTCAGAGAATATAGCAATACCTCCCCGGCAACGGCGCCAGAAAAATGCTGCTAGCACTCCCCGGCAACGACACCAGAAGAATGTTGTTGACGACTCCCTGACTTGATGCCTTCGCGACAACAGAGCCAGAACTGCTATGAGTTGCTCAACAATTAGCAATTTTCTTGCAATGGCCCACCAGCGCGTGGGTTCGCGGCAGTTTTCGAGGGTGGAGTATTCGACCCAAATTTGTTGGTACGCCAGTCAGGAGGTGAGAGAATACTCTCGATATTAGCACCTGAATGTGTTAGATTCAACCACACCTAAAAGATTAGTATCTGCAAGCAAATTATCAGCAGCAAAGTAGGATGATAACAACGGTGTCACAAAGGATCTGTTGATGGTAGACTATTCCTAACTGTCGTATCAATGGCGCCAGAAGTTGCCCGTTGATGGAAATTGTCTTTTCCCATCAACACCAAGCGAACTAGTATTGTAGCACGTAGCAGCAGTGTAACGAGTAACAGCAGTGGCAAGGAACAGCAGTAGTGACAGCGGTAGCAAGTAGCAACAGTAGCAAGCGACAGTAGTAATGGTAGTAGCAAGTAGCAACAGTAGTAACAGCAGCAGAGCAAAACAAGTAACAACAGCAGTGGGACAAACTCGTAGGCAATGGGTCGGTGATTCGTTTGGATGACATTCATCATGCAATAGTTATAACACGGATAGATATGTGGCTAGCTCCCGTTCGTGAATGGGATGTAGGCATGCATTCCGTGTGTAGTCATACGTGCTTAGGGAAAAGAACTTGCATGACATCTATTGTCCATCCCTCCCGTGGCAGCGGGGTCCAAAAGGATACTACGGAATATTAAGGTTCTCCTTTTAATAAAGAACGGGAACAACGCATTAGCACTTGGTGAACACATGAACTCCTCAAACTATGGTCATCACCGGGAGTGGTTCCGGTTATTGTCACTCTGGGGTTGCCGGATCATAACACATAGTAGGTAACTACAACTTGCAAGATCGGATCTAAAACACACATATATTGGTGACAACATAATAATTTCAGATCTGAAATCATGGCACTCGGGCCCTAGTGACAAGCATTAAGCATGGCAAAATAGTAGCAACATCAATCTCAGAACATAGTGGATACTAGGGATCAATCCCCGTCAAAACTAACTCGATTACATGATAGATCTCATCCTACTCATCACCGCCCAGCGAGCCTACAAATAGATTACTCACAAGCGATGAAGAGCTTCATGGAATTGGAGAGGGAAGAAGGTTGATGATGACGATGGCGACGATTTCCCCTCCCCGGAGCCCCAAACGGACTCCAGATCTGTCCTCCAGATGAAGAACAGGATGTGGCGGCGCCTCCGTATCGCAAACGCGACGAAATCTTCTCTTCTAATTTTTTCTGGCGAAAGTGAATTTATAGAGCTGAGTTTGGGGGCGGCAGAGCCATGTGGGCCCCACAAGATTGGTTGCCACGGCCAAGGGGGTGGCCGCGGCAACAGGGCTTGTGGCCTATTGGCCCAGCCCCTCCGGTGGATCTTTGCACAGGTATTTTTCATATTTTCCAGAAAAATTCTCCTTAAATTTTCAGGACATTCCGAGAAGTTCCATTTCTGCACAAAAACAACACCATGGCAATTCTGCTGAAAACAGCGTGAGTCCGGGTTAGTTCCATTCAAATCATGCAAATTAGAGTCCAAAACAAGGGCAAAAGAGTTTGGAAAAGTAGATACATGGAGACGTATCAATGATCTCCTCTCTCCGGCAGGGTACTCGAACATCTCCATATTGGTATTTCGTGGTTACAGAGTCTTCCAGTGGCAGAACATCTCGTCTAGGGTAATGTGTGGAGTTTTTTTATAATTATAGGAATTTGGGCATTGGAATCACGCCAAGATGGGCCGAGTGGCCCACTAGACACCACGTCACTAGAGGGGGTGCTGGCATGGCCTAGTGTCTAGTGGGACCAGGCCCCCACTCTGGTGGTTCTTTGCTCCAATATTTCTCTTTTCCTGTGACAAAATCGTCAAAAAGTTTCATCCAATTCCGAGAACTTTTATTTCTGCACAAAAAACAACACCATGGTAGTTCTGCTAAAAACAACGTTAGTCCGAGTTAGTTCTAAATAAATCATATAAAGTGCAGAAAGACCATATAAAAGTATTGTAAACATAGGCAAACATGTCATGAATACTTCATAAATTATCGATTCATTAGAGACATATCAGCATCCCTAAGCATAATTCCTACTTGTCCTCGAGTAGGTAAACGATAAAACAAATAATTTATGAAGTGTGAATGCTAGCATAGTGCATAAGTTTGATCAATTACAATTTCAATCACTTCTCCTAGCGTCATAACAACAACAACTCTTTCTTATAAAACACATCATTATGGAGTAGCAATTGAAAACTATCATATTCATCATATTCTTTTCTTTATAGCATGGACATGTGGACTTGTAGATGATTCAAAGCAATAGTCTATAATTTGACACGAAAACTTTAATATTCAAGCATATTGATAACCCACAAGTATAGGGGATTAATTGTAGCCTTTCGTGATAAGTAAGAGTGTCGAACCCAACGAGGAGCTGAAGGTAGAACAAATATCCCCTCAAGTTCTATCGACCACCGATACAACTCTACGCACGCTTAACGTTCGTTTTACCTAGAACAAGTATGAAACTAGAAGTACTTTGTAGGTGTGATAGTATAGGTTTGCAAGAAAATAAAGAACATGTAAATAAATATAGAACACGTAAATAAAAACTAGGGGCTGCTAAGTTGGTCTTAGTAGAGATCTTTTTATCACAAGAAGGTTATTTGTCCCTAGGCAATTGATAACTACACATGTAATCATTATTGCAATTTTATATGAGGGAGAGGCATAAGCTAACATGCTTTCTCTACTTGGATCATATGCACTTATGATTGGAACTCTATCAAGCATCCGCAACTACTAAAGATCATTACGATAAAACCCAACCATAGCATTATAAGGTATCAAGTCCTCTTTACTCCCATATGCAACAACCCACCTACTCGGGTTTATGCTTCTGTCACTCAAGCAACCCACCATAGGAAAATCATGAACACATTCCAACACCCTACAGCGGGGATCCCTCACGCTTGCGCGACACGGAGAGCACCATAGGACAGCACTAATAATAAAACATGCAACTCAAACCAATCATGATCATCAATCAACCCATAGGACAAAACGGATCTATTCAAACATCATAGGATAGCCATACATCATTGGGAAATAATATATAGCATTGAGAACCATGTTTAAGTAGAGATTACAGCGGGGAGAAGGGGTGTTACACCGCTGCGTAGAGGGGGAGAGAGTTGGTGATGACGGCGGCGAAGTTGTTGGTGTAGATCGTCGTCACGATGATGGCCCTGGCGGCGTTGCGGTGCCACCAGGAGAGAGGGGGAGAGAGCCCCCTCCTTATTCTCTTCCTTGTCCTCCCCCTAGATGGGAGGAAGGTTTCCCCTCTGGTCCATGGCCTCCATGGTGGCGGAGGGGCGAGAGCCCCTCCGGGATTGGATCTCTCTCTCCGTTTCTTTCAGTTTCTGCCTTTCTCTGCGTTCCCAGATTCTGGACTTTCACCGTTTCTTAAATTCCTGGAGATCCGTAACTCCGATTGTACTGAAATTTTAAACGATTTTTATCCAGATATTAACTTTCTTGGCGAAAGAAGGGCACCAACCGCCTTATGGGGTGCCCACAAGCTAGCCTGGCATGCCCTACCCCCATGGCGACGCCCCTCTGGCTTGTGGGCCCCTCGGGCACCGATTTCTGTTCATTCCACTTCCCAAATTTCACATATATTCCAAAAAAAAATCTCCGTAAGTTTTTATCCCATTTGGACTTCGTTTGATATGGATTTTCTATGAAACAAAAACATGCAACAAACAGGAACTGGCACGGGGCACTTGATCAATATGTTAGTCCCAAAAATAGTATAAAAAGTTGCCAAAACTATATGAAAGTTGTACAATATTGGCATGAAACAATCCAAATTATAGATACATTAGAGATGTATCAGCATCCCCAAGCTTAATTCCTGCTCGTCCTCGAGTAGGTAAATGATAAAAAAGATAATTTTTGATGTGGAATGCTACCTAGCATAATCTTGATCATATAATCTAATCATGGCATGAATATTAAGACATGAGTGATTCAAAGAAATAGTCTATCATTTGACATTAAGACAATAATACTTCAATCATACTAATAAAGCAATCATGTCTTCTCAAAATATCATGGCTAAAAGAAAGTTATCCCTACGAAATCATAAAGTCTAGCTATGCTCCATCTTCATCACAGAAAATATTAAATCATGCACAACCCCGGTTTTAGCCAAGCAATTGTTTCATACTTTAGTATTCTCAAACTTCTTCAAGTTTCAAGCAATACATGAGCGTGAGCCATGGATATAGCACTATAGGTGGAATATAATATGGTGGAGGTTGTGGAGAAGACAAAAAGAAGGAGATAGTCTCATATCAACTAGGAGTATCAACGGGCTATGGAGATGCCCATCAATAGATATCAATGTGAGTGAGTAGGGATTGCCATGCAACGGATGCACTAGAGCTATAAGTGTATGAAAGCTCAAAAAGAAACTAAGTGGGTGTGCATCCAACTCACTTGCTCACGAAGACCTAGGGAAAGTTGAGTAAGCCCATCATTGGAATATACAAGCCAAGTTCTATAATGTAAAATTCCCACCAGTATACGAAAGTGACAATATAAGAGACTCTCTATCATAAAGATCATGGTGCTACTTTGAAGCACAAGTGTGGAAAAACGAATAGTAGCATTGCCCCTCTCTCTTTTCTCTCATTTTTTATCATTTTTTTGGTGGGCTTCTTTGGCCTCTTTTTTTATATGTGCTTCTTTGGCCTCTTTAATTTTTCATAAAGTACGGAGACTCATCCCAACTTTTGAGGGAATCATAGCTTCCATCATCCTTTCCTCACATGGGACAATGCTCTTATAATGATGATCATCACACTTTTATTTACTTACAACTCAAGAATTACAACTCGAAATTAGAACAAAAGATGACTCTATATGAATGCCTCCGGCAGTGTACCGGGATGTGCAATGATCTAGCGTAGCAATGACATCAAAACCCACGAAAAAATCATGCTAGATATCCTACGATTTTGCAAAGAAATATGTAATGATGCAGCGTGTCATAATAAACGAAATGGTGGAAGTTGCTTGGCAATATATCTAGGAATGGCTATGGAAATGCCATAATAGGTAGGTATGGTGGTTGTTTTGAGGAAGGTGGGTGTAATGCACCAGCGAAAGTTGCGCGGTACTAGAGAGGCTATTAAATGTGGAAGGGTGAGAGTGTATAATCCATGGACTCAACATTAGTCATAAAGAACTCACATACTTATTGCAAAAATTTGTTAGTCATCGAAACAAGGTACTACACTCATGCTCCTAGGGGAAGGGTTGGTAGGAATTAACCATCGCGCGATCCCGACCTCCACACAAAGGATGACAATCAATAAATAAATCATGCTCCCACTTCTTCACATAATGGTTCACCATACGTGCATGCGACGGGAATCACAAACTTTAACACAAATATTTCTACCAATCTAGAATTACTCACTAGCATGACTCTAATATCACCATCTTTATATCGCAAAACTATTGCAAGGAATCAAACATATCATATTCCGTGATCTACAAGTTTTATGTAGGATTTGATGACTAACCATGTGAATGACCAACTCCTATGAAATCTGTAAATAGATATAAGTGAAGCATGGGAGTTTAATTCTTTGTACAAAATATATGCCCACGCTCTAACAAATATAAGTGAGGCAAAATAGCTGTCGACAAATGGTGGTTTTCTATGTGTAGAGAAGCACGCAATCCAAACATCAAATGATATAAGTGAAGCACATGAAGCATTCTATAAAGCCATACTCAAAAGATATAAGTGAGGTGCAAAGGGCTTTCTATAAATCAACCAAGGACTTTCTCATACCAGCATGGTGCATTATTGAAATAAAAATAAAAAGCACATGACACTCCAAGATTTACGCATATCATGTGACGAATAAAAATATAGCTCCAAGTGAAGTTACCGATGGTTGTTAGAAGAAAGAGGGGATGTCTTCCGGGGCATCCCCAGGCTTAGTTGCTTGGGAGTCCTTGAATATTACCTTTGGGTGCCTCGGGCATCCCCAAGCTTAGTCTCTTTCCACTCCTTATTCCTTCATCCATCGTGATCTCGCCCAAAACTTGAAAACTTCAATCACACAAAACTGAACAAAACCCTCATGAGATCCGTTAGTAATAATAAAGCAAATTACAACTTTAAGTATTGTTGCCAACCAATTCATATTTTGTTTTTGCATTGTATCTAATGTAATATGACTTTTCCATGGCTTATACCACCGATACAATCGATAGTTTCATCAAAACGAGCGATAGGACAGTCCGTAGTGATCTGTACATTCACCATACTTGTGTAACTCTAAAAGTTTTGAAAAATTAGGATGAAATAGACAATTTGCATAGAAGTACTGTATAAAAATTTCAGAAACTTTTGACATTCCAGTAAAAAATGTAAATTCACGCACCACAGCCAAAGTTTTTTTTGCACTGCACACACCGAAGAAGCAATCTAGTCATCCTAAAGGAAAATGTTGGCACATTATTTTTATAATACAATGGATTTATACAAGGGAATAATTATTTTTGTTGAAAAGTTTCTGTACTTAAGATTCACAAGGTTTCCATGGGCATGAACAAATTTCACGGCATGCCCCCATTTTAACAATGCTCGTCTCTCTCACTTTCACTTTTATTTTTGAAAAAAATTAGGTTCCCCTCCTTATTTTTATTTTTTTAAACTATATAAAAGCACACAACAGAATAAAATTACTATCCAAAACTTCCGGGTTGTCTCCCTGGCAGCGCTTTCTTTAAAGCCATTAAGCTAGGCATAAAATCCTCAAGTAATTGATCCACCCGGATCCCAAGGTATATCAAAGCCAATTTTAATTAAAAATGATTTGTAATTTAGTAGCGAGCACAAAGTAACATATATTAGACAAAAATTAAGTCTAATTATCTTCCTATGCATCGGCATATCATAAAATAACAATTCATGCACACAAAGTAAAGGCCAATGCATAGTATAAATAATTTCTTGCAATTTTATCGTATTGGAAACATAGAGAGGCAGAGATGTAGTTCCTCTCTCAAAATAATTGCAAGTAGGAGCAGCAAGCACATGCCTATTACATCTATCAAAATCATCATGTGTAATAGTAAAAGGCAACCCATCTATATAATCCTTAATAAGTGTATACTTCTCCGATATAGTGTAGTTGGGAGAATTCAAAAAGATAATAGGACTATCATGTGTGGGTGCAATAGCAACAATTTCATTCTTAACATAAGGAACTATAGCAAGTTCATCTCCATAATCATCATTCATATTAGCATCATGGCCACAAGCATAGCAAGCATCAAGTTCATCAAAAAGGGATATTTCAAATGAATCCAAGGGATCGTAGCAATTATCAAAGCATTCATCCTTCGGTAAGCACGAAGGGAAATTAAACAATGTGTGAGTTGAAGAGTTACTATAGTTAGAAGGTGGGCACGGGTAGCTAATCCGCTCTTCCTCCTTTTGTTCTTTGCTATCCTCCTCATACTTTTAATCCAATGAACTCACAGTGTCATCAATTTCTTCTTCCATAGATTCCTGCAAAATATTAGTCTCCTCTTGGACAGCGGAGGAGTCCTCAATATATGGCTTAACATAAGCATTAGAAGCATAGTTTTCATAGCAATATTTAAGTATGGCAAAATTTTCAGATTTGTAAAGAGTAGCATCATACTTTTCAATCAAAGAAGAAATTTCATAGGCACCCTTAAAAGCAAAAAATTCTTCAATTTGCTCAATATCATAGTAATTATAAACATCCTTCGCATATGATGATACGATTCCATTATCCTTAAACTCACATTGATAGGGAAGGTGTTTTTTAGGTTCTTCAGAACAACAAGTAAAATCATAAATTTTGCATAAATTCCAAGCATAGCATTGCAAAGTATTAGGTATGATGCCATAAAAGTTTCCCTTTTTGTGATAAGCGGTGTCGCACATAATAAGCATTCTCATCTAATGATTTCCCCTCAACTAAGCTAGTTGGGGTTTCAGCACAAGCACAAATGGATCAAAGATAACCCAAGTAATATTCTTCGGTGGTACGGAACACTAGTGGTTCCTCCACTTTTGGAGCAGCAAGTACATCTATTTTTTTTGGTATTTTGTGTTTCCTACCCATATATAAAGATAGAAAATAAGCTAAGCATCAAATAAAATCTACTTAGTGATAAAGCAAACAAGCACACACGAGAATATTCACCCTACTCTATTGCTCCCAGGCAACGACGCCAGAAAAAGGTCTTGATAACCCACAAGTATAGGGGATCAATTGTAGCCTTTCTCGATAAGTAAGAGTGTCGAACCCAACGAGGAGCTAAAGGTAGAACAAATATCCCTCAAGTTCTATCGACCATAGATACAACTCTACGCACGCTTAACGTTGGCTTTACCTAGAACAAGTACGAAACTAGAAGTACTTTGTAGGTGTGATAGGATAGGTTTGCAAGAAAATAAAGAACACATAAATAAAAACTCGGGGCTGCTAAGTTAGTCTTAGTAGATATCTTTTTGTCAAAAGAAGCTTATTTCTCCCTAGGCAATCGATAACTAGACCGGTAATCATTATTGCAATTTTATATGAGGGAGAGGCATAAGCTAACATACTTTCTCTACTTGGATCATATGCACTTATGATTGGAACTCTAGCAAGCATCCACAACTACTAAAGAGCATTAAGGTAAAACCAACCATAACATTATAAGGTATAAAGTCATGTTTACTCCCACATGCAACAACCCACCTACTCGGGTTTATGCTTCTGCCACTCAAGCAACCCACCATAGGCAAATCATGAACACATTGAAACACCATACAGCAGGGATCCCTCACTCTTGCGCGCAAGAGAGAGCACCAAAGGGGATAAAAACTTACGGAGATTTTTTTGGTGACAGTTCGTGTTTGTTGGATTTTCTGCGAAACAAAAAACATGCAACAAGCACGAACTGGCGCTCGGCACTAGATCAATATGTTAGTCCAAAAAAATAGTATAAAAAGTTGCCAAAAGTATATGAAAGTTGTAGAATATTGGCATGAAACAATCAAAAATTATAGATACAACGGAGACGTTTCACATATCAACACGCAACCAACTCTTTCAATATATCAACGCCAAAGAACGCTATCTCTAGCGCATCATGCTCAATCATTGATCCATTCATGCAACACACCCAAATATTAGTTACATGTAAGGCTCAAGTATGATAAAAGTATTCCATAGTTTGTGCTTTATAAGATAAGATGGAGACTCAAATAAAAATAACAAATGCATAAATTAAATAGATAGGCCCTTCACAGAGGGAAGCAGGGATTTGTAGAGGTGCCACAGCTCAAAGTTAAATTGGGAGATAAAACTTGTTTGGGTGGCATGCTTTTCCTATTAACGAAAACAACTAAGAGTTTCCAATATATCCCATGCTAAACAAATTATAGGCGGTTCCCATACTTAAAATAAAGTTTATTATTTTTTTCCACCATTCTTTCACACTCCAAGCTAGTTGCATCCATGGGTACCGTCCATACGATCACTTTGCAAGGAATGTATTATTTGACAACATAAAATAAATTTTCTTTGCATTTTGGGACTAGGCATCCTTATTATCGCCATACTCTCGTGCAATGACAAGTGAATAAACACTCATCTTGATAATAACCTATTTAACATGGAAGATACTGGCCACCCCTCGCCACTTCATGAGCAGTACGAGCACACAAAATAGATGTTTATTTTGAACGTTAGAGTTAGCCCATACAAATTTACTTGGAACAACACTGAAATACCGCATCTAGGTAGGTATGATGGACTCATTTGGCAAAACTTTGTGTTTAGGATTTGGATGCACAAGCAACATTCCCGCTTAGTACAAGTGAAGGCTAGGAAATAGATTGAGAAGGGCCCAACCAAGGAACGAAAACCATCATAGGCGAACATTAAACATAACTAACACCGAATAATGCAACACAAGTAGGATGTAATTTCATAGCATATTTATTGACTTGAGGTGCATGCATAGGGAATCACAAACCTTAACACTAATATTCTTACTAAAGAATAATTACTCATCATCATAACTCACATATCACTATCTTCATATGACAAAACTATTGCAAAGAATCAAGTTTAACATCCAATGATCTTCATGAAAGTTTTTATTATATCTCCCCTGGATATCTATCACCTCGGTACTGATTTTCATTTAAAGAAAATTGCCATTACAAATAACAAGCTCTCAAACAAATATAAACGAAGAACGAGAGAACAAGTTTCTTTAAAATTTTCAACTCTCAAAGTAATATAAGTGAGGCAAGAGAGGATTTTTTCAAACTTTCAGCACCACCGCGCTCAAAAAGATATAAGTGAAGTACTAGAGCAATCAATCAAACTACTCTGAGAAGATATAAGTGAAGATCAATGAGTACTCAAACACTTAAATAGCTATGTGATGATTCTCTCTAAATAAATATTTTCAGATATGATATTTTATTTCAACCAACAAATAAAAGAAAATACACTCCAAGAATAGCACATATCATGTGTACATATAAAAATTTAGGCTCAACATAGGGTAACCGATAGTTGTTGGTCAAGAAAGGTGGGATGCGTAGCATCCCCAAGCTTAGATGCTTGATACTTCTTGAAATGTTTACTTGGGGTGCCTTGGGCATCCCCAAACTTGAACTTTTGTGCCTCCTTAATTCCTCTCATATCATGGTTTCACCTAAGTCTCAAAAACATCATCCACACAAAACTTGAAAAGAACTCGTGAGATAGGTTAGTACACATAAATGTAAATCTCCACTTCATGTATTGCCAAGACAAGTTGCATAATAATTTTCAAACATTATGTACTGTTTACTATCATTTACAATATTTATATCTACCAATATAAGTTATGGAAATTATAGGGTAGGTAGATAACAAAACTATGACAGCAATCTGTCTAAACAAGATAGCTGTAGCAATATATATAAAAAGTGTACTTATGTATCTCCAAAAATTCTGAAAATTTAGCACGTGATAAATAATTTGTGTGGAAGTACTATGTAAAAATTTAAGAAACTTTAGAGGTTCCTAGTAAAATATGATAATTCAAATCCTTTAGAAAAAGTTTCTGTTTTTGTACAACACACATCTCACATGCAATTCAAGCATTCTAAAGGCCATTCTTGAAACTTTTTATTGAAAAAAAAGATTATAAATAATATATAACAGAGAACAAAAAAATAAAATGATGCTTCAAGAAAAACACATATCATGTGATGAATAAAAAATTAAAAATATAGATCCAAGTAAGATATATCGATAATGTTGGAGATGAAAGAGGGGATGCCTTCCTGGCCATCCCCAACCTTAGACGCTTGAGTCTTCCTTGTATATTAGCTTGGGGTGCCTTGGGCATCCCAAAGCTTAGGTTCTTGTTGCTCCTTATTACCCTCACATTGGCATCTGTTCACACATGAACACGTCGCGTGTACCCTGTGGGACATCCACAGATTATGCTAGAGTGATCATTGTAATTCAGCTACAGTAATCACCATGATTAAACTAATTCTTTTGCTACGGAGTGCTTGATCACATATGGAACTCATACCTCATTTCAAATTCCATCATTGAAGAAGATTTAAAAGTAATGTGATAAAATAAATCCTCAAACAGCAAAGGAAAAATGTTGCACACTTGACAAAAAATCCAAAACTTTTTTTGCTAAGGAAAACAACATCACCCTCAAGTTGGTGTGGACCCCAACTTCAATAACATAGCCAAATTGCATTTAAAATGCCCTCTTAAATTCAATGGATAGTTCAGATAGTTTCCAAAAATACTCAAACTATGTGTGGCCATGCAGAATATTCCAAGTTATTTTATGGAGCAAGTCACTCATCTTTGCTAAAGAAAATAGTTACTAAAAATAAATAAAACAAAAAGATTTACATAAAAAATAAATAAAATAAAAAGAAAAGAACTAAACAACCCCTCCCTTTTTTCGTGGGCCTCGGCCTGACTGGCCGGCCCAAGTGCCAGCCCAGCAGGCCTGCCCACCCACCCCGGCTGGCCCATCTCCTCCCCCTCTCCCCTCGCTTATATAAGGGACCCCCTTGAACTAAATTTTTTCCCTCACTCCCTCTCCCCTCCTCCCCCATAGAACCAGTGGCGGCTCGCCCCCCAGCCCAAGATCCAGCACCTCGCAGGCCTACGACCGCCCTCTCCGGCACCGGCCCTCCCCGCGGTGCCCCATCGCCCGTGCACACCGTCGCAATCGTCACCCCGCGCCGCCCCGGCCAACTCGCCAGCGCTGGCCACCGCTGTCGGACACCGTCGCCATCCTCATATCCTCCCTCGCCGGCTCCATCGTGCCTTGCCACCCCTGATCCCCTGCACACAGGTGAGCCGTGGGCTCCCCGTCCTCTCCCTCCTTTCTCCGTAGCTCCGGCAGCCCCCCTCTCCCCTCGTCGCATTGCGCCTCTGCCCACCCTGTGCCCCGGTTCACCGTCTCACCGCTGCACACTGCCCCACCACGTGCATCGCCCTGCACTCGTGCCCCTCTCGGCCCAAGCCCGCCCCGTGCCCGTGTCGGCCTTTGGCCACGCCCCGGCCTCCCCACCGCCTTCGGCCACGCCCTCGCCTCCCCACCGCCTTTGCCCCGCGCCGGCGGTGGCCTCGCCGGGGGCTACAGGCCACGATTCGGCCTCGAGCCATCCCCGACACTCCCGACACTCTTCCTGTTAACCAGGGGGATTAACTCCCCCTCCCCTCCCCCCGTGCGATTAGTCTATTGGGGCAACCCGCCCCCATCGTGTGCATGACAAAGCGGGCCTATGTCCCCTTAACTAAGATTAAAAAAAGAATTAAAACTAATAATTAAAATAAATAAATTACTTAAATAATGATTAATTAAATCTCTAATTTATATTTCTTTAATTTAATTAAAGTATTTAATTAGAGTAATTAATTTGGAGGATTAATTAGGTTAATTAAACCTAACCTAAGTAAATTAGAATCTGTTAAATTAATTCAATTGAGTAGAGGATGACAGGTGGGTCACACCCCCTCAAATTAATGTGTTTAATTGCTAATTAAACTATTTAAAAATGTGAGTATGCATGTGGGACCCACTGGTCAAAGTTGACTGGTCAACAAGACTATTGATTGCTGATATCAGCATGACATCATGGTGATGTCATATCTATTTATTGAATTTAATTCCTAATTAACTAATAAATTTTAAAAATTAATATAAAATAATCTGTAATTCGGATGATAATAATGTGTACAAGAAAGTTGATCACAAAAACGAGACGAACCCGGATACGCTATCCGTTCATGTGTCACTCATCTCTATCATAGCTAACATGGAACTTCTCCATCCGTTTCACTTGTCGTGTAGTAGCCACATACCATGGAAATATCGTCAGATATTTTCACAATTCGTCTATAAATACTAATATTGTGTTGCACGTGTGCTCATATTTATTGTTTCTTCCGCCCTCTTCTTAACGGTAGACCCCGAGACTAACGATGTTGCCGGGTATGACTTCACACCTGACGACCAGCCCTTTGCCTCACAGCAACAAGGTAAGCAAACCCCCCTTGATCATACCTATATCGCCTATTTCTTTCTCCCTCATGCTTGCATTAGATTTTTCTACTATTTTAGTTAGCTCCTATATCTGATGCATAGGCTGTTTTTGATGAACTGCAACTTTACTCTACCGCAATTTTAAACTGCTTAGCAGTATAGGTGGAGCAGTGATCCCCATTTACCCCTTAGTCCAGTTGCCCCCGCTTTTCATCAAGTCTCGATCAACTGATCGAGGAGCCATGACCCGTCACAACACTTACACCCCCTTAGTTGTACGATGTTGCAGAGCTACTATCAAGTACCGAGGGTGACACCTTGTTACGTACTCCTGATGATAGCTCTATAGTGTAGTTGACCGGTGATGGTTCTCGGAGGGTGATTCCTCCTTCACCATGTCCGATAACGACTTTTTCATACAACCCATCAGGCCTGGACCATCGAGGGTGATTCCTCCTTGGCCACCTTGATGGTTACATCGTTCAGAATCCGTCGAGGGTGATAGCTCAGATCCCTCTCATGTTACAACCACACAATTACTTGAACGTGCTACTCAGAACATGAAAGGTGTGTTGTGGGTGGATTCCCGCGTGGATGTGACGAGGTGTGGCCGGGCATTCTGGCCTCGGCCACACATCCTCGAGATTAATTAAGATGCTAATGGATTTGGGTATTTGATTAGGGTTGGTTTTAGACTTTTTTGCACTAACCTTCTGAAAGTGCAGTCATGCCCTTAATCGTGTTTTGGTGTTGCTGACAACACACATATAGATAATTAATCACTAACCCTTTTAAGCTATTGTGAATGATCTTGTGTTGATAAGGACAAACTCATGTGCTAACAAGGACAAGATGAAGAGAAGCATTCCTGAGCACTACATGCTTGATCCTTGTGGATGTTCACATGGTGGACAAATGAAGATAAATATATAAGCTAGGCTTTCCACATTGTGTATGGGAGAGCTACTTGAAGACTTCATCATGTCTTGCTTTCAACATTGAGCCAAGAAGGAACAACAACATCAAGCTCAAGTGAAAGGGCTAACTCAAGGTATTAGTTACTTTGATGTTAGCGGTGCGAAGTGATGACCAGCGAATAGAAGTACACACTCAAGTATGGATCATCGGTATCCCTTTTACAATTCTTGAGTCTTTAGGGATCCCGCACTATTAAGAGGGGATCACAGGTTTTTGTGATGAACTTGCTCAAACTAGATATCCACTATTCTGCTCAATACCACATATTCTCTACTCTGCTCCTATCTCAAAACAGGTCTAATGTCTCGGACTTCCCGCTCCCTCCGGACGTCCGAGGGCCGGTCAAGGGTAGGACGACCGACAGGCTTCGGAAATCCGGAGCCCTGCACCAGAAGAACTTGAGCCCTATAACTCGGATTTCCGGCTCCCTCCGGACATCCGAGGGCCGATCGACCACCCAGCTTCGGAAATCCAGAGCCCTGCACCGCAAGAATGTGAGCTCTATAACTCGGATTTCCGGCTGCCTCCAGACGTCCGAGGGCCGGACGTCCGACCCCTTCGGAAATCCGGAACCTTGCACCAGAAGAAGTTGAGTTGAGTAACTCGGATTTTCGGCCTTCTCCGGACGTCCGGTCCCTGTTCAACTCAAAGTGTTTCCAGACATATCTACAGCTCTCGGACGACCGACCCCTGTCGGACGTCCGACCCCTTGCGGACGCCCGGACTTTCGTAAACTGCCGGGCGTCCGAACCCTGTGTGACTTAAAGTGTCCCCAACGGCTGTTTTTACACTCCCCACTATATATACCCCCTCCCACTTCGTGAGAGGGTGTCCAACACAGCCATATCCTCATAAGAACACATTTCTACCTCACACACATTTTATCACACCAAATCTTAGATCCCAAGAGTATTTGTGAGCCCCTTTGAGAGTTGTTCCAATCAAAAGATAGATCGTCTCCCTCTCCTTCTCTTAACCCAAGCTATTTGAGATTTGAGCAAGTTTTGAGCATTCCCCGTGATCTTGTTACTCTTGGAGGTTGGAGACTCCTAGGCGGTAGGAGTTCTTTGGAGAGGAATCAATCCGTGTGATTACCCCCGGAAAAGTTTCTGAGGGTTTGGAAGCCACCTCAAAGGCTTACCACTAGTGGTTGAGAAACGCCTCCGTGGTGTTATCTCAAAGGGAGAATAGGGTGAACCTTCGTGGTGTTGGTGTGCCTTCGTGGTAACATCGTCCTCTCTAACGGTGACTAGCTTCCCTCCAAGGAAGTGAACATCGGGATACATCTTCGTCTTAGTGACCTTGGTTATCCTTAACCGTAACTCCTTACTTGTGGTTTACTTGTGTTACTTGAGCATACATACATTGCATATTGGTTGTGCTCATTATATTGTGTTGGCCATTTCTTGTACAAGATTAATCATTCAAGCATACCCTCTATATCCACACGTTCATACTTGCAGCTTTTGATATATCGTGTGATATAGTGTGATCGAGTATCTTGTGTTGTTCACCTCCTTGTCGTGTGATATAGCTCAATTAAGTTTGTGTAACTTACTTGTGCTTGTTAGTAACTGCATTGTGTCCATCTTGGTAGATCGTGTTGTTGATACACGTTGCAGTGCCTAGTGCATTTAGGATTTGTGCTTGACAAGTACCCTCTTAGTTTATTTCCACATTAGTTTCAAGCCAAATCCGAAGAAGTTTTTAAATGGCCTATTAATTCACCCCCCCTTTAGGCGTCATCAAGGTCTTTTGAATTGGTATCAGAGCAAGGTCTCTCTTTAATTAGGTTTCACGACCTAGAGAGTATCGATGTCGACTATTGGATTAGTGCACAATGACACCTTTGACTTTGATGGCACAAATTATACCCTATGGAGAATTCGTATGCTTCATCACTTTCGGGCCATGGGCCCAAATACTTTACGAATTGTTCTTGTAGGGATTGCCGACAAAAGTAATGATGCATCTTCATCTACTAATGACATGTTTTTTGAGTGTGAGGCTTTTCTTGCCATTCATCGAACCATAAGTCCTAAAGTGTTTAAGTCTATCTCGACTTGCAAGTCAGCTCATGAAGTTTGAACTAAACTTGAAGATATATATGGTGGGTCCAATCTTGATGAAGACGATATTATGATGAAGGAGTTGGTGCATGAGGTCTTCACTCTTTTCGATCATAAAGAGTCCACCACTACTTCCATATCCGATTGCTTGCACATCTCAGCATCTTCAATCTCACAAGGTAACGATATGGTGAGTGAAGAAATACATGTTGATGAAAATGTCATAGCCACCATGGACACGAGCATATCTAGCACCACACATAGTGTAAATTATTGTGCTGATAGGTCATGCATTTCACCTAAATATCCCTCGACAAATGTCTGTGGTGATATGCCTGCTTTCCCGTGTCGTCTTGATCAAAATATCTTGTTTCTACCTAGTTGTTCTATGACTAATCATTTAGGGGAAACCAAGAAATATGAAGTACTTTTGACTAATGAAGAATCTGATTCACCAAAAGAATCATCATCAACTCCTCCAGTTCACATGTGCCTCATGGCAAGAGGTAATAATGAGGTATCATCTTCCCTGTGCAATTACGATGATATTTGCGATGAGGATGATGATGATGACTTGACTGAAAACATCTATGTGATCAGTAAAATTATTCATAAAGCCAAAAATAACGCTCTTCAAAGATTCGAAGATATTCTTGCTTACTTTGAAAATTGTAATGATTCACTTAATCATGAACAAGCTAAAAGTGAACAACTTGAACATGAACTTGAGAAGAGTCACCAAGCATGTAGAGACTTAAGATCTTCAAAAGGAGAGATTGAAGTTGCTCATGATAAACTTAAAAAGGATTTTGAGGTCCTTCTCCTTGAATGCAAGAATGTCAAGGGAGAGCTCATCAAAACCTCTAAGGTCTATGAGGAGCTTCAATCTACTCATGAGAAGTCTCTAATCGCCACTTACTCTCCTCATATTGTTGATGATACTTGTATATCTAACCCTATCTCTTTTGAAGTATCAACATTGAAGGAGAATGTTGACCTACGTGCTCAACATGATTTACTAACTAGCAATTATGGGAAGTTGGAAGAAAACCATGTAATGCTCACAAGCTCTCATGCCGATCTTCTAACATCCCATAATGTGCAAAAGTTAGCTCATGAGGCTATCATCACCAAGGTAACATCAAGTGAGCCTCAGGTGGACAATGTCACCACTTCTAATCAAAGTACTATATCTCTATGTGCTAGTACTCGTAATTCGTCCACTCATAATGTTGCTACCTCGTGTGATGAATTACTTTCCTTGCCTTGTTGCTAATACAATGAAACTTACACTTCCTCTAGTATTTGCATTAAAACTAACCGTGCAGAGGAAATTGAAGAGCTCAAGGCCCAAGTCACTTCTTTAAAGAAACACTTGGAATAGTGTCCTGAAGGGATAACCACACTCAACAACGTCCTGTGTGAGCAAACATCTCCGAATGAAAAAAATGATGTTGGAGTAAACTCAAACAAGAACAAGAGTGGCCTAGAACGAGTTAAGAATTCGGCCAAAATCATTTGCTTCAAGTGCAAAGTTAAAGGGCACCATGTTAGATCTTGCCCTCTGAAGACGAAGTCTCAAAGTCACAAGCAACAAGGGAAGCGGCCACAAACTCAATCACACACTCAGCTACAAGTTGAAGGAAGGCCTCTTCCCAATAAGACCCAAGCCAACACTCCCCGAGGTGAGAAATCAACTGGGAAGAAAACAAAGGGTAGTTGTTGCTACTTATGTCGTGAGAAGGGTCACGTCGCTTCGTCTTGCACGGGAGGTAACTTATCCAACCCAATCACTATTGATGATAGCTATTCCGTTGGGAAGGATAAGGTTGGCAATGTGTTTGCCAAGTTTGTTGGAACTCAAAATGGTGCCAAGAAAAGAACCATTTGGGTTGCCAAGCCTATTGTGACTAACCTCTTAGGACCCAACGTAGTTGGGGACCAACAAGCTCAAACTTGATCAATAGGTGACTCTGGAGGACATTGGAGACTTGGATACACAATGAAGATTTGAGGACTCTTCATCATTTGTATCATCTCAAGCCAAGTCATGTTGCGCCTACTAGTATGATTGTTATATGTTATCTATCATGTGTAGGTCGTTATGTATGTCATATAGTTGTGTGTGGTCCTGATCATTACTTGCATCCTAGTTGCACCGTTGTGTGGGTCTTTTGCGACGTTAATAGCTCATCACAATAAGGGGGAGTGTTCTGTTCTACGCACATCACTAACCCAAAATGTGTACATATGTGTTGGACTCCATGTAGTATTCGGTGCAAGATTATCCAATCAATTAGTTTGATGTCAAGGCCATCCGAAGCCTAAATTGGCATCCACTTATCACCTTCGTTGGATGATTGATTGCCTTGTATGATAAATACATGGATTATCACATTATGTGAGGATGATATGCTTTGTGCATGTCACATCCCCTGGTAAGACAAAACATCCGATGTATGCCACTCAGAATCCACCACATGTGGTTATCCTATAACTATGTGGTGTGTCATGCTCCATATATCTTAATTCGCATAATAAGCCCTTTTGGTATCTAAATTCCTTAGATGTGCGTGAGTATAATGTCCTACTACACCAACGCTCATGGCTTAGCCGCTAGATCGTATCTAAAAGAAGGGCATTGTTGATGCATGCCTTTCGAGTTAATCCTCCACACTATGATCTAACTAATTGGGATGTTAACGTATGTCATCTAAACATTATGCTTATGGTTGAACTCCCATATCACACTTGTGTGAGTATAAATCGATTCTTGTGCTCGTTTAGCACATACCACCACTGATAACTCTAAATGACATTGTGTTCTCTCACACATGGTATCTCTGGCTTGGTAGTGTTTTTCATGGTCATTTTATTTCAGCTCTATCTTCAGTTGACCTACATAACGTGCCGAGAAATTCATGTGTCTCCCGGTAGAGCTCGCACTACTTATTTCATAATGTTGGGGGAGTTATAATCATATTACCTACACTTATAAATCTACTGGGGTCAGACATGCATGTAAGGTTGTGCAAAATGCATGCCTTACATGGCTTGATGCCTTGACCAGTTCATGTGTTGAACTTGGGGTGCTACCATGTGTTGATTTGTCACCCTGATCCATTTTGGATGACATGAATGTTCTGTAATAGAAAATTATGTGTTCATTTGTCCAAATTGTATATCCTTGGATTTTGATAGGATTGTGTAGGCATATCTACTATGTGTAGATGCACATGCCCTGTCTATCGTATTTTTGATCCAATATATGTATATGGTAAATTAGACGTATCCATTAAAAAGGTTAGGGTGTGCTTGAAAGTAAAACTTATATCTATATGCACATGATTGAGTGATCTTACCCTATATATATATATTGTAGTTGGACTAACTACTTCGGACCCAATAAGTTTTGGGACCATATTGTGCTTAATTGGTGGTTTAGGTACTTTGGAGAAGCATTGCTATCTTGACTTATTCTCAGAAAAAGATGGTGCTAGTCACGAAGAAATTAGAGTCAAGACAGGACTCGACTACTTCTAAGCCATACCAATGCTTTTCCGGTAACAAGTTTTTACTTCATGCATGTACAATATTAGAGTCAACACTGTGTAGGTTGCATCATGGCATGAACATAATACTTTTTCCACTTTGTAATTTCCTGCATGTCCTTGTCAATCACATTGATGAAATGCTTAGTGTTGGTGTTCTCTTAGCTCTTCATGGTCATATAAATGAGACAAATTTGTGCCATGACCCTTGTGTCATGTGCCTTGCTCTTATAAGAGGATAACTTGTGCATGATTCTATGCACTCATGCGTTTGACGTATTTTGGACCCACATTTATCGTAGTAATCGTATTAAAAGACTTACATCACACCATGTCCAAAATATGTTAGTTGAGAGGTCCCTTTGGCTGCTACACATGCGAGAATACTTAGTATCACCTCATCATCATAAATTCCAGAATCAGCCTGTGCCTCCTCTCTGTCGGTCGTCCGACGTGTCTCGGACTTCCGGCGGCTTGCCTCATTCCGGACGTCCGACCAGTGTGGATCGTCCGACGGCAAAATCTTCTCCGAACGTCTGACGCCCATCGGACGTTCGACGCATCGGGGCCTACAAATAGCTGGGCACGGGGCTGGGCTTTGCCCTAGCCCTCACGCGCCCCCTTTTTCCCCTGGAGCCACCGCCGCCAGCTCCAGGAGCGCTCGCCCGCGCCGCCACTCCAGAAATCTGCCTGATCTCCTCCGCGGATCCTTCTCTTCTTCCTCTTCTTCCTCCGCGGGATCCGTCTACAGGTATCTCCTCCGTTCCCCTCGCGTTTGGTTCCCTCTCTCCCAAGTCCACGTGTTCATTCGTAAGGTTTGACCATGTTCGTTCCTCATTTGGGGTTTCCATCCGTGTAGGTTGTTGTGCACTATGCCCAAGGTTAAGCACGCCGCCCGAAAGGACGTTGCTGGCTCATCCGCTCGTGCCCCTACTAGCACGGGGCTGGACTCAGAAGGGCAACGTCGTCCCTTCAAACGGACTGTCTGGCGTCCTCCGTCTCCACAGCTCCCCTCGTCGTCTAATGGTGATGGCTCTGAATTCGAGGATGAGCTTGCCGCCGAGGACCTTGCTGACCAGCCCGTCGATCGGAGGTCCATGCCAAAGCCCGGGACTCGCAGGGTGTCCTATATGCCACCACCTCCTCCTGCTCAGCCCGCAGGTGAAGCTCGTCGCATCTCACTTGAACCCCCTGCTACCTTAGGTCGTGAAGTCACGAACTTCACCACACTTTCCAAGTCTTCATACCTCACTTTCCGCCGCGACATTGATCAATTCTCTGTCGTACGTGACTCTATGGACTCACGTTTCCGCACACACGGCCCGGCGGACATTTTTACTACAGTCATAGTTCCTAAGGGTCTCTCTGCTCATCACTTCATAGATCTTGAGCATATTCGCATGCACCCGGCGAAATACCCGGGTGCCATTGAGCTTATTGAGGCATCGGGGCTTGCCGCCCCGTTTGCTTTTCATCGCGATTTTAATGCTGCTGCCATTCACCAGTTCTATGCCACATGCTTCTTTGCTCCAAACCACACTGTTAGCTGGATCACCTCTGACGTTCGCTTCACAGGTTCTTATGATACGTTTGTTGCCGCACTTGGTTTCCCCAACTCCGATTTCAAAATACATAGGAATGATCCTAACCATGCACCTAAGTCCATTGAGGCGTGTGGGTATCTCCTCAAACCACTCCATGAGCTTGATGCGGATGAACGCATGAAGGATCTTAACCAGGTATCCATCTAGCGTTCACCTTACTTTAGCATCTTTCAGTGTCTTATTCGTACCATCTATCCCAAGATGGGTGATAAGGGCTCTTGCAGTGGGTACTGTATTGACATCATGTCACACTTGTACGAGCACCCCAAAAGCAAAATTAATGTGCCTCACTTTCTCTGGCATGAGATTCGGCTTGCTAGTTTTCAATACAAGCGAGCTTTTCCTCATGCCCCCTTCATCCAGGCTCTAATTAATCATGTTGCTGATTTCTCTATTGCTGTCACTCACACACATCGCATGTGGGTCATTCCCGCTCACATGGCGGATAACTATGCTCCCAAGAAAACCCCATCCACCACATCCACTCGCTGCACTGCTTCTCGGTCAGCAACCCCCTCATCTAGCTCCGCTCCTCTCGGTCGCTTTGCCAAATTCATTGGCAAGGCACATTTTGCTATGATGAAGGCCGTCTCTTTATAGTGTGGTCAAACCCATGATGTGGTTTCTCGCCTAGTCTCCTCCAAGAATGCCCTCAAGGCTCGTCTGAGAGACTCGGGCGCTCTTGATGTGAGTGATGATGAGGCCCTTCCTGCTGCTCCTCCTTCTGACTTTGGCTTCCCATCTGGTCCTGAGTGGGCTGATTTTCTTGACGAGGCTGGTGGCAGTGGTTTGCGTGATGATGAGGATGATGATTTGAGGATGATGCCTGATTAATGATGGTATTGAAGAGGGTGATCCTTGAGTATGTGATAGCATTGCCGGTTTTCCCTCCTTTTTGGTGCTTGATGCCAAAGGGGGAGAACATTATCATATCATAGTTTTCGATTTTAGTTCCTCTCACAATGTATGGTATGATTTATTATGTCGAACTTAATGATGTATCATCATGTAACGATACTTATGGATGGTGTGCTATGCCATCACCTATGGATGATGTATTGTTGAACTATCATGTGGTGATGAGATATCACGATATTATCCTTGTGTCATATGATGATGAGTTTTATGCTACCCTATTGATTCATATGATATGCTATGTATTGTTGAACTATTATGGTGTTATATCACGCTATTATCTTCAATGCACACATTAAGGGGGAGCTCTCGCACTTACCTATTTTACTATGCATATAATAAGGGGGAGCTTCATAAGCATCGTAACAAAACTCTCCTAAGAGCATCTCTAGTAGAACCCTCAAACCCTTAAATGTAAAATCAGTTTTAAGGGTTGAGAATTGCCCATTTTTGACACTTTTAAGGGTTGAAAAACAGGGGCAAAGACTAGAACCCTCAAACCCAACCCTTATAACGGAATATTCCGTTATAAGGGTTGGGTTTGAGGGTTCTACTCTTTGCCCCAACCCCAAACCTTAAAACTGTCATTTCATATATCACACATTTCATCACATTTCATCATATGACATATCACAAATTCAATCACATTTGACATAAAACAATAATCATTCTAGTTATTATTACAACACCGAATAAAACAATAATCATTCAAATCATTACAACAATGTTTGAGCAAATAACAACAATTGTTCGAATCAAATAGGACATAGAAAAGTAAAACAAAGATACATCATGGGCCAATACGCCGCCCATCCAACTGCCAGTGGTGCTCTATTAGATCATCCCGGAGACGACCATGAGTGGTTGCATCCTCAATCTCACGATGTGCTTCAAGAAAGGCGTGTATGCGAGAAGGGTTTCTTTCCGGTTGCACACGCGTACCAACATTGTCATAGAAACAAGGGAGGTTTAACCCTCTCTCATCCTCTAGGATCATGTTATGTAGAATCACACAACATTTCATGATGTTCACCAAGGTTTTCTTGTCCCAAAACCGAGCTGGACCCCGAACTATGGCAAACCTTGCTTGTAAAACACCAAAAGCTCTCTCAATATCTTTGCGGGCTGCCTCTTGTGCCTTGGTGAAATGAGCCTCTTTTCTTGTTAAGGGCACCCCATTTTTCTCCTTGATGGACTTCACAAGAGTTGCCCATGAGGGATAGATGCCATCGGTGAGATAGTATCCCATTGAATACTCATTGTTCATGATTTTGTAGTTGCAAGCTGGAGCATCCCCAGAAATTAATCTTTTGAACAATGGAGATCTATTGAGGACATTGATATCATTGAGTGTTCCCGGCAACCCAAAGAATGCATGCCAAATCCATGTGTCCTCCGATGCTACGGCCTCAAGCACAATGGTAGCATCACGGCTTTTACCGCAATACATTCCATGCCATGCCTTTGGGCAATTTTTCCACCTCCAATGCATGCAATCAAGACTACCAAGCATCCCCGGCCATCCGCTTTTTTCATTCATTTCCATTAATCTCTTTGTATCTTCCTCGTTTGGTGCCCAAAGATACTTCTCACCATACAACCGGATGACCAACTTGGCAAACCTACGGACGGACTCCGTGGTTGTATCTTCCCCAATGCGAAGATACTCGTCGGTATAATCTGCGGGTATGCCATAAGCGAGTACCCGCATTGCCGCTGATATCTTTTGATATGCACTAAACCCCATGATACCGGTGGCGGATCTACGACGTTTAAAGTAATACGAGGCGGCCTCACAATCGGTGACAATCTTCACAAACAAACTACGTCTCATCCGGTACCTTCTGCGAAAGAGACGAGGAGGGTATGTAGGTACCTCCGCAAAGTAGTCTCGCATCAAATGCTCGTGTCCGAGAGCGCGGTTCCGGTAGATGGTGAGTCGCCCCATCTTCGACCCTCTCATCTGATCCAAAAGCTTCACGCGGTCTTCAAACGCTTGCACGTCGATGAGGAGGCTCAACATCTCGACGTCGTCGTCTTGCAACAACTCGTCAATGTCGGAATCGTCGGATGACGACCAATCCAACGAATCCGACAACGAGTCCATGTCGGCGTTGTTCAACTCCATCTACAATATGAGTGCCAAAATGTAAAAATGAAGAAAAAAGCAAAAATGTAAAAATGAAGAAAAAAGCAAAAATTCGAACTTGTAGAGGGCCGGCCGGGACGGGGCGGCGGCGCTGGGAGGGGCGGCCGGCGTGGAGGCGGAGGCGGAGCGCCGGCCGGGGCGGAGGGCCGGCCGGGGCGGAGGCGGAGGCGGAGCAGAGGGCCAACCGGGGCGGGGTGGGCCGGGATGGGGCGCTGCGGAGGGCGGGGTGGCGGCGGCAGAGGGCGGCCGGGGCGGGGCTTGGCTGCGGAGGGACGGCCGCGCGATGCGGGGGGCGCAGGCGGCGGAGGGCGGCTGGGGCGGGGCGCAGGCGGCGGAGGGCGGGGCGGCGGCGGCGGAGGGCGGCCGGGGCGGGGCGCAGGCGGCGGAGGGCGGGGCGGGGCGCAGGCGGCGGAGGGCGGGCGGCGGCGGCGGATCGAGGGCGGGGCGGCGGAGCGGAGGGGCGGCGTCGCTGCGGAGGGAGGGAAGGAAGCTGAAACTTCCTCCCGCGCTCGCAAGGAAATGGATTACAGGTTGGGGGGAGAAACTCCCCCCAACCCTCACTTCTACAGGCTGCGATGGCGTTTGAGGGTCGGACCTCTAAAAATATTTACGGGTTTAAGGGTTTAAGGGTTCTAGTCTACGCCATTTTTCGGACGAAAACTGTAAAAAAGCGGTTATTTTTAAGGGTTTGGGGGTTTGAGGGTTCTACTAGAGATGCTCTAAGCCACACATGTCTATTACTATTGTGGAGAGCTATATGTATGTTGTCATCAACTACCAAAAAGGGGGAGATTGAAAGTGCAGTCATGCCCTTAATCGTGTTTTGGTGTTGCTGACAACACACATATAGATAATTAATCACTAACCCTTTTTAAGCTATTGTGAATGATCATGTGTTGATAAGGACAAACTCATGTGCTAACAAGGACAATATCAAGATAAGCATTCCTCAGCACTACATGCTTGATCCTTGTGGATGTTCACATGGTGGACAAATGAAGATAAATATATAAGATAGGCTTTCCACATTGTGTATGGGAGAGCTACTTGAAGACTTCATCATGTCTTGCTTTCAACATGGAGCCAAGAAGGAACAACAACATCAAGCTCAAGTGAAAGGGATAACTCAAGGTATCACTTACTTTGATGTTAGCGGTGCGAAGTGGTGATCAACGAATAAAAGTACACACTCAAGTATGGATCATCGGTATCCCTTTTACAATTCTTGAGTCTTTAGGGATCCCACACTATTAAGAGGGGATCACAGGTTTTTGTGATGAAGTTGCTCAAACTAGATATCCACTATTCTGCTCAATACCACATATTCTCTACTCTGCTCCTATCTCAAAACAGGTCTAATGTCTCGGACTTCCGGCTCCCTCTGGACTTCCGAGGGCCGGTTAAGGGTCGGACGACCGACACGCTTCGGAAATCCGGAGCCCTGCACCAGAAGAACTTGAGCCCTATAACTCGGATTTCCGGCTCCCTCCGGACATCCGAGGGTCGGTCGACCGACCAGCTTCGGAAATCCAGAGCCCTGCACCAGAAGAACGTGAGCTCTATAACTCGGATTTCCGGCTCCCTCCGGACGTCCGACCCCTTCGGAAATCCGGAACCTTGCACCAGAAGAAGTTGAGTCGAATAACTCGGATTTCTGGCCTTCTCCGGACGTCCGGTCCCTATTCAACTCACAGTGTTTCCAGACATATCTACATCTCTCGGAGGACCGACCCCTGTCGGATGTCCGACCCCTTGCGGACGCCCGGACTTCCGTAAACTGCCAGACATCCGAACCCTGTGTGAATTAAAGTGTCCCCAACGGCTGTTTTTACACTCCCCACTATATATACCCCCTCCCACTTCGTGAGAGGGTGTCCAACACAGCCATATCCTCATAAGAACACATTTCTGCCTCACACACATTTCCTCACAACAAATCTTAGATCCCAAGAGCATTTGTGAGCCCCTTTGAGAGTTGTTCCAATCAAAAGATAGATCGTCTCCCTCTCCTTCTCTCAACCCAAGCTATTTGAGATTTGAGCAAGTTTTGAGCATTCCCCGTGATCTTGTTACTCTTGGAGGTTGGAGAATCCTAGGCAGTAGGAGTTCTTCGGAGAGGAATCAATCCGTGTGATTACCCCCGAAAAAGTTTGTGAGGGTTTGGAAGCCACCTCAAAGGCTTACCACTAGTGGTTGAGAAACGCCTTCGTGGTGTTATCTCAAAGGGAGAATAGGGTGAGCCTTCGTGGCGTTGGTGTGCCTTCGTGGTAACATCCACCTCTCTAACGGTGAGTAGCTTCCCTCCAAGGAAGTGAACATCGGGATACATCTTCGTCTCAGTAACCTTGGTTATCCTTAACCCTAACTCCTTACTTGTGGTTTACTTGTGTTACTTGAGCATACATACATTGCATATTGGTTGTGGTCATTATATTGTGTTGGCCATTTCTTGTACAAGATTAATCATTCAAGCATACCCTCTATATCCACACGTTCATACTTGCAGCTTTTCATATATCGTGTGATATAGTGTGATCTAGTATATTGTGTTGTTCACCTACTTGTCGTGTGATATAGCTCAAATAAGTTTGTGTAACTTACTTGTGCTTGTTAGTAACTGTATTGTGTCCATCTTGGTAGATCGTGTTGTTGATACACGTTGCAGTGCCTAGTGCATTTAGGATTTGTGCTTGACAAGTACCCTCTTAGTTTATTTCCGCATTAGTTTCAAGCCAAATCCGAAGAAGTTTTTAAATAGCCTATTCACCCACCCTCTAGGCGTCATCGAGGTCTTTTCACCTTCACGTGGGAGAAGTTATGGGTACTCGATGTCATGATATCAGCCGAAGCTCTTCACACGTCAGCAATGGTGCGACGCGCGCCCTAGTGGTCCGCGTAAGCATCGTTCTTGTATAAGAGGTGCCACGACTGACATCGGTTGCCCATGCATCGTGCAGGAGCGCAAAGGGTGATGGGCCCATGACCCCTGCGCGCTTAGGATTTAGAACGACGGGTTGGCCTCTCTATTGAGCCTAGGAAGGGCTACAACGTGTTGATGTTCCGAGGCCGGGCATGACCCAGGAAAGTGTATCCGGCCAAAGTTTATCAAGTATGACAGGAAACTTGGTGCGTCCCTGCAGGGTAAAAAATTACCTATTCGGATAGCCGTGACAACGGTTAAAGGATGGCTTGGAGTTGTGCCCCGATCTTATACAACTAGAACTGTTACTTAACTGGAATGTTTGCTCCGAGATTGCTTCTTCGAAGAGAGTCGAGGAAGAATCTTTGGGTGTGACCTCATTTAATATTGCTGCAACAATATGACTATATTTTTGTATTGCTTGCTCTACTCTCGTCTATTGCCGCAAGACCCCCGAAGATGCTAGTCTTCGATAGGTCTAGTTCTTTCTCTCTATTCTCCCATTGGTGTAGTTATTCCACATATAACCCCACTTCCTTTGATACTGATGCATTCTTAGCATAGTTTTGATGTCAGTCTTGCGAGTACTTTGGATGAGTACTTACCGTTGCTTTTCTCCCCCTTTTCCCCTTGATACGATCGCTGCGACCAGGTGATGGAGCCTAGGAGATGGTGTATCCCACCGAGGAAGTCTACTACCCCGACGGTGCCTTCTACTACGTGGAGGTTGCTGACGACCAGGAGTAGTTTAGGAGGTTCCCAGGCAGGAGGCCTCGCCTCGTTCGATCATTGTATTTTTGTGCTAGCCATCTCTAAGGCATTGTCATGTTACATGTGTGTACTAACATATTTGTTGCTTCTCTTGACTGTTGTGTTTATCGAGCTCGTGTATTCTAGCCCTCGAGGCCCCTAGCTTTTAATAAGAAGCTTGTATGTTTTTATTTGTGTCTAGAGTTGTGTCATGATATCTTCCCGTGAGTCCTTGAGCTTGGTCATACGCGTTTGCGTGTATGATTAGCATACAATCAAATCGAGGACGTCACAAGTTGGTATCAGAGCCGACTGCATGTAGGTAGCCCCCTTTCCAACTCCTTGGCTGAAGTTGAGTCTAGTATTTGAAAAACTTTTACTATCATTGTTGTGTGGCTTACGGTCCCACATCTCAATCAGGTGGTATTAGTATATTTTACTCCTCTTCTATACTCTGGGTTCTCATCTCTCTTATCCTTCGGGTTAAAGATCTTGCTAACTCTAACATTAGGTTCTCGTAATCACATCGACCCAGAGAGCTAGATTATCTACTGTTGTTCTTCTGATAATATGTTAGACACACTGTCATTTGACATCTCTGAATCTTCCTTTTCAGATGCGCCCCGCAAGGCAGATCGTACGCCTGACTATGGCTGTCGATACGGCTCGGTTCCCGGCCATTCTGGTCAACCTCTTGACCATGCTGGGATATTGCTGGTACCCTGAGTACACTGTGTACGAGGACTTCCGTGAGTTCAACCAGTACCAGTACCAGGCTGAGGTTTGCATCTTCGATCGGACGGACATCTCCACCAACGAGCTCCACACCTTCTGTGGTGTTGGGTTGATGAGCGATATGTCCGTTCATGATGTAGCCTATATCGCTATCACCCGCCTCCATGGAGCGTACCCCTGCTGGGAGGAGACTCAATTCAGATACACCCCGTATGCTCCTGCTGGGGATGAGAATGGATCTAATCTCACTGCCTACACTGCCTCCGTTTTTTAGCACAATGATCGGTCCTATGTCGCTGTCTGTACCCCCTACAAGATTCGTCGCTACGACCCACAGGTTCTGGTGCGGTACATTGAGTCGCTGGATCGTGCCTTCCGAGCTCAGACTATGGAGCTGTACGCGACGCGTACCTGTCTTTACGATGCGTTGACACAGCTGCAGCCAGCAGTCGATGCGACGATCCACCCTGAGTTCATCCTCCACCCACGGACGACAGAGCTACCCCCAGGGCTTGAGTGGCGTGCTGTTGGAGGTCGTACCCCTGCACTTGGACCTCTGCTCCCCGATTCTATGCAGTACGAGCACATGAGTCTCCACGGGATGCAGAATCCCACCCCTAGGTTCTCCTATCACGTTCACCGTGAGCTACCTGGATTTAGCGTTTTCTCGGACATTGATTTCGTATTATCGCTATATCCCGTTGTTGTATCCCTCCACCGCGTGCATGCGTGCCGCCTAGTGAGTCCAGGTGATCGCCAAATTTCATGTGTCTAATAGATGGTCTGTAATCGAACCTATGTATGGGTCTGTATGTCGAACTTGGCTGCTATGAAGTATCTATTGCATTTATTTTCGTCATGCTTGATTACTTCATGAATGACTACATTCCCCTACAATTACTATATGCTAAACTACCCGTGTTAAATTTGAGCAGGATGGTTAAACCAGCTGGCTGCTGGAGTGTCGGTGCACTAGAGACTAGGGTTTCCTGTGCCCTAGACTTGTGCACGGGCACTAGCAGCGCCCTGGCGACAGTTGACTAAGAGAGCCGATGGGAAGTTAAACCCCAGGCTCGCCAAGACCACACCCCACCAAAGGTGTGAAGAACCATCCCAGGCTACAAGGCCCCGGCAAGCCCTCCTTGTCGGGAAGACTCATAAGGCCCCAATAAGCCCTCCTTGCCGGGAAGACTCCCAAGGCCCCGACAATCCCTCCTTGCCGGGAAGATGTCCAAGGCCCTGATAAGACATCCTTGCCGGGAATACGGGCTAGGACGCAGATAAGGATGCCAGGCCGGCACGCTCCCTTCGCCCGCCAGGTGTCCCTCCTGCCACAGTGCCACCAACCGCCACCGCTCCAGCGCATCCCTCATGCGCCAACACAAAGCCCAGGTGTCAATACACTTGGGTACGTGTCGAAGCCACCTTGATGCAGGTTGGGGCCAGACAAGGCATTTACTGCCCCTGACACTGCAGTAGATAGATAAGCGGTGAACCCTGTTCACTATGCAACCCGTGAGCACATTGTTGGTGACCCTCTGCCTATAAAAGGAGGCCCAAAGCTCATTTTTAGGGGTTGGACCTTTTGGGGTTAGACTCTTTGATCACAAGCTAAGTTATTGTAGCAAATAACCCTACAGTAAGCACCCAAACAAACAAAGCAGGAGTAGGGTTTTACGCGCCAAGCGGCCCGAACCTGGGTAAACGACCTTGCCGGTGCTGATCGCTAGTTCTGCTCTTGGCGCCACCTCTCTTCCTTCACCGAACGATCAAGGGATTCTTAGAGTTTCCCATACGTGTCGTTTTCCCGACACTGCGTGGCGCCACAAACAATGCACCACCCCTGCCTTTTGAATATATGGTTGGGATGATCCAACAGTTTGAACTGAACCGTCGAATCTTAACCAACAGCAAGGTGTGACATTGCAAGACTTTTGTCGCCTCAACTCTGCGATTTACCGCCGCTCACCTTAGCCTCTTGATGCTGATGACTGGCTCCGTGACATTGCTTATGAGCTGGTTTCTGCCAATGTGCTCCTGGCGAACTATGACAACTTTGTAGCCTACTTTCTGAAGGGTCCCGCTGCTCAATGGTGGGACAGTCATAGCTGCTACTAGCCCGCTGGAACTGTCATCAGCTGGCCAGAGTTCCAAGATGCTTTCCGTGCCCGCTAAATTCCTCAGGGAATCATGGACTGGAAGAAGCGTGAGTTCCGCAACCTTGTCCAGGGCAACAAAACTGTGGATGCTTATCAGGGGGAGTTTCTGGACTTATCCCTCTATGCTGAAGAAGACATTGCAACTGATGCTCGTAGAGAGGAGAAGTTTCGTGATGGACCCCACCCTCGCATCAAGCTCGCATTCCTTATTCAGGACTATGCAAATATCACCACCTTAGTGAACAAGGCCATTCAGAATACAAGGATAGCAGCAAACGCAACGGGGACATGGATTCATATTCGGGCCCATCTGTACAGAAGCGGAAGATCTAGATTTCCCACAACATTTATCATGCACCTGCTCCTGCTCCAAGGTCATCCTATGCTGCACCTCGTCTGCGTCCTCCACCACCTAGGTAGCCAAAGCTTCCAGCTCCACCTCCTCGAGTTCCTCCTTCCCGTCCCGAGGATGGTATGTGCTTCAAGTGTGGTCGTCCAAGTCACCGTGCTAAAGACTACAAGCAGAATCAGAATCAGCTAGCACTTCCGTCATCTGACATTGGCAACAATCAGAACCACAACAAGAATGCCAAACCTGCTTATGTTCGTGGACATGCCAACAACATTGAAATGGGTCAAGCTTAGGACCAGCCTGCTACCGTGATGGGTACACTTCTTGTTATCTCACTACCTGCTTCTGTATTGTTTGATACAGGAGCATCGCATTCCTTTATGTCAGAAATTTTTGCATACATGCTTGACATTAGAAGTGAAGAGATGAACCTTCCGATACTGGTAATCACCCCCATGGGCCAATGTCGAACCTCTGTGGTTTGCCCCAATGTCCCCGTTGAAATTGAAGGATTGGAATTCCTTGCCCCTCCCATATTACTGAAGTCTTCCAACATTGACCTCATACCGGGAATAGACTAGTTGAAGGCTCATACAACTTCAATTGTTTGTGCCACCAAAACCGTCCATCTCCTTCATCCTTAAAATGAGTTAATAAGCTACCGTGCTCATCTCGTTCGAGATGCCGAGGAACAGCTATATGCCTTAAATGCATTAAATGCGCCGCCTCTTGAAGGGATTGAAAATATTCCAATTGTCTGGGAATTCCAAGATGTCTTTCCGGAAGAAATTCTGGGGGTTCCCCCTGCTCGAGTTGTCGAGTTTTTCATCGACTTGGTACCGGTACCACTCCTATCTCCAAGCGTCCTTAGAAAATGCCACCACATGAACTCCTTGAACTTAAGCAAGAAATTGACAATTCGCTTCGCCCGAGTTTCATCCGTCCTAGTTCCTCTACTTGGGGAGCACCTTCTTTCTTTGTTAAGAAGAAGGATGGAACAAATCGTCTGGTTCAAGACTACCATCCTATCAATCAGGCCACTATTCAAAACAAATATCCTCTTCCTCGTATAAATGATTTGTATAATCAACTTGTTGGATCCTCAATCTTCTCTAAGCTCGACTTGAGGTTGGGATACCACCAGATCCATGTTCGCAAAGAGGATATCCCGAAAACCGCCTTTGTTACTCGCTATGGATCAGACGAGTACACCGTCATGTCCTTGGTCTTAACCAATGCCCCGACAACCTTCTCTCAATTCATGAATTATATATTCATGGAATACCTTGAAAAATTATTCGTGGTATAGCTGAATGATATTCTGGTATATTCAAAGAATAAAGAAGAGCATGCCGAACATCTTCGTGTCGGGACCCCGATCCTAAGCCATAGGAATCCAGCCTGTAACACATCGCATCTCTTTGTGGTCTCACGCACGGTTAACTCCACGGCTGCAGCCTTACCTTAGCCGGGACCGTTTGCGTCTTTTGACTCACGTATGCGATAGGTGTCGCTAGCAATCCAATGTCAAAGAACCCGGATCGACATGTCTAGTCATAAACCAAAGTGGCAGTTCCGCACAAGAACATGCATACATGACCCAACAAAGCAGGTGTCGGTCATCAGCGAACGTAGACAAGTCGTAGCAAGCTACAAGGACTCCATTACGTCGCGTGACATTTCCCCAAAGAGGATAGACACAACAGCTAAGAAGGACACATGCCGGTCAACCAATGTGTCCGGAGCAGTAGCGGACTACCAAGGCTCGTTGGATCACAAAGGGGCATTTCCTTGTAAGGAGTGCTACTAAAGTTCACGACTAGGTATTCGAACCCCATACATATCAAGTAAGACACACGTACGCATGGCATACCGATATGTATAGATACATCGATGGCATCACAACATAACCATAAACATACAACCTTTATTTAAGAGGCTCGGAAGAGCCACACACGTAATATTACACATTAAGGTCTCTCGACCCATAATAGCAGTCATACAAATACAAGCTAGCGGAAGAGTTATAAACTGTCTGGGTACAGACATGCAACTAGAAGGCACATGGCCTGACTATACTACAGAGCCGACGTAGGGCCAGATCGTAGCTGGGACACCAGCTACTCGTCGTCGTCGATGTCTATGAAGAACCCTCCATTAGGGTCATTAGCAACCTCTGCAACATTTATTAAGCAAACATGAGTACGAAGGTACTCAGCAAGACTTTAGGAGAACTTACTACTCATGCAAGGTATCAAAAGGTATTGTGGGGTTTCAGGCGAAAAGCCAGGATTTGACTCGTGGCTAGACAACTTGCATTTTGAAATTAGTTTTGACAACTAGATTTCTCGCACACGAGTCCACTAACACCATAACAATACACTATCGTGGAATCATTGCGTCTCCATCCGGAAATGCCGTCCACGACACTCACACTTATCTTGACAATTTTATGAGTAGCCATTGAAGTTATCTATGAACAACATATGTCTCCAAGTAGTCCATATCCGCGGACGCGGCTATTCGAATAGATCATAACCCTGCAGGGGTGTACTTCGTCACACACGCTCTCGCCACTTATCGCCATGTGCACGTCATGCACCTCGGCAACCTTCAAGCGGAAGCCCAGCGAGGGAGTCGGCCACGACCGTTAACCACACTAGTACCTAGTCCAGGTTTATCGCCTATCTGAGAGTAACCCGTACGGCAGTCCGGCCGAGGTTTCCGCCACGGCCTCAAACGATGTGCGCAGGGTTCCCAAGCCCACCATCCGGGTGCCACTTGGTACACCGTGCCACTGCCTACCGCATCACGATCCACCTCTCAGGTCAGCACCATGCACGGCCTCCAGCATTACTATAAACACCAGAAACTACTTGCAACTCCTGGACCGAGTACTACGTGATTAATAGGCCGAGCGGGGTCATATTTCAGGGCCCAGCATGTGGTAGTATCTAGTCTTGGATTGCATACACGGAACTCAGTTCCTCAGGACGGTTCCAATGAAACAACCCGCCATGTACTCCTACACAGCCTTTCACCGGTACCTTTACCAAATCAAGTTCAACACACAACCTTTTTTCACCGAACACATTCCACATTTCTGTTCATCTCCCAGATGACAGACCATACACAACTCTAAGCATAGCATGCACAGCAGGATA
The DNA here is from genome assembly GCF_904849725.1 of Hordeum vulgare subsp. vulgare. Classification (NCBI taxonomy): domain Eukaryota; kingdom Viridiplantae; phylum Streptophyta; class Magnoliopsida; order Poales; family Poaceae; genus Hordeum; species Hordeum vulgare. The sequence continues at coordinate 309,957,232 of NC_058523.1, forward strand.
AGGCACATCATATCTCAAGCAACTACCAGGTATGCTAGGTTGCAAGGTTCGGCTATTTACTGTGACAAGGTTAAGTCATGCAAAGGAAGTGGGTCCACTATCGTGGCAAAAGCAGTTGAAGCATTTGATCCTAATGCAATAAATAGGTGCAGGAGCAAGAACATAGGAGTTATCGGGATGATCAAAGGGGTTGCTTGCCTTGTTGCTCAGAGGAGGAACGATATCCGTCAGACGGATATTCGGGGTGCGGAGCCTACCGAAAAGAATGGCAACATTCAATAACAATCATATGCACTCAAAATGATGCATGAGCATGGCATGAGAATGCAAGGTGATAAGTTATTATTTTCAACATGTAATAGGTTTAGAGTTGATTTGAATCACATTCGAATAGCAATTCAAACGGGGTATTCTCGGATACCGGTTTAATTGATTCGACCTGATGCTCAGATCAACTTGGTGTTAACATGCATGAATGTCATGTTATGATACTGATTTGTAATTAGGGCAGTGTGTGATCATTGCATATATAATGGAATTTGAATATTTTTGCACATTCCATTTATAAAGTGCTTATAAGAATTGAATTATTCCTTATTCCACAATTTAGGGTTCTGTAACTTTTTCAAACATAGTTGAAAATAGCATAATCAGAATCCTTGAATTTTTCTGATACTTTTTCATATATAAATTATTTTCATTGGAGTTACAGATTAATTTCTATGATTTTTACAATTTTTAGCAATTTTCTGAATTAGTTTTATATTGGAAATTCTATTTATTGCATCAGGCTGACGTCAGCAGGTCAGCCGGCCTGTTCAGGTCAAACCTGACAGGGGGGCCCCACTGGTCAGCCTCTCTGGGACTAATCCCGCGCTGACCAGCCCCTAATTCGGGTTTGACCAGGCGTGGGGCCCTCTGGCAGCGACTGAGGGGAGGGCGATTACGCCCTAATGGTCGGCCACGTCGACGCCCACCGGAGGGTGGTCACCGGCAACCAGACCCGCGGCAGAGGGCTCGCCGGAGGCGACCTAGACGGCGCTGCACAGCACCAAAACGCACGCGGTTGGCAGCTACAGCATGCTCGCGAAGTGGCCGATCTGGCAGGACCAACTGGGGAGGCTAGGGTCGCCGGAAGAGGCGTCGGCGACGAGCCGGAGCGGCGGCCGAAGCTCGGGCGTCATCGGGGTCTTTGAATCAGAGGGATCTACGCGTCGTCCTGGAGCTGCTGGTGCCCTCGGAAGGACGAGCTGATCATCGGAGGGCTACCGGCGACGAGCGGCAACGGCGGTCCTCGTCGGGCTCCGGTGGAACTAGGGCTAGAGGAGGGGACCAACGGGGAAAACTTAGGGGAAGCGACCGCATGCTCACGGGGAGTGCAGAGCAGAGCTTAGACGGCTCGGGGAAGGCCTGGGGGCGACGAATCGACGGGAGAGGTCCGGCGGCCGGAGGTGGAAGACGACGGCGTTGCGGGCGTTGCAGGGCTCGAGGAAGCTTCGGCTTCTGCAGAGATGACCAGGGCGACGAGGCGGAGCTAATGGCGTGCTCTGGGAGGGAAACCTATGGCCAGGGGCACGGGCAGCTCGAGCTCGAGCTCGGCTCTAATGGCGGCAGCAAGGAGGAGGAGGAGATTCGGGAGGAGGAGGAGAACCGAGGCGGGGAATGGATAGGGGAGGCTCTGGGGAGCTTATCCCCGTCGTCGCCAGCGCGAGGCGGCGGCCAGGCAGGCACGCAGGTGCGTGGCCGCGCTGGAGGGGGCGGCGGCCACCTCCTGCTGCCTACTGGCGCGAGGGAGGGGACGAGCGGGGAGATGGGCCGGGCCAGGCTTAGGCGACAGGTAAGGTTTCCCATTTTTTTTCTGTTTTGTTTTTTCTGTTTTGCTAACTAGTGTTTTGCTAATTATTTCAGCTCCAAAACAAAAAGTAAAAACTATTTAAGACCTCCTGAAATATTTGTTATAATATCCCCACTCATTTCCAAGGTTTTCAACATTTTTGGAAATTTATAGATTCTGATTTCAAATTTTAAAGTTTGAAACCAGTGGCTTTTGCATTTATTTAAAATGCTTAAAGTGTCAAGAAAATAGTTTTCTCCAATGCTCATTTACTTTCATGATTTATCTGAAAGTTTGAACATTTCTTGAGGCCATTTTGGGTTCATTGATTTTGAACTAGTTTGAGATTTCCTTTAATTAAAATGGTGGCTAGGGTTTTGAGTATTTCCTTTGCCACTTTGTTGTTTTTGTTGAAACTTCTTAGATGCAAATGCAAAGAAGACATGAGCACAATGCTATCTTGCTTAAGGGTTAGGGATGTGACACTTCGTCTTGTACTGGAAAAGCTTCGGGAGCATAAACTCTATGTGAAGTATTCCAAATGTGAATTCTTGCTAGACGAAGTGACGTACCTTGGTCATGTGATCTCCAAGAATGGCATCACGGTCAACCCTGAACGAGTTCAAGCTATTATTGACTAGACTCCCCCGAAGAATGTCAAGCAAGTCAGAAATTTTCTCGGACTCGCCACCTATTGCCATCGATTCATCGATAACTTCTTCAAGATTGCAAAGCCCTTAACCAATCTGCTTCACAAAGGTGTTAAGTATGAGTGGAATGATAAATGTCCGGAAAGTTTCTAGGAACTCAAGGACAAACTGACATCCATTCCGGTACTTGCTCCTCCGGATACAAAAAGGGATTTCGTTATATATTGTGATGCTTCTCGTCAAGGAATAGGTTGTATCCTCATGCAAGATTGCAAAGTGATTGCTTATGCCTCACGTTAGCCGCGTTCTCATGAATAGAACTATCCAATTCATGATCTTAAACTTGCTGCAGTAGTGCATTCACTAAAGGAGTGGTGACAATACCTTCTCGGCAAGCTTGTGAGGTTTACACCAACCATCAAAGTCTGAAGTATGTGTTCACTCAGTCGGATCTGCACCTCCGTCAGCAGAGATGGATGGAGCGCACACCAGATTTTGATTGTGGTATATCTTATACCCCCGGAAAGCCTAACGTAATGACTGTTGCCTTGAGTCACAAGTCATACTGCAACCACCTCCAGGTTCATAAGGTTCATGACCGTGTTCAAGAGGAATTCCGTAGGCTGAACCTCCATATTGTTCCTCACGGTTACCTTGTTCCCCCTCCTGAAGAGTTTCAAAAGATGAACCTTTGTGTTCTTAATCAGGACTACCTTAGTAACCCGGATCTCGTGAACAACATCAAAACTATTCAACTATTTGACCCTGAAGTCGATAAGATTAAGAGCTACCTTATAGAAGGTAAACCCTCTTGCTTCACTCTTGCAGATGATGGCGCCTTGTACTTCTAGGGTTGTCTTTACGTAGAGCATAAGCGAGAAAACCTGAGGATGATAAGAAAGGTGATGAAAGAAGCTCACGATACCCCGCTGTCTATCCATTCGGGTAGTACCAAGATGTACCAAGACATCCGCCAAAGATTCTGGTTGTCAAATATGAAACAAGACATTGCAAGCTATGTTGCAGAATGTGATATTTGTCGGCGAATCAACGCAGAACATCAAAGGCCTGCTAGAACTCTGCAACCTATCTGTATTCCTGAATGGAAATGGGACCATGCTAAAATGGACTGTGTCACTGGTTTTCCTAGATCTCAGAAAGGTAATGATGATATTCTTGTTGTCATTGACCGACTCTCCAAAGTTGCACATTTTCTCGCTGCCAAAGAAACAATTACTGCTAGTCAGTTGGCAGATACTTATATGTCTAGAATTGTTTCACTTCACGGTATTCTGTTGGTAATCAGCTGTGACCGTGGCAGCTTGTTGACTTCAAAATTATGGGAATGTTTTCACAAGGCTATGGGGACCCATTTGTCCTTTAGCACCGCATTTCACCCTCAATCCCAGGGACAAGTTGAACGAGTCAACCAAATTCTCGAGGACATGCTTCGAGCTTGTGTCATTTCTTTCGGTAAGAAATGGGAGGAATCTCTCCCGTATGCTGAGTTCTCCTGCAACAATAGCTATCAAGCTAGTCTGAAGATGGCCCCTTTTGCAGTATTGTATGGACGAAGGTGTCGAAATCCTGTGAACTTGTAAAAAAGTGGGGAACGATCACTCTTCGTTCCGGATATTACCGGACACGCCGAAGATCAAGTCCGCATTATTCATGAGAATCTGAAGGCTGCTCGGTCTCATCAGAAAAGTCAGTATGACCATCATCACCAAGATATGGTCTATCAACCTGGTGAAAAGGATTATCTTCGTGTCACACCAATGAGAGGTGCACACCGTTTTGGTATCAAGGGCAACCTATCTCCTCGCTATATTTATCCATTCAGTATTCTCGAAAGGCATGGAAAAGTAGCTTATCAATTGGAACTATCGGCGCACCTTTCTCCGGTTCACGATGTCTTCCATGTGTCTCAGCTCCACCTATGCTTCAAAGATCCTATTTGAGCAGTGGATCTTGATATGCTTGAGCTGCAACAAGACCTCTCTTATAAAGAGCATCCGGTCCGCATTCTCGATCAGACTGAACGTCTGACTCATTGCAAGGTCACCAAGTTCCTTAAAGTGCAGTGGTCAAATCATTCTGAAGATGAAGCCACTTGAGAACACGAGGATCATCTTCGTGATAAATACCCCGAGCTCTTTCCTTCCACCTCTTATTTCTCGGGACGAGAATTCTTGTTAGTAGGGGAGAGTTGTGACATCCCCGGATTATGCTACAGTGATCATTGTAATTAAGGTACAATAATCACCATGATTAAACTAATGCTTTTGCTAAGTAGTGCTTGATCACATATGGAAAACATATGTCATTTCAAATTCCATCATTAAAAAGGATTTAGAAGTAATGTGATAAAATAAATCGTCAAACAACAAAGCAAAATGTTGCACACTTGACAAAAAATCAAAAACTTTGTTAAGGATAAAAACATCACCCTCAAGCTGGTGTGGACCACACCTTCAATAACAGAGCCAAATCACATTTAAAATGCCCTCTTAAATTCAATGGATGATTCAAACAGTTTCCAAAAATACTCAAACTATGTGTGGCCATGCAGAATATTGCAAGTTATTTTATGGGACAAGTCACTCATTTTTGCTAAAGCAAATATTTGCTAAAAATAAATAAAAGAGAAAAGTTATATATATGTATGTATATATATATAAAAGAACTAATTTACCCCCCTTTTTGCCGAGCCTCGGCCTGACTGGCTAGCCCAACTGCCAGCTCGGCCGGCCGACCCATCCACCCCCGGCTGGCCCATCTGCTTCCCCCTCTCCCCTGGCTTATATAAGGGCAGCCCCTTGACCTAAATTTTTTCCGTCACTCCCGCTCCACTCCTCCCCCACAGAACCGGCGGCGGCTCGCCCCCCTTAGCACGAGCTCTGATGCCCCACAGGCCTCCTACGCCCTCTCCGGCGCCGGGCTGCACGACCCCATTGACGCCGGCCCTCGCCGCGGTGCGTCATCGCCCCGGCGCACTGTCATCATCGCCGCCCCACGCTGCCTCGGCCAACTCGCCGGTGCTGGTCACCACCAACTGACGCCTTTTCCATCCTCGTGTCCTCCCTCGCCGGCTTCATCGCGCCACAACGCCCCGATCCCTTGCTTGTCGGTGAGCCGCGGCCTCCCCCTCCTCTCCCATGTTTCCCCGCAGCTCTCGCAGCCCCCCTCCCCTCGCTGTGTCGCACCTCTGCCCCCCCCCCCCCCCCCCCGGCGACCCGGCTCGCCCTCTCGCCGCTACACACTGCCCCACCCCATGCGCCGCTGATGACGAGTTGATAGATATACTTCTCGTCCCTCGTTGGTTAACCCAAGTGGAAGGTGGAGATGTAGTCAACAACAAATTTCCCTAAGACGGAGACTGTAAGGTTTATAGAACCAGGAGGACTCCTAGGATCGTCAACTTGCAATTATGGGTTTTTCCACTTTCTTTAATCTTGATATTATGGTCCTCCTGTGGAGCAAGACTCTTAAAGTAGCCTATGTTGGATATGTCGAAAATGGTCTTTATGTGGTGAACTTCTCAAAGCGACCCACTAACACTGCGACGTGTTTAATGGCTAAAGTTGATATGGGCTGGCTTTGGCATCGCCGACTAGCTCATGTCAATATGAGATCTTTGCAAAGTCTTCTAAAAGGGGACCATATTCGTGGACTAACAAATGTGAGTTTTGCTACAGATCGTGCTTGCAGTGCCTGTATTGAAGGAAAGATTCATGAAACTGCTCATCGTCCAACGACTCTCATTTACACTAAGAGGCCATTGGAGCTCCTCCATATGGATCTTTTTGGTCCTCCATCATTTGATAGTCTTGGAGGCAGAAAGTACTGCTTGGTGATTGTTCATGACTACTCAAGATACACCTGGGTATATTTCTTCAAAAGGAAGAGTGAGACTCAACAATCTGTCATCAACTTTGCTAATGAACCTCAACGTCAACATGAAGCAATGATCTTGATGATTAGAAGTGACAACGGCACCGAGTTCAAGAACTACACCTTGGATGAGTTTCTAGGTGATGAGGGAATAAAACATCAATATTCAGCACCATATACCCCTCAACAAAATGGCGTGGCAGAAAGGAAGAACCGGACCTTGATGGATGCTGCAAGAACAATGATGGCGGAATTCAAATCTCCATATAACTTTTGGGCTGAGGCCATCAACACAGCATGTCATCCGTCCAATCGACTCTATATCCGCAAAGACTTGAACAAGACTCCATATGAGATTCTCACTGGAAACAAACCCAATCTCAAGTACTTCTGGGTATTCGGTTGTAAGCGTTTCATTCTCAAGAAAGGTGCACATTTAGCTAAATTTGATTCTAGAGCACATGAGGGCATCTTTGTTGGTTATGCTACAAACTCTCATGCTTACCATGTGCTCAACAAGTCCACCGGACTCACTGAGGAGACGTGTAACGTGGAGTTTGATGAAAATAATGGCTCCCAAGTGGAACAAAGTGGTCTTTGTGATGTAGGTGATGAAATTCCTCCCCAAGCCATAAGAAGAATGGGGATTGGTCAAATACTCCCCATTGAGGAACCCCTTTTGGCCGAAGGAGAAGGACAATGCTCTACTCAAGTGGAGCCATCACCCCCACAAGCCCCACACGCTTCCGATGAACAAAGAGAAGACTCTCAACAAGATGAACAAGCTGAAGGTCAAGATCAATTGCCCAACAATGGTGATGGGTCCCATGATATTCAAGCACTTACCCAAGGTTCCGAACCTGCTCATGATCAAGATCAAGTGCAACCACAAGATCCAGACCAAGTAGAAGCACAAGATCAAGACCAAGAGCAACCACAAGTACAAGGACAAACAAGTGAACCTGCTCAAGTCGAAAGTCAAGATGATCAGGATACTGTCTCGCAATTCCCTTCTGCATCACCAACAGCCGGTGCCAAGGGAGGTTCAAGACGCAAGGGCAAGCAAAGTAAACAAGTCGATGCTCCCCAGTTATCCAATGAAGAACTCTTGGAGCGTCGAGCAGCCAAGATTGCGAACAAGATGAGAGTCAAGTCACATCTTATGAAGAATGTACTTGGCAGTTTAAAAAAGGGACTATCAACCCGTCAACAGATTTGGAATTATTGTGAGCATCACGCGTTTGTTTCGTATTGTGAACCTCAACAGGTACAGAAAGAGCTCGATGATGAGTATTGGCTTATGGCCATGCATGAAGAACTTAACAACTTCAAGCGTAACCAAGTCTGGGATTTAGTGCCAAGACCAAAGGAGGAACATAATGTCATCGGGACCAAATGGATATTCAAAATCAAGCAACATGCCAATGGGATTGTGATTCGAAATAGGCAAGATTGGTGGCTCAAGGCCACTCCCAAGTCGAGGGTATCGACTACGGTGAAACCTTTGCCCCTGTTGCTCGTCTAGAATCTATTCGCATGTTGCTTGCATTTGCTTCTCATCATAATTTCAAATTAGAGCAAATGGATGTGAAAAGTGCCTTTCTTAATGGTCCTTTAAATGAGTTGGTCTATGTCAAACAACCTCCGGGATTCGAACATCCCAAGCTCCCCAATCATTTGTACAAACTTAATAAGGCACTCTATGGCCTTAAACAAGCCCCACGTGTGTGGTATGAGTATCTTACTGAGTTGTTACAAGATCGTGGGTTTGAAATTGGGAAGATAGATCCCGATCTTTTTACTAAGAGGGTTAAAGGGGATTTGTTCATATGCCAACTATATGTTGATGATATTATTTTTGGTTCTCCTAACATTTCCTTCAATGAAGAATTTGCTGCACTAATGACCGAGAAATTTGAGATGTCCATGATGGGAGAGTTGAAGTTCTTCCTCGGATTCAAGATTCAACAAGGCCTGGAAAGGACCTTCATCAAACAAGCCAAGTACACTCAAGACATGCTCAAACGGTTCGAGCTTGAAGATGTCAAGCCAGTCAAGTTCCCCATGCCAACAAGATGCAAGCTTGACAGTGATCCCAATGGTAAAGCAGTGGATCAAAAGGTATATCGCTCCATGATTGGATCCCTCCTTTATCTTTGTGCATCTAGACCAGATATTATGTTGAGTTTAGGGATATGTGCACGGTTTCAATCTGCACCAAAAGAAAGTCATTATATGGTTGTTAAGCGAATCTTTCGATATTTGGCTCAAACCCCAAACTTTGGTCTATGGTATCCCAAAGGAGCAAACTTCAACCTAGTGGGCTATTCTGACTCAGATTGGGCAGGAGATTGTGTGGAGAGGAAGTCAACTTCTGGAGGATGCCAATTCCTTTGTCGCTCACTGGTAAGTTGGTCTTCAAAGAAGCAGAATTGTGTCTCACTATCATCCACCGAAGCTGAGTATGTGGCAGCTACAAGTTGTTGTGCACTATTGCTATGGATGAGGCAAACTTTAAAGGATTACGTGGTTGACGAAGATTGGCTTCTTGGGCCCCCGTAGGGCTATGTTGCTATGCTGCTAGAAAGAAAGGAAGAGTTCGATGTCCATCAGTTCATGGTTTCGGAGATTGCTTACCGACTTTCATTCATATCTGAAAAGATCAAGGGTGCCACCCCGTCATCAGTCCTGTGTTGCCTATGCTTGCGCCCCAAAACGGTCACTTATGACAAAGTGCCTCTTCTATGTGACAATCAAAGTGCTATCAAGATTTCCCTCAACCCAGTGCAACATAGCAAGACCAAGCATATTGATATTCGCCATCACTTCATTCATGAACATATCAAGCTTGGTGATATTGAGGTTCACTTCATCCACACTGATGAGTAACTTGCAGATATTTTCACTAAGCCCCTAGATGAAGCAAGGTTCCGGGAGTTAAGGCATGAGCTAAATATCATTGATTCAAGTAATGTGGATTGAAGCTAGGCACTTTGCACCTCACTATGCATTCGATCTTGTTCTAGACGTAGGCATGGACATAGGGGGAGTGTTGTTCTCTCAATGAACTTTTCCTCCCCCCATTATGCATAAATTGATCAAGTCTTTCATTTAAGCCATTACCAAATGGCACTTGTGCTTCAAAGACGAGCGTTGGTCATGAACCCAAGGATAATTCTTCGCAGCGTCATACCTTTGTCTCAAACATAGGTGGCCTCGGCCACCGCCCCCACCTTTCTCTCATATGGAAGAAAAGATACAAAATGACGAGTCAGTATATCTTGCTGGTGCTATCTTCTTATTACACTGACTTGTCGTTTGCCCACGCCTTAATCATGCAATCCTATGTCTCATTGTGTCATTTTTAGCAGTACTACCGCCAGAACTCCAGCGGTACTACCGCCAGGGGTATCGGTGCTACCGCCATGACCCCAGTGGTACTACCGCCAGGGGTAGCGGTACTACCGCCAGGACCCCAGCCTATCACGACCTGACTAGGGCTTTTAGGGATGTCTCAAGGGGGAGCGGTACTACCGCCAGGGGGAGCGGTACTACCGCCAGGACCCCAGCGGTACTACCGCGAGGGGTAGCGGTACTACCGCCAGGACCCCAGCGGTACTACCGCTAGCCCGTACCCCTTGGACTATATAAAGGAGGGGGAGCCCTTTTTCCTGCCCTCTTTCTTCTTCCTCGTGGTTCTCCCCTCCCCAACCCCGAACTCTGCCGATTTGGATCTCTTTCTGTGGAGCCCCTTCTCTCCGTTGAGTTGGAGGGTTTGCTCCACTCCTCCTTCCTCCACCAAGTGCCATGGACTCCGATAAAGCTCCTCCCTTTATTCTCTTGATTGGTATTTTCTTGTTCTAGGGGTAGGAGCATTGGTGTTTTGGATCCATGACCATGATTTTGTGCTTCATTCTTGGATGGAACGAAGGAGATATTCTAGGGGAGTGTAGGTCCTATGATGCATTGCATTTATATTGACATGCTCAAGGTTCTTCATGCTTTAGATCAAGCACTTTGTCTCTTATTTTGGATTAGATCGAAAACTTGTATCCTCTTGACTAGGCATGTCTTTATCTAGATGATTCTTGAGATCCTCATGTGTTTAGGACTATGGTGGTTTTTGTAGTGATTATATGCAGTACCCATGGCCCTCGTAAATCCAATCTAGCCGTTCCTATGTGTCTTTTTCTATTCAGATCTGAAAGTAAACTACCTAGCGGTACTACCGCGAGGGGTAGCGGTACTACCGCAAGGACCCGAGCGGTACTACCGCCAGGGGTAGCGGTACTACCGCTAGGACCCCAGCGGTACTATCGCCAGGTGTAGCGGTACTACCGCTAGGAGGATATTTTTCTTCTTTTCATTTTCTTGGCAATGTGAGTTTACTTTTATGCCTCTTTTTGTTCATTGCCTTGACTCCTCCTGTCGCCCTTTTTCGGTGTGTGTCTTGTGTGTCACAGGTGGTGCTCGTCGCTCGAATCCCCCACGGGACACCCAGCCGAAGCAGTATCGCACTCAAGATGCTCCAGAGGGCTCCGCCACTTCCGTTCTACAACCCAAAAAGAAGTCTTTCAAGAAGACATCTCACAAGGACAAGGGGGTCAACGTTCGCACTATGCCCCCTAAGGATTTTCTGCGGTTCCGCACCAAAAATCACTATCTAGAAGAGAAGGCTCAGATCAAGGATGTCGAGCATGTTTGGTCACGGGATCACTTAGGATCTATCGCGACATCATCAAGCACTTCAAGAAGATGTTTGTTCCAGTTCAGTGGATTGACTTGGCTCACCTTCAACAGAACCCAGATTACTTTGGTGAGGCTCTCTCTTTGATAGACAAGCTTGGCATTAAGGATATCATCACCTTCAAGCGCGACTTTGATCCAGATGTTGTCGCCCAATTCTATGTTACTGTTCACTTCTCGCCTGATGAAGAGCGCATCATGACTTGGATGACTGGTACTCAGAAGATGACAGGTTCCTGGTCAGAATTCATGAAGTTTCTCAAGGTTGAATTTCAGGGAGATGACAATCCTCTTGGGTCGCGTCCTCATGCTCCAGGTTCATCTACTAGGGCCCCCGCCAAGGACAGGTGCAACAACTTTATGTGAAGAAAGGTGTGATCCCCAAGCATCTGGATATCATGCATCGGATCTTCCGCAACACTCTCTTTTGTCGCATTGGCAACTTTGACGAGGTGCATGGTTATCTAGCTGAGATGCTTCTGCTTTGTGAGGAGGCTATGACTAAGGAATCTGCCCCTCTCGATATTTCTGACGTGATGTTCAATGAGCTCTGGAACTGCATCATGAACCGCAAGGTTCCCATCTATGGGCCCTACTTGTTTGCCTATATTCGCCAGAGGTGGCACGACGTCTATTTGATTGAGGAGTTCCACCTTCAGGATGATTACTTTGTGCACGATCCCATCAGGCTCCACATCAAGGACAAATGGGCCAACCCATCCACTTCGTCTCAGCACATGGACACTGACACAGAGACTGCCGCTGAAAGAGGCCCCGCTTCTCAGTCCCACTCTTCTGCTATGCCATCTTGGGCAATGAAACTAAAGGATAAAATGAAGACCCTCTTCTGTATGCAGGCCAAGGGACAGTATCACACTCATGTGGCCCAGAAGGAGAATCGTCAGAGGCACAAGCGTGTCCTGAGGACACTTGATCTTGATATCTCCAGTGGCTCAGAGTACGACATCACTCCAAAGTCTGCTTGGATGTGGGCTCAAGGTTATCAGTGGTTTGATGCAGAGGTGGAGGCGTCTGAGGAGGACAATGAGGAGGAGCAGGATGATCCGGATGCCACGGACGAGTCTGTGGCTGATGAGGATGAGGAGTGACCACCTGTGTCATTAGGTGTGCCCCTTTTTGGTGTCTTGTGCCAAAGGGGGAGAGAGTCTAGGAGCTAGATTTGAGATTTGAGCTTTGCTTATCTTATCGTGTTTGCTTTGAACTTGGTTTGCTTTTATTTTCTATCTTTGCTTTGTGTGATGTGAGACTTGAACTAGTGTGAGATTTATTTCTATCATATTTTGTGAGTCATATGTTGCTTAATTTTCTATACCACTATCTTTATGTTCACATGCTATTCACTGTGCAAATCAGGTATTGTCATCAATCCACCAAAAAGGGATTGATGATAGTACCGCAAAGGACTAATCGTGTGTGTTAAGATTTCAGATAACACATGTCAACGACACAAGACGACTCGCCCCCTCTTTCCATGGAACAGAAGCACGGTGTACTCTACGATTCTCCTTCTTTGAGTCATAGGAACGTCGTACTATTAAGAGGGAACCCGTAGTGGAAAGGTTTGGGTGGAATCAATTTTGCACGCACGCACTTTATCTCCTTTCCTCTTACCTGCAACTTTGGAGTGGCTCCCGCCTCTGTTTTTATCTCATCTAAGCAAAAGGTCTCTCAGCGGTAGTACCGTTGTGCCTAGCGGTAGTACCGCTAGACATAGCGGTAGTACCGCTAGACATAGCGGTAGTACCGCTAGTGCTGGCAGTAGTACCGCCCCTGGTCAGCGGTTTTACCGCTCCAGGAGCTTAGTACCGCCTTCCTAGCGGGTGTACTTCGACGGACCTTTTTGCAAAGACTTTCTTGGCGGTGGTTGGCCCGGTAGTGCTTATGCACTACCATGGGCCCAGCGGCAGTACCGCTGGAGTGCCAGCGGTAGTACTGCTGGAGAGCTAGCGGTAGTACCTCTGCAGCCAGCGGTAGTACCGCTAGGCTCGGGCTGTGAGTGGGAAAACGGTTGGATCCCCCCCACTATATAAGGGGTTCTTCTTGCTGTGCAACCCAACCTTTCACCCTCCCAAGCTCCATTGTTGCTCCCTAAGCTCAAAAGTGCCCGATCTCTCTCCCTAGCCAATCAAACTTGTTGATTCTTTATGGGTTGGTTGAGAAGGCCTAGATCTACACTTCCACCAAGGGAAAAGTTGATTCCCCCACCAATCCCTTGCGGATCTTGTTACTCTTGGGTGTTTGAGAATCCTAGACAGTTGAGGTCACCTTGGAGCCACATTCCATTGTGGTGAAGCTTCGTGGTCTTGTTGGGAGCCTCCAAGCTTTGTGTGGAGTTTGCCCAACCTTTCTTGTAAAGGTTTGGTCGCCGCCTTCAAGGGCACCTATAGTGGAATCACGGTATCTTGCATCGTGTGAGGGCGTGAGGAGAATACGGTGGCCCTAGTGGCATATTGGGGAGCATTGTGCCTCCACACCGCTCCAACGAAAACGTACTTCCTGTCAAAGGGAAGGAACTTCGGTAACACATCCTCGTCTTCATTGGTTCCACTGGTGGTTATCTCTAACCTTTACTTCGTGTATGCTTATGTTGTTGTCTATCTCTTACTTGTCTTAGTCGTTCTTGTTGTTAGCTTCATATAGTTTCACCTCGTTGTTGCTATTTTAGTGAACCCGTATGTTGCTTACCCTAACTTGCTAAGATTAATTAAAAAGTGGTCGTTGCCTATTCACCCCCCTCTCTAGTCAACCATATCGATCCTTTAAATCCCTACTCCTCACATCATATCTATCATTTGGCTTTCTCTCGCCTATGGTTGTCCTCATTGTTGTGAGCCTTTCACACCTTTTTGCCTTCCTTCCCCATCATTATTCTATTTGCCATCCTAAGTGCCAACATATCTTGCTTACGCTCATCCATTGCATGAGTGCTCAAAGTCGAAAGGGAGAGGATCATTTTGACTTGTGCCTGACTAGTGGTCTGGGGCTGAGTCAAAATAAGATTCCGAAGGAGACTAAGTGTGAGGTTTAGTAGAATGAGTTCTCAATTGGAAAATATCTTATAATCTCAACCCATCTCCCACTTCTTGCACGTAAACACCATTTGGAGACATTCGAGTCACGGACAGCGAGAGCTCTTGCACCTTTATGTTCTTACTTTGCTAAACTCAATAATAGATATAGATTCTTGCTTGTTATTTTCTTGACTTGAATTGCATATCTCACTTGCTTTACTTTGAAGTTCTTATATGTGTGTTAGCATGTCACCACAGAAATTATTGTGTTATCATTTATCTACTCGAAGACGAGAAGAAATTAAGCTTGGGGATGTTGATACGTCCCAAACGTATCTACAATTTCTGCTTGTTCCATGATCTTTTGGGTGACATTGTTATATGTTTTGCTACACTTTTATATCATTTTACACATATTTGGACTAACCTACTAACTCAGTGCACCCAGTGCCAGTTTCTATCTGCTGATGTCTATTTTACAGGGGCTTTTACCCTATTTTTTGAAGCCCGAAAAATATATAAAAAATCAGCGAAACAGAAACTTCCGGATCACCGAAGGAGGGACAGAGGGGTGCCAGGGACCTCCCAGGCGGCCAGCTGGCGCGGCCAGGCCCTAGGCCACGCCATGAGGTCGGCTGGGTGGGTCCCACCTCCTCTCGTGCCCTCCTTTGGCCTATATTTAGAGTCCCAAGAGGAAACCCCTGTAGACTTTCTGGAATCACGAATTTCTCCATTGTTCCATCGCCGTAGCGCTTCCGAGATCGGGAGCGTGAGGAGACCTCTTCCCGGCACCCTGCTGGAGGGAGGATTGACCTCCGGGAATGTCTCCGCTGCCACGGACGCTTCCCGGACGTGTCGTGAGTAGTCCTCCTTGGACCATGAGTCCATGACCAGTAGTTATGTGATGTCTTCTCTCCAATCTTGTGCTTCAATGGTTAGTCCTTATGAGCTGCCCTACATGATCAAGGCGTCTATGTAATTTTCATGCTATTGCTATGCTCGGTTTGTTGGGATCCGATGGATTATGATATTATGTTCAGATTGTTATGAGTTATATATTTGATTATTCTTTTATATATTATGTTCCTTAGTGATTCATGCATGTTCTCTGTTGCTTTTTATTGCTTTGGCCAAGTAGTAGTTTGTAACTCCAAGACGGAGCGTTATGTATAATTGTGGGTTCATGAACCTCAATGTCTAGCTTGAGTGACAGAAACATGATACTAGGGGATGTGCTTGTTGCCACCAGGGATAAAACAACGGCTCTTGTGACCACGGTTGCAAGGATTGTTTACCTTATGCATAGCTCGTTACTGCAGTTATCCGTTGCTTTGAGTTTACGCTTTGGGTGGGGCTCGCAACTTAATACCGGAGGGATGTTTCGGATAGATATCTCAAGGTGGATGATTAGTAAGTAGATGTTGAAGAATAACCGTTTTACTTTTCTTGGCATACTGCCCATTACTATTCAACCTCTAACTATCAAGGAGCATAATTAGCATTGCGGTGCGATCATAATTCTGTCAATTGCCCAACTATGATTTGTTTACCCAAGCATAGTTGTTTATCATATTTTGGGAGAGAGACATCACTAGTGAACATCATGTGACTCCGGTCCATATCACCATCATTGCTTACACCTCCATCATTTACCGCTTTCATTTAATTTTCCGTTGCAGTCACTATTACCTTCCCGCTCTTGTTTTGATCCTTTGCAAACTACACGGCCGAAGAGATTGACAACCTCTCTGTACTCGTTGGGAGCAAAGTTATTTGTTGTGTGTGCAGGTCCACATCTTCTGCTAAGTCCTTGCTTCCGGTCATATGATTTGTTGCTCCACTATCGAGCAACCATGACACCCCACCGGAAGCAAACTCCAGCAATAGATCAAGGCTTGGTTTTAGGTACCCATTTTTAATGGGTCCTTTAATCTTAGAGACAAGGGTCTTAGGAACCCAGATAGCCCATTCAATGGACTCATAGTAAGAACCAACAAATCTAGCATAAACATGCCCATCACTAGCACGACATAAGACATAGGAAGAATTGAGTTTGCCGGCTGTGTTAGTAGGAATGGTTTTGCCCTTCTTGACATTACCATCGTCCACCTTGTTCCTGTTCACCTCCTGAGTCCCTTCGCCCTCTTTGACAAAGATGTCCATGAGGGTAGGGGATCGTTTGTTACTGTTCCTCCTTTTTCCTTTTAACTTGGAGGTAAGTCCAAGTCCCTCCTTTTCTACAACACCCTTTTGATTGCTCAAGAGGTCGTTCAGGCTCTTATCACCTTGTATGCATGCCACAAGGCCCTTCTCAAGTTTCTCCTTAACTTGGCGTTTTCCTCCACAAGATGTACATGCTCACAACAAGGATTAGTTGTACAAGCATTATCAATTAACACGAAGGGAGGACAAGTAGAGATCTCCTTGGTAAGCTTTGCTTGGAGTTGATCATGAGACTCTTTCAGAGAGAAATGAACACCTTTCAAGACCTTGTGAGCCTTGTCAAGTGTGTCAAACTCCACTTTGAGTCTGTCATGGCCAACCCCAAGAGCATACTTCTCAGACTTAAGCATATGAGTAAGAACAGTATCATGATCTAGTTTCTTTTGCATTTTAGCACAATCATCGTTGTATGACTCCTCAAGAGCCAAACGAAGAGTGCGCTCCTTTTCTAGAGCAATAGATAATTCAGCAATTTCATCGGCATAGTCACGACTGTGTCCCTCAAGCTCGGAGATAGTCTCCTCATGAGACTCGATGAGGTCATTGGCCTCACCCAGTTGTTCCAAGAGAGCAACAAAGTGCTTCTTGGATTCTCCCTTAATAGTGCACAGAAACTTGTCAAGATCATGCTCATTAAGTTCCCCAACATCACTATCATCAACACAATTTAACAATGAAGGAGCAGTAGCGATGTTAGTCTTAATGCTGGGGGTTACCTGATTGATACCTTTTGCCATGAGGCACTTGGCGATGTGGTTCTCGTTGGGGGCGTTGAAGAGAGACACCTTCTTGGGAGAGGGGGTGGCAATAGCAACAGTTGCCGTTGCCACTGTATCATCATCATCATCATCATCATCGGAAGGGTACTCTTCAAGGGCCACCATGCCCTTTGGGTGAGGTTTCTTCACAAAGTTGTTCTTGATTGGGAATGACTTGGTTTTGTCTTTGCGAATGAGCTTGCCCCTGTTGTCTTCCCTTTTCTCATAGGGACATTCAGCCATGAAGTGACTCACGTTACCACAATTATAGCATGTCCTCACTCGTTGCTTGGGTTTGAACCCACTCGAGTTGTTCTTGGTGAAGGTGGGTCTTGAGTTCCTCTTGTTGCCCCAGAATTGCCTTGATGCAAGAGCCATGTCCTCATGATAGGCATACTTCGTGTCTTCAGGGCAGATCTCCTCTTCCTCATCCTCTTCTTCTTCTTCAAAAGTTGCTTTTTCCTTTAACGCAAGGTTGGGTGAAGCTGTCTTTGAGCGAACACGACCAAGTGCATTGTTAGCTATCTCATTCATGGTTGACATTGCAATGAATTCATCCAACACCTGACGGGAAGACAAGGAGTGGAAGTCTGGTCGCTGACGAATGACAGATGACATGGCTTTATTGAAAGGCATGATGGCTTTGAGAAACTTGCGCTTGACCCATGTATCATCCACATCCTTGCTCCCATGGTCCTTGAGTGCCACATCAATAGCAGTCACCCTCCGATAGAGATCACGAGGGTCCTCGTCTTCCTTCATCACAAACTCATCGGCCTTATCAAGTACCACTTCATAGTTGGACCGTTGAATGCTTGAGCTTCCCTTGTACAACACCATAATGTGCTCCCAACAGTCCTTGGCCAAAGTGAAGGGACGCAAGTGAGGAAGATCTTTAGGTGGCACTACGGACTAGAGAATAAACAAAGTAGAGTGATTATATTGATTGTCCGCATCTTCTCTTGGAGTGAGGTTGCTTGGATCATGGGGATAATATCCTTGCTCGATGATTCTCCACAAATTTGTTGAGCTGTGATTCAAATGAGACTTAATAGAAAATACCTAGTTAGCAAAATCACCTTTTACAAGCTTAGGAGGAGGACCAATAGAATTAAGACGCGGTGTGGGAACCGGTCCTCCATAGACTAAGGGTGGTGGAACATATGCATACGTCCCATTCCCATCATTTTCGAGAGGACGGGAAGGTTGCATACCTTTAGCCGTTTCCCTGACGGGATTGACCTACGAATCCGTGGTGGTGGGTTTAACCACCAATGCCGGCTTGGGAGAGTTTTTAATTCCCTCAATTAACTCTTTAAGCATGGTCTTGACCTCGTTCGTCATGGACGTCTTGAGTGCGGCCATAGCCGTATTCAAGTTGTCCCTTGTGATCGAAGTCAAGTCCATGCCCTAGGTTTGTGCACGGGGAACTCCCTCATCATCTTCCATACTCTTCGGGTGGTTAAACCCTTAATAAAGAAACGTGGCTCTGATACCAATTGAAAGGATCGATATGGTTGACTAGAGGGGGTGAATAGGCAACGATCACTTTTTAATTAATCTTAGCAAGTTAGGGTAAGCAACATACGGGTTCACTAAAATAGTAACAACGAGGTGAACCTATATGAAGCTAACAACAAGAATGACTATGACAAGTAAGAGATAGACAACAACATAAGCATACACGAAGTAAAGGTTAGAGATAACCACAAGTGGAACCAATGAAGACGAGGATGTGTTACCGAAGTTCCTTCCCTTTGACAGGAAGTACGTCTCCGTTGGAGGGGTGTGGAGGCACAATGCTCCCCAATACGCCACTAGGGCCACCGTATTCTCCTCACGCCCTCACACGATGCAAGGTACGGTGATTCCACTATAGGTGCCCTTGAAGGCGGCGACCGAACCTTTACAAACAAGGTTGGGGAAAACTCCACACAAAGCTTGGAGGCTCCCAACAAGACCACAAAGCTTCACCACAATGGAATGTGGCTCCGAGGTGACCTCAACCGTCTAGGATGCTCAAACACCCAAGAGTAACAAGATCCGCAAGGGGTTGGTGGGGGAATCAACTTTTCTCTTGGTGGAAGTGTAGATCTAGGCCTTCTCAACCAATCCCTAAAGAATCAATAAGTTTGATTGGCTAGGGAGAGAGATCGGGCACTTTTGAGCTTAGGGAGCAACAATGGATCTTGGGAGGGTCAAAGGTTGGGTTACACAACAAGAAGAACCCCTTATATAGTGGCTGCAGCGGTACTACCGCTAGCACTCCAGTGGTACTACCGCTGGTTGCACCGGTACTACCACTGGCACTCCAGCGGTACTACCGCTGGCAGGAACGGTACTACCGAGCTTTGAGCACTACCGAGCCAACCACCGCCAAGAAAGTCTTCGCAAAAAGGTCCGTCGAATTACACCCGCTAGGAAGGCGGTACTAAACTCCTGGAGAGGTACTACCGCTGACCAGGGGCGGTACTACCGCCAGCACAGCGGTACTACCGCTAGGCACAACGGTACTACCGCTGAGAGACCTTTTTCTTAGATGAGAAAAAAACAGAGGCGGGAGCCACTCCAAAGTTGCAGGTAAGGGGAAAGGAGATAAAGTGTGTGCGTGCAAAATTGATTCCACCCAAACCTTTCCACTACGGTCCCCTCTTAATAGTACGACGTTCCTATGACTCAAAGAAGGAGAATCGTAGAGTACACCGTGCTTCTGTTCCATGGAAAGAGGGGGCGAGTCGTCTTGTGCCCTTGACATGTGTTATCTGAAATCTTAACACACACGATTAGTCCTGTGCGGTACTATCATCAATCACCAAAATTACATAGGCATAAAATATGCCCTAACAGGATTGCCATGTAACGGATGCACATATGAGCTAAGGTAAGCTCTCCAATGGAACTAGTGGGGGTGCATCCAACTTGTTTGCTCATGAAGACCTAGAGCTCGTTTGAGGAGGCTCATCATTGGAATATGCAAACCAAGTTCTATAGTGTAAGGGTCCACGCGTAATTATGCATGAATGATAATCTCTATGTAGTACCAATATAGCAATGGAGTACGAGTGTGGATCTTTCAAAAGGAATAGTAGTGTTCCCCCTTCTCTCTTTTTTTGTGGCCTCTTTGGATCTTTCTTTTTATCTCTCATTTTTCCTCTTTGGGATCTTTTGTTTTGTCCACTATGGGATCTTTTCCTCACTTAAGGGAAACACTCTATGTTTTACATGAATAAAAAGAAAAAACATCACTCTTTATAAGGAGTACTCAACATAAAGACAAGTGAAAACTATCATGATGTATGCAAATGTATGCCTCTGCCAGTGTAATAGGATATGCAATGATACCAGTGAGTCATGTAGCATTAATAAGGGCACGGCGCAACTATCATGCGGCTCGATCAAGCAAAAGCATGTATGACATGAAGATCAAGTCATGAGATGGTGGATGTTGCATGGCAATGTATCTCGGAAAAGCTATGGAAATGGCTTAGTAGGTAGGTATGGTGGTTGTTTTGAGGAAAGATATAATGAGGCTTATGTATGACAGAGCGTATCATGTCATGGGTTTGGATGCACCGGCGGAGTTTGCACCAACTCTCAATGTGAGAAAGGGCAATGCACGATACCGGAGAGGCTAGCAAAATATGGATGGTGGAATTTCCAACAATCGAATACTCACATTAGTACGAAGAACTCATACACTTATTATCAGTAACTCTCTATCTAGTTAGGGAATTTACAAAGAGACAAGTACCCCGAGGAGGAGTGTTTGGGGGTTTGGTTATCCTTGTGCATCCTTGACTCATGGTAACGTGAGGGTACTCTATATATTCCAACCCCTCCATAGGTTAGCGATCAATTTAGTAGCTAGAGTTCTCAACTAATGTTTAGTTTTTGAAAAACACATGGATTTCCCATAATACGACACCTATCACTAATAGTCTCAAAATCTTGGCAGCAATAGTCCAAACATTACTCAAATCAATACCTCAAAACTATTGCAAGTTACTACTATACTTAAATAGCATCCTCAATTACCTACTCATGCAAGACACACAACTCAGTGCATCGAGCCAACTCTCTAAGAAAGATAAGCATCATAACTCCAGAAGCAACCTAAATAAAAGCTCTTAAGAGATAAGCATGAAAACTAAGAGCTAAGCATGACAGTAGCTACGAAAAGATGAAGAACACACATCAAAGATAAGCATGAAAACCTATGTTGTGTTCTAGAGTGGAATGGAGCGTGTGTCTCTCCCAAACAAGGTAGACTAGGTTCCAACTTGTTATGAACAGCAAGCAAAACTAAAACAAACTAAAAAGCAAATAGCGGGACGCTCCAAGCATAGCACATATCATATGAAGTGATAAAAATATAGCATGGAGATGGACGAACTGATGATTGTTGATAGAGAAGGGGATGCACGGGGGCATCCCCAAGCTTAGACACTTGAGTCTCCTTTAATATTTCTTGGGGTGCATGGGGCATCCCCAAGCTTGAGTGCTTGACACTCCTGTATCTTCTTTCATCATCTCTCCCATCACATACTTGAAAACTCCCTTCATACGAAACTCATCATAAGCTGATTAGAGTGGTTAGTTCCCTTAATAAAATAATTCATTACCTGCTAGAAATAAAGATTTTAATGAAAATATACTTCTTCTTATGAATGCCAAAAGGTTTTTGCAAATCAAAAGCAAGCTTAGGATTTGCAAAACAATGAAAACGCAAAACATGGCAGAATGTGTAAAAACAGAACAACATGTAGTAAATAATTTATTCGGGGCACTTCTGCAACTCAAATAAAAAAACTCAGAACATATGCCAGAAAGGAAATTATATATATCATGCTGTAAAAAATCTCAGATCAAAAAGATGATCTGGTTAGTTTTGGCAAATTTTCCCCTCAAGCAGACAGAATCTGTTTCTGGACAACATGTCATAATTTTTGAACTTTCTTGCAATTGGAGGCTATAACTTGGCACAAAGCTTAATAATAAAGATACAATGATGTTGCTACAGTAGTAACAAGCATAAAGACCACTAAAACTGAAAGTAAAAACTCAAAGTAAAGATAACAAGGGTTGTCTCCCTAGAGCTCTTTCTTTATAGCCATAAAGATAGGCTTAAGATTTTAATGATGCTCTCGTAGTAATATGAGTTGTAGAACAAAAGAGAGCATCAAGAAGAAAATACCAAACATATTTAAGTATAACATGCTTCCTATGCATAGGAATATTGCAATACAATAATTCATTGAAGCACAAAGCAATAAGCATAGGAAGGCAAAACAAGTGCAGCTTCAAAACCTTCAACATAAAGAGAGGGAACTTGATATTATTGAAATATCTATAAGCATAGGTTCCCTTCTCATAATAAATTTCAGAGGGATCATGAATAAACTCAATAATATAAGTATCAATAATATAAGTATCACATAAAGCATAGAGGATAAAACTTGGAGTAAAAGAGAGAATGAATCTCTTCCCAATCCCGTAGGTGAGAATCATCTAGTAGCCTATACCATTACAATGCTTTTCCTTTCAGTGACAAGGAAAATAATTTCCTCATGACTCCATCCCTTGCAAAACCTGAAATCTTAAACAACTCACAAAGTTCTGTGAGTTTCAACAAATGAATACTAGGATTGATTGTTCCATCTCCTGCATAACAATCATTCCTAATTATTTCAATTATGCCAAGTGGTATTTTGAATGGGATACATTCAGTAGGTGGAGAAGACTTTTCTACCATGGGTATGGTAAAGCGGCCTTCCCCAAGCACCGAACTAAGAGTGCAGTTTTCCATAAGCCTAACTAGTGAAGTCACACAACTTAGTGTTCTCAGTGGAACCCATAGTAGCAACATCAAGAAAGAACAAAGCAACTAATTTTTTGTGGTTTTTGGTATAAGACTCTAAATCAAAAGCTAAAAAGCAAACTAACAATACTAAAAAGCCAAGGTAAAAGATAGCGTGCAACTCCCCTATCTTGAAGACTGGAGTCCCCGGCAACGGCGCCAGAAATTCGCTTGATGACGAGTTGATAGATATACTTCTCGCCCCTCGTTTCTTATCCCAAGTGGAAGGTGGACATGTAGTCAGCAGAAAATTTCCCTTACACGGAGACTGTAAGGTTTATCGAACCAGGAGGACTCCTAGTATCAACAAGTAGGTGTGTTCCACCCTGGCGCTAGCAGAAGATGTGGACCTGTACACAAAACAAATAACTTTGCTCCCAACGAGTACAGAGAGGTTGTCAATCTCTCCGGCCTTGTAGTTTGCAAAGGATCAAAACACAAGCGGGAAGTTAATAGTGACTGCAATGGAAAAGTAAATGAAAGCGGTAAATGATGGAGGTGTAAGCAATGATGGTGATATGGACCGGAGTCACATGATGTTCACTAGTGATGTCTCTCTCCCAAAAGATGATAAACAACTATGCTTGGGTAAACAAATCAGACTTGGGAAATTGACAGCATTATGATCGCACCGCAATTCTAATTATGCTCCTTGATAGTTAGAGGTTGAATAGTAATGGGCAGTACGCCAAGACAAGTAGACCGTTTATTCATCAGCATCTACTTACTAATCATCCACCTTGAGATATCTATCCAGAACATCTCTCCGGTATTAAGTTGCGAGCCCCACCCAAAGTGTAAACTCAAAGCAAGGGACAACTGCATTAACGAACTATGCGTAAGGTAAACAATCCTTGCAACCGTGGTCAGAAGCACCGTTGTTTTCTCCCTGGTGGCAACAAGCACATCCCCTAGTCTCATGTTTATGTCACTCAAGCTAGACATCGAGGGACATGAACCCACAATCAGGTATAACGCTCCCTCTTGGTGTTACAATCTACTACTTGGCCCAAGCAATGAAAAGCAACGGAGAACATGCATGAATCACTAAGGAACATAATATAAAAGGATAACAAATATATAACTCATAACAATCTGAACATAATCTCATAATCCATCGAATCCCAACAAATCGAGCATAAAAATAGCAAGAGAATTACATAGATGCCTTCATCATGTAGGGCAGCTCACAAGGACTAACCATTGAAGCACAAGATTGGAGAGAAGACATCACATAGCTACTGGTCATGGACTTATGGTCCAAGGAGGACTACTCACGACACATCCGGGAAGGGTCCATGGCGGTGGAGAAGCTCCCGGAGGCAAATCCTCCCTCCGGCAGGGTGTCGGGAAGAGGTCTCATGACGCTCCCGATCTCGGAAGCGTTGCTGCAGCGAAACAATGGAGAAATTCGTGATTCCAGAAAGTGTGCGAGGGTTTCCTCTCGGGACTCAAAATATAGGCCAAAGGAGGGTACCAGAGGAGGTGGGACCCACCCAGGCGACCTCCTGGCGTGGCCTAGGGCCTGGCCACGCTAGCAGGCCGCCTGGGAGGCCCCTGGCACCCCTTTGGCCCTCCTGCGGTGATCCAGAAGCTTCTGTTTTGCTGATTTTCTATATATATTTTTTCTGGATTTTTTAGAGCTTCAGAAAATTGGGTAAAAGCCCGTGCAAAATAGACATCAGCAGACAGAAACTGGCACTGGGTGCACTGAGTTAGTAGGTTAGTCCAAATATGTGTAAAATGATATAAAAGTGTAGCAAAACATATAACAATGTCACCCAAAAGGTCATTGAACAAGCAGAAATTATAGATACGTTTGGGATGTATTAGCCGCCCTGCGCTCCGCCCCACTCGGCCCATGCTCGCCCGACTCCCACGTCGGCCTTCGGCCACGCGCGGCCTCCCGACCGCCACTACCATGCAGCTCGCCGCCTTACCGGCCCTCCGGCCGACGTCTTTGCCCCGCGTCGGCGCTGGTCTTGCCCGGGGCTGTAGGCCATGATTCGGCCTCGAGCCCCCGTCCTCTTCCTCTTAACGAGGGGGGATTAACCCCCCGTGTGATTAGTCTATTAGGGCACCGCCCCCACCGTGTTCATGACAGAGGGGATCCTACGCACCTTAACAAAGATTAAAAAAGAACTAGAACTATTAATTAATCTATTAATTGGTTAATTAAGATTATTTAATGTTAAAAAATCCCTAATTTAATGATAGTATTTAATTAGAGTAATTAATTTGGAGGATTAATTAGGTTAATTAAACCTAAGCTAAGTAAATTAGAATATCCTAAATTAATGTAATTGAGTAGAGGATGACACGTGGGTCCCACCCCCTTAAATTAATATATTTAATTGCTAATTAAAATATTTCAAAATGTGAGTATGACGTGTGGGACCCACTGGTCAGAGTTGACCAGTCAACAGGACTGTTGACTGCTAATGTCAGCATGACATCATGTTGATGTCATATCTATTTATTGAATTTAATTAAACCTATTTAATTCCTAATTAATTAATAAAACTTTAAAAACTAATATAAAATAATCCGTAATCCGGTGAAAATAATTTGTACATGAAAGTTGATCAGAAAAATGAGACAAACCCGGATACACTATCCATTCGTGTGTCACGCGTCTCTATCAAAACGAACATGGAACTTTTCCATCTATTTCGCTTGTCTAGTAGTAGCTAGAGACCCCGGAAATATCGTCACATATTTTCCCGTTCCGTCTATAACGACTAATACTGTGTTTGCTAATGCCCAGCCCTACATATTGCCATGTCATGCATCGTGTTGCATCTGTGCTTATATTTATTGTTTCCTCTCCCCTCTTCTTAACTGTAGACCCCGAGACTGATGCTGCTACCAGGAAGGACTACCCACCCGACGACCAAGCCTTTGCCGCACAGCAAGAAGGCAAGCAAACCCCCCTTGATCATTCCTATATCGCCTATTTCTTTCTCCCTCATGCTTGCATTATATTTTGCTACTGTTGTAGTTAGCTCCTATATCTCATGCATAGACTGTTTTTAATGAACTGTTACTTTACTCTACTGCAATTTTAAACTTCTTAGTATAGGTGGAGAAGTGATCCCCATTTACCCCCCTAGTCCAGTTGCCCTGCTTTTCATCAAGTCTTGATCAACTGATCGACTATCCATGACCCGTTGTAGCACTCACACCCCGTTAGTTGTACGACGCTGCGGAGCTACTAACGAGAACCAAGGATGACACCTCGTTACATACTCCTGATGTTAGCTATGTAGTGTAGTTGACCATCGGTGGTTCTCGGAGGGTGATTCCTCCTTCACCACCTCCGATAACGACTCTGTCATACAACCCATCAAGCATCGACCATCGAGGGTGATTCCTCCTTGGCCACCTTGACGGTTACATCATTCGAAATCCATCAAGGGTGATACCTCGGATCCCTCTCATGTTACAACCACACAGTTACTTGACCGTGCTACTGGGAACATGAAAGGTGTGTTGCGGGTGGATTCCCACGTGGATGTGATGACGCTTGGCCGGGCATTCTGGCCCCAGCCACACATCCTTGAGATTAATTAAGATGCTAATGGATTTGGGCATTTGATATGGGTTGGTTGT
Source organism: Hordeum vulgare subsp. vulgare (assembly GCF_904849725.1). Classification (NCBI taxonomy): domain Eukaryota; kingdom Viridiplantae; phylum Streptophyta; class Magnoliopsida; order Poales; family Poaceae; genus Hordeum; species Hordeum vulgare. Next base: position 309,983,838 of record NC_058523.1, read on the forward strand.
AGACCTTTTCGCACTAACCTTCATGGGGGAGAAGTTATGGGTACTCGACGTCATGGTATCAGCAGAAGCTCTTCAGACGTCAGCAATGGAGCAGCGTGCACTCGAGTGGTCCGTGTAAGCATTGTTCTTGTATAAGCGGTGTCAGGACTTACATCGGCCGCCCATGCATCGTGCATGAGCGCAAAGGGTGATGGGCCCATGATCCTTGCGCGCTTAGGATTTAGACTGGCAGGCTAGCCTCTCTGTTAAGCCTAGGTGGGGCTGCGACGTGTTGATGTTTCGAGGCCGGGCATGACCCAGGAAAGTGTGTCCAGCCAGAGTTTATCAAGCGTGAGGGGAAACTTGGTGCACCCCTGCAGGGAGAAAAATTAGCTATTTGGATAGCCGTGTCCATGGTTAAAGGATTGCTTGGAGTTGTGCCCCGATCTTATACAACTAGAACTGTTACTTAAATGGAATGTTTGCTCCGAGATTGCTTCCTCGCAAGGAGTTGAGGAAGAATCTTTGGGCGTGACCTCATTTAATATTGCTGCAACAATATGACTATATATTTGTGTTGCTTGTTCTACTCTCGTCTAATGGTGCAAGACCCCTGAAGATGCTAGTCTTCGATAGGACTAGTTCTTTCTCTCCATTCTCGCATTGCTGTAGTCAGTCCACATATAACCCCCTTTGATATTGATGCATTCTTAGCATAGTTCTGATGTCAGTCTTGCGAGTACTTTGGATGAGTACTCACCGTTGCTTTTCTCCCCCTTTTCCCCCTTGATACGATTGTTGTGACCAGATGATGGAGTCCAGGAGATGGCATATCCCGCTGATGACGTCTACTACCCCGACGGTTCCTTCTACTACGTGGAGGTCACTCATGACCAGGAGTAGTTTAGTAGGTTCCTAGGCTGGAGGCCTCGCCTCGTTTTATCGTTGTATCTTTTCTGCTAGCCTTATCTAAGGCATTGTCATGTTTCATGTATATACTCATATATTTGTTGCTCCCGCTAACTAGTGATTATATCGAGCTTCTGTATTGTAGCCCTCGAGGCCCCTGCTTGTAATATGAAGCTTGTATGTTTTTTATTTGTGTCTAGAGTTGTGTTGTGATATATTCTCATGAGTTGTTGAGATTGGTCGTACGCATTTGCGTTTATCATTAGGGTATGATAAAATCAAGGGCGTCACACCCTCTACGCTGGGGTGAAGCACCGCAACTCACGTCGAAGGGGACCTGACCGACAGCGCGATATGCAAGACAATCGGCGGGCGCTTTTGAAGAGCCGAAACCCGAGGCGCCCGGGAGGGACCCCGTCTAGACGCACTGCGGCTATGGGCTGACCAAGGTCGGTTCTCCCGCCCCTAGGGCCACGAGGATCTCTGCTCTCCAACACGAAGAACGAGCAAAGAACGAGAGAGAAAGAACAAGGGAGAGATGTAAAAATTAGGGTAAAAAGTAGTAGATTGATTTGTTCGATTGTGTGTTGTTCAATCGGTCGTCACCTCTAACTTATATATAAGGCGGCTGGACTTCCCGTACAAGAAAAGAACTAGAAATCCCGTCCAAAATGTCAAAAACCCTAACCTAACTCGGACAGGAAACTTTAGCAATTTTTTGGACCAACTCGGAGCCACCAAGTGATTTTTCTTAGACTCACCGAGTTAACGTGGCCAATTTTGTGTAATCTTCTACATCTCAATCAGAACTGCCGATTGATTTCTCTTGGAATTACCGAGTCCACTCAGTGTCACCGAGTCAAAAAATTCGATCAATTCAAACAGACCGTGCAGCTTGTGTCGGTGATCTTGGTTTGGGTCCATAAGTTGTATATGACCTTCGATTGAGACATTCTTTATATCAAAATCAATTGTTTTGACAAGGGAAAGACATTTCATGTAGAACATTCACTCATACGAGGTCGTTTTGGGGGCTTAATCATCTGAAAGGTACTCTGAATATGAAATCTCTGTACTTTGAACATAGTTTCGGCCTTCGAGATGAGATTGGACAACGATGACCCAAACTTCAAAGATGCTCATGTCAACACTACAGAACCTTTTCATGTAAAGCACTTCTTTATTTGAAGCCATCTTAATTATATTTTGTTGCATGCCAAAATCTGGTGTCAACACCATCTCATGAGATTCAGAAATTTGCCGTCTGCCAAGGCGGACGGCAAAGGGGGCTACCACGGACGGCAAAGGATTTGCCGTCGGTCAGCAGACGGCAAAGTAGACGGTAAAAAAAATCCGGTGAAGAGGCTCTTTGCCGTCTGCTTTCGCAAAGCGGACGGCAAAGAATCTTTGCCATGAGGGGGCGGACGGCAAAATAAGTGGGACGGCATATATTGCAACGTCCCCGTTAAGTGTTAACGGAGGCCTCCCCCCTTTGCCGTCTGCCTTCCCCCTTTGCCATGTGGTGGCAGACGACAAAGAGGGGAGAGAGGGGGGGGCAGATTCCCCCCTTTGTCGTGTGCCTCCCCCCCTTTGCCATGTGGTGGCAGACGGCAAAGAGGGGAGAGAGGGGGGGCAGATTCCCCCCTTTGCCGTCTGCCTCCCCCCCTTTGCCATGTGGTGGCAGACGGCAAAGAGGGGAGAGAGGGGGGGCAGATTCCCCCCTTTGCCGTCTGCCTCCCCCCCTTTGCCATGCGGGGGCAGACGGCAAAGAGGGGAACCAACCCCTTTTTTATTTGTTTTTTGTTATATCCAGCATTTTTAACAATAATCAGGATATATATATATATTTGACATAAATAAATATCTTTCCGTACTCATAACCATATTAAAATAACTCTCATCCATAGTGCATACATATTATGGAAGTTACATCCGTACCAAACCATATATTACACTAGTTTCATCCACGTGCATACAAAGTTTCATATATTCATATACTACAATAGTTTCAAGACAACACATGGTACAAGAAATCATCTTCAAGCATTCCATCAACCAAGCTTCCCGTGAAGTGAAGGTAATCTGCAAAATGACAAATAAGAAAGTTAGAAAAATAATACTAGATGAAGTAGTGTATATATAGGTTATTTCGGAGAGAAATTAGCTAAGTATAGACCATTTAGGAGCTAACTAAGCTAATTATGTCATTTAGGTGGAACCCTAGCTAACTATAGGAGAAGAGAAAGAGAAGAAGAAGTAAAAGAAGGAGGAGGAGGAAGAGGAGAAGAAGAAGAAAAAGGAGGAGGAGGAGGAGGAGAAGGAGAAGGAAGAGGAGAAGGAGAAGAAGGAGAAGAAGGAGAAGAAGAAGGAGAAGAAGAAGGAGAAGGAGCGGGAGCTCCTTCTCCTTCTTCTCCTTCTTCTTCTTATCCTTTTGTCCCCTTCTTCTTATCCTCCTCCCTCTCCTCCTTCTTCTTCTCCTTTTTCCTCTTCCTTGCTTTCATTTTCCTCTTTTTCTATTCTTGTCCCTTCTTCAGGCTAAATTGGCTAAGAATGCCTTTTTGGAGCTAATTATGTCATTTCGAGGATAATTAGCTAAGTATAGGTCATTTTTTATTAAATAAGCCATTTAGGAGCTAACTAAGCTAATTATGTCATTTAGGTGGAACCCTAGCTAACTATAGGAGAAGAGAAAGAGAAGAAGAAGTAAAAGAAGGAGGAGGAGGAGGAAGAGGAGAAGAAGAAAAAAAAGGAGGAGGAGGAGGAGGAGGAGAAGGAGAAGGAAGAGGAGAAGGAGAAGAAGGAGAAGAAGGCGAAGAAGAAGGAGAAGAAGAAGGAGAAGGAGCGGGAGCTCCTTCTCCTTCTCCTTCTCCTTCTTCTCCTTCTTCTTCTTATCCTTTTGTCCCCTTCTTCTTCTCCTCCTCCCTCTCCTCCTTCTTCTTCTCCTTTTTCCTCTTCCTTGCTTTCATTTTCCTCTTTTTCTATTCTTGTCCCCTTCTTCGGGCTAAATTGGCTAAGAATGCCTTTTTGGAGCTAATTATGTCATTTCGAGGATAATTAGCTAAGTATAGGTCATTTTTTATTAAATAGGCCATTTTGGAGCTAACTAAGCTAATTATGTCATTTAGGTGGAACCCTAGCTAACTATAGGAGAAGAGAAAGCGAAGAAGAAGTAAAAGAAGGAGGAGGAGGAGGAAGAGGAGAAGAAGAAGAAAAAGGAGGAGGAGGAGGAGGAGGAGAAGGAGAAGGAAGAGGAGAAGGAGAAGAAGGAGAAGAAGGAAAAGAAGAAGGAGAAGAAGAAGGAGAAGGAGCGGGAGCTCCTTCTCCTTCTCCTTCTCCTTCTTCTTCTCCTTCTTCTTCTCCTTCTTCTCCTTCTTCTTATCCTTTTGTCCCCTTCTTCTTCTCCTCCTCCCTCTCCTCCTTCTTCTTCTCCTTTTTCCTCTTCCTTGCTTTCATTTTCCTCTTTTTCTATTCTTGTCCCCTTCTTCGGGCTAAATTGGCTAAGAATGCCTTTTTGGAGCTAATTATGTCATTTCGAGGATAATTAGCTAAGTATAGGTCATTTTTTATTAAATAGGCCATTTAGGAGCTAACTAAGCTAATTATGTCATTTAGGTGGAACCCTAGCTAACTATAGGAGAAGAGAAAGAGAAGAAGAAGTAAAAGAAGGAGGAGGAGGAGGAAGAGGAGAAGAAGAAGAAAAAGGAGGAGGAGGAGGAGGAGGAGAAGGAGAAGGAAGAGGAGAAGGAGAAGAAGGAGAAGAAGGAGAAGAAGAAGGAGAAGGAGCAGGAGCTCCTTCTCCTTCTTCTTCTCCTTCTTCTTCTCCTTCTTATTCTCCTTCTTCTCCTTCTTCTTCTTATCCTTTTGTCCCCTTCTTCTTCTCCTCCTTCCTCTCCTCCTTCTTCTTCTCCTTTTTCCTCTTCCTTGCTTTCATTTTCCTCTTTTTCTATTCTTGTCCCCTTCTTCGGGCTAAATTGTCTAAGAATGCCTTTTTGGAGCTAATTATGTCATTTCGAGGATAATTAGCTAAGTATAGGTCATTTTTTATTAAATAGGCCATTTTGGAGCTAACTAAGCTAATTATGTCATTTAGGTGGAACCCTAGCTAACTATAGGAGAAGAAAAAGAGAAGAAGAAGTAAAAGAAGGAGGAGGAGAAGGAAGAGGAGAAGAAGAAGAAATAGGAGGAGGAGGAGGAGGAGGAGAAGGAGAAGGAAGAGGAGAAAAAGAGGAAGTCCCCTTCTTCTCCTTCTTCTTCTTATCCTTTTGTCCCCTTCTTCTTCTCCTCCTCCCTCTCCTCCTTCTTCTTCTCCTTTTTCCTCTTCCTTGCTTTCATTTTCCTCTTTTTCTATTCTTGTCCCCTTCTTCGGGCTAAATTGGCTAAGAATGCCTTTTTGGAGCTAATTATGTCATTTCGAGGATAATTAGCTAAGTATAGGTCATTTTTTATTAAATAGGCCATTTAGGAGCTAACTAAGCTAATTATGTCATTTAGGTGGAACCCTAGCTAACTATAGGAGAATAGAAAGAGAAGAAGAAGTAAAAGAAGGAGGAGGAGGAGGAAGAGGAGAAGAAGAAGAAAAAGGAGGAGGAGGAGGAGGAGGAGAAGGAGAAGGAAGAGGAGAAGGAGAAGAAGGAGAAGAAGGAGAAGAAGAAGGAGAAGAAGAAGGAGAAGGAGCTCCCACTCCTTCTCCTTCTCCTTCTCCTTCTTCTCCTCCTTCTTCTTATCCTTTTGTCCCCTTCTTCTTCTCCTCCTCCCTCTCCTCCTTCTTCTTCTCCTTTTTCCTCTTCCTTGCTTTCATTTTCCTCTTTTTCTATTCTTGTCCCCTTCTTCGGGCTAAATTGGCTAAGAATGCCTTTTTGGAGCTAATTATGTCATTTCGAGGATAATTAGCTAAGTATAGGTCATTTTTTATTAAATAGGCCATTTAGGAGCTAACTAAGCTAATTATGTCATTTAGGTGGAACCCTAGCTAACTATAGGAGAATAGAAAGAGAAGAAGAAGTAAAAGAAGGAGGAGGAGGAGGAAGAGCAGAAGAAGAAGAAAAAGGAGGAGGAGGAGGAGGAGGAGAAGGAGAAGGAAGAGGAGAAGGAGAAGAAGGAGAAGAAGGAGAAGAAGAAGGAGAAGAAGAAGGAGAAGGAGCTCCCACTCCTTCTCCTTCTCCTTCTCCTTCTTCTCCTCCTTCTTCTTATCCTTTTGTCCCCTTCTTCTTCTCCTCCTCCCTCTCCTCCTTCTTCTTCTCCTTTTTCCTCTTCCTTGCTTTCATTTTCCTCTTTTTCTATTCTTGTCCCCTTCTTCGGGCTAAATTGGCTAAGAATGCCTTTTTGGAGCTAATTATGTCATTTCGAGGATAATTAGCTAAGTATAGGTCATTTTTTTTATTAAATAGGCCATTTTGGAGCTAACTAAGCTAATTATGTCATTTAGGTGGAACCCTAGCTAACTATAGGAGAAGAGAAAGAGAAGAAGAAGTAAAAGAAGGAGGAGGAGGAGGAAGAGGAGAAGAAGAAGAAAAAGGAGGAGGAGGTGGAGGAGGAGAAGGAGAAGGAAGAGGAGAAGTAGAAGAAGGAGAAGAAGAAGGAGAAGGAGAAGGAGAAGGAGCGGGAGCTCCTTCTCCTTCTCCTTCTCCTTCTTCTCCTTCTTCTTCTTATCCTTTTGTCCCCTTCTTCTTCTCCTCCTCCCTCTCCTCCTTCTTCTTCTCCTTTTTCCTCTTCCTTGCTTTCATTTTCGTATTTTTCTATTCTTGTCCCCTTCTTCGGGCTAAATTGGCTAAGAATGCCTTTTTGGAGCTAATTATGTCATTTCGAGGATAATTAGCTAAGTATAGGTCATTTTTTATTAAATAGGCCATTTAGGAGCTAACTAAGCTAATTATGTCATTTAGGTGGAACCCTAGCTAACTATAGGAGAAGAGAAAGAGAAGAAGAAGTAAAAGAAGGAGGAGGAGGAGGAAGAGGAGAAGAAGAAGAAAAAGGAGGAGGAGGAGGAGGAGGAGAAGGAGAAGGAAGAGGAGAAGGAGAAGAAGGAGAAGAAGGAAAAGAAGAAGGAGAAGAAGAAGGAGAAGGAGCGGGAGCTCCTTCTCCTTCTCCTTCTTCTTCTTCTTCTCCTTCTTCTTCTCCTTCTTCTCCTTCTTATCCTTTTGTCCCCTTCTTCTTCTCCTCCTCCCTCTCCTCCTTCTTCTTCTCCTTTTTCCTCTTCCTTGCTTTCATTTTCCTCTTTTTCTATTCTTGTCCCCTTCTTCGGGCTAAATTGGCTAAGAATGCCTTTTTGGAGCTAATTATGTCATTTCGAGGATAATTAGCTAAGTATAGGTCATTTTTTATTAAATAGGCCATTTAGGAGCTAACTAAGCTAATTATGTCATTTAGGTGGAACCCTAGCTAACTATAGGAGAAGAGAAAGAGAAGAAGAAGTAAAAGAAGGAGGAGGAGGAGGAAGAGGAGAAGAAGAAGAAAAAGGAGGAGGAGGAGGAGGAGGAGAAGGAGAAGGAAGAGGAGAAGGAGAAGAAGGAGAAGAAGGAGAAGAAGAAGGAGAAGGAGCAGGAGCTCCTTCTCCTTCTTCTTCTCCTTCTTATTCTCCTTCTTCTCCTTCTTCTTCTTATCCTTTTGTCCCCTTCTTCTTCTCCTCCTTCCTCTCCTCCTTCTTCTTCTCCTTTTTCCTCTTCCTTGCTTTCATTTTCCTATTTTTCTATTCTTGTCCCCTTCTTCGGGCTAAATTGTCTAAGAATGCCTTTTTGGAGCTAATTATGTCATTTCGAGGATAATTAGCTAAGTATAGGTCATTTTTTATTAAATAGGCCATTTTGGAGCTAACTAAGCTAATTATGTCATTTAGGTGGAACCCTAGCTAACTATAGGAGAAGAAAAAGAGAAGAAGAAGTAAAAGAAGGAGGAGGAGAAGGAAGAGGAGAAGAAGAAGAAACAGGAGGAGGAGGAGGAGGAGGAGAAGGAGAAGGAAGAGGAGAAAAAGAGGAAGTCCCCTTCTTCTCCTTCTTCTTCTTATCCTTTTGTCCCCTTCTTCTTCTCTTCCTCCCTCTCCTCCTTCTTCTTCTTCTTTTTCCTCTTCCTTGCTTTCATTTTCCTCTTTTTCTATTCTTGTCCCCTTCTTCGGGCTAAATTGGCTAAGAATGCCTTTTTGGAGCTAATTATGTCATTTCGAGGATAATTAGCTAAGTATAGGTCATTTTTTATTAAATAGGCCATTTAGGAGCTAACTAAGCTAATTATGTCATTTAGGTGGAACCCTAGCTAACTATAGGAGAATAGAAAGAGAAGAAGAAGTAAAAGAAGGAGGAGGAGGAGGAAGAGGAGAAGAAGAAGAAAAAGGAGGAGGAGGAGGAGGAGGAGAAGGAGAAGGAAGAGGAGAAGGAGAAGAAGGAGAAGAAGGAGAAGAAGAAGGAGAAGAAGAAGGAGAAGGAGCTCCCACTCCTTCTCCTTCTCCTTCTCCTTCTTCTCCTCCTTCTTCTTATCCTTTTGTCCCCTTCTTCTTCTCCTCCTCCCTCTCCTCCTTCTTCTTCTCCTTTTTCCTCTTCCTTGCTTTCATTTTCCTCTTTTTCTATTCTTGTCCCCTTCTTCGGGCTAAATTGGCTAAGAATGCCTTTTTGGAGCTAATTATGTCATTTCGAGGATAATTAGCTAAGTATAGGTCATTTTTTATTAAATAGGCCATTTAGGAGCTAACTAAGCTAATTATGTCATTTAGGTGGAACCCTAGCTAACTATAGGAGAATAGAAAGAGAAGAAGAAGTAAAAGAAGGAGGAGGAGGAGGAAGAGGAGAAGAAGAAGAAAAAGGAGGAGGAGGAGAAGGAGAAGGAAGAGGAGAAGGAGAAGAAGGAGAAGAAGGAGAAGAAGAAGGAGAAGAAGAAGGAGAAGGAGCTCCCACTCCTTCTCCTTCTCCTTCTCCTTCTTCTCCTCCTTCTTCTTATCCTTTTGTCCCCTTCTTCTTCTCCTCCTCCCTCTCCTCCTTCTTCTTCTCCTTTTTCCTCTTCCTTGCTTTCATTTTCCTCTTTTTCTATTCTTGTCTCCTTCTTCGGGCTAAATTGGCTAAGAATGCCTTTTTGGAGCTAATTATGTCATTTCGAGGATAATTAGCTAAGTATAGGTCATTTTTTTTATTAAATAGGCCATTTTGGAGCTAACTAAGCTAATTATGTCATTTAGGTGGAACCCTAGCTAACTATAGGAGAAGAGAAAGAGAAGAAGAAGTAAAAGAAGGAGGAGGAGGAGGAAGAGGAGAAGAAGAAGAAAAAGGAGGAGGAGGTGGAGGAGGAGAAGGAGAAGGAAGAGGAGAAGTAGAAGAAGGAGAAGAAGAAGGAGAAGGAGAAGGAGAAGGAGCGGGAGCTCCTTCTCCTTCTCCTTCTCCTTCTTCTCCTTCTTCTTCTTATCCTTTTGTCCCCTTCTTCTTCTCCTCCTCCCTCTCCTCCTTCTTCTTCTCCTTTTTCCTCTTCCTTGCTTTCATTTTCGTATTTTTCTATTCTTGTCCCCTTCTTCGGGCTAAATTGGCTAAGAATGCCTTTTTGGAGCTAATTATGTCATTTCGAGGATAATTAGCTAAGTATAGGTCATTTTTTATTAAATAGGCCATTTAGGAGCTAACTAAGCTAATTATGTCATTTAGGTGGAACCCTAGCTAACTATAGGAGAAGAGAAAGAGAAGAAGAAGTAAAAGAAGGAGGAGGAGGAGGAAGAGGAGAAGAAGAAGAAAAAGGAGGAGGAGGAGGAGGAGGAGAAGGAGAAGGAAGAGGAGAAGGAGAAGAAGGAGAAGAAGGAAAAGAAGAAGGAGAAGAAGAAGGAGAAGGAACGGGAGCTCCTTCTCCTTCTCCTTCTTCTTCTTCTTCTCCTTCTTCTTCTCCTTCTTCTCCTTCTTATCCTTTTGTCCCCTTCTTCTTCTCCTCCTCCCTCTCCTCCTTCTTCTTCTCCTTTTTCCTCTTCCTTGCTTTCATTTTCCTCTTTTTCTATTCTTGTCCCCTTCTTCGGGCTAAATTGGCTAAGAATGCCTTTTTGGAGCTAATTATGTCATTTCGAGGATAATTAGCTAAGTATAGGTCATTTTTTATTAAATAGGCCATTTAGGAGCTAACTAAGCTAATTATGTCATTTAGGTGGAACCCTAGCTAACTATAGGAGAAGAGAAAGAGAAGAAGAAGTAAAAGAAGGAGGAGGAGGAGGAAGAGGAGAAGAAGAAGAAAAAGGAGGAGGAGGAGGAGGAGGAGAAGGAGAAGGAAGAGGAGAAGGAGAAGAAGGAGAAGAAGGAGAAGAAGAAGGAGAAGGAGCAGGAGCTCCTTCTCCTTCTTCTTCTCCTTCTTATTCTCCTTCTTCTCCTTCTTCTTCTTATCCTTTTGTCCCCTTCTTCTTCTCCTCCTTCCTCTCCTCCTTCTTCTTCTCCTTTTTCCTCTTCCTTGCTTTCATTTTCCTCTTTTTCTATTCTTGTCCCCTTCTTCGGGCTAAATTGTCTAAGAATGCCTTTTTGGAGCTAATTATGTCATTTCGAGGATAATTAGCTAAGTATAGGTCATTTTTTATTAAATAGGCCATTTTGGAGCTAACTAAGCTAATTATGTCATTTAGGTGGAACCCTAGCTAACTATAGGAGAAGAAAAAGAGAAGAAGAAGTAAAAGAAGGAGGAGGAGAAGGAAGAGGAGAAGAAGAAGAAACAGGAGGAGGAGGAGGAGGAGGAGAAGGAGAAGGAAGAGGAGAAAAAGAGGAAGTCCCCTTCTTCTCCTTCTTCTTCTTATCCTTTTGTCCCCTTCTTCTTCTCCTCCTCCCTCTCCTCCTTCTTCTTGGAGCTAACTAAGCTAATTATGTCATTAGATGGAAGTCTAGCTATTTTGCAGCTAACTAAGCTAATTATGTCATTAGATGGAAGTCTAGCTATTTTTTATTAAAACACTAGAAATAACATACCTAAGTTAGGGTGAAGCACGGTGGCTCTGGCTTGTTTCACCTGGAGAAGGCCGCCCTGGAGAAGGCTCGACTGTAGAAGGGTCGTGCGATGCGTTTCGGGACATATTCTGCACCAAACATCGTTTGCAATGTGTAGTTAGCATGAGGACACTCTTAAGATCACTCCACTGAAATGAAACTCACCGTCCCCACCACATTAATGACTGGCATCGGCGGAGGGACTTGGCCGTTCTTCTCGGACATAGACTGTACATTTGGTTTCGACAAGTCAAACTTTTTATTTATTAATGAAACGGACATTCAAATGCAAGATTTGAAATAACATGAAGAAGAAACTTACCACGAAGAGCTCGTATATGGCCCTGGTAGACGCTTCATTCCGTGCCCTCTCCGCCTCCACCAATGCAGTCGTCCTCTCCTCCAGCTCCCTAATTTCCTTATCCTTCTCCACCATAGCCGCCTGCATTGCCGCTCTCTCTTTCTGAATAGCAGCCTGCAACACAACTCATTGTTAGCAATGTAATCATATTGGTTCCAACGCACAACATAAAGCGGAAAGATAGTTGAGTCCATTAAACTAACCTCGATGGCGAGCTCGACTGGCCGTGGACGACGTGTTATCTCCGGACAAGAGCTCGTTTGGCGTGCCTTTATCTGCCGGAGAGTGCTAGGGCAACGTATAAGGCCGTCTCCAATGGCGAGTGAGCCATGGGGCCTCCCGTTGCCAGCTATCATCACCAGCTCTGGATCAATAGGCCCCTCGCTCGGGTTAAAGTCCTCCCCTTTCCTCGCCTTCCTGTGATCTCTGTACTTCACGAGCTTGTCGTGGGAGGAGATGTTGGTGAAGTTTTCTGGATGCTCGAGGTCAGACTGAGAGAATTCCTTGACCTTCTTGTACGAGGCAGTATGGGCCATCGCATACAGGTCGTACATCTGTGGCGCCTCCGTCTTATTGTGACGCGCCTTAAAGAGAGAGAGCAGAAAATTGTATTGGTAAAGGGCTCAAGATAGCATTAAGAATGAATTGCATGAGGCATGAAGCAAACCACATACCCAGTTCTCGCCAAATTGGATTAAGTTGACGCTCCCTTGATGGTGTGGCACGCCAACCATTTTTCCACGCCTCTCCTTGGCGTTGTTGTGGCTGGTCTCCCACGTTTCGGAGCACCACTGGTCCACCAAGGCCTCCCAACAATCCATCTTATCCACACACCATCTCGGGGGCACCTAAGTTAATAAAGAGAAAATTGAGTGCGTAAGAACCAAATCAAGGAAACTAACTACAAAGCCTTAATAATATGTAATTACCTTCATGTAATGCTCCTTCTCCATCTTAGCATCACGACACTTCGCCTTATCAAGCCTAATACGCCGCGTGGCATAGTAGTCTCGAACAGCCTGCACCCGAGCCTCGTGCCGAAAGTTTTGAAGTAGGCGGTGACATTCGGTTTCGATAACCTTTGCCGCGTCGTCCTCGTATCCCTCCTCACACCTGTAGAAGGTCTGCAAACGAGACAACACCGATTAGTACAATAAATAGCTATGGTTAATTTATAATTCTGTGAAAGAGAAATTACCCAAAACTTTCGGATCACCATGTCCGCCCTCGTGTCACACAAAACACCGTCGATCTCCACCTCCGGCGGGGCCGGGGCACCCAAGTAGTGCTCCCAGGTCATCCCTACCTCTCGCTCCCGACCGGGCAACGTAACAAACCCTGGGAAGTTTTGACGGCAAAGAACACCGAGGACGCTGTTGGGCTTGCGGACACCCTTGGCAACAATCCAACCCCTACAGTATGACAAATTGAAGCCAAAACATTAGATATTTGAGAAAACGCGAAGGCAAAAGGTTAAATAAGAGTAAATTAACTTACTTGTCCCCATTTGGCCTAATCGACCACCTCTGGTCGGGGGTCGCTGGCACGAGCGGGAGCCCCGAACTACCACGCTGGTAGACGGTATCCCACTGGGTATCCCCCTCACCCAGCTCCTCGTCGCTACCAGCATGGCCAGTTGGCTCAGGCCAGGTATCCCACTGGGTCTCTTGGGACGTAACCTCATCCCTGCTGTGCTCCGCAGTCGTGTGGAAGGAAGCCTCTGGGACACGAGTCTCGTGGGTCAAAGGCTCGTCGACCTGAGGCTCGTCGACCCGAGGCTCGTGAACCGGAGACCATGTAGCCTCCACCTCAGACGAATCCACCCTAGAAGTCCTCCTGTGCTCAGGTGAATCAGCTTGGGGTGGTGGCGGAGACCGTGTAGCCCTACCTCTCCCGCGGCCACGTGTACCTTTAGTACAACATAAATACCAACATGAGTAATAAAATACCAATATGCATACAACATGAGTACAACATAAATACCAACATGAATACAACGTGTACCTTTAGTGCCTCTCGGCTTCGCGGGTGGTCGACCTCCTCTCACGGGGGCCGCTCCTTGCATAGTAGAGAGCAACACTCTCCGAAGAGGCGAGGCAGGAATGGAAGTACCCATCCCATCACCCGCCGACGAAGAAGCAGCCGCGGCATGCTTTCGACCCTTTCCCACCATCTTTCAACACCTGTCATGACAAAGAGTAAATGAAATTAGTACAACATAAATACCAACATGACTAATAAAAATTGAATACCTAACATGAACTCAAAATTTATATATAGTATAATAGTTGAATACCTGACATGAACTAATAACAATCGTCCTCGTCTATATATGCTTCGGGGTCAATAAATGCATCATGATCATCACTATCATCAATAAATGCATCATCATCATCACTATCTAGAAGAACATGTGGAAGGCCACCATTATGTAATCGGTCAAGAAGTGACAGGTCATCCGCAGCAGTAACCTCTTCTTCTTCCAGCTCTTCCTGTTCGGGCTCAGGGGTTAAGACGGATTCACTGTCGCTGTCTACTTCAATGTTCTGGGGTGAAGTAGAGCGGTTCTTGAAACGTTTCTTGGACATACGTGTTTCTTGGAAGAATTCTCCTTCATATGTGTCTGGGTTAATGTGAGGTTCGTAATCCTCTTCATTGAGGGTAGGTGGTCTAAAATGTGGTGGCACTTCATAAACGACATCCCAACCTTTGAGATTTGGATCAGTTTGGCAGGCCCACGGTAGATAGAAAACTTGTGTCGCCTGTTGAGCCGTAATATAGACATCGGGAACATCTAAGTGGGTGTTTTGGTTGATTTCGACTAGTCCTATATGTTCATGAGTCCTTCTAGTCTCCCTCGGCTCAAACCAATAACATTTGAATACTACGACGGTCGGTGGGTTTTCACAATAGAATAGAAGTTCATAAATTGCTTCAACCCTTCCATAATACTCGGTGTCTCCTTCGCCGATAGCAGAGACAGAACAATTTGTAGTCTTTAGGTCGGGCATAGATAGCTCTTTGCGAAAGGTACGAAAGTGATACCCGTTGATGTTGTATTTGTCAAATGAACGGACCTTATAGTCAAAACCATTAGCGACTTGTCTCAACTCGGCGTCCATAGACTCTGCATCAGCCTACAAGTTTAATACGAAAGAATGGATGCATTAGCCGCAAATTAGACCAATAAGTCAAATGGGCCCTTAATGGTAATTAATTACCCTTTGTTTGAACCAAGAGATGAAACCAGGATAGTCGCCTCCATGCTTTGCGAGAAGCTCATACTCTTCGACGGAATCCTTTTCGATGACCGCTCCATCCGAGAATTCGGCGACGTATCGACTATATCTAATATCCGAGAATAAGAGTGGTTCAAAGCAATTAGAAGTTGCGGAACAATAAATTACCGAGAACTTACTCGATGTACGGCCGCACTTCTGTTAGGTTGGTGAAGATATACAATGAAATGGTCCGCCATTCTTCGACATCCAACGGTTTCCCTTTTGAAGCACCGGATGGTGCGAGCTTACCTTTGAATAGGCTGAGGTTGGATCGAACTTTTTCTCGATCGCCATCATTGTACCGAGGCTTCGGGTTATGCAAATGATAATTTTTGGCTTCGTAGTGTGCTGTCACGAAGTTTGCCGCCTCCTCAGTAATGAATGCCTCGGCCATCGATGCTTCAATTCTACGTTTATTTTTACACTTAGCTCGAAGCGTCTTCTGCATCCTCTCAGTTGAGTAGCACCATCGATTTTGAACGGGCCCCCCATTCTTGCCTCGGTCGGGAGATGCAAAATCAAATGTTGCATTGGATTAAAGAAGCCCGGTGGAAAGATCTTTTCTAATTTGCAGACCAACTCCGGCGCCAACTCTTCCATTTCATCTAGCACGCCAGGCGATAGTTCTTTCGCACAAAGAGAACGGAAGAAATAGCTCAGCTCTGCCAGTACTAGCCATTCATCCTCAGGGATAAAGCCACGCAACATCACCGGCATTACCCGCTCAATCCATATGTGCCAATCATGACTCTTGAGCCCAAATATTTTCAATTTCTCAAGACTCGCTCCCCTCTTTAGATTCGCAGCATACCCATCGGGGAACATCAACCGCATTTTCACCGACAATAGCACTTCCCTCATAGCTGGCCTTTCAAGATTGAACCATGCCTTTGGCTTCGCTATGCTTTGCTTTCCTTTCCGTTGTCGCAAGTTTTGTAACGGTCTATCACATAGAGCCTCCAGGTTGATTCTAGCCTTAGGATTATCTTTTGACTTCCCCTCTATGCCGAACAATGTACCAAAAATGGCCTCCGCAATATTCTTTTCAGTGTGCATCACGTCAATGTTGTGTGGGCAAAGGAGGTCTTTGAAGTAAGGGAGATCCCATAAGCATGACTTGTGAGTCCAGGCATGTTCCGTATTATACCCTTTGAAGTATCCTGGACGCAAAGGATCGGGCTCGAGAGCGTTTAACTGATCAAGGGTCTGTTGGCCTGTCAACGCAGCTGGTGCAGTGTTTTTGACAACTCTACCTTTGATGAAATTCTTCTTGTCTTTTCTGAACTTATGGTCAGGATCCAGGAATTGTCTATGCATGTCGAAGCAAGAATACTTGCGACCAGCCTGCAGCCAACGGAACTGAAGAGCTGCCTTGCATGTGGTGCACGGGAACCTTCCATGCACACACCAGCCAGCGAATAGCGCAAACGCCGGATAATCATGCGTCGAGTACATGTACCACACATGCATTTTGAAATTTGTTTTGGTAGCCGCGTCGTAGGTCTTGATCCCATTATCCCAGGCTTCTTGCAACTCATCCTTAAGCGGCTGCATGTACACATTCATATTCTTCCCCGGATAGTTGGGCCCTGGAATTATCAACGTCAGGAAAATGTTCTTTCTTTTCATAATCTCTCCGGGTGGCAAATTTAGTGGAATGACAAATACAGGCCAACAACTGTATTGTGCTGCCGTCATACCATACACATTGAACCCATCCGTGCTGATGGCAACTCTAGGTTGCCTTGGATCTTCCGATTTATCCTTATGTAATGCATCGAAGTGCCTCCACGCAAAACCATCTGAAGTGTGTACCAGCATCTTGTTCCCATCCGCATCTAGTTCGGTTCTTTTGCCCAATTTGTGCCATGTCATCTGTCTGGCCGTCTCTTCGACCATGAAAAGACGTTGAAGTCTTGGTACGATTGGCAGATATCGAAGAACACTAATGGGGATTTTGGTCTGATTCTTCTCACCCATGCCGTTGTCTACCACAATATACCTGGAAGAATTGCAAATGGGGCAATAGTTCAAGGCCGCATACTCAAGCCTAAGTAAGGCACATCCATTCTCACAGGCATGTATCTTCTCATAGGGCATCTTTAGTACACGGAGGATTTTCTCTGACTGGTACAGGTTTGGAGGCAGTACATGGCCTTTGGGTAGAAAGCGTCCAAATATCGTCATCATCGCGTCGTAGCATTCTCTGCCTAGGTTGAATTGAGCCTTCAGAGCAATTACTTGCGCGATGGCATCCAGCTGACAAAGCTCAGTCTGCTCGTGGAGAGGACGTTTTGAAGACTCCAACATTTCATAGAAGGCCTTTGCAGATTCCTCCATCTCATCGTCCGAATCCCGAGCATCATCAAAGTCTTGCACCATGTCTTCAATCTCGGTACCATGCTCGTCGGTGCGACGACGAATCACCTCAGCTCTGGCACGTTGGTCAGACTCACCATGAAAAGTCCACACCGTATAATTAGGCGTAAAAGTGTTTACCCATTTCAAACTCTGTCTGCTTTTTCCAGTTGTCGCAGTTGGGACAGGGGCACCATGTTTTTTGCTGGCCATTTGCAAATGCGGCTCTCACAAACCCCCTGGTTTTTGTTAACCATTCATGGGTCATGTCTTTCTGACTAGGGTGACCAGTGTACATCCAAGCACGATCACTCATGTTGCCTAGCTACCTATGGGGGCACAAGAAATAAATACATAATTCATCATCTATATTCATACGCTAATCAAGTTTGTCAGTTTTATTACGTCCATGCAACCTACACGCTAATAGGTAAAGATAGGTCCTAATCCCACCCGAGTATGTGTAGACTGGGTTCGTTTTCCCATGCTCTGCTCCAGATGCGACGCACAATTTCGGCAGCACCTCCCCGCTGTTCTCCTAATACACGTCTCGGCAATAAGCAGAGAGGATGTGTACCCGGAGAACAACAGGGGAGGCACTGACGAAATTCCGCATCGGATCCGGAGCACAGCATACGGGAAAACAAACCCAATCTACACATACTCGGGCTGTCCATGGATAATGTTGGACAATTCGAAAGGATGGCGGTTATAAATATGCAAAGAAATGCATATTTATAGATGTCGCCCTTTCGAACGGGAGACGCATACTGGTCAGGCATACTCATGATTGAAGAAACCTATAGCTAGCAAGTTTCATCGGCACGAAGACCGGGACAGAGCAAATTAAGGGGGTAGGAGGAGAAGTCATTTGTGCTCACCAACAAACGTCCAACGCACGTGGAGGTCGTCGAACAACTGCACATTGAAATTCACCCGATCAACACAAATACGATGTTTTTATAATTAACATGATCGGAAAATATGTGACCTAACTCATAATTTTCAAAACTATGACCCCGTGGGCCTCTGGAAGGCCGAAAAGCACCTTCTCGTTCAAAAGAAGGCAGAAGAGGTGTCGGGGGTCGGGGCTTAGTGGCGTCGGGAGTCAGTGTCGTCGAGGGTCGGGGGGTTAGTGGCGTCGGTTGTGGGGGGTCAGTGGCGTCGGGGGTCCAGGGTCAGTGACGTCGGGTGTCAGTGGCGTCGGGGGTCGGGGGTTGGTGGCGTCGAGCGTCGGGGGTCGGGAGTCGTGGGCCGAGGGGCTGGGTCGGGGGCAGTGGCGTCGGGGGTCGAGGGTTAGTGGCGTCGGGGGTCAGTGGCGTCGGGGGTCGGGGGTCGGGGGTCAGTGGCGTCGGAGGTCGATGGTCGGGGGTCAGTGGCGTCGGGCGTCAGGGGTCGGGGGTCGAGGGTCAGTTTCGGGGTGCCGGGGTTCCCTTTTCCTCTTCTTTCTTCTTCTCCTCTCTCCTCTTTTTCTTCTTCTTCTTCTTCTTCTTCTTCTTTTTTCTCCTCCTACTCCCCCTCCTCTTTTTCTCCTTCTATTCTTTTTCTTCTTCTTCTTCTTCTTCTTCTTCTTCTTCTTCTTCTTCTTCTTTCTCCTCCTCTTTCTCCTCCTCCTCCTCCTCTCTTCTTCTTCTTCTTCTTCTTCTTCTTCTTCTTCTTCTTCTTCTTTTTTCTCCTCCTCCTCCTCCTCCTCCTCCTCTTCTTCTTCTTCTTCTTCTTCTTCTCCTGCTTTTTTTCTTCTAACCTAACTAACTAACCTAATTAGCCTAATAATATAACCAAATAAACTAACTAAATTACCCTATATATAATAAAAAAACTAACCTAATAAACTAACTAAAGTAATTAACTTTTTTAAAAAGAAAAACAAAAAAACTCACCGGCAGGGGGCGGCTGCAGGGGGCGGCGGCGGCACGGGGGCGCGCGGCTGGGGGCTCGCCGCAGGGGGCGTCGGCGGCAGGGGGCGGCGGCGGCAGGGGGCGGCGCGCGGCAGGGGGCGGCGGCGGCAGGGGGCGGCGGCAGGGGGCGGCGCGCGGCAGGGGGCGGCGGCGGCAGGGGGCAGGGGGTGGGTCGCCGCGGGAAGGGGGTCGCCGGGGGGGGGGGGGGTGGGTGGGCTCGCCGGGGGGGGGGGGGGGGGTAGGCTCGCCGCGGGGAGGGGATCTCGCCGGCAGGGGTGAGAGTGGTCGGGGTGAGAGAGAGAGAGACAGTGAGCGAGGTGGGGGGTAACGGCCGTTATAGGGAGGCCCCTTTGCCGTCCGCCCCCCGACGGCAAAGGGACGTAAGACAGACGGCAAAGGGCCGTACGGCTGACGGCAAAGGCCCGCGGACGGCAAAGGCCCCGGATTTCGGACACGGCAGGCATGGGGCCCACGCGTCCCCTTTGCCGTCTGCCCTGGGGCTCTTTGCCGTCTGCTGGCAGACGGCAAAGGACCCACACATGGCAAATAGTATTTTTGCCATGTGTCAGTTCTTTGCCGTCTGTATTGTGTCAACTGATGGCAAAGAGGTTCTTTGCCGTCAGCCAGCAGAAGGTAAAGAACTGGCTGACGGCAAATTTCTGGATTCCAGTAGTGATCATCCAAATCTTGAAAACTTCAATCACACAAAATTTAACGGAACTTCGTGAGATGGGTTAGTATGATAAATATAGATCATTCACTTAGGTACTGTCAAGAAAATATTTATAATTGTTCTGGCATAATACCTACTGTATTCTATCATTCCCATAATTTATAACACTAAATATAAGTTGTGGAAACACTAAAACAAGCAAACTATGCATGAAAAATAGAATCTGTCAAAAACAGAATAGTCTGGGAAGATCTGCATGCAATCCATACTTCCCTGCCTCTAAAAATGTTAAAACTTATGAAAACGCACAGAATTTGCATACAAAAACTTTGTAAAAATTTCAGAATTTTTTGACGCTCTAGTAAAATCAGAGAAACTCTGCACTGGACGTAAAAGTTTCTGTCTTTGCACAGATTCGACAAGTATGTATCCACACTATCCCAAAGGATTTACTTGGCACTTTATTGAAATAAAAGCTATAAAACATGATTAATACAGTATCTTAATCATGTTAACACACAAAAACAGAAAGTAAAAGTGTTGGGTTGTCTCCCAACAAGCGCTTTTTTAATTCCTTTTAGCTAGGCAAGATGATTTCAATGATGCTCACATAAAAACTAGTAATTGAAACAGGCAAGAGAGCATCATTAAGCACATGACAAACACATTTAAGTCTAAGCCACTTACTATGCATAGGAATTATGAAATAAAACAATGTATTGTAGCAAGAATCATCTTGCATAGGAAGGCAAAGCAAGCATAACTTCAAAACTTTGAAGACATAGGGAGGAAACTTGATATTATTGCAATTCCTACAAGCACATGTTCCTCCCTCATAATAATTTTAAGTAGCTTCATGAAGGAATTCAACAATATAACTATCACATACAACATTCTTTTCATGATGCACATGCATATAATTTTTACTACTCTCCACATAATCAAATTTATTCTCATTCATAATAGTGGGAGCAAACTCAACAAAATAACTATCATGAGACACTTGATTGGCATAATCAAATTTATAAATATAATCATGATGACAAGTTTCATGGTTATCATTATTATTTACCACATACATGTCATCACAATAATCATTATAGATAGCAACTTTTTTGTCATAGTCAATTGAGACCTCTTCCAAAATAGTGGATTCATCACTAAATAAAGTCATGACCTCTCCAAATACACTTTTATCATTATGAGAATAAGATTTAACACCCTCCAAATTAGTGGGATCATTAGTACCTAGAGTTGACACTCTTCTAAACCCACTTTCATCAATATAATCATTGTAAATAGGAGTCATGCTTTCATCATAATAAATTTGCTCATCAAAACTTGGGGGACTGAAGATATCATATTCATCAAACATAGCATCCCCAAGCTTGTGGATTTGCATATTATTAGGATCATGTATATTCAGAGAATTCATACTAACAATATTGCTATCATGCTCATTATTCAAGGAATTCAAATTAAGCATTTTCATAACTACTTCCTCTAACAATTGAGCACAATTTTCCATTCCATCATTTTGAAGAAAGACATGATAAATATGAACAATATGAGACCACCGCAATTCCATTTTTGTAATTTTCTCTTTATAAACCAAACTAGTGATATACAAGAAACTAAAATATTTAATTGCAAGATCTAAATACATACCTTCAAGCACTCACCTCCCCGGCAACGGCGCCACAGAAGAGCTTGATATTTACTACGCAACTTTATTCTTGTAGACTCGTGTTGGGCCTCCAAGCGCAGAGTCTTGTAGACTCAAGTGGATGACCTAAGTTTTATCAATCCATGGGAGCATAGGATGAAGAAGGTCTCTCTCAAACAACCGTGCAACCAAATAATAAAAAGTCTCTTGTGTCCCCAACACACCAAATACAATGGTAGATTGTATAGGTGCACTAGTTCGGCGAAGAGATGGTGATACAAGTGTAGTAATGATAGTAGATATAGTTTTGTGTAATATGAAAATATAAAAACAGCAAGGTAGCAAGTAACAAAAGTGAGCATAAATGGTATTCCAATGCTTGAAAATGAGGCCCAGGGTTCGTACTTTCTCTAGTGCAATCTCTCAACAATGCTAACATAGTTAGATCGTATAATAATCCCTCCACGTGCTATAAAGAACCACTCCAAACTTCCTATCTAGCGGACAACATCAGAAGAAATTGTTTGTAAGCTATGAAATCACCTCAAAGTTATTATTTCCTATTAATCTTTCCAAGAGTTCATACTAAGATAACAAGTTATCCTTTCCGATCAATCTATCAAGAATTCGTACTAAAATAACACCATAACAAATTCAGATTCATAATACTCAGTCCAACACAAAGAAATTCAAGGAGCACACCAAGATTTCTATCAAAGAACATAGTACGAAAACATGCAATCAACCCCTATGCCTAGATTTCCCCAATGTCACTGCAGGAATCCGCGAGTTGATGCCACAACATATATCAAGTGATTCACTTGAACACCCCAATGCCACTACGGGTATCCGCATGCAAGACATATATCATGTGCTCTCAAACCTGAATATTCAATCCAACATAAGGAGATCTTAAAATGAAAGGCTAGGTTCATCACAACAATAGCGTGGGACAAACACCATATGATCCAACTATCTTAACAACACCCATGATATATCAAGATCATGACATCTCAAGAACACGAGAGAGAGAGAGAGAGAGAGATTAAACACATAGCTACTGGTACAAACCCTCAGCCTTGAGGGTGGACTACTCCCTCCTCAACATGGACTCCACCGGGATGATGAAGATGGCCATCGGAGATGATCTCCCCTCTCCGGCAAGGTACTAGAACGTCTCCAGATTGGTATTTCTTGGCTACAGAGGCATGCAGCAACGGAACTTATCATCTAGGATAATTTTTCTAGGTTTCTATATTTATAGGATTTTTGGGCATTGGAATCACGCCAAGATGGGCCATGACTGGCCCACTAGACACCACACCACCAAAGCAGGGGCTGGTGCGGCCTGGTGTCTAGTGGGCACCTGCCCCCCCCCCTCTGGTGGTTCTTTGCTCCAATATTTCTATTTTCCTAAAAAAATCAAAAAGTTACGTCACAACTTTTATTTATGCACAAAAAACAACACCACAGTAGTTCTACTGAAAACAGCGTCAGTCCGAGTTTGTTCTAAAGAAATCATATAAAGTGCAGCAAAACCATATAAAAGTATTGTAAACATAGGCAAACATGGCATGAATACTTCATAAATTATTGATACCATGGAGACATATCACCCAACAATAATTATCCCCTTTTTGGTAGTAGGTAAAGGTAATTGAAAACTTTCATTGATGGTTGTCAGATAATTTTCAATAACATTGACACCATTCACTTGAAATTGTTTCCTTGGAAAATGCATCGTATGTTCTTTAACATTGACATGAAAAGTGACCTTGCTTTTGCTGCAGCCAACAGCAGCCCCTGCAGTATTGAAGTAAGGTGTACCCAGGATTATTGTCATGTTGTCATCCTCGGGCATATCAAGTAACAAAGTCTGTCAACATGGTAACATTTGCAACAACAACGGGTACATACTCACAAATGCCGATAGGTATGGCAGTTGATTTGTCACCATTTGCAATGAAACTTCAATAGGTGTGAGTTTATTCATATCGAGTCTTTTGTATAAAGAGAAAGGCATAATAGTAACACCAACTCCTAGATCAAATAAAGCAGTTTTAACACAGTTATTTTTTATGGAACATGATATAGTTGGTATTCCTGGATCTCCTAGTTTTTTAGGTACTCCATCCTTAAAGGTATAATTAGCAAGCATGGTAGAGATTTCAGCTTCACATATTTTTCTTTTATTAGCGACGATGTCTTTCATGTACTTATCATAAGGGGGCATCTTTAAAATATCAGTTAAACGAGTACGCAAAAGACTGGCCTAAGCATTTCAGCAAAGCATTCATATTCTTCACCATATTTTTTCTTACTTTGTTTAGGTGGGTAAGGCATGGGTTTTGTACCCATGGCTCTCTTTCTTTGCCATGATTTCTAGCAACAAAATCTCTTTTATCATAACGCTTACTCATAGGTGGTGGGTTATCAAGATCAACAACATGTTTTGTCTCAACATCATTATCTGGTTCTTTATCATTGTCAGGTTGAGCATCATCATTATCATTTTCGTTATGACTAGGTGAATGCTCATTACTAGATTGAGTTACAGCATCAGAGATAGAGATATCATTAGCATTTGCACAATGATTGTCATTAGCATATATATATTCATTTTTATTTTTCTTCCTAGAACGACTAGGTGCATCAATATTAATTATTTTGAATCCTGTTCTGTTCTTTCAGGACAACCTTTTGGATATAGTGGATCTTGAGTCATTTTTCCTTCTCTAGTCATTACTCTAACAACATGACCGTTCATGTTATTAGTCATTTCATGAAGTAGCTCACTTTGGGATTTAGCAACCTGTTCTAGTTGGGTTTTAACCATAGAAGCATGTTTTCCTAAACCTCTTACATCATTGGTGATTCTAAATAACAAGTAACTTAAGCGAGCAATCATATCAAAGTTTTGTTTAAATTGTTTCATAACATAGGAGTTGAAATGATCTTACTTTATAATATAATTATCAAACTCATATAAGCATTGACTAGGATGTTTATTGTACAGGATGTTACCTTCATCAAACTTTAGAAGATAATTTACCTCCACCACCTGTGGGGGTGTTTGGAGACCTGTATTTCTTCGATATGTGGTAAATTCTTGACATCTTCAGCTTTAATGCCCTTTTCCTTCATACCTTTCTTTGCCTCTTGCATAGTTTCAGGACTAAGGTGTCACATCCCTGAAACCCTAATCAAGTTAGCATTGTGCTCGTATCTTCTTTGCATTGCATCCAAGAAAATTTCAACAAGAACAAAGCAAGTGGTTAAGGGAAACTCAAAAACCCTAGCCACTTCTCAAATTCAAAGGAATTATAAACTTGTTCAAATCAATGAACCCAAAATGGCCTCAAGAAAAGTTCAACTTTCCTGATAATTCTTGAAAGCAATTAAGCAATGAATAAAACCATTTTCTTAATACATTTGGCATTTTAAATCAATGCAAAATACTACTGGTTTCAAGTTTTAAATTTGAATTCAAAAATATATAGTTTCCAAAAATGCTGAAAACTTTATGGGTGATTGGAAATATTCCAACTAACACCCCAGCATTTTTCAAACTATTTTTAGTTTTCTTTTTAAGTCAAAATAAATAGAAATCAATGTCAGTTCTTAAACAGAAACAAAAAAGAAAAAAAGAGGAAAGACTTACCTGTCGCCCTGAGGAGGCCCAACCCACCAGGGGCAGGGTCATCTTCTTCCTCTGCCTTCTGGCAGAGGAGAGATCGACCATTGCGGCCTCCTCCACCTCCTGCTTCGTCGTGGCGACCTCCGGTGCCCCCTAAGACAGCGCGACAGCGGGGATAACCTCCCTGAGCGCGTCCCTATCCGTTACGTGCTCCATTCCTCCCCCTCATCTCGGGTTCTCTCCTCCCTCCTCCTGCCGCCATTGCCAAGAGCTCGAGCTCGAGCTGCCGTGCCCCTAGCCACAGGATCTTCCTCCCGAGTGTCCCATCCTCTCTGCAACGTCGAGCCCGACACGCACGTCGACGAAAGCATCCTCCCCGAGCCCTGCAACGCCTCCAGTGACGTCGTATTAATCCTTCGGCCGCCGGCAAATCGACGGTGGATCGCCGGCTACAGCCCCTCCCCGAGCAGTTTGAGCCCAGCTTCACCTCCTCCGTGAGCTTGCGATCATTTCCCCTCTTCTTCCCCTCGGTTTCGTGCCCCCTAGCCACTGGACCGACGAGCCCGAGCACCGGCCGTCGCCTCCGCTCGTCGCCGGTGACCTCCGGTCCTCCCGAGCCCTCCGTGAGGCCAGTGCTGGATGAGGCCGAGCATGGGGATCCTCCCAGTGCTCTCGGTTTCCGATCCCGAGCACTACAACCATCTCCGGCGACACTCCGGCACATATCCGCCGGAGGTTTGTTCACCGCCGGTCAGTCTCCGGCAGGGGATGACCTGGCCTCTCTAATCCGCCGTTTAAATCCCTAAGCAGTCGCTGACAGTGGGCCCCAGGCCAAGTCAAAAAACAATCAGGGGCTGGTCAGCGCGGGATTATTCCTGTGAGGCTAACCAGTGGGTCTCCCCTGTCGGGTTTGACCTGATCAGGTCAGCCGACGGCTGACACCATGATGACGTGGGGCTGACGCAATAAGTGGATTTCTGATTTAAAAGAATTCCAGAAAAGTGCCAGAACTTCTAAAAATCATAGAAATTAATCTGTAACTCCAATGAAAATAATTTATATATGAAAAAGTATCAGAAAAATCCAAGGAATCAGAATATGTCATTTTAAAACATGTTTGAAAATGTTAGTGGACCCAAACATATAGAATAATGAATAAGTTAAATTTTATAAATGCTATGGAGATGGAATTTGAAAATCATTTGAATTCCACTTCAAATGCTATGATCCCACATTGTTCAAACACAACCAGCAACTTAGCATATCATTTCCATGCATGTTAAAAAAACAAGTTGATCTGAGCATCAGGCCGAATCAATTAAAATGGTATTCGAGAATACCTCGTTTGAAGTGATATTTGAGTTTGATTCAAATCAACTTCAAACATAATAAATGTTAGCTATAATAACATACCACCTTGCATCCTCATGCCATGCTCATGCATCATCTTGTTGCATATGATTGTTATTGATTGTTTTCATTCCTTTCGGTAGGCTCCGCTCCTCCGGATTCCACCGAATATCCGACTGACGGATATTGTCCCTCCTTTAAGCAACAAGGCAAGCAACCATTTTGATCATCCCGATAAGTCCCATGTTCTCGTTCCTGCACTTACTTATTGCATTAGGATCAAATGCTCAAATGCTTTTGCCACGTTAGTTGAACCCACTTCCTTTGCATGACCTGTCCTTGTCATAGTAAATAGCTGAACCTTGCAACCTAGCATGCCTGGTAGTTGCTTGAGCCATGATGTGCCTTATCCTGCTATGCATGCTATGCTTAGAGTTGTATATGGTCTGTCATCTGGGAGATGAACAGAATTGTGAGAATGTGTTCAGTAAGTAAAGGTGGTGTGTTGAACCTGATTTGGTAAAGGTATCGGTGAAAGGCTATGTAGGAGTACATGGCGGGTTGTTTCATTGGAACCGTCCTTAGGAACTGAGTTCCGTGTATGTAATCCAAGATGAGATACTACCACATGATGGGCCCTGAAATATGACCCCGTTCGACTTATTAATCGCTTAGTACTCGGTCCAGGAGTTGCAAGTAGTTTCTGGTGTTTATAGTCATGCTGGAGGCCGTGCATAGTGCTGACCTGAGAGGTGGGCTGTGATGCGGTAGGCACTGGCACGGTGTACCAAGTGGCACCCAGATGGTGGGCTGGGGAACCCTGCGCACATCGTTTGGGGCCGTGGCGGAAACATCGGCCGGACTTCCGAGCGGATTACCCTCAGGTAGGCGATAGGCCTGGACTAAGTATTAGTGCGGTTAACGGTCGTGGCCGACTCCCTCGCTGGACTTCCGCTTGAAAATTGCCGAGGTGCATGACGTGCACATGGTGATAAGTGGCGAGAGCTTGTGTGAACAAGTACACCCCTGCAGGGTTATGATCTATTCGAATAGCCGCATCCGCGGATATGGACTACTTGGAGACATATGTTGTTCATAGATAACCTCAATGGCTACTCATAAAATTGTCAAGATAAGCGTGAGAGTCATGGACGGCATTTTCGTATGGAGACGGAATGATTCCACGATGGAGTATTGTAGTGGTGTTAGTGGACTCGTGTGCGAGAAGTCAAGTTGTCAAAATTATTTTTAAATGCAAGTTGTCTAGCCACGAGTCAAATGCTGGCTTTCCGCATGAAACCCCACAATACCTTATTGATACATTGCATGAGTAGATAGTTATCCTAAAGTCTTGCTGAGTACCTCCGTACTCATGTTTGCTTAATAATTGTTGCAGAGGTTGTTACTGACCCTAATGGAGGGTTCTTCCTATACATCAACGACGGCGAGTAGCTGGTGTCCCAGCTACGATCTGGCCCTAGAGTGGGTCTGTAGTATAGTCAGGCCACATGCCTTCTAGTTTCATCTGTCTATACTCACACAGTTTAGTTACTTCCGCTGGCTTGTAACCTGAATGACTGTTATGATGGGTCGTGAGACCCCTACTGTGTAATATTATATGTGTGGCTCTTCCGAGCCTCTTAAATAAAGCTTGTATGTTTATGGTTATGTTGTGATGCCATCGATGTATCTATACATATTGGTATGCCATGCATACGTGTGTCGTACTTGATATGTATGGGGTTCGATTACCTAGCCGTAGACTTTAGTAGCATTCTTTAAAGGGAAATGCCCCTTTGTGATCCAACGAGCCATGGTAGCTCGCTACTGCTCCGGACACATTGGTTGACCGGCGTGTGTCCTTCTTAGCTGCTATGTATGTCCCCTTTGGGGAAATGTCACGCGATGTAATGGAGTCCTTGTAGCTTTCTACGACTCGTCTACATTCGCTGGTGACCGACACCTGCTTTGTTGGGTCATGTATTCTTATCTCTGTGCGGAACTGCCACTTTGGTTTATGACTAGACATGTCAATCCGGGTTCTTTGTCATTGGATTGCTAGCGACACAATTGCATACGTGAGTCAAAAGGCGCAAATGGTCCCGGCTAAGGTAAGGCTGCAGCCGTGGGGTTAACCGTGCGTGAGACCGCAAAGATATGCGATGTGTTACAGGCTGGATTCCTATGGCTTAGGATCGGGGTCCCGACGGCGTTGGTATCAGAGCCTGACTGACTGTAGGACTACTAAGCCAAACTGGTCGAAGTTGAGTCTAGAATTGCTTAGTTATATATAAGGGAATTGTTTGTGGAAGGGAACGTAATACTCTTGTTCTCTTCTCAAGTTATTCTATTCTGTGTATCCTCGTCTTTTCTGCGGGAATTAAGTACTAGGTTACTCATCTTCTTCTACGCTCGTGTTTCTGATTGGTAGATTATAAGACTATGGGTCGAGAGTTATATTGGGTTTCTTTTATCCCTAGGAAAAAGGAAGTAAGTTTGATGACCAAAGAATTGAACTTGATAGTTGAGTGGTTACGCTATTCTATTTTGGGTTGTCTCAAAATTGTTTTGAGCATTTACAGCCGTTATGCTGCCCAATTTTGCATTCAGAGCTCTAATGCTTTTGCATTACTCTCTATTTTTCAGATGCCTAGCCGTCCTTCTCGTCAGGTGGTTCGTCTGACCAGGTGCATTGATGTGCCGGGTCATACGGCCATGCTGGTCAGGGTGACATCGGTGTGTGGTTACCGTTGGTACCCAGAGTACACAGTGGAGGAACAGTACCGAGACTTCAACCAGAGCCAGTATATCTGCACTGTTAGGGTATTTCCAGACTACCCTGGAGCTGAGGAGCCAATCCATTGGTCCTATGGATTGGGAGTCACTGTTGACATGGCAGTAAAAGATGCTGCCTATTCAATGCTGACCATTATGAGGGCGAGACATGCACTGTTGCAGAATTAAGAGTTTTTCTATGTTCCTACCTCTCAGCCTGGTGAAGAGGGATACCTCAACGGGGTATATTTTGATTCCTCTACGGAGGATCCGCTATTGCAGTCCACTGCTGAGATGCTAGAGAACAGAGACAGGGATGCTCGTGCTCTCTGCATGGAGCTTTATGCTACACGTGCCCGTCTGTGGACGGCTTTGACGCAGCTGGCACCGGTAGTCCATATAGGGTATGGAGACATGGAGATGCTGAACCCTGTTAGGACCCATCTTCCGGCCCACGTTGACTGGCCAGCTATAGGAGGAGTCACCCCTCTTCGGGGACCCCTACTACCACCAGTCAGGGGACCAAGGCCACATCCATGTCCTTATGGATCCCAGGGATCCCAGGACAGAGTACTTCCTGATGCGCAGGTTGAGCTTCCAGGCCATGGAGGCAATCTTTATGAGATGTTGTATGCGGATGCCTGAACCGTGAGTGGAAGGATAGTATGGTAGTAGCTGTACGTTCACAGTCCTGTTTGACTTGTGAAGTATGCTTGTGAGGTGAAATGAATTCCGGAGGCCTAGATAAATAATGTATAGGAAGCTTGTAAGCCTGTGATGAGTAGTTTCATAATTTGAGTAGTTTGCTCTTCGGTTAAGGTTGTACTGAACTATGTAAGGGTGTGTATGAACCATGGTGTATATATAGCAGTTGCTTGTTACCATGTTGTTCGGATATTCATTTCCGCATTCCATGTGTTCAGTGCATTCTTAATCCATAGCTAGTATTGATGATGATTTTGGTCTAAGCTGTGAGTTTGTTTGTCAGGATGGTGTTCACCAGGTTGAACCGTGCCCCTACTCGTGAGCAAGGCGAGGGTAGTCAAGCGTCGCAGGAAGACCTGCCTCACCCGCCCTCTCTGGCGGATGTTATGCTTGAGGCAGAGAGGAACAAAAGGGAGACCAACCGACTGTTGGAGCGTATTGAGCAGAATACGACTTGTCAGCCTAGGAATGATGCAGTGTCCCTCAATGACTTTGTGAAGCTGAATCCTCCAAAGTTCCATCACTCCATCGATCCCCTCGACGCTGATGATTGGCTGTGCAGTATCTCACGTAAGATTCGCTCTGTGAATGTTTCTGAGGCCGACAAGGTGACCTTTGCGGCATATTTTCTGGAAGGACCTTCCAATCTGTGGTGGGAGAACTTTGAAGCTATGCGTCCTGCTGAACCAGCAGCCACATGGGCAGACTTTAGTGCAGCCTTCCGTCTGCACCATATTCCAGAGGGCTTGATGGACAGAAAGAGAGAGGAGTTTTGTGCATTCACCCAGGGAAAGTTGACCGTGGATGCCTATAGCCGCGAGTTCGGTAAACTCGCCTACTATGCAACAGAGGAGGTGTCTACTGACGCCAAGAAGCAAGCAAGATTCCGTAAGGGTCTGAGCCCTGAGCTTCGTCGTGATCTGTGCCTCCATGAGTGTGCAAGCTTCCAAGCCCTGGTCAACAAGGCGATCAGTGCGGAGACTGGTCATACCGACTTTGAAGCCACAAGGAAGCACTCCCGTGACTTTGGCTTGTCATCTGGCTCCGCGTTTCCAAAACGCAGGCTGTGGGTTCCAAACAGTTCTCTGCCGCCAAGATACACTCCGAGACCATCCTACGTGGCGCCTCAGACGAATCAGACGAACCCTCCAGCAAAAACCTATGGTGGTCCAGCTGGCAATGCTGCACCACGTGCCAACCAAGTGATATGCTACAAGTGTGGAGAACCAGGGCACTATTCCCGTGAGTGTCCTCAGAATGTGGGTGCCAAGCAACCCGGAAAATCCGTCGGGCAAGGCAAGTCTGGTAAACTTACTATGTGAAGCCAACTCCTGCACGTGGCCGTGTGAACTATGTCTCAGCAGAAGAAGCTACAGAGGATCCAGACGTCATACTGGGTACACTTCTTGTTAATCATCACC
The DNA here is from genome assembly GCF_904849725.1 of Hordeum vulgare subsp. vulgare. NCBI lineage: Eukaryota > Viridiplantae > Streptophyta > Magnoliopsida > Poales > Poaceae > Hordeum > Hordeum vulgare. The sequence goes on from NC_058523.1 coordinate 310,014,771, forward strand.
CAGCATCTGTTCTTTTTGACACTGGGTCTTCTCATTCCTTCATTTCAGAAAGTTATGCACAGTTGCATAACATGTCTTTTTGTGATATGCCAATTCCATTGGTTGTCCAAACTCCTGGTAGTAAATGGCAAACCTCTAGGATAACCTATGACAATGAAATTCTAGTAGACATGCTAGTTTTTCTAGCCTCATTGATAGCCCTGAAATCTTCGGATATTAATATCATCTTGGGTATGGACTGGATGTCAGCTCACTATGCCAAGATTGATACTCATACTAGAAATGTTCAGCTTACCCATCCCTCGGGTGAGATAGTCAATGTCTCTACTCGAGTTGCCAAATGCCAACTCTATTCCCTCAATGACAACCCCCTTCCGGAACTTGAAGACATTCCGGTAGTCCGTGACTTCCCAGATGTTTTTCCAAAGGAACTGCCAGGAATTCCACCTGACAGAGATGTAGACTTTGTGATAGATCTTGTTCCGGGAACTGTTCCAATAGCCAGAAGACCATATAAGATGGCACCCCTGGAGCTAGCCGAACTTAAGAAGCAACTAGATGAGGCCTTGAATAAAGGTTTCATTCGTCCTAGCTCTTCTCCTTGGGCTTGCCCCGTCCTATTCGTCAAGAAGAAAGACGGAACGGATCGGATGGCTGTAGATTACCGACCAGTTAATCTGGTCACCATAAAGAACAAGTATCCGCTCCCCAGGATCAATGACCTGTATGATCAGCTCGCTGGATCCTTAGTCTTCTCCAAAATGGATTTGAGGTTGGGATACCATCAAATCAAGATCAAGAACGGGGACATTCCAAAAACGGCTTTTGTTACTCGTTATGGCCAATACGAGTACACCGTCATGTCCTTCGGTTTAACCAATGCCCCAGCCACCCTCTCTCGTCTGATGAACTCAATCTTCATGGAGTATTTGGATAAATTCGTCATGGTGTACCTCGATGATATTCTCATCTACTCGAAGAACGAACGAGAACATGTCGAGCATCTAAGGCTGGTATTGATGAAACTTCGAGAACATCGCCTTTATGCCAAGTTTTCAAAATGTGAATTTTGGTTACCAGAAGTGACCTATCTAGGTCACGTAATATCTGGTAAGGGTATTGCTGTCAATCCCGAGAGAGTTCAAGCCGTCCTTGATTGGACTCAACCTGAATCGGTTAAGAAAGTTAGGAGTTTTCTTGGTCTAGCGAGCTATTGTCGCCGCTTTGTCGAGAATTTATCCAAGATTGCAAAGCCTCTAACTAAACTCCTCAAGAAGGATAAAAAGTTCGAGTGGACACCATAGTGTGAGCATAGTTTTCTGGAACTGAAAAGGCGCCTGACTTTCGCACCTATGTTGCTACCACCAGATTTTTCTAAGGACTTTGTTATCTATTGCGACGCCTCGCGACAAGGATTAGGTTGCATTCTCATGCAAGATCGTCATGTGATTGCATACGCATCTCGACAGTTGCGTCCACATGAGGATAATTATCCCACACATGATCTTGAGCTTGCAGCTGTAGTCCATGCACTAAAAACCTGGCGACATTACCTTATGGGTAATCGTTGCGAAATATTCACTGATCACCAAAGTTTGAAATATATCTTCACCCAGCCGGATTTGAATCTCAGGCAAAGATGGTGGGTTGAGTTGATCTCGGATTACGACTTAGGGGTAACTTACACCCCGGGGAAGGCCAATGTTATGGCTGATGCACTAAGTCGTAAATATTATTGTAACAATTTGATGCTACAACAGGGTCAACCACATATCTATGAGGAATTTCGGAAGTTGAATCTTCATATTGTTCCTCAAGGATTCCTTTCTACCTTGGTGGCGAAGCCTACCCTTAAGGATCAAATTATAGCTGGCCAGAAGCGTGACAAGGGTATTTCACGGATCAAGGAGAATATTATTAGCGGAAATGCTAATGAATTCTCCATGAATGATCAAGGTGTTGTGTTCTTCCAGAATCGTCTAGTGGTTCCTAAGAACCCACACCTAAGGCAGTTAAGCCTTAAGGAGGCCCATGATTCTCCTCTCACCATTCATCCCGGAAGTACTAAGATGTATCAGGACCTACGCCAGAGGTTCTGGTGGACTAGGATGAAGAGAGAAATTGCTGAGTTCGTTGCTTACTGCGACGTTTGTCATCGAGTTAAGGCAGAACATCAAAGGCCTGCTGGCACCCTTCAACCTTTAGCTATTCCTGAATGGAAATGGGATAGAGTTAGTATGGATTTCATTACCGGATTTCCCAAGACCAAGAGAGGAAATAATGCTATCTTTGTGTTCATTGACCGTCTCTCTAAAGTAGCTCATTTTCTTCCAGTTCGTGAGAGTATAATAGCTAGCCAGCTAGCAGAGTTATATATCTCTTGAATAGTGTCTCTTCATGGTGTTCCCCTGGAGATTAACTCAGACCCTGGGAGTATCTTTACTTCTCGCTTCTGGGAAAGTTTTCAGAATGCTATAGGGACTCACTTATTTTTTAGTACTGCTTTCCATCCTCAAACAAGTGGTCAAGTAGAAAGAGTGAATCAAATCCTAGAAGATATGCTCCGAGCTTGTGTTATACGTTCGGTATGAATTGGGAGAAGTGCCTTCCATTCGCCGAATTTGCTTATAACAATAGTTATCAATCAAGCCTGGGCAAAGCCCCTTTTGAAGTTCTCTATGGACGAATATGTCGAACACCTCTTAATTGGTCAGAAACCGGAGAGAGGCAAATCTTTGGCCCGGATATGATCCAGGATGCAGAAGAGCAGGTTCGCGTTATTCGTGAAAAGTTGAAAACAGCCCAGTCTCGTCAAAAGAGCCAATATGATCGTCATCATAAGGCTGTGACCTTTGAAGTTGACGAGAAGGCTTACCTTCGGGTTACACCTTTGAAGGGTACCCATCGATTCGGTATCAAGGGTAAGTTGGCTCCTCGTTACATTGGTCCTTTTCGCATTCTTGCCAAAAAAGGAGAAGTTGCCTACCAGTTGGAACTTCCTCCGCATCTTTCCAAGGTTCATGATGTCTTCCACGTCTCGCAACTCAGGCGTTGCTTTTCCGATCCTATCCGTGAAGTGGACCACGAAACGCTTGATCTCCAAGATAATCTTTCATACCGAGAATACCCCATGCATATCCTGGATCAAGCTGAGCGTACCACTCGACGTCGAAACCTCAAGTTTCTTAAAGTTCAATGGTCAAATCATTCTGAGAAGGAGGCCACTTGGGAAAGAGAGGATCGTCTCCGACTTGAGTATCCCGCGTTATTCCCGACGACTTATAAATCTCAGGACGAGATTCTTTTGAGTGGGGGTGAGTTGTCACATCCCTGAAACCCTAATCAAGTTAGCATTGTGCTCATATCTTCTTTGCATTGCATCCAAGAAAATTTCAACAAGAACAAAGCAAGTGGTGAAGGGAAACTCAAAAACCCTAGCCACTTCTCAAATTCAAAGGAATTATAAACTTGTTCAAATCAATGAACCCAAAATGGCCTCAAGAAAAGTTCAACTTTTCTGATAATTCTTGAAAGCAATTAAGCAATGAAGAAAACCATTTTATTAATACATTTGGCATTTTAAATAAATGCAAAAGACTACTGGTTTCAAGTTTTAAATTTGAATTCAAAAATATATAGTTTCCAAAAATGCTGAAAACTTTATGGGTGATTGGAAATATTCCACCTAACACCCCAGCATTTTTCAAACTATTTTTAGTTTTCTTTTTAAGTCAAAATAAATAGAAATAAATGTCAGTAATTAAAACAGAAACAAAACAGAAAAAAGAGAGGAAAGACTTACGTGTCGCCCTGAGGAGGCCCAGCCCACCAGGGGCAGGGTCGTCTTCTTCCTCTGCCTTCTGGCAGAGGAGAGATCGACCACGGCGGCCTCCTCCACCTCCTGCTTCGCCGTGGCGACCTTCGTGTGCCCCCCAGGATAGCGCGACAGCGGGGATAACCTCCCCGAGCGCGTCCCTATCCGTTCCGTGCTCCATTCCTCCCCCTCCTCTCGGGTTCTCTCCTCGCTCCTCCTGCCGCCATTGCCAAGAGCTCGAGCTCGAGATGCCGTGCCCCTAGACATAGGATCTTCCTCCCGAGTTTCCCATCCTCTCCGCAACGTCGAGCCCAACACGCACGTCGACGAGACCATCCTCCTCGAGCCCTGCAACGCCTCTAGTGCCGTCGTCTTCAGCCTTCGGCCGCCGGCAAATCGACGGTGGATCGCTGGCTACAGCCCCTCCCTGAGCAGTCTGAGCCCAGCTTCACCTCCTTCGTGAGCTTGCGGTCATTTCCCCACTTCTTCCCCTCGGTTTCGTGCCCCCTAGCCACTGGACCGACGAGCTCGAGCACCGGCCGTTGCTCCGCTCGTCGCCGGTGACCTCCTGTCCTCCCGATCCCTCCCTGAGGCCAGTGCTGGATGAGGCAGAGCCTGGGGATCCTCCCAGTGCTCTCGGTTTCCGATCCCGAGCACTACAGCCATCTCCAGCGACACTCCGGCACAGATCCGCCGTGGGTTTGGTCGCCGCCGGTCAGTCTCCGGCAGGGGATGACCTGGCCTCTCTAATCCGCCGTTGAAATCCCTAAGCAGTCGCTGACGGTTGGCCCCAGGCCAAATCAAAACACAATCAGGGGCTGGTTAGCGCGGGATTATTCCTGTGAGGCTGACCAGTGGGTCCCCCCTGTCGGGTTTGACCTGATCAGGTCAGCTGACGCCATGATGACGTGGGGCTGACGCAATAAGTGGATTTATGATTTAAAAGAATTCCAAAAAAATGCCAAAACTTCTAAAAATCATAGAAATTAATCTGTAACTCCAGTGAAAATAATTTATATATGAAAAAGTATCACAAAAATCTAAGGAACCTGAATATGTCGTTTTCGAACACGTTTGAAGAAGTTACTCGACCCAAACATACAGAATAATGAATAAGTTAAATTTTATAAATGCTATGGTGATGGAATTTGAAAATCATTTGAATTCCAGTTCAAATGCTATGATCCAACATTGTTCAAACACAACCAGCAACTTAGCATATCATTTCCATGCATGTTAAAAAAACAAGTTGATCTGAGCATCAGGTCGAATCAATTAAAATGGTATTCGAGAATACCTCGTTTGAAATGATATTTCAGTTTAATTCAAATCAACTTCAAACCTAATAAATGTTAGCTATAATAGCATACCACCTTGCATCCTCATGCCATGCTCATTCATCATCTTGTTGCATATGATTCTTATTGATTGATGTCATTCCTTTCGGTAGGCTCCGCTCCTCCGGATTCCACCGAATATCCGACTGACGGATATTGTCCCTCCTCTGAGGAACAAGGCAAGCAACCATTTTGATCGTCCCGATAAATCCCATGTTCTCGCTCCTGCACTTACTTATTGCATTAGGTTGAAATGCTCAAATGCTTTTGCCACGTTAGTTGAACCCACTTCCTTTGCATGACCTGTCCTTGTCACAGTAAATAGCTGAACCTTGCAACCTAGCATGCCTGGTAGTTGCTTGAGCCATGATGTGCCTTATCCTGCTATGCATGCTATGCTTAGAGTTGTGTATGGTCTGTCATCTGGGAGATGAACAGAATTTTGAGAATGTGTTCAGTAAGTAAAGGTGGTGTGTTGAACCTGATTTGGTAAAGGTACCGGTGAAAGGCTATGTAGGAGTACATGGCGGGTTGTTTCATTGGAACCGTCCTTAGGAACTGAGTTCCATGTATGTAATCCAAGATGAGATACCACCACATGATGGGCCCTGAAATATGACCCCGCTCGACTTATTAATCGCTTAGTACTCAGTCCAGGAGTTGCAAGTAGTTTCTGGTGTTTATAGTCATGTTGGAGGTCGTGCATAGTGCTGACCTGAGAGGTGGGCTGTGATGCGGTAGGCAGTGGCACGGTGTACCAATTGGCACCCGGATGGTGGGCTTGGGAACCCTGCGCACATCGTTTGGGGCCGTGGCGGAAACCTCGACTGGACTTCCGTGCGGATTACCCTCAGATAGGCGATAGACCTGGACTAAGTATTAGTGTGGTTAACGGTCGTGGCCGACTCCCTCGCTGGGCTTCCGCTTGAAGGTTGCCGAGGTGCATGACGTGCACATGGCGATAAGTGGCGAGAGCGTGTGTGAAGAAGTACACCCCTGCAGGGTTATGATCTATTCGAATAGCCACGTCCGCGGATATGGACTACTTGGAGACATATGTTGTTCATAGATAACCTCAATGGCTACTCATAAAATTGTCAAGATAAGCGTGAGTGTCGTGGACGGCATTTTCGTAGGGAGACGGAATGATTCCACGATGGAGTATTGTTGTGGTGTTAGTGGACTCGTGTGCGAGAAGTCAAGTTGTCAAAATTATTTTAAAATGCAAGTTGTCTAGCCATGAGTCAAATGCTGGCTTTCCGCTTGAAACCCCACAATACCTTATTGATACATTACATGAGTAGATAGTTATCCTAAAGTCTTGCCGAGTACCTCCGTACTCATGTTTGCTTAATAATTGTTGTAGAGGTTGTTAATGACCCTAATGGAGGGTTCTTCCTAGACATCGATGACGACGAGTAGCTGGTGTCCCAGCTACGATCTGGCCCTAGAGTGGGTCTGTAGTATAGTCAGGCCACCTGCCTTCTAGTTTCATCTGTCTGTACTCAGACAGTTTAGTTACTTCCGCTGGCTTGTAACCTGAATGACTGTTATGATGGGTCGTGAGACCCCTACTTTGTAATATTATATGTGTGGCTCTTCAGAGCCTCTTAAATAAAACTTGTATGTTTATGGTTATGTTGTGATGCCATCGATGTATTTATACATATCGGTATGCCATGCGTACGTGTGTCGTTCTTGATATGTATGGGGTTCGATTACCTAGCCGTAGACTTTAGTAGCATTCTTTACAGGGAAATGCCCCTTTGTGATCCAACGAGCCATGGTAGCTCGCTACTGCTCCGGGCACATTTGTTGACTGGCGTGTGTCCTTCTTAGCTGCTGTGTCTGTCCCCTTTGGGGAAATGTCACGTGATGTAACGGAGTCCTTGTAGCTTGCTACGACTCGTCTACATTCGCTGGTGACCGACACCTGCTTTGCTGGGTCATGTATGCCTGTCCCTGTGCGGAACTGCCACTTTGGTTTATGACTAGACATGTCGATCCGGGTTCTTTGTCATTGGATTGCTAGCGACAAAATTGCATACATGAGTCAAAAGGCGCAAACGGTCCCGGCTAAGGTAAGGCTGCAGCCGTGGGGTTAACCGTGCGTGAGACCGCAAACAGATGCGATGTGTTACATGCTGGATTCCTATGGCTTAGGATCGGGGTCCTGACATAAGGAATAATATACCTATCTTCTTTGGAGTAGGCTTAGGCGGTGGTTCAGGAAGTGTCCATTCATCATAATTCTTCAATATATTAGTCAATAATTCCTTAGCTTGTTCGACAGTTCGTTCCATGAAAACACAACTAGGACAACTATCTAGGTGCTCCCTAGAAGCATCGGTTAGTCCATTGTAAAATATATCACGCAAAGCATTAAGTAATTGGAGAAGCTCCCCCGCAAAGCTTGTGGGAGACTGTGTTCTTCAATTTGCACAAAGTTAAATATTTCCTCTAAGGCAGCTTGTTTCTTATGAGTAGGAAAGTATGTTTCCCAGAAGTAATAAATCATAACTTGGGGACTACGCACACAACCAGGAGCAAGTGTATTGTACCAATCTTAGCATCACCCTTTAATGAGAATGGAAATAATTTGAGGATATAGTAGTAGCGAATTTTCTCATCATTAGTAACTAGGGTGTCTATATCATTTAGCTTAATGAGATGTGCCACAATAGTTTCATTTTCATAGCCTTGAAAAGGATCAGATTCAACCAGAGTGATTATCTCTAGGTCGACAGAGAATTCATAATCCTTACCGGTAGTAAAAATAGGTGAAGTAGCAAACTTAGGATCATATTTAATTCTAGCATTCAAGGATTTTTCTTTCAACTTGCATAGTAGTTTCTTCAGATCATCTCTATCCTTACAAACAAGAAAGTCTCTAACAATTTCTTTGTCCATAACATAACCTTCAGGTATTTCAGTTCTAGGATAGTTGTGGCTAAAAGGTATTTCCATATCTTTAGTAGCAAGGACTTCATCAGTTTCAGTAGTATCAACAATTTCAACATGCTCAATTTCTATAGCTCTAGCAAGTTGTCCATCAGGAAATTCACCTACTGGCAGAGTATCATCAAGCAATTTACTAGCATCATCATAAGAATCATTCATAGCAGAGGTAGCATCATCAGTTACTTGTGACATATCAAGATTAATAACATGTGGTGGTGGTGTTGCAAGTCTATTCAAAACAGAGGGTGAATCAAGTGCAGAGCTAGATTGTAGTTCCATACCTCCCCTCGTCTTAGAGGAAACAATCTTGGTTCTTGGATCTTTCATATTCTTCATAGTGATCAATAAATAGATACCCCAAGTGACTCATCAACGGTGCCGGAAAACGTTCTTGATAACCCACAAGTATATGGGATCACGATTTTGGAGGGTAGAGTATTCAACCCAAATTTATAGATTCGACACAAGGGCAGACAAAAATATTTGCCGGTATTAGTAGCTGAGTTGTTAATTCAACCACACTTGGAGATTTAGTATTTGCAGCAAAGTGATCAGTAGCCAAGTAATATGATAGTTTTGATAGCAGTGGTAACAGTAACAATGATAATAGTTTAGTAGGAGTTGTAACAGCAGTAGCAACAATAGTAACTTACCAAGGAGAATATGTGGAAAACTCGTAGGCACTGGATCAGTGATATTGCTGGATAATATTTATCATATAACAGTCACAACATAGGGCGTCACAGAACTAGCTCACGTTCATCAATATAATGTAGGCATGTTTTCTATAAATAGTCATACGTGCTTATGGAAAAGAACTTGCATGACATCTTTTATCCTACCCTCCCGTGCTAGAGGGGTCCATAAGGAAACTAAGGGATATTAAGGCCTCCTTTTAATAGAAAACCGGAACAAAGCATTAACACGTAGTGAATACATGAACTCCTCAAACTACGGTAATCACCGGAAAGAATCCCAATCATTGTCACTTTGGGGTATGCGGATCCTAACACGTAGTAGGTGCATATAACTTGCAAGATCGGATGAGGAACATAGACATAATGTTGAAAACATAAACGGTTCAGATCTGAAATCATGGCACTCTGGCCCTAGTGACAAACATTAAGCATAACAAAGTCATAGCAACATCTATCTCCAAACATAGTGGATACTTGGGATCAAGCCCTAACAAAATTAACTCGATTACATGATGAATGTCATCCAACTCTTCACCGACCAGCAAGCCTATGAAGGGATACTCACTCCCGATGGAGAGCATCATGGAATTGGCGATGGAGGAGGGTTGGTGATGACAAAGACCGAAGATTCCCCTCATCGGAGCCACAAACGGACTCCATATTATCCCTACCGATGAATAACAGGAGGTGGCGACGGCTCCGTATCGTGTAACGTCATGAAACTTCCTCTCTGATTTTTTATCTCCGAAAATAGGATTTTATAGCGCTGGAATTAGGGTCGGCGGAGCCATGTGGGCACCACTAGACACTAGGCCGTGCCAGGGGGCTTGGCGCGTCCTGATGTCTGGTGGACTGTTGTGGCCTCCTTTGTGGTGGATCTTGGTTCCGGTGTTTTTTATATATTGCAGAAAAAATCTTCAAAAAGTTTGGTTCCATTCTGAGAACTTTTATTTCTGCACAAAAACAACACCATGGTAGTTCTGCTGAAAACATCGTCAGTCGGGGTTATTTTCATGCAAATTAGAGTCCAAAACAAGAGCAAAAGCGTTAGGAAAATTAGATATGATGGAGACATATTAGACTTCTATGATTGATTATACTCAAAGCATATCTTTAGAACAAACAACATCCATCAAACATAGAGAAAGATAGGGACTTAGTGTTTTGCCTCCCGACGTACTTATCATGAAGATAATTGTCAAAAATAATGATTCATCATATAATATATTTGACTGGATATATGTGTCTCGATCTTTCTCCACCACTTGGTACTTGCAAACTAATGGACTGGCTCGACATGAAAAGTAAATAACATGAAAGTAAATAGATTGTCCCTTCACAAAGGGAAGCTGGGATTTGCAGAGGTATTAGAGCTCATCGTTTAAAACATATATGAATATATTTTGGGTGGTGCGCCTTTCCTGTCAACGTCATGGCAAGGGATTTCAACATCTTCCATGCTAATCACGTTATTGGTGGTTCCCAAACAGAATTGAAATTTTACTCCCCCTCAACCATTCAAACACTTTCCATGGCTAGTAAAATCACAATTGCTCCCTAGGGTGGTTTTGATAATTGATCACAACATATGCATCATTGGACTAATGTGTTTTCCAAGTATATTTTAGAAAAAGTTCAAAAGATGCTATGGCTTAAGTTTTATGTGGAGATACCCCTGGATACAAGAAAGGAATAATATTGGGTCAAGCTTCGAGCTAGAAGACTCTTCATTTTATATTTGTGAGAAATCACTCTTAAGTCCATAGGAAATCCAATACTATTAAAAGGGGTGAGGTAGTAAAATGAACTGATTGCTCAAATGCTCAAAGTTAGCCACAAAAACACTGAGTGATTTTTCCCACATATCCACTCTGTCAAATTCCACATATACAAATTCAGTGCAACCAACATTGCCACTTTTGACCCACCAAGTTTGAACCTCGGATAGAACCCTAGCCATTCTCACCATATCGGTGCAATCAAATCTGCATCGGTGCTATCGAGTTCAGTGTGACCAACATTATGTTGCCAAGATACTAAAATGGAATTTCCGAGTTTGAGTATTAGTGTCACCGAGTTTGGTCATCTGACCTTTAGTCACCTTTTCGGTGCCACCGAGTTTTATATATCGGTCTCATCGAGATTCAAAAGTTCACACCTTTAGTACTTGTCGACACCACCAAGTTGTCCACTTCGATGTCACCGAGTTTGCACTTTTGTGTGTAACGCATGGATTTTGGCTGCTGCCTATATATACCCCTTCACCCACCTCTTATTCGTGGGAGAAGCACTCAGAACACACACTTCATTTCCAGATCCATTTTCTAAGAGAGACCCACCTATTCATGTGTTGGGACCAAGATATTCCAATCCAATCATTTGAAACTTGATCTCTAGCCTCCCCAAACTGCTTTTGTTAGGGCATATTTATGCCTAAGTAATTTTGGTGATTGATGACAGTACCTTAAAGGACTAATCGTGTGCATTAAGATTTCAGATAATACATAACAAAGGCGCAAGAAGATTCGGCACCCTCCGTGGAACACAAGCACGGTGTCCTCTACGATTCTCTATGGTGGTTTTTGAGTCGTAGGAACGCCGTACTATTAAGAGGGGATCCGCAGTGGAAAGGTTTGGGTGGAATCAATCTTGCACGCACACACTTTATCTTCATCCCTTTCCCCGCAACTTTGGAGCTGTTCCCATCTCTGGTTTATCTCATCTTGCAAAAAGGTCTCCTAGCGGTAGTACCGCTGGCCCTAGCAGTAGTACTGCTAGGTCTGGCGGTAGTACCGCTCGCCCTAGCGGCAGTACTGCTAGAGCTGGCGGTAGTACCATTGAGCTAGCGGTTGTACCACCCCTGGTCAGCAGTAGTACCGTTCCAGGACATTAGTACCGCCATCCTTGCGGCTGTACTTCGTCGGACTTTTTGCGAAGACTTTCTTGGCGGTGGTTGGCCCGGTAGTGTCTTTGTGCTACCATGGGCTCAGCGGTAGTACCGCTGCAGCTAGCGGTAGTACCGCTCGAGTGGCAGCGGTAGTACCACTGCAGCCAGCGGTAGTACCGCTGCATCCAGCGCTAGTACCGCTGGGCTTGTGCTGTGAGTGGGAAACCGGTTGGATTTCCCCCCCCGATATTATAAAGGGTTCTTCTTGCTCAAGAACCCTACCTTTGACCCTCCCAAGCTCCATTGTTGCTCCCTAAGCTCAAAAGTTCCCAATCTTTCTCCCTAGCCAATCAAACTTGTTGATTTCCTAGGGTTTGGTTGAGAAGGCCTAGATCTACACTTCCACCAAGAGAAAATTGACCCCCCCCACTAATCCCTTGCGGATCTTGTTACTCCTGGGTGTTTCAGCACCCTAGACGGTTGAGGTCACCTCGGAGCCACATTCCATTGTGGTGAAGCTCCGTGGTCTTGTTGGGAGCCTCCAAGCTTTGTGTGGAGTTTGCCCCAACCTTGTTTGTAAAGGTTCGGTCGTTACCTTCAAGGGCACCTATAGTGGAATCACAGCACCTTGCATTGTGTGAGGGCGTGAGGAGAATACGGTGGCCCGAGTGGCTTATTGGGGAGCATTGTGCCTCCACACCGCTCCAACGGAGACGTACTTCTTGTCAAAGGGAAGGAACTTCGGTAACACATCCTCGTCTTCATTGGTTCCACTTGCAGTTATCTCTAGTCTTTACATATTGTATGCTTTTGTTGTAGACTATCTCTTACTTGCCTTAGTGTTTTTAGTTGGTAGCATCATATAGGTTCACCTCCTTGTTGTCATTTTATAGAAACTTTATGTTGCTAACCCTAACTTATTAAGATTAATTGAAAAGTGGTCGTTGCCTATTCACCCCCCTCTAGTCAACCATATCGATCATTTCAATTGGTATCAGAACCACGTCTCTTCATTAAGGATTTCACCACCCGAAGAGTATGGAAGATGATGAGGGAGTTCCCCATTGGCAACCCGAGGCCATGGCCTTGACTTCGGTCACAAGGGACGACTTGAATACGGCTATGGCCGCTCTCAAGACGTCCTTGACGAACGAAGTCAAAACCATGCTTAAAGAGTTAATTGAGGGAATTAAAGGTTCTCCCGAACCAGCGTTGGTGGTTAAACCCGCCAACACAGATTCGGAGGCCAATTCCTACAAGGAAGCGGCTAAAGGTATGCCACCTTCTTTCCCTCTCGAAAATGATGGGAGTGGAACCTATGCCTCTGTTCCACCTCCCATGGTCTATGGAGGACCTGTTCCCACACCGCGTCTTAACCCTGTTGGTCCTCCTCCTAAGCTTGTTAAGGATGATTTTGCTAATTGGGTGTTTTCTATTAAGTCTCATTTGAATCACAGCTCAACAAATTTATGGAGAATCATCGAGCACGGCTACTATCCTCATGACCCAAGCAACCTCACTCCAAGAGAAGAAGCGAACAATCAATATAATCACTCCGCATTGTTTATTTTACAGTCCCCAGTTCCTCATGAAGATCTTCCTCACTTTCACCACGACACTGTGGCTAAGGACTGTTGGGAGCACATTATGGTGCTATACAAGGGAAGCTCAAGCATTCAACGGTCCAACTATGAAGTGGTACTTGATAAGACCGATGAGTTTGTGATGAAGGAAGATGAGGACCCTCGTGATCTCTATCGAAGGGTGACTGCTATTGTTGTTGCTCTCAAGGATCATGGGAGCAAGGATGTGGATGACACATGGATCAAGCGCAAGTTTCTCAAGGCCAGCATGCCTTTCAACAAAGCCATGTCATCAGTCATTCGCCAACGACTAGATTTCCACTCCTTGTCTTCCAGTGAGTTGTTGGATGAATTCATTGCAATGTCAATCATCAATGAGACTGCCGACAATGCACTTGCTCGTGTTCGGTCAAAGACAGCTTCACCCAACCATGCTTTGAAGGCGAAGGCTGCTTCTGAAGAAGAAGAGGATGAGGAAGAGGAGAGCTACCCTGAAGACACTAAGTATGCTTATCACGAACACATGGCTCTTGCGTCTAGGCAATTCTAGGGCAACAAGGGGAACTCAAGACCCAACTTCACCAAGAACAACTCAAGTGTGTTCTAATCCAAGCAACGAGTGAGGACATGCTATAACTGCGGTAATGTGAGTCACTTCGTGGCAGAATGTCCCTATGAGAAGAGGGAAGACAACGGGGGCAAGCTCATTCGCAAAGACAAAACTAAGTCATTCCCAAACAAGAACAACTTTTTCAAGAAACCCCACCCAAAGGGTATGGTGGCACTTGAAGAGTACCCCTCCTATGTGGATGACGATGACGATATGGTGGCAACTGCGACTGTCCCCATTGCCACCCCTTCTTCCAAGAATGTGTCTCTCTTCAACGCTCCCAACGATAACCACATCGCCAAGTGCCTCATGGCCAAAGGTATCGATCAGGTAACACCTAGCATTAAGACCAACATCACTACTGCTCCTTCATTGTTGAATTGTGTTGATGATAGTGATGTTGTGGAACTTAATGAGCATCATCTTGACAAATTTCTGTGCACGATCAAAGGAGAACCCAAGAAGCACTTTGTTGCTCTTTTGGAACAACTGGGTGAGGCTAATGACCTCATCGAGTCTCATGAGGAGACCATCTCCGAGCTGCAAGGACATAGTCGTGACTATCCCGATGAGATTGCTGAACTATCTATTGCACTAGAAAAGGAGCGCACTCTTCGTTTGGCTCTTGAGGAGTCATACAATGATGACTGCGCTAAATTGCAAAAGGAACTAGATCATGCTACTCTTCTTACTCGTATGCTTATGTCTAAAAAGGATGCTCTTGGGGTTGGCCATGACAGACTCAAAGTGGAGTTTGACACACTTGACAAGGCTCACAAGGTCTTGAAAGGTGCTCATTTCTCCCTGAAAGAGTCTCATGATCAACTCCAAGCAAAACTTACCAAGGAGATCTTGATACGTCTCAAACGTATCTATAATTTTTTATGGTTTCACGCTGTTATTTTTCCTTCTTTGTATGTTTTATGTACCTTTTTATATCTTTTGGGGACTAACTTATTAATTCAGTGCCAAGTGCGAGTTCCTGTTTTTTCCGTGTTTTTGACTCTTTTCAGATCTGATTTTGGAACGGAGTCCAAATGGAAGAAAAAACCCCGAAATGATTTTTTCCCGAACGGAAGAAGTCCAAGGGGCTTTTGGGCCAAGCCCGGTGGGCTCTAGGGAGCAGACAAGCCCCCACTCTGCCACCAGGGGGAGGTGGCGGTGGGCAGGCTTGTGGCCTCCCTGGCCGCCCCCTGACCTAGGTCTTTGGCCTATAAATTCCCAAATATTCCGCAAAAAATCAGGGGAGCCTCGAAAATACTTTTCCGTCGCCGTAAGCTTCCGTTTCCGCGAGATATCATCTGTAGACCCTTCCCGGCGCCCTGCCGGAGGGGACTTTGGTGTAGGAGCACTTCTTCATCATCATCATCGCCCCTCCAATGACTCGTGAGTAGTTCACTTCAGACGTATGGGTCCGTAGTTAGTAACTAGATGGCTTCTTCTCTCTCTTGGATCTTCAATACAACGTTCTCCATGATCTTCATGGAGATCTATCCGATGTAATCTTCTTTGGCGGTGTGTTTGTCGAGATCCGATGAATTGTGGACTTGTGATCAGATTATCTATGATATATATTTGAGTCTTTGTTGGTTTCTTATATGCATGATTTGATATCCTTGTAAGTCTCTCCAAGTCTTGGGTTTTGTTTGGCCAACTAGATCTATGATTCTTGCAACGGGAGAAGTGCTTGGTTTTGGGTTCTGCCATGTGGTGACCTTTCCCAGTGACAGTAGGGGCAGCAAGGCACACATCAACTAGTTGCCATCAAGGGTAAGAAGATGGGGTTTTTATCATTGGTTTGAGATTATCCCTCTACATCATGTCATCTTGCTTAAGGCGTTACTCTATTCTTACGGACTTAATACACTAGATGCATGCTGGATAGCGGTTGACGTGTGGATTAATAGTAGTAGATGCAGACAGTATCGGTCTACTTGTTTCGGACGTGATGCCTATAGAAATAATCATTGCATAGATATCTTCACGACTCTGCACAGTTCTATCAATTGCTCGACAGTAATTTGTTCACCCACCGTCTACTTGCTTTCATGAGAGAAGCCACTGGTAAACACTACGACCCCCGGGTCTATTCACATCCATCGTTTACAACTCTGCTTTTACTTTGCTTTGTTACTTTGTTGCTTTCAGTTCTCACTTGGCAAACAATCTATAAGGCATTGACAACCCCTTCATAGCGTTGGGTGCAAGCTTTTGTGTTTGTGCATGATCTTGAGATACTCCTCCGCTGGATTGATACCTTGGTTCTCAAACTGAGGGAAATACTTACCTCCGTTGTGCTACATCATCCTCTCCACTTCGAGGAAACACCAATGCAGAAGGATTCCTAGTGTCCTCAACGTGCCCATTTCTGGCGCCACTGGAAGGTCTTTTTTGCAGAAGCATAACAGACATCAGAAGCATTCCTGCGCCATTGTCGGGGATCACTTTTGAAACATCAGAAGTATTTCTGGCACCATTGCCGGGGAGGAGAAATCAAGATCTATCCAAGTAGGTCTCACAAACTCTTCTCTTGCATTTACTTTTGTTGCCAGTTGGCTCTCGTTTTCCTCTCTCCCACTTCACATTTGTCGTTTTCATTCGCCTTTCTCCTTCGCCATTTTCTCTTGCCCTTGCCATTTTCCTTTGCCGGTTTCTTGCTTGCTTGTGTGCTTGTTTGTTTGTTGAAGACATCATGTCTGAAAACACCAAACTTTGCGACTTCTCGAGCACTAATAATAATGATTTTATTAGTACTCCGATTGCTCCCGCCACTAGTGTAGAATCGTATGAAATCAACGCAGCTTTGCTAAATCTTGTTATGAAAGAGCAATTCTCTGGCCTTCCTAGCGAAGATGCCGCATCCCATCTCAATACCTTCATTGAGCTTTGCGATATGCAGAAGAAAAGAGATGTGGATAATGACGTGATTAAGTTGAAACTTTTTCCTTTCTCCTTGCGAGATCGCGCAAAAACTTGGTTTTCTTCTTTGCCTAAAAATAGTATCGATTCTTGGGATAGGTGCAAAGATGCTTACATATCCAACTATTTTCCGCCGGCTAAGATCATCTCCGTACGTAGCGATATCATGAATTTCAAGCAACTTGATCATGAACACGTTGCACAATCTTGGGAGAGGATGAAGCTTATGATTAGAAATTGTCCCGCTCATGGCTTGAGTTTATGGATGATTATACAAATCTTTTACGCTGGCTTGAATTTTGCTTATCGCAATATCTTCGACTCCGCCTCAGGTGGAACGTTCATGGAAATCACGTTAGGACACGCTACAAAAATCCTAGACAATATCATGACCAACTACTCTCAGTGGCAGACTGAAAGGTCGCTTGCTAGCAAAAAGGTGCACGCTATAGAAGAGATTAACTCTCTTAGTGCTAAGATGGACGAGTTGATGAATTTGCTTGCTAGTAGAAACGCTATTGTAGATCCTAATGACATGCCACTATCTTCTTTGATTGAGAGTAGAAACGCTAGTTTTGACGTGAATTTTGTTGGTAGGAACAATTTTGGCAACAACAATGCTTTTAGAGGAAACTATGTTCCTAGGCCTTTTCCTAGTAACTCCTCTAACAATTATGGCAATTCCTACGTCAACACTTATGGAAATCACAACAAATTACCCTCTGATCTAGAGAGTAATATCAAAGAGTTCATCAACTCTCAAAAGATTTTCAATGCGTCCATAGAGGAAAAACTACTCAAAATAGACGATTTGGCTAAGAGCGTTGATAGGATGTCTTGTGATATTGATGCTTTTAAAGTTAGATGC